>NC_087268.1:26796775-27430525 GCF_015220805.1 Pogoniulus pusillus | reverse complement strand
CAAACCCTGGTGCCAGCCCAATTTCAGAAAATTTCCATCTTCCTTATTTTGAGTTTAAATACACTTAGAAAGATGAATTGAAATACATAAATAGAGCAAAGAAGTTGCTGTGCCCGGAATAGCTTTACCATACTTGCAAAGTTACATTTTCATTTTAACAAAAAAAAAAAAAATATTAAGTAGATGGCAACATTTGTGTGTTGGAAGATGAGAACAGTATAACCACATTATATTGTGGCAGTAAAAGGAGATTGCTTCCTTGACTGTCTAGCATAGTGTCTATTACAGAATCACAGAACAACAGAATGCTATAGGTTGGAAGGGACCTCAAGAGATCATCGAAGCCAACACCCTGACAAAGCAGGATCACCTGAAGAAGTCTGCACAAGAGTGCATCCCAGCAGGTTTTGAAAGCCTCCAGAGAAGGAGACTCCACAGTCTCCTGGGCAGCCTGTTCCAGTGCTCAATCACCCTCACTATAAAGAAGTTTCTCCTCGTGTTGAGGTGAAACCTTCTTTGTTCAAGTTTGTACCCATTGCTCCTTGTCTTATTACTGAGCACCACTGAAAAGAAACTGGCCCCATCTACTTGACACCCATTCCTTAGATATTTGTAGTTGTTGATCAGATCTCCTCTCAGTCTTCTTAGACTAAACAGCCCCAAGTCTCTCAGCCTCTCTTCCTAGGAGAAATGCTCAAGTACCCTAATCATCCTCATGGCATCTTCAAAAAATCTGAGAGTCCATTGTAGAAGATTGTGAGATGTTTTGAGCAGTCAAGCAAGGCAAGTTGGTGTCATCTGTCCAGTGCTGGACTGAAAAGTTCATGAAGAGGACTCAGAATTACACAAAGGCAAGTAACATGAGAAACTGTGCTGCAAAGAGAAGAGAAATTCATCCTATACGGTGCTCAGATCACTAATCCAATCTAGTAAAACCATCTTTGGACTACAAAGTGACAAAAAAGACAGAGATTTACACCTGATTTTTTGTGTGTGTGTGTGTCCTTAAGGTAACTTGATTTTTAGAAAAGATTAAACAATCCCTTGGGGAATACCTCATCTGCGTAAGATGACCCTAAACTAAAGCATCCAAATGACTAGTCACTTTCTGGATTGTTTTGCCTGTAAGAACATGTTGGATAAAAAAATCTGTGAAAGATAAGATTGACTAAATTGAAACTTCTTGTATCCTTAACATGACTCATGTATTTTGTGTTTTCTTGCACAGTTTTGAAATGGTGGGGTTTTTTTCTGGTTTGGGTTTTGGGGTTTTGGGGTTTTGGGGTTTTTGGGGTTTTTTGTTTGTTTGTTTGTTTGTTTGTTTTTTTGTAGGTTTGGGTTTGGGTTTTCTTTTTGCTTTTATTAAAGAATCCAACAGAAAAAAAAATTGGAATATGATCTGCAATGCCTCACTGATGCTCTTTGGGGGATGACGCCTTAATGTTCTATTAAGATGCTGCATTTCTTCCTATTTCTTCTTGAGATATATCTTACCATAGACCTACTTTCCAGTTCCTGAGAGATTTTGACTCTTAGGAATCACTTGAATATCACTGAGTATATAAAGTCCCCTAGAATTCTGCCTACAGCAGAGCTAAACCCAAATTTGTAGTTGATCTTGGAATGAGATGATGTGACAAATTTCAAATGCAATAGAAGAGATCTGGTTTCTGCATGGATTAATAGAATCATAGAATCATGAAATCAGCCAGGTTGGAAGAGACCTCCAAAATCATCCAGTCCAACCTAGCAGCCAGCCCTATCCAATCAACTAGACCATGGTAATAAGTGCTCCACCCAGTCTTTTCTTGAACACCTCCAGGGACAGCGCCTCCACCATCTCCCTGGGCAGCCCATTCCAATGGCAAATCTCTCTCTGGGAATAACTTCCTCCAGCCTATACCTCCCCTGGCACAACTTGAGACTGTGTCCCCTTGTCCTGTTGCTAGTTGTCTGGGAGAAGAGACTCAAGCAGGGGCAGATGATGTAATTGTATAGAATACAAATGCCAACATCAGATGCATATTCCATGCATTAGGAACACACAAACTACACATGTGTTTTGCATAAAAGAGATGTGAAAATATGGACCTACGCAGAGGTTTGCCTGCTAAGCACAATTTAGTTTTTGTAGTAGTGAAATATTAATTATTTATCTAACTGCATTGAGAAAAATATCAATTTTAATACAGCATGCAAAAGTTGTTGATTTATCTTAAAAATAAACAAAATGGAAATTTTGATCAAGATTCTGAATACATTAAGTCAAGATGTCTCTTTTTGTAACAGCTGATGATATTTTATGTACCCACGCATAAAAATGTTACAGATATATACAAAATAAATACATTAAATACAAATAGACTTTAGTATGGAAGGTAATTTTAAATATTTGATGATATAATTAAGGATTGTTAATGTTCTTTATTTTCAGATTAAAAATTCATAGTGATTTTCATCCTTTTCATCTTTATTAGACAACGTGTTAGTCATAATTATTTGTTTCATATATTATAAACGTTGCTTGAATAACAAATATTTAAAATAATAATGAAAAAAAAAAGCCTCTGTCTTTATTTGTAATGACTGCAGTTTATGGAGGTATTGCACTGTATGTGGTTAGAATGTACATTCTGCCATTATTTCTGCTGCATTTTCTTTGAGAAACACATATATAGGCTTTCTGGTTTTAAAAAGTTAAATAGTTTTACTGAATTGTCTTGAAAAAGTGAAAGAAATTAATTTGCTTGAGTTTATAGTTAAACAAACAAACAAACAAACAAACAGTATATTACAGTATATTTTTTTTCTTGTCATCATTTCACTTCTTTGGTATTATAAATTCTTTGGAAAAACATGCTCCAAGGGCACTTAGAAGAAGTTAGTTAAGAAAATAGTTTTCTACACAAGAAACATAGTGATGGAAAGAATGCCTGCAGACCAGATGAGCTTTTGCTAGCGAAGGCTTCTGGAGTTGTGTGTATAGTGTCGATGCCATCTGCAACCAAGAATTGATAAGGATATGGTTGGGAGCAATTTGGCTAGACTGAAAAGAAAGCATATCTGAAGTAAGGCAATGTTCTGCTAAGTCCAAACCATCCCTAGCACTTGACTGCCTGCCAGTGACATAAATTAATGTAAACTCTGGGCCAGAGGACAGGAGGTGGCTTGCATACGTTTTCCCTTCCCACTGAACTGCAGATGAGGATTCTTCAATGCATAGTGATATATCTTGTGTACCTAATTTTTTCTGATTTTGATCTTTTAAATAATAAATTCTATACAGTATTTAATTATATAAAATTAATCAATTCTGATGTGATTAAAAGCTACAACACACTTATTCCCTAGACTGGATTCTTCTATTTGCCTCAGGTAAAAGCTGGTGTTGACAAAAATTCTTTCTGCTTTGCATCAAACTGTTACATTTTCTCCACCCTTCCTCAAGTGGTGCAGGAAGTGTATCAGACTTCTGTTTCATATTTGGCATCAGTCTAAAATTTAATCTCTTGATTTACAGTATCACAGTCTTTACATTCAATATTTCTTGGGCGCTGTGAAGGCAGTCCTACTTTGCTGGCTCTGGTAGCTCTAGTGAAAATTTAGGCAAAATGAATGGGAAACCCCTGCAGAATTATGAAATTTAGGTGCTAGTTATAAGCTTTCACACCTTTTCACAGAAGAGAGACAATTTCATCATAGGACGACCCTAGAAGAAGCTGGATACTGGGGATGATCACACTAAGAAATGAGAGGAGGTAGAATAAACCTTTTTTCCAGTCCTGTGTTAGGGTACACCAAAGGAAGCAAAATTGCTGTGGGCTTCCTTCTAGAGAAATCCTTAAAAAAGCCATCACTGTATGGAAAATTTGGAAGCAATTTTCTAAACAAGATCTAGTCACAGTAAATATCTCCAAGGAAAGCAAAGTGGGAGGGGGGGGGAAGAAGAGTTAAAGCAAGAGGACAAAACAAAACAATTAAGAACTTGAAAGAAGACTTATCTTGGTTTCATGACATTTTCCCCCCTTTTTCTCCTGGGATCTTCCTTTTGAACATTGTTTTTTTGTCTCAACAATTTTTGCCCATTGTAAAGATTTTTTAAATTATTTTCTTTTTTCTTTTTGGTTTTTGTTTTGTTGGGGCTTTTGTTTGGTTTGGGTTTCTTTTCACCTGGAGAAAAGGAAGAGCCTTAAATGTGTGGTTTTATTTTTTTAACAAAGATGAAACATGCAATCTTTTACATTTTCCATGGTAGACTAGAAAGGCCTTTACCTTAACCATAAAACCTTCCTTCTAAATTCCTCTTCTGTCTTCTCAGTTTGCCAAAAACAAATCTCAAGCATTATAATCTCAGAACTTGATTTGATTTGAACGTTGCACGTCTTGCATTCCTCACTGACTTTGAACAAGTTGTTTTGGATAGTGTTCATCCTCCCCAGCTTATTTTTTTAAGTCTGAGATGGGCATCTAGGCTTCTTTCATGGCCACACATAGCCCCCAGAGGATAATCAGAGTTGTCCTAACACCAGTGCCTACAAGATTCTGCATGAGTTATTACCTATAATGCTAAAGAGAGCCTGGGGTGATTTTACACAGCTTAATGTCTAGCTTTTAGTCAGCTGAAGTTCATCAAGATGACTCTCATTCATAATTTCCCCATGTCTCAGTTTCCTCCTCTGTACAAAAGGAGATCATATTTCCTTACTTCCCTGGGATGCTAGGTGCCTAAGTTAATTAAAGTTTGTAAAGCAAGTTTCATTTGTTAGATAAAGGCGTTATATAAATGTCAAGTATGATGGGCAGACTGATTGATTGACTTAGATAAGATAGATATTGTTTGGCATGCCAAAGTAGCATGGATGCCAGATGATATTATCTGAAAAATTCAGAATACAGAAGTCAATGAGGTCTGGGCTGAGTTGAGCCACAGAAGGCACTGCCATCAAAGGGATAGCAGGTTTAGTTAAACCGTCATCCAAACTCAGAGGAATTCAGAACTTTGCCCACTTTCATTATCACACTTATTTTGGTGAAGTTACAGAGGCAGCATTATAAAAGATTGGTGAGTTTTACTGCATCTGCATCCCTGAACTCATTGTTATGCACAGTTTGAGAAAATGTACAGTAGTTTTTATTCTGTGGATGGAATACCTCTTTTGATGTTTTATCATATTGTGTGTATGAAGGGAATGGTGATTTCAGCTGTGAACTGTAAATTTCACTTATGGTGCTGATGGTGCCTATAGGATCATTAAATATGCGTTGTATAATGAGTATGTATAATTCACAATTGTCTAGATAAAATGATCAATGCAGTAAAAGGCAACAGGACACAGAAATATCATGTTACAAAAAAAAATATATCAAAGAGATTAAAAAGAAATTCAGCAGAAAAATAAGACAAAGAAAAAAAAAAAACCCAAAAATGGTCTACGCACAAAGATGGATTTAAAAGGCAAAGCCTACATATTTGGGGGCATGTATGTAAATCTCTAAACAATATTCAAATAGCCTTTGTCAACAATCTGATCATGGACACATGGTGAAGTGACACAATGAAAGCACAAAGCCATTTGTGTTGCTCCCTGTTACTGTTTTAAAGTAAAAAATGAAATTGTGTCTGTTTGCCCCCACAAGTCTGAGAGATTCCTCCCCAGCAACCTCATCAACAAATTACAATCAGATCTGTGCACTGGACAATGTCATCTGACATGCCATATAGCTAGAGATCAACGCAATCATAAGTAGAGGGTAATTCTTCATCCATACACTGAGCACAAAGAAAAGATAATAAATAAAGCACTTTGAAGAAAACTGGGAGAATGTTTAATTAAAACTATAAATTCATTTTCCAGTACTTTTAGCATTCTTGGTATTGTTTTTTTGACAAGTAATTTGGATTTCTTAATATATTTGCATATGCTTACACAACATGTGAAGACAAAACTTATGCTTATTACTCTCTTCTTATTCCCTACAAATGCACTGATGTACTTGTACTTTACAGTGTAAAGGTAGCACACAATCTTTTCTGTAGACTGAGTTGCATCCTCCACAGATATCTAGGAGAGGTTCACAAGCCATCTCCTTGTTTCAATTGTGTGTGAGACTGGGAAATGCAATAGGCCACCAAATACTAGTTTTGATCTCTGACTGTAGGAGAGACATTTTGGAAACAGAGAAGGGTGAATGATGAGCATTGTATAGCTTGCGGCAGCAATGAAAGGCACACTTAGGGTCCATCTGCATGGTGGTGAAATCTTGAGTTCTTGAATTAAATTTCTGTTGCCTGGATACTAATGCAAAATGTGTACTATGAAACAGTATATAAAGGAGAGCATTTCATATATTTGCAAGTGTACTTGTAAGTTATTTTTAATTATTAATGCCTGTTCTGTTCTGCTGAAGGTCCCTTGCTACTTCTTGTGTATTAAACAATGGAAACAACACTACTGCTACATTGAAGAGAGGAAAGCGGTTTTTTTTCATTAAGCTAAGGTTAGATCAGGCTGAAGAGTGAAAACCTGAATGCATTGTCATGGAGGATAAAACATCCTCTAGCATCTACGTGACAAAGTACACCCTGACTACACAAGCAGAGCTACAGAGGAACACATTTACAATAATCATAGGGACAGGTACAATAAACTGTTCGGCCTTATCAAAAGATTCTCAGCAAGTCAATTCCATACAGAAAGCTAAACATGGGAGGCTTGTGTTTATTTCAGATGACTTCAGATGGGTTGATAGAAAACCAAACTGCTCTCTGCAATTTTAACTGTTCATTATGATTGTTACCAGTCAATGGCAACAATAAGCTGCAGAAGAGGTGCATACAGCTTCCACTTACCCTCTGAAAAATATTCCCAACTAAATAAATGAAAAAGGTGCAGATGGGCAGGCATGCACTTAATCTGCTCCAGAAACAATGTCAGAAAAATTCACACCATCCTTCTGCAAACACACAAAATCCCCTGCAACAAGACAATATTGCACTGTCCTTTATACTTCAAAGAAAAAGGACACCAGCTCTTTATAAATCTGTATGGCTCACCACCACAGTGAAATATGTATATTTAGTAGTAGCTGCACTTCACTAGTTTGGTCAGGAGATTTTACTAAGCTCCTGAGATCAAACTGAAGGACCTTATACAGAGGATTATTGCAACTGTAGAGATTTGACCAAAGCTACTATGATTTATGGCAGCTGACTTTCTGTCTATGTTTTTCTCTAGGCTCAAATGTTCCTTACCTTGTATTAGCTCAGGAAGTTTCTTTCATTCCTTCATTTTCAGGACATATTACTATGCCAATTTTCCATGCCAGTGCAGATTACATTTGCTTGAAAAGATCACTACAATCTGTACAGATTTTATACATCAGTTGTCAAATAATATTTTTCTTAGGAAAAGCATTTGATAAAAGAGGAAGGAATTTGGCTTTTGTGTGAATTACACATATACTCCTTAACTTCAAAGAAAGGATCCACTGCACAGGATTTTCAAAAGCCTTCAGAAAAGGACTTTCATTCAATTTGAAACCATCTAGCACAATGGTGCTTAATTCTAATTAGAGTTTATGGATGTTACCGCACTTATAAAGTGTTCATAATAACAGCTGTAGCAAACAAAAGGTCTAAAATCAGTTCACACTTGTGAATAATATTTTAGTAGACATCTGAACAGAAAATATTTGACAATTATCTGGACTCTGTGGTCCTGCAACCTTACAGGCTACTGTTGCTTCTAGGTGGAGTTTACTCCCTCATCCCTTTCGCTTTTATGCGCTGGCTTTGTACTACTGTTAGTGCCCATAAGCCATTAGTGGTGAGAGAGACACATTCATGTGGAGTTCTCTTTAGCAACCACTGCCAAAGAGCAGCTGAGAGACTTGTAACGATTCACTGGTGCACGATAGGTGTAATTTCCTCTTTCTGTTTTCAGTCTCTCAACATTTTCATTTTCTGATATTACAGTGCCAGAACTGCTTTGTTCCTTTTTTTGCTAAGGAAACAGTCTTGGTTGTTTAATTGAGATATGAGAACAGGACAAATTTTATTCAGCATATGCTTCCTTAAGCCACTGCATGTGTATATATATGTGTATAAAATATGTATGTCTGTGTGTATACATACACATGCATATAAATATGTGTTTATCTAACTCTATCACTACATGCATGTAAATGTAGTGACAGAGTAACAAATCCCAGCTCCTACCACACCTACTACCCTCAATAAGAGAAAAGTTCTAAAAACAATTCAGCTACCCAAATGTGCCTAACATTTTCTCCCTTTTTTCTCATTCAGTCCTCCTCCCAAATACAACCAGTATATGCCTTCTCATAGTACTTTCAAGTGCAGTAGCTCAGTGATGAGGCAAAACCTTCTTTTATGATGATTCCACATAAGGGTTTTAGAAGCCTTTAACTGAATTAAGTACAATATACTTGAGAGAAAGTATAGTTTTGCCTTAGAAACTTCATTGCCTCTCATTCTATGGCACTGCTTTTTCTGATTATGTTCCCCCAAAGCTCAGTTTAAGGTATAGTTTAAGATCACTTGAAGTATAATGTATACTTTATACAGTGCATATAATTTTATTTACTTTATCTTAAACCATACTTTATGATGGGTGTTGAGAAAGCAGAAGTAAATCCCAAGATGTTGTATAAGTGATTATTAACTGAAAGTGTTTCAATAGGGTATTGTTTCTTTTTAAAATAAAATATGTTTTCTCTTTTTCCCTAGGTATCAGAGTCAGTCCTTGCTTGCATCAAAAGAACTCTGTGTTGCTCTCTACAAAATACATTAACTACCTCTTTCTACTGTAGTGGTGGCATCCACTATTAACAACTCGACCAATCCGCAGATTGGATCTTTCTACTCTTTAGAAGACAAGTAGCACTATGTTTGCCTGTGGCCACATCACCTTATTTTGCAAATGAGTCTGATCTTCCCACCTTCCTTTTAACACAAATTTACATCTCTGAAGAAAGACAGGTTTTTTGAGCCTAATTTATCCAGAAAGTCTACCAGGAGCTGCTCTCTCTTTGGTATACACTTGGGTAGGCCATCCCAGCCATGCATGATACTATTCCTGCCTTCTCATGGAATCCAGAGTGAGAGGCTGACACTTTCATCTAACGTGCCCAAAAATACCTTCAAGAAATAGAGGAGAAACTTGTAAAATGTATCCCAAATGTATTACAAGTAATTGACATAGGCATAGTTCCTTTAAAGCAAAAAATTAAATCCCATATCATGCCACTCTACATTTCACCAAATAATTTTCTGTTCTAATTATCAATACAAATCACAGATTCTGCACTGGTCACACCTAATTTATGAACTGTATAGAATAACAGTTAATTGACTCAGTACTTAATTCCCCTTTGTATCTTCTCTAGCGGTATTCAAGTATTTCAGCCAAGATTTTAATTGATTTTCATAGTAGCCACTAGTTAATAGGATAATTTGTCAATACAATCATAAACCAATTGTTCTTGTAGCACTATGAGTTCAGTTTATCAGATAACAAAGTTAAGACTGGTTTCATTAATTGAAGACAGCTGCAGAGTCTGCAGGATGAAAGATATAAATCTCGATGCACTATGGAAAACTAGGTCAGAGGGCAAGGGAAAATTAGTTAAGCATGATGGACTAATGGTGACCTGTACAGGTGTTTGAGCTCATTTTCAGGGCATCACTTCCTCTATTCCTATTTGACTCCAGCAAAATCCATAGGTCAACACATGCACTTGTATGCCGGGTTTAAATTTAAAGCCAGTCTAGACCTGCTCATTCACAAACTTCAGATAATGTTACCCATTTAAAACAAGACATTTCACAATGTCTTTATGTTGTCATGCATTTCCCAAGGAGCTTTGTTTACACAACTAAGTGGCTCTTGATTCCTTAAATAGCAGAATCAAAATAACGTTCAAATAATCTATCAAAGTGGAGAAACTATGTTAAAAAGAGGTAAGTGCTATTCATGACAGACAAAGGGAAGAACATAGTGAAATAAAATAGCTATTGAAAATCAGCCAGATTGATACAAATGTGTTAATCTATCACATGTACCCCCCCTCCCCCCCCAACACTAACAGTGTAAGCGTTTTTCCCCTTGTAAAAGTTTTAAAGTAATATTTCCCATCTCTTTTGTTCCCAGCCTGGGTTATTTGTCTGTACACTGTATAGACTTTTGTCTCAATAGTATTCTATATCAATGGAAAACTTAAAATGCATTAAATGCTTGGTAAAGTCTCTTACTTTTTATTATAATGGTTTAACTTCAAACTCAAGTTTCCTTAAGAGAGAAAAAGCTTTGGCCTGATACCAGACATTGTGTGCTATGTGAGTTTGCCCTATTAATAAGTCAGGCTGAAAATGCCAAAGATATTTTTTGATCTTAGTTGAAATCAAACATCTTCAAGTACGTGAGACAGAGGTCTAACAAGTATCTCAGCCTTCTAGATGAGGAAAATAAAGTAGGCATAGTCTAGTGAGTAAGATGAGGGCACTGATAGAAGAATGGGTGTTTCTGCACCATGAGAACTGGGTTGGGGGGGAGGGGGGTGTTGCATGCAGCAGTGTTTCAGAGAAGGGCAAGAAATAAGTGGCTTGCATTCAGAGTTGATGGCATAGAGCTTTAAGGAATTAGTCAAGTTACTTTTTGGAATGTACTCTGGTGCATCAGAATTCCGTGTGATTCAGGATACCTGTGCAAACCATGGTATTTATGAGTGTAAGTATGCATGTATGTTCATCTGTGCATGTTCCCTGTTGTGCATGTGGAATTGAGTCTGAGTGAGGCTTTACCTGCAAAATGGAAACCCCTGTGCCTTCATTAGAAGACTCTTGGAAGCAGCCATTTTCACAATATTACTTTTCTTGCTCATCATGGCACACTTCCCTGTCTCTGTCTTAAAACTGACCTCCAGACTTTATGGTCCAACTTTCACATATCTCATTTTGGAGCTTTGAACTGGTGGATGATAGTGTTTGTTGACTGCATTTCTAACTTTCTCCTTAGCAAGTTAAGCATTTCAGAACAAAGTCTCCCATCTTATTTTCTAAATATGGAGGTAATCAGAGCCCAGGAAAACCTAAAATCATTTGGACACAATTTGACAGAATTGATTACCTTCAAATTCTCAGAATAAGGGCACAAGATCTGCAGGGAAAAAATTAAAACAAAAAGAATGCAGTGCTTACTGGTTCACATATTTAGCAAGCAAACTCGTTAAAAAACAAACAAACAAAAAGCCTTCTTTGTTCAAGAAATATAGTTTGAAACTGATTTTTTTTCCTCACATTTTTAAAAGGTGTTTGGCTGCCTTGTGATTCATGGCAATGGTGTCAAGTGCTCAAACTGCTTGCTGGTCAGAGTTTCATTTTAACTTTCTCAGTTACATCATTCTTTCTCAACCTACCATACCAAGCAGTTCATTCTCAACACCACAGAACTATATTCTTTTGAAATTAATTTATCAAACCAGTCTTTGCTCCCTTTACATAAAAGAAATCAGGAAAATATAATAATGTTCTTTGTTTCCTTGTTTATACATCTAAGACCCACAGATAGTCATTAACTCCTCCTTGCAAGGAGTGAAACCTCTTTCTAACTTGGGACACACTGATCTATTTTTCCCATCCTAGAACTGAAAAATCACTTTGGCTAAAACAATGCTTGCTATTTTCCTCTCAAAAACTAACAGCACTATCACTAAATTAAATATTAGCTCTATCCTGTATAAAGTAGAGATGTAATAAGAAAAGAAAGAAAAAATATAAAGAAAAAGAAAATATAAAGGAAATGCTTTGCATATTACGGTATAATATAATGAGGATGTGCTTAGGTAACAGAATGCACAAGGAAAATTTGATTTGTCATGACTTCAGTATCAGATTTTAGCCCCTTTTGCACAGTAAGTATAATAATAATTCATTGTAATAATAATTTTAGAGGCACGCATATGTATATGTGTGTGTATAAATAGGAAATCTGTGTTAAATATCGAGTCAGACCCCCACTGGCTGCTTCAAGCCAACACAGTGATTTTTCAGTGTAACCATATAAATTTATATCGGATAAAGTGATGAACATTAATGGCAGACATATAGATAATAGGAAATAACTTTTACCTCTCTTTTAGGAAGAACAAAATATTTGTGTCAGCAGAATTAAGTATGCATTTTTCAAGTGTCTGCAAATCTGTGTGTCTATAAATGTGGACAAATATTTGCAGTGATTGAAAGAAATGTTTTCTGAAGACTTAGGTTATTCCATTTGCTTCATTTCAGAGAAAGTCACATGTAATAGGGTAAAAAAAGAATGTTGCTTATATCTTTTATAATTAAAATCACTTGATTCTGGCATTTCTAGTAATAGGGTTTTATCAAATTGCATCAGTAACACTGTATTAGAGAAACAACTGAGAACCTTTGTCACTCAGGAACAAAACAAAACAAAAGCCCTGAGCATTTCTCTCAGGATTGATGGGCTAAAAGTTTGTGCCTAAATTGTATGAAGGAGGAAAGAAAAAAAAAAGTATATATTCAGAGAGACAGTACACAGAAGTGAAAGCAGCTGAACTCCTTGCAAACCACCCTCAGTTGTGAAAAGAGAGAACAGCGGCTACCATGTGGCACAAAACCTAAATATATATTATTTTGTTCCTTTTCGTTAAAACTGCATAGGGCATAAGTTGTTTTCAAGCATGCCTCGGACTCCTACAGCTCCAGCTGTCATGTGTAATTAAACATTTGGCCTCCACAATTACTCTACAGTGTACATATGCCAGTATTTCAAGCCTGGAATATGCATTTCAAAGAAGAATAATTCCCTGGAAATCCTAAATTGACAGGAGCAAAGACAGCCTGAAGGAAAGTAGTCAGAGAAAACTGTAAGGTCGGGATCTAATGATTAAAAAAGAAACTTCAAGAAGAACTTCAACCCTTAACTAAACCAATGGGAAAAAGAACGACAGTTGGCAAGCAGATTTCTGCATAGGGATCCTGATTAGGGAGCCTCTTGGGTTAATTTAATATTATCAGTGTTGTTCACCTTGCTGTAGCATGTCTTACCATTAATACCATTTAAACAGATTTCTTTTTTTGTTAAAGTGTATTTGGCATCATTTATTTTCCATGAATATTGATCATGGCAATATTAAATGTGGTGATTCATATTGAATCTGATGTTGATTTATCAGCAAAGGGAGTTGGATTTTTGGTTGGAAGTTGTTTTTAGTTTGGTTGTGGGGTTTTTGTTTGTTTGTTTATTTTTTATTTTATTTTATTTTATTTTATTTCTGTTTCTCTCCTGCTCAACATGCTTGAATTCACTACTGGTGCTGTTGCCCTAGGTAATGCTGAGTTTGCATTCCTGTTAAGAACCTGGGTTTTTTTAGCATATTTTATGAAGACTCTTTGTAAAGAAATAGCTAAAGAACCTGAGATTGCTCATACAAGTTCAAGACAAACTCAGGTTACTTTAAATATATAAAAAATAAGTTAAGTTAACAAGTGTCTTGATTACAAAAATGTCTTTCTGTAAAGTATCTCTGGGGTCCATGCATCTATTTCCCATCCTTGATCATGCATTTAGTAGCCCTTAGAATCATAGAATCATGGAATCATCCAAGTTGGAAGAGACCTCCAAGATCATCCAGTCCAATCTAGCACCCAGTCCTATCCAGTCATCTAGACCATGGTACTAAGTGCCTCATCCAGTCTTTTCAGAACTCCAGATACATCCAAGATTTTGAGGAATGGAGAAAAAACATTTACAAATCTTCTATGAAGACCTTTTAAAATGTCCAAAAGTTAGACGTTTAAGACTGAACTGATTCATCATATACTGAATGCAGAAAAATAAGTACTTTCAGTGTATGATACTCTCAATGTATTGTACACTGGAATTATTATATGTTATTATAATGAGATATCCTTCAATAATAATCCTGAATCATAGAATCAACCAGGTTGGAAGAGACCTCCAAGATCATCCAGTCCAACCTAGCACCCAGCCCTAACCAATCAACTAGACCATGGCACTAAGTGCCTCAGCCAGGCTTTTCTTGAAGACCCCCAGGGACGGTGCCTCCACCACCTCCCTGGGCAGCCCATTCCAATCATTAGAACAGACTTAGATATCTAAATTTGAAACATCTACATCAATCTGTGATGAACTCTTACTTTCAGGGAACATTTTTTTCTTAATTCTTGCCTTAATATCACTTAGCTTTAAAGTAAGTGATGGGAGGGACAGAAGCACTTCCACCAGCGTAACTGTATCAGTGACAATAGAGAGTTATCCCAAAAGGCTGTTGTCAACCATGTGAAGCTGTTACTACTGCAGGCATCCCAGCCTTTATTACATTTCAGACTAAGGTAAGGCATTTATCTTTAACTGATTGTCACTTACTATCCTAATAAAAAATTAAAGTTCACTTCATTGTAAGGTGCCACAGCATGACAGCAAGCTACAATACATGTCAAGGTGAATGACGAAATGACAATAAATTCATGTGAACCTTCATGAACAAACACACATACAAGGCAGCAATGTTTTAATGAAGCTTGGCATTAGGCTCTAGCCTACATCTCTGGCAAAGAAGCACTAAGACCCCAACAGGACCACCAGCTTATGTTCAGGCAAAGCCATACAAAATGCTATGTCATTTTTCTCATGATTTTTGGTTTCACTTCAAAATCCAGTTCTTTAGAGTCTGAGGCTGTTGGCAAGGAATTGAATATAACTTTTCCTCATTAGAGCTGATCACTGAGGAACCAGTGTGCTAAGTAGGAGCCAGCAATGTCATTGACTTTAACTGTTAATTTCCATATTTCTTTTAATAGATGCTAGTGTTGCAGGCAATTCAGGAAAAGAGGCAGCCTACCTGTTAATTCAGGCAGCAGCAGTAGCTCTGGAGTATTAGCATGAGAATGATCCTCCTGGTTAAAAACACAGAGAAGTAAATGACAGACAAGAGATCTGTGTTCTCTTCCCATACTGGTTTTGCCCCAGCCAAGCCTAGAAAGATCCTTGCCCCTGCACTGCAGCTTTTTCCTCTGCTTTTCATACAAGCAAGCTAAATCCACATGATGAGAGGAGTTCATAGTTCTCAACAATCAGAAAACAGTGGACCATAACATAAATGTAAAATGCCTGTACAATATCACTCACTCTTAGAATTCCCTGCTTGACTTTCCATTCATTCTTCCTGGTATAGGAGAATTCTGCCCTGTCAAAGTAATCTTTTGTTGATTTAAGCAGATCTAAACCCTATGAGGAGAGGCTGAGGCAGCTGGGGTTGTTTAGCCTGGAGAAGAGTAGGCTCAGGGGGGACCTCATGGCTGTCTACAACTACCTGAAGGGGCATTGTAGCCAGGTGGGGGTGGCCTCTTCTCCCAGGCAACCAGCAATAGAACAAGGGGACACAGTCTCAAGTTGTGCCAGGGTAGGTATAGGCTGGATGTTAGGAGGAAGTTCTTCCCAGAGAGAGTGATTGGCATTGGAATGGGCTGCCCAAGGTGCCATGGTCTAGTTGACTGGCTAGGGCTGGGTGCTAGGTTGGACTGGATGATCTTGGAGGTCTCTTCCAACCTGGTTCTATGATTCTATGATTCTAAACATCTCAGAGGGCAGGAGTTTGACAATCAAAGCCCCAAATACTCACTTATTGACTGCACACTGCACTTTAAGGGTGTAGTATTAATGCAGGAAAAGGTTGACCTCAGACCCCACCCTCTTTTCCCAGTTTTCCCTTAGTTTTCAAAAACTATCTGCCCTTGTATTTTAATTCTAAGAAGCCAACTGTTGAAAGGAAAAGGTTGCTGCAAAGAAGAGAGAAGAGAAAGAAGATGAAAGGAGAGGGTATCACAGTATTTAGGAAACTGTCAGTGTAACTGAAAGACACTGATTATTATAGTTGTAATAAAGTCTCTATTCTGTAATGGGTAACAAACTTGTGCTGACTCAAGGATGTGGATAAGGAAAAATAGCACTGACTTTGGTAAAGACGAGTTATCTACTGAACCTTAAGAGGTTTCTTTAATAGTAAGAGATGCAGAGTTCTAGAAAATAAGGGCAAGCCATGAAAGTCATCACAGGGTTGGAGCATCTCTGCTATGAGGACAGGCTGAGGGAGCTGGGGTTGTTCAGCCTGGAGAAGAGGAGGCTCCAGGGAGACCAAATAGTGCCCCTCCAGTATATGAAAGAGGCCTACAAGAAGGATGGAGAGAGACTGTTTACAAAGACTGTAATGATAGGTGTCGTAGTTTTTGAAGAGAGGCGACAGAAATTAATCTCTCAAATCAAATTGGAGAGAAAATACAGAAATGTATTTAGAGAGAGAAATACAGCAATAGACATTACAAAGCAATTACCATGGCAAACCCCCTTGAAGTTTTCCCCATCCCCAAAAAAATAAATCTACACTCCCCAGTGCTCCAATCCTCCCCCCCCCCCCCCAATGCCTCTGCCATCCAGGAGGCTTACTGCTTACATGTTCCCGATAAATTGGCTCCCGCCACACAAGGCAGGAGGAGGAGGAAAGGAGCATGAACTGACCTTGTTGTGAGTCTATAAAGAGATAGCAGAATTATAGGATTGAATAACAACCTTCTAGTCCCCAGAAATTTTTTTTTAACCCTATAGCCTCAACCTGGGACAATAGGACAAGGGGCAATGGCTGCAAACTGGAGAAGAGCAGATTTAGATTGGATTTTAGGAACGGGTTCTTTACAATGAGGGTGGTGGAACACTGGAACAGGTTACCCAGTGATATGGTTGGGGTCCCATTCTTGGAGATATTCAAAGTGAGGCTTGACAGGGCTCTTGGCAGCCTGATCTAGTTGAGAATGCCCCTACTGACTGCAGAGCAGTTTGGACTAGATCACTTTTGAAAGTCCCTTCCAGCTCAAACCACTCTATGATTCTATGAATTTTCAATAATCTCTCCCATAATATCTCCCTTTAGAATGTTTAGGACAAGATAGACAAATACAAGTTAAAAAATCCAAGAAAAAAATACTTCTGCTTTAAGGTGAAACAGATAATGTTTTGAATGTCTACCCATGTCTAAATTTAAATGCTTCAATGTCATCTTCAGTCCTACCTAAATGGTCATAAACTGGGAGACCATGCTAGTTGTAAACAGGGCTCCCTCCTACTAGTCAGACATAGATGTCTGAGGGTAGAGAGGGCTCCCTCCTACTAGTCAGACATAGATGTCTGAGGGCCTTGTGTACAACATACAGACTGGTTTACAGTATTCTTGCATCTGTTGTCATTTCACAAGAAGCAGCACATTTTGAACCCTGCTTGTTCCAAAGACAAGTTTCTTTGTTGAATCAAAAGTCATTGATACAGTGTGTTTTCCTAATCTGGAAAGACCAAATAAATTCTTATGAAGGATGTGAATTTCCTTATCTTTTATTCATCTCCCTGAACTCCATTGCTGTTGATGATGGAGTAGGGTGTGATCTGTCACACCTTTCTGAAATAGATTAAGTCAAAGGCGGGATTCAAATAGGTGTAATGCTGGATAGCTCCTCCATACTGCAGATAAGCACCTTCTGATGTCAAAATATAGCTGTATGCTAGCTGCAGTCTAGTTAATTAATCCAGAAGACCTTCTGGAGTGATTTGGCTGACCAAACACACATGCCTGCTTGAAGGTGAGGCTAGCTCTCCATGGTGTTGTAAATTAATTGACTTAAGACTTCAACAGACTGTAAAACTAGTTTAGACAACTAGCTCATCTGCAGGTCTCAGTATTTCTATCACTCTGGTACCAAGTGTCTATGTTTAGGCAAATTAACTGATCCTGCTCATTTCCTAGAAGTGCTTGATTCTGTCCTTTGCCTATAATGGGAGTCTGCAAAGTGGAAAAGGGAAATATTACTCTTATGGTCTTGTTTATACCAATTTACACAAAGTTAGAATAGATGATTTCTCCTACTATATTTGTCTTGGCAATACAAGCAGAGCTTTTTGGTGACATAAAAAATTGGGAAGTCTAAAAAGACAAAACGAATTACAGGAAATGCCAAAGAAGTGAAAGGGAGATGCAAAAGGCTAAAGAAGAAGTAGAGAAGCTGGAAAAAAAAAGAAAACTACACTTTCTGGTACACCTCCTGGACACTCTGCACCTTCTGGAGATATGCTTTATGTTTTTTCTTAAAGGAACTCAGCTCAAACTGGGACATTAGGGGAGGAAAAAAAAATCCAAACAAAAAGCAAACCCCTAAAAAAAAATCAAAACCCAGAAATGTGATTGTCCTAAGGAGGAATTTTGTCTTTTTCCTCATTGTCTGTTACTTAGACTAACAACAGTCTACTAAGCAAATACATATTGAAAAGAAGTTAAGATTAGTTAAGAATAAAATGCTTTGATTTTAACATCAATACAAAACTCTGACTCATATCAGCAGACCTAGCATAATAAGCAAGATGTTTGTAATTTTACTTTTGTTTCAAAGGCCACATAGCTGATCTAAACATAAAAATAATCTCTAACAAATTAGCTTGATATTTCAGGATTAAGGGAAATAATGTGGTTTTTCAAAGTATGGCTCTCTCTAAAGGCACTGCAGGACATTAGTGATTAGGGAAACATTTTCCTTTGTATCAGTCTCAGGTGCATTGAATGTACTTGAGCATTGGGAGGCACTTCGTGCTATGCTTTCTATTTTGCTTCACATTGAAAAAGTTTGGGATTTTCTTCCACTGTTTTCTATAATTACTTTATTTATTGACCCTTTTCCTTCATCAGCCTCTTTCGTATCAGAAGGAGGCTCCAATTGAATCCCACATATATAATAAAGGTCTCATTTTCAAGCTTAAAAATTTGGTACTCACTGCAGCAATGGAAACACATTATTTGTATAAGAAGCTGTAGGACTAAATGTTTGCACTTACACAGTTTATGAACATCAACTAATAATTATGTTCAGCAGAAACTTGTCAGTCTCTCACAATAATAGGACAAATAACACAAGGGCTATGAAAGAACAGCAAGCAAAGCAATGATTTTGAAATCACAGCATAAACTTGTGTTAAAATGTATGTCATTACAATCTTTGCATACTGAGGTATTACTGAAAACTAATCATTTTGCATGTTAACAAGAAAGAGTTGAAACAGCAATTGGATGGGAATAAAAATAAGAATAGTCATTAATTTGGCAGGCAGGGAATATGTATCAAAGCATGGGTATGGAGATAGTATAAAAACTGCAATCAGGGGTCAGGCAAGTTGTCAGGTCATCAGAATTTCCCAGATGACTGTTTCAGCTTTCCTTAGCATTGTCCAGGAGGACAAAGCATCTTTTGATTAAAAGGAAATAAATAAAAATAAACCAAATGTTGACTTTGCCTTCCCTGTTCTATCTTTCACTTGTCTGTAGTGACTGCCAGTAAGTAGCATGGTGTCAACAGAGTAATGTTACTAATCGTTCCCGTAATGTCACATTTTCCATTAGTAAGTAACCTGGAGCTGCCAAAATTGTTTTACATACCATAACAGCTGTATTAAGGCTGAGTAATAATAATGGCTGTCAGCCAATCAATTCACCTGTGCTGGATTTGAGCTGTTTGTGTGCAGATTAAAGTCTTTAAATCCAGTCACCTTCTAAATATTCTGTCAATTAGGTTGTTCTCATCTGCTTGGCAGCCATTTCCTCACCTAGGAAACAATGCCCACCCACCACAGCCACCTACTATGCACACATCTCTTGCTCCTTTCGGAGTAGACAGTGTTTACAGATCATAGTTCAGTTTTTACAGTGAGCTGTGCTCTGCAGTTCTTGAAGATCTTAATAAAGTACCTATAGGAAGAGATTTGCTTCCTCCAAAGAAAATTCCTATCAAAGTGGCAAAAAATCAATCTGAGATTACCAACGAACCTATTCAGTATCATTTAGAATCACAGAATCATAGAATCAAACAGGTTTGAAGAGACCTCCAAGATCATCCAGTCCAACCTAGCACCCAGCCCTAGCCTGTCAACTATACCACAGCACCAAGTGCCTCATCCAGTCTCTTCTTGAACACCTCCAGGGACGGTGACTCCTAACATCCAGCCTATACCTACCCTGGCACAACTTGAGGCTGTTTCCCCTTGTTCTATTGCTGGTTGCCTGGGAGAAGAGACCAACCCCCACCTGGCTACAGTCTCCCTTCAGGTAGTTGTAGACAGCCATGAGGTCCCCCCTGAACCTCCTCTTCTCCAGGCTAACCAAGCCCAGCTCCCTTAGCCTCTCCTCAAAGGGTTTGTGTTCCAGGCCTTTCAGATAGGATTTTTGGTGTTGCTTATTAGGTTAAAACATTAAGCAACTTAAAGCCACCTAATGGGTGTCTCTGCTAGGTCACATTAGCCCTAATAAAATCAGTCAAAATGACACCATATATTAATTAATAGAAGAACAGCAAGTACTCTGCTGTGTTCTGACTACTGTCCTGTAGATGTGAAAGGATAAAAACTCTTGCAAGTTTTGATTCAACTCAGTGATATTTCACGGTCACATTTGTAATTGCTGGTAAACCTTAGCATTATTTTGCAGTCTATAATTAGGTGAGTATCTGGCTTTGAATGGAGAACTGTGCGGAATCTCTTGTAGAAAGGGTTGAAAAAAACCTTCCTGTGACTATCTTCTTCCTGAAGACAATAAAAAAGTCAGCAAAATCTGAAGTTTATCTTGCTGTTAGATTGGCTCACTATTTGAAGAGACATTATTATCATCTATCTCCAACCACACATCAGTATAGCTGATGTCAGATTGCCTTTCTTCCTGTCTGCTCTAGCCCTGATATGGTTAGCTGGCGTTCACGACATGTTGCAATGAGCTGAATATGAAAAATACATAAAAATGTAGCTATTTCTTTATTCATCAATAAAAAACTTTTATAAGCACTCTACTTATTTTGCGTGTTTAATTACAGAAGAGATATCCAAAGCCCAAGATGCACACCATAGCTATATTTTAGACATTCAAATTAATAAATAATGAGATTTGACAGGGTCGCAACAAAGGTGACCCAGCTACAGGCTTGTTCAGGCTGCAGATTTTCCAAGTGACTTTGAGCCAGTGATTGGCAGTTGTAGCTTGGGCAGCAAGATTTTCCATAACTGTGTATTTTCCAGTCTGTGTACCATCTTTACTCCCATGATTTAAAGTGTTTATCACTTGCTTATGACACCTTAAATCCACAATCTATGCATATTATTGCATATCTCAAAGTGCAGAAGCAAAACTACTAACAACACAGGACTCATGGAGAACCTCAGAACGATGATATATGCTTTTCAAGCCACTTTGTTGTGTCAGTTGAGTAAACTATACTGAAACTTTTTTTTTCCCCTTTTAAATTTCTTCTTTCCAACTACACAGCAGCCAAGATCACAAAAACATCAAGTCAAAATAAACACTTGTCTACACATGTGACAGCCTCAGGAAAAGTCCATGACTGAAGTAGAATGAAAGTATAATTACACTTTCGCTGCTGTGGAAGGTGATCTTTGTAGGTCAAAACTGAGGTTCTTAGCTGTGTGTGGGAGGTTATTCACACGTAATCACCTTATCTTGTTTAGTGAATGTCAGAAATTTTAGTCACTTAGGATAAAAATGATTTCTTTTATATTTACTTAGTTTCCATTTTTCAAGAGAAATAGAGGATGAGTAGAAGAGACATCTGCCACAGGCCTCAATACCATGGGTATCAGAAGAGACAGGGCTATGCTTAACATGAGCAAGTTCCAATCCAGTTTATTGCACCCCAAGCATGGGCTTATATACTTTCTATGAGAAGGCTACATAACAGGGTTATAAATCATGTTAGGCTCTGATTGGTTACATACATTTGCATTAGGACTACGTTAGGATTACACACTACTTGGCGTAGACATTCTTCATATTCTCTCAGCAACACATATATTGTGTCTGGCAATTCTAAGTCAGCAGAGATAGGTGAAAACCACAGACTCCAGTCTTACATTTGTTTATATTTGTTACACCATTCTCTAAGGTCATTCCAACCTTTCACTTTAACTCAGCACTTACTGAGCTCGTGCACTCTCGCCTGTCCATGGCTTATGTTACAGTATTTCAATTTCCAATAGCTGTACCACAGTCAGACAATTCTATAAAATCACTACATTTAATATTACTATATCCAACAGATATCTAGAGCTGCACGATTTTGGATGTCTTCATCCCACCTACACCTGTACATCTCCATGCAGAAATGTCAAATTATACCTTGAAAACACACCAGAAGCCTGAGGGCTGTATTCAGGCAGTGGCCATGACTGTGGCTGTCAAGTCAATCAGCCTCTTCCAGAAATAAAATACACAGGGCCTTGAGAAGAACTTCCCAGAGCTTTTTCTCCTCTGCCACCTTGGTGTCTGCTAATTGCCTTTCCTTCATCTGCCTCTTTCTGAGGGCTCGTGTGCCAGGAAGTGCCAGCCAAAAGCCATTGTGGAAAGAGAGGGTTATGGCTGTGGGCCACATAACCTTGTGTGAGTCTGAGGGCCTTGGTGTCTAATCCCTGGCCTGAACTGGGCCATGTACAGATACTCTGACAAGCCACACCAGCACCACGTAATGGCAGGGATGAGAAAGTATGTTTCATACTCAGAGCTCTGTAGCTGAGTGAAAATAGCACTGTCTGACATGAAAGGTTCATTACCTTGGAAGGTGCATGTGCAGTCCTCCTGTAGTCAGTCCTTGTAGAATTGTGTCCAAATTGAGCACAGAGCTGTGTTGAAAGGATTCACTGTCCCGGGAGTACAGCACTGTGTCTGCAGATCCCCTCTTTTTCTGTTTCAGAATAAATAGTGTCTATCGCCGTGTTTGCCAGAGATGCTTCTGAGCTTCTTGGTAGTCTTGGTAAATGGTGGTAACCCATTGTGTTAGTTTGAAGCCAGCTAGAATGTTTTGGTGAGAAGAACTAGATTACAGGCTGTGAAAGAGAAACAAGGGTGAAGTCTACTTCATTCATAGGCTTGCTGAGAGGTATAAGAACAAGAATCCAAACATAGATAGGGCACTTCTGCTTGGGAGCTCTGAGCTACATTTCTCTCTAGCCTCTCTGCCATCTCTCTGATTTATCCACTTTGCTTCCTAACCTCCTGGTCAAACCTCCATTCTTCTTTGGGACTGGGCTAAGGTTGAGAGGGGTGGGAGAAGGTGGAAGGGTGGTTGGGACCCCCTCCTGGGGACTCAGGTTTCTGAGTTTCAGGGGAGCTGTGTTTCTGTATTACCTTTTACCTTGTGTATTTCTGTCTATAACTGTATATGCTGTAAATATCTGCTTGTATATTGTGCCAGCTGTAAATATAAGCTTCATTAGCATTTCCAGAGCCAGCTGAGTCTAGTCTGGGTGATTTCCAAAGTGTGTGGGGGCAGGTAACACCCAAACCATCACACCCATGGATACAGAGATGACCTGGGACCAGACTGAAATTATCCTGCCATGAGAAGAAGCAAGGAAGAGGGGAAAAGGGTGAGATAGGGAAAGGGAAAGGGAAGTTCTAGTGAGGCCTGCAAATATATGTCTGTTGTTTCTACTGCCTTTGCTCAGTTACAGGCTTCCCTTCGTAGCAACTGCAGCCTGATTCTCATACCATCTGTATTTCCCAACATCCTTCTCTGTACTATAGCAATGGCCATGAGACCATCACCATAACATTCAGTACCTTGAGTCAGTTGTTGTCATAACTGAAATCAAATCTATTCAGATCTAGGTTTCAGAAAAGGGAAAGTGCAAAATATTTCCCTCTGTTCCTGAAATGAGGTGGAAGTAGAAAACAAAAAAAAACTAAACAAACAGGCAAACAAAACCAAAAAACAGAAGACATGAATTACATAATTTTTAACATAACCTTTATTCCTGAGTGAGAATATGTGCCATAAGCTGTAAATGAATATAAGTTTAGAGTAAAACTACTATATACTGATAAACCTAGCATAGAAATTTTGTGACCTGCAAGTCAAAATAAGCATGTGAAGTGATTAAGTCTGCTTATTGAGAAACATACACCTATCAATGCTTTATTAATTCTGAGTACAGCAGTGAATAAATGGCATTTGTGGTTCAGCAGACAATGGCAATTATATTACTCAGAAGTGGAAACAATGACGAAGTGAAAAATAAGGATAGAGCACATACTTTGATACATAGCCATTCTATGCTGGTTTAAAAGAACAAAGCAATTTATTCAACTTATTAAAGTAAGAGTTTATGAAATACTCTTGGACTCTGTTTTCTGCATTTATTGAATTCAAAACTTCACATATAAAAATGACTAGAACTTGATTTCTGGTCTCATATAAGAAAAGATGATTTATATTTGAGGAAACAATAAGTCTCAAGACCCACAACTATCTCTTAGTGAGGTATTTTTTCTCCCTAGGGGAAGAGAAAAGCTATTGGAGCACACATAAAATTTAGGTGCTTTAAGAATTTCTCCAGGACTTCTGCTAGATTTGCTATCAGAAGAGGCAATAAAATGGGAATTTATGCTTTTTCCTTAGCAAATCTCATGCTTTCTGATCTAGTATTTTGTCATTGCAATTAGGGCTGTTCCTCGAAATAGCAAACAGAAGAGTGGTGCCGTAGTGTTTATTTTAGGTATAAACATTTAAAGAATATGAGGAATGTTGGGAAAATAAAGTTCATATATGTTACTCACATATTTTTTTGCCTGACAGATTGCCTCTTCACAGAGTAAGGGTATGGCTTGGTCATGATTTACAAGAAAAGATACAGATTTAAGTAACTTCCCTCAGTAAAGTTTGCAGCTATGTAGGAAATTAATTTATGGTTGCAATAAGATTTCAAGCTGTACCTATTCTAGGTGAGAGCATCTTCCTAGTATCTCTAAAAGAACTGACAGCAAAGGAGAACACTTAGGACATGTAATAATTTCTACTGTCAGTGCTTCTGCAGTGTAGTAATGTTCCAAACAGCATCTTTAAATAGTTCATGTAGAGTTTATCTCATCCTCCACCTGCACTTCTTGCATGGAGACCCTAGTGATGTTACAGATATAGGACTTAGTTGGATTTCCTCTTTAGTGTTCATTTATGACAGCCTGCAAGCCAGAGCTTGATGCAGGAAACATATTTGGGTTCCCAAGACAAATGTTGCAAACCCTGAAGTGCAGGCAGTTGGCCTCAGCTGCAGCAAAAATGTAAGGAAGCCTCTCTTGATTGTCCTTCAGCTTAAAGAGATGATTCTTGTTACTGGGATTTCTTCTACCTTTATCTGATTGTTGTCTATACTAGTTTATTAAATATGATAACACTTCTAAGACACAGAGCAGAACCTCAAAGAACAGTGTCCCAACTGTGATTATTCACTACTAGGCTACAAATGCAGTTTCATCTTATTTGTTTGTTCTCTGTCCCCATGATATTTTACATGTAGGACAATACAGAGAGACATCAATTACAACTCTTCCATGTCTTATTTATTTGTTTGTTTGTTTTCCCCCAGGGAGCAAGAGCTAGGTCTGGACAACAGTTTAGTCATCAGTTATATCCCACCACAAGTTTCATGCATTATTTTTCATCTCTAATTCCTTTAAAATAGGTATCTAAAGTTTGATTTATGGTTGTCTAGATACAGGAGGCCAATGATCACAGCTCCTGCACTAAGCATCATTCCAAATATATATAATAAGCAGACAGGAGTCAAGCACCAAGCGGAAACTCCATCTTGACATTCTTTTTTTGAACTACCAAGGAGACAATGTCCACTGGTATTTTGTTTCTTACAGATGATCAATTGAATTGTAAACTGTAGTATCTGTCATTCTGCTCCAGAGCCAAGGATCCTTAGGCTCAAGTGTTTGCAGAGAACATTCTCTCCCTGCCCTACTATATTCATATTTCTGTCCAACTTCACTAAACCTAAGACTCACATAAACAACTTGGAAATTGTATCCAGCAATTTTTACAAACCCTTATTTCATTCTGAGATTTTTTTTCTCCCTCCTTCTTCTATATCAACGTCTGGGAAATATCTACAATTTCACATGGAGACAATGAAGAAGCAGAAACCTAGCCAACAGCTTTCCACTAAGCTGCTCTATCACCTCACCCTCCTCAACAGAACAGGGGGAGAAGATACTACAAAGAGCACACAGGTCAAGATAGGACAGATCACTTTCCAATTATCATAATGGGATAAGCAGACTTCACTTGAGAACATAAATTTAGTTTATAGTCTGTTGGACAGAGTAGGATAATGATAAAAAAAAGTAAATAACACACACACCCCACACACACAGACCTTCCCTAACTGCTCCCTTCTTCCTAGGCTAAACTTCAATCACAACTCTACTACCAACCCCTGAGAAGCGCAGAGGGATGGGGAAGGGGTGGTCCATCATCCATCCTTTCCATGGGGTGCCGTGCTTCAGGAATAGGCTCCTCCAATATGAGTTGCTCGTATGGTCACTGGTCCTGGCAGAAAAACTACTTCTGCATGGCCTACTCTCCACCAGCTGTGGGGTATTAGCTCCAAGAGCTGCAGGGAAATCTCTGCTTCACTGCACAGAGGAGGACTCTTCCTTCTTCACTGACTTTGTTACCTGATGGGTTGTTTCTCCATCATTGTACCACTTCTCTCACAACTGCTATGCAGCAGTTTTTACCCTTAAATATATATTATCACAGGGGTGTTACCAATGTCACTGATGGGCCAAACTTTAGTAGCACATTCATCTTGAAGCTGGCTGGAATTGTTTTTGTCTAATAGAATCATAGAATCAACCAGGTTGGAAGAGACCTCTAAGATCATCCAGTCCAACCTAGCACCCAGCCCTAGCCAGTCAACTAGACCATGGCACTAAGTGCCTCATCCAGTCTTTTCTTGAAGACCTCCAGGGATGGTGACTCCACCACCTCCCTGGCCAGCCCATTCCAATGCCAATCACTCTCTCTGGCAAGAACTTCCTCCTAACATCCAGCCTATACTTCCCCTGGCACAACTTGAGACTGTGTCCCCTTGTTCTATTGCTGGTTGCCTGGGAGAAGAGGCCACCCCCCACCTGGCTACAATGTCCCTTCAGGTAGTTGTAGACAGTAATAAGGTCACCCCTGAGCCTCCTCTTCCAGGACAGTTCCTGGTGCCTTCTTACAGAAACCACCCCTGCAGCTCCTCTGCTACCAACACCTTGCCACATAAACCCAGTACTACTGCTAGAGATCACAGGATGTCTAGACAAGAGTTTTACAAGATCTATAGAGGAGATGAGATCTGGGCACAGCTTTAGAGTTCTTGATCTTATATCTTGGGCTCAAATGTTGTAATTATGTAGACACAACGAAAAGTGTAAAACCATTCCAGATAAGGTCTTCTGTTTCACTAGTAAATGCCCAAATGTGATCAGCAGAACTTCTAAATAATGCTACTATACCTTGTGGGGGGTTCTCTTCCCTTGATGTGATTAGGTCAGAGAATACAAGAAATAGAATCTGGGAGAAAATTCTTGGGAAGGAACAACATATACTTACTTTAATCTTGTATTTCACCCAATAAAGACATCTTGACAACCTTGAGATGTGTTAGGTTGCAATAAGTCAGAAAGCATGCACAAAGCACCATTTATATTTTGACTAGCATGAAAGTAGCCCATTTAAAGAACAGAGACAGAAACCAAGAAACTTGTCTTGAATTTTGTATTTAGATTTCAATGCTGGATCTGGACCAGCTGTTAACATGCTCATATCACACAATGATCACCCCTTTTTACTGTTACCTTCTTTTACTGATGTGAGGCTTTAATGTTTGGGGATTTTAATTATCTTTTTTTTTAATCAGTGGCTGAAAATGGGTGAACAAGTGATTACTCATTCTGTGACAACTCTATTTTGAAAGTCATCATTCCCAACACTGGTGGCTCAGCTTTTTCTTTTTTTCTTTTCTTTTTTTCTTCTTTTTTCAGGAAAATGGGTAATAAAGTACAGAGTAGTCTTACAAGGCACTGGGGAAATTAGTTAATTATAAATTTACTGTTTCTACAGTGATTTACAAAGAAAATAGTTATCCTTGATATTCTATAATCTCATGAACCTAATGAGAACTACCTTACATGTCATGACCTGAAGCCATTGCTCTACCTCACAGAGCAGATTATAAAAACATCCTTCCTCAAAATGCAGATTTTTTTAGGATATCAGTCAACAACAATCCACTTCTTATGAGCAAGCCAAACTCTTACAATTTCTTTGGCTTCTTCCAGTCAATTCACTGTGAGACCATGTGCAGCAATGCCGTAAGAAATGATCTCTTAAAGGAAAACAATCCCAAATCTGGTTTATGTGCCCTAATGGTCCAAATGCAAATAAGTACTCAGAAGGGGAAATTAGTATAATAGGCATGAATTAACTGACTGAGATAAACTATTTCTACTTCAAAATGAATCAAAATAATTATGCAGATATAGGGGGGGAAAAGTCTTTAAATTTGTGTACATATTTTTGAGCTTCTTGACTGTATTAACTGAAAATGTCATAATATTGCAAGAAAGGTTATTCTTCTCATATATATCCCCTTGGCTATAATCTAGGAAAACCAATAATCTAATATTAAGAGTCTGGACTGAAAATTAGAGTGTACATTACCTAACATATGAGCATAAACAAAACTAAGCAAATTCTTTTTTCATCTTATTTCTTCTTGAGATCATCAGGTCATTAGGAAGCAGTGATATGCTCCCTGGGGTACAATAGGCAAAGAAGAGTGGTAGAGATGGTTTCCTCACAAGTATGCATTTGATAGAATTTTGTCTCTGGTCTTGTTTGTTAAAGGGCTGTTATTTGCCTCTCCAAAAATTTCTGAACAAGTTTTAGTATTCAGAATGATACACAACATTTGAAAACATTCACATGAATTCCTAAACAATAACAACCTTTTGAGTATTTCTGGAGTTTCCACTAGTGGTGTGCAACAACGACCTTCAAAAATGATCAGTCCTGTTCTTTGAGAGTTCTGTATACCACACAGTTTGGAGTTTTGGAGTGCTATGTGTACCAAAGACCTTCATCTGTTTTCCATGGACAATTGCAAAATGCCAATTCTCCTTTTTGACTTCAGGAACAAAAGAGAAGTGTATCAAAACAAATATTTATTCAAGTGTGTAAGAATTATATAAATAATAATCATAGAATCATAGAATCAACCAGGTTGTAAGAGACCTCCAAGATCATCCAGTCCAACCTAGCACCCAGCCCTAGCCAGCCAACTAGACCATGGCACCAAGTGCCTCAGCCAGGCTTTTCTTCAACACCTCCAGGGACAGTGACTCCACCACCTCCCTGGGCAGCCCATTCCAATGCCAATCACTCTCTCTATGAAGAACTTCTTCCTAACATTCAGCCTATACTTCCCCCAGCACAACTTGAGACTGTGTCCCCTTGTTCTGTTGCTGGTTGCCTGGGAGAAGAGACCAACCCCCACCTGGCTACAGCCTCCCTTCAGGTAGTTGTAGACAGCAATGCCAAGTGTTATAGTTTCAAATAATGATATATCAACACAACTTTGTATCTTTACCCTATTAAGAATATGTCTGGAATTTCTATTAATTGCAGCACACTAGTTTTGATCTTTGCATCTATCTCAGTAGGTTTATGTATAGTTTCACTCGAATGTGCTTTCAGCTATGATTTGTCATTTTTTTTCCTAAATGAATCTGAAATTTTATGTAAATTAATGACACAGTGATCCTTTGAAAATTTTGTGTCCACAAATAATGTGTTTTTTTAATCTTTTATTCCATTTTTCAGCTGATCAAAGAGATTTCCTTAGACAGGAAATTTTTATAAATAAAACAAGCATACATACTGCAAATTTTAAGTAGTATAGAAGATATGTAGGTAGAATCTAAATTAGTACATCATCTAGGATAATCTACATTGACCTATTTAGCTTTAGAGAAAAGCTGCAAGAGAGTAATAATGAACTATAACTGCTTCTCTACACCACACTTCACATATATAATTTACAATATGTTTGTTTAATATTGGCAGAGGACACAATGCAAAGTATCTGGCTTTTAAAATCAAAGTATAAAGTTAGAAACAGCAATATCATAAAGTCTGAGACCCCGGATAAAGCTCAGGACTTTTTGAGTTTCATGCTAGATATTCTGAGTATCAAACAATCAAGTGATTGTCTTTGGAGCCAGCACAAGTAACTGAAAATCTGTTTTCACGTACCTCAAGGGTATTACAAGTCCTCAGGCATTTTCCTCAAGAAAGAGAGCTTACCTAAGAGTTTTGAAGCTGATTCTTACCATTCTTCCTTTGCTGACCAGAATACCCATCTTTTCTCCTGTGGCATTTGTATTTAGTCAGAGCATGTGATACACACTGGCTTGTGATCGTCTAACTGGTAAATATTACCCATGTGCAGATAAAGATTTATTCATGTTCTTATGAAACCTGCTTCAGGAGACACAGAAGGTACTTTTTCCTAGACAAAAGACTAACAGACTTGGAGAAAACACACAGTTCCTCATCTGAAGAACTTCTAGGACAATCAGGAACTGATAAAGATATAAACATCAGTGAAATTTAAGAAGGAAGATTTTTGAATGACTTGGATGGAAAAAAGGAGAATGGTGAGGGGGAATAAACACAAACAAATAAAATCTCAAGTGTGGAGTACTTGTCCATGCCAGACTGTGAAGCAGAAGCACAGTTTAGGAAGGCAGTAAAATGAAAAAAAATGGGAATCACCTGCAAGCAGAGAAGAGAATGCCTCTTTCTCATACCAAGTGCTAGTATTGTAATGTTATTGTAACTAAATTCCTCTTTAATTTACGTTTCTTTTTTTAAAAGGAGGCCATAAAAGACAGAACAGAGAGAAAGATGTTAATTTCTTTCCATTATAACTTTTACAAGCTTGAAAGCATTTGTGTTTCTGCATGCTGCATTCACTCTTTTCTTAATTAGGACAAGGGAAACCATCCACCAAGTTCTTCTACTAATGATAGCTGCCACTCAAGGTCCAGCCAGTTTGTTGTCTCAGATTCTTTGTTTCTTTAGTAATTCCTTTACTGACAACAAGGAATGGGCAGGAGATGGTAGGCAAACTCCTCAATAGGTTAATGTTTTTAATGTCAACAGTTATGTTGACGTTAGCTAAAAACAAGTTAAAATTAAAAGTTCAGGCACACAGTGTACTTGTATTTTAATGAGGTGATTTGTGTAGACCTGTCATTGAGTGTTAACATTTACAAATGTAATTAATTCAGTCATATAAAACAAATATTAGATAGTTATAGTTTAATGAATTTAAACCTATGTATAAATGCCAGCAGAAAGTTCCAATCATACTTAGTCAGGAATATGCATTAATCTTGCTTAGTTTTGCTCTATATGGTGCACTAGACAAGATCTTCTGGCAAAATTAAAAATAAATGCCTACATTTGACCTCTGACTCACACAGTGTGGAAACATACAATATTTAGGTTTTAATTGTGCTGTTTTTCTGCTGCACCAAATCGGACCATCTGTCCAAAATCTAATCTAGATTTGTTTTTCTACATATATTGAAATGCATTTTTTTAAAAAATAAATTATGGTTTATTATTATTTCTAATTAAAAACTTCAGAAATATTTGCATATATCCAAAATGAAATCACCCAACATCCAATTAACAATAAAATATGCATTGAATAGGAAAAATCAATATTGATCTGCAAACTACTATGACAGTTTGTTCCCACAGTAAGCATCCTTTCTCTCCAATAACTGATTTCCTTTAACAAAGGGCATAGGAAGAGGAAAGCACTCAGATGAAATAATTGAATGCTGTTCATAAAGAAGAAATGGATATATTGATGGCAAATACTTCAGGCCAGATTTCCTTAAAACTTTCCACTGAAAACAAAAAAATAAACCAGATCCTGAAAATCACATTTGGAATAAACTATCACAGATGGCAATGCTTATTTGTATACTCGCTAGATAATGCTCACAGTATCATATATTTGCATTTTATTTTCACTCAGAAGTTGCCTCACGGTCACTTTTATTCAAATCAGCAGGTCGCTCTTGCAGCAAAGGAGATGGTGAGAAGAGGACTTAAAGCAGTGTTAAGATGTGACCAGCAGTGTGGAACGATACCATTCCAGCAATTCCTCTGGATAGATACCTTTTGCAGAACAGTGATGTTTTCAAGACCAAGAAGGCTGATCTCAACATTCAGAAGACCAGTGAAGAATGAATGTCCTTGCTCTTCGAGCCTTTTTAACCCACATTCACAAAGGTAACACGTTTCCTTGAGGAGCCTGGTCTTTCCAGGCAGAGGTAGGTTGTATCTCTGTTTGCTTACTTGTCTCTTGCACTCAGAGTGGCATATCCAAGTCAAGCAGCAGTGCATTTGCACTGCCACGTGGCCAGGAGGAGGTTGCTCTCTTCTCTCAGGTGGCCAGCACCAGAATGAGAGGACACAGCCTCAAGCTACATCAGGGGAAATTTAGGCTCGGGGTGAGGAGAAAGTTCTTCACTGAGAGAGTGACTGGATACTGGAATGGGCTGTCCGGGGAGGTGGTGGAGTCACCATCCCTGGAGCTGTTCAAGGCAACATTGGACGTGGCACTTGGTGTCATGGTCTAGCCTTGAACTCTGTGGTAAAGGGTTGGACTTAATGACCTATGAGGTCTCTCCCAACCTTGGTGATACTGTGATACTGTGAAATGTAAGCCTTCTTATCCATAAGAACAAATGACAGCTATTCAGTAAACCTTTGAAATTACTATAGCCAAATACCCCAAATATTTTGAGCAATGGCACTGGACAGACTGTTCTGCTCTTTTTCTTCCTTATGCTAGCATCACTTCAGGCTCCAGTCATCCTAATCTCAACAGAAGACCTTAAGAATTTCTTGTATCTCCACTAGACACAAAGATGAAATGTAGATGTTTTTAAACCTGACATCCATATCTAAGTTAATCACCTTAGCCTTTATACTCAGTGAGACAGGACAGGACAGGAAATTTTTGGGCATGGTTCATCTCCTCCCAGAGTAGAATTTTGTCAAATGATTGATGCCCTAAATGTGCCTATCAGTCTCCACAAGACCATGGCATGACTAGATGAGATTATAGATGTCTGAAGTTAGGTGAAACGAATCCCACCCAAAGTGATGTATTAGATAAACAAATGTTATTGAAATATCCCAAAACACATTAAGGTGATGACTGCTATAGTTTTATATCTAACATCCCCCCAAAGTTCTCTTTACTTTATGTGTTATTGTCAAAATAGAGTAATGAAGACCAATAATGAACAGGTGGAAAAACGCATGTTGCATAAAGGTGAAGAACATCTGGAGTGTTGTTCATTTGGCATACTTATTTTCTATACATATATATCTATATACACTTAAATTTACATATATAAATCCATATATAAAAATACTTTAATTAGCACACTGAGCAAGAACAGATGACCCCTTTTTCAAAACATTCAACAGTTCATTTTCCAATAACCATTTGCAAGGAGAGCATCAAAGGCATACAGATTTTCTGTTTTACTGAGGGACGTGTTTCTGAGAAACATCTGGTAGAAATAGCCATTTTGGGGCACACCAACGTTATGTGTGTAAGCATTACAGATTTATTTTACTTTGTAACTGGGGGATGAATATTGAACAGCAGTTAAATATTCGTCAGGACAAATACAATACCTGGGATTCAAAGTAGCACTTTTTTTTGTCTGAAAATAGCTACTGTATGGTATATATTTACTAATAGTGTTCCTATCACATCAATACTTTAAGGTGAACCAGTAGGGGTATTATGATATTGTAAAATTTTAATCCTAATAAATGTGCCTATGGTAATAAAATACATGTAAGTTACTGCTTTTATGAGTTTGAAGTAGATTTATGTTATGCTGTAACCCTTTGCTGAGGAGGATGTCTTGCCATACCTTAGAAATGTGTGTATTGCAGACTACTGTATTTCTTTTCACCATTCTAAACATAATAAACATCTGAATGGTTATGCAGAATTTTTAGACAAACTATCATGGAAATAGAATGGCATATTAAGAGCTAGACATACTACCTTCTTAACAGAACAGTTGCTAGGTTTTAATTTCCTAACCAGTACATATTTCAAATATTTTCAGGTCCTCAACTGGCTACTAGATTTTTCTAGTGCATAATAAATATATAAAGAAAAATATCCCTGAAATAATTTCTCTCTAAGACCATATCTTCTCAGTGTCTGTTTACTACAGTGTGCACTAATTATTTGTGACTAGTGTGTACACAGCATGAGACCTGAGAGACCACATATAGACTGCTGAATGGGAAATTTTTTTTTTATTATTATTTCAAGTATTGTATCAAGATAATTTAAAATCATACATGCTCCTTGCAGTATTTCATGCTGGTCTCTGTTCTATGGCTTTCTGCAGTAAACTATTGGAAGAGCTTGTTATCTTCTAGACTTTCTTGGTTTTTGGGGGTTTTGTTGTTGTGGTTTGGTTTTGTCTGGTTTGTACTGGTTTGTTTTTTTCACTGCTACTTATCATTACCTTTGGTGATTACATATTTTGCTGAGTTTATTCTTTAAATACAAAAATTGTTAGAATAAGAGATTTATGAATACTCCTCTTGTAAGTCATTCCTTGTAAAGCATGTAGGGTTATAAGGGGTCTGTTCTAAAGAAGAAGAAAAAAATCTGCACTACTTAAACTCTGTATCTAAGCAGTAGGCTAGAGCTAAATAGCTATATAGGCAATTTGTTTTTCCAGAGTGAACTCTTAATACTGGACATTTAAACAGCATTGCTGTTAAATTAAATGTCACAGACCTTCTCCCCAACTTCTCACATATTCCATATGCTCCTTCCTTAATAGAGTTTGGTAGATAAGTGGTATCATCACTTCTACTCAGCTTACTGCCTTGTTTCAGGTCAGAAGGATGAGTAAAGCCAAGGTGTGCAACAGAACAATCCAGCACCACAATCTGTAACTGACATGTTACAGCCAGAAAAAAAAGCCTATCAGCAAGTTCTAGGAATATATAAGTAGAGAGAACAAAACAAAAAGCACAAGAATAATTATGTGATGTAAGTTCTTTAAGTCAGAGCATTTTTCCTTCCTACTGTTTTAATATGTGGTCAATAAATATGTCCTTATGTAAGCTGGATGTTTTTATTCTCTGCAGTCTTACCTGTCTGCAGCAGTTGCCTATATGAGGTACAATGAAACATTTCTGATTAGGGAACTTCCAACTTAGTTTTCAGTACATTTTTCTCAGTGGCTTGGTAAATAATTGTTTTGCCTTTTCTTTTTTTTTTTTCCCTAGAAAAACAGTAATTTATAGTCCAGATCTGTGAATAATCCTCCCCAGGTATCAGGTATGAGTATTGTTTCACATTTAAATCATGAACATCCCTTTTATTAGATTCTATATACATTATCTAACAAAAACCATACCTCTAACTACAGTCACAGTACAAGTGTTTCTCAGAGGATCTATTGACTGTACTTTGAGAGAAAACCACTATAACCTTCCCATATTTATTTTAGTGTGCTCAACATCTATTCATGTGTTGTTATAATTTTTATAAATGAGATATACAAACTATTAAAATAGTAGTAAGGAGGTAATATCCATTGTTCACTCTTAAACAAAGTGTTAAATCTTGCTACATGAGTAAACAAAAGCAGGGTTTGTACCTCTGTGCAATACATTGTACAACAATCACCTAGATCTCTCCATCACCACTAAAAATTAATAACTTTAAGGGCAATCAAACCTCAGAAACATTATCTATATGCCAGCATGTTTATATCCTGCACAGGTGTTTTTGTGATTGTCATGCTGTCCAGTAAGAGATACATTCCTCAATATTCAGTGATCATAGCCTGATTTTTCTTTAGTTGTAATGATGATGCAGTATTTATACAAAGGGCGACAACAAGAAACCAAGTCAGGTCAGAACTTCATTTCTCAGATACTCTAAGTTAGTTCACATTTTCCCTCCCATTCTTGTTTTTTATGTGCAACACATGTGTCCTCTCTCCTATGCTCTGGTTATCAGTCCTGAGCCTGTCTGACCTCTGGGGTGTATTTTGCACTCATTGAACTTAGGAAAAAATGAATTAGCCAAACTTTAAAATGTACCCACTTACCCTCCAGAGCATCCTGCTGAGCGCATAGCATTCTGCTGAGCCAAGTGCTGCTGTTGCCTGCTCTTAGCTTTCCTGAGCAGTTCACATGGTGAACCGTGGGGGCCTTGGCAGGAAAGGGGAATGGACTCTTAAGTTTTTACCCACTCTAAGTCATACTCTGGAAAGTAAGACTCCACTCAGTCTGAATAAGGACATTGAAACCCCACATTATGATCATAGTGAGCCTGCTTTCAAGGTGCTGTAGAGTAAAGCATGGCAGAGAGTTACTTCATTTAATGAGCTAACTCACTTTCAACTATGATTGAGTTACTAGAACATCTTTTTTAATGTATCGTTCTGAAAATTTTCACTCATATACTATATATTTCTCCCTGCCTTACAATCACAGAAAGGACTTCAAGAGGCTTCCAAGTGAAAAGCTTTATTTGTCCTATGCAGATGCTCAGAAAAGCTGCAATATGCTTATTGCTCCTGTGATCACTGAAATATGCTTTGCAATCCAGGTTCAGTCGATAATAAAAGAACAAAGGTGAATCTCACTGTTATGGAGGGATAATTAATTAATATGAGATTATATTTTCCAAAACTAATATTGTTTATTAATTTTTGACATTCAGAACTCTTGCCATCCCTGACCACTAACTTTAATAATAATGAGTTCTTCGCATGGTTATGGAAACATTTTACAGATAATAACATAGGATCTTGAAATAACTGCAAAAATATATAAACATTAATCAAACTGTAAGAGAATGTCCTTGTGGCCAAATACCACTTGCAGTCGATATACCACTTGCCCGCTAGATGGACTCAAGGAGCTCTTTCTGCTTATGGCAGAAGGCTATGGTGAATTGCAAGAGGCTTTAAGTATTTACTCACAAAATATTATCTTCTGACTCACAGGGCTAGCTACAGCTTCAGACTATCTCTGACCTTGTCCCTTGGCTCCTCTGGACAACCTGTGTATCCAGGAGTTCCTGTCTTGGCAGGAGACTTTCAGACGGAGGCAGGATGTTTTGAGATGTGCAGTCTTAGCATGACGTCACACCAGCTATGCAAGCCAATTGTGTGGAGGCATTTAGAGCCTGTTTTTGGTGAACTCAAGGCAGTGGAGTTTCCAGGTAATTCAGGATGCACTGAGGCAGTAAGCAATAGCAGCAAGCAACAGCAGGCATGAATACCATTGCAGAGCACACTGTGTTACCTGCTCAACTCTTTCATCAATACAGGCCCAGACTAATAGGTCTTTGGGCACAGAATAGCCAATCAGAATGGCCATTATGCAAGCCTGATCATATTATGTGAAACCATAGGCTTGCTTTGCCCAAAATTTGGGAAAAGCATAGGCTTTGCACAACGCAGTCACAAGCTAAGCATGTGTACCTTGTTTACCACAGAAGCAAAACAAGTCTGGGCAGGCTAGAGTCCTTAGACTCAGTGGCTCCAGGTTCTTTACCCACTTTCCCACTGTTGTTTCTTCCCAGAACAGAAGAAGGGAGATCAGAAAAACATGCTTGGGCAAGCCAGGCCATGCATAAGCATATTTTGGCCTATCAGACCTATCACGACACTCACCTGACACCATAGAATCATAAAATTGTTTTGTTTGGAAAAGACCTCTAAGATCATCAAGTGCAACCACCAACCTAAAACTACCATGGCCATTAAATCCCTTCCTGAATTGTCACGTCCACATGTTTCTTGAACACTTCTATGGATAGTTTGAAAAAGAGGAGGCTGAGAGGAGACCTCATCACTGTCTACAGCTACCTGAAAGGACATTGTGGAGAAGTAGGTGCTGGTCTCTTCTCACAGGTAAATAGTGATAGAACAAGAGGGAATGGTCTCAAGCCATCCAAGTTTAGACTGGATATTAGGAAAAAAAAATTCATAGAAAGAGTGGTCAGGCATTGGAATGGGCTGCCCAGGGAGGGGGTTGAGTCACCAACTCTAGATATGTTCAAAAGTTGTTTGGATGTGGTGCTTGAGGATATGGTTTAGGGTGAATCTTGTAGAGTAGGGATATCAGTGGGGCTTGGTGATCCTGAGGGTCTTTTCCAACCTGAATGTTTCTGTGATTCTGTGATTCTGTGACAGTGATTCCACCACCTCCCTGGGTAACCTATTCCAATACCTGACCACTTTTTACATAACGAAATATTTCCTAATATCAAATCTAAATTTCCTCTGGCACAATTTCAGGCCATTTGCTCTTGCCTTATCAACTAATCGCAGAGAGGAGATCAAATGCCATATCACTACAATCTCCTTTCAGGGATTTTTAGAGAGAAACGAGGCTTCCACTTCTACAGAAATGAATTTAAGTAGCTTTTGTTGTCAATGCTGTGTATAGTCCTCAGGTAGTAGGAGTAGTGGCTGATGAAGCACTACCTATTAGCCCATCTATATGCCCACAGGCATGGTATACATGTATTTTAGAGATCTTCCAGCAAGCTTACTCAATAAAATTTGAGTCTATTCCAAGTTTATAAGAGTTCACTCAGGCAGATGTTAATCAGTGAACTATGCATAAAAAAGCGAGCAGCCGCTTCCACCGTCTCCAAGATACTTGCCATAGAATCTATTATTCCAGTACCACAATTGAAAAAAGGCTTAGGTTTCAATTGAATGTCTTTTGCAGTCTCAAAGAAATTAGGGCTCCTCTAGGCTGATACTTACTCTAATGAACCTGAATACTGTGAAACCTTCCTTTTCGACCTGAAAAAAAGGCTTCTCTGACCATAAACAAGACTGTATCTCTGGAGGATTTCCTATGATCTATTGATCTAAAGGTATGCTTTATAGTCTCTCAAGAATGGTATTTGTCTTTATATCAAGTTCAGAACCAGCAAAATTGCCCCAGACAATTTTATTAAGCTGACAGAGAAGGGCACTGCTCATTTTAGGAAAAGAGAAGGACCTTTGCTTTGTTGGTTCATTAATCAGAGGCTTTTAGTTTATTTCCTTTGCATTTGTACTTTCTTCAGAAATCAGAAAGAATTTTAGGCAGTTTTGCTTTCTGGAATGTCTAAAATCAGAGAACCCAAGGAGTTGTTTCCATATTGTTTTTTAATTTTAGTTTTTTTTTAATTACATTTGATACCTAATCTGACTCCCATTTTTTGATGGCAGTAGAAAACTTACCATTGACTTTAATGGAGCTCAAGGAGAGAGATGTACTTGGTAAGAGTTTTTAAAGAACTCTTATTTTTGAAGACTTGCACACTCATGTTCCCTAAAGACAGTCAGGTAAAATTTTGAGTTATATTCTATCTGTATGTACACATATAGAAATCCACACCATTTATATGTGCTAAGACTGATGCTTCAACAAGCATGCAACATAAGTTAGTCAGGTAAAGGAACAGAACAGAGAGAGAAGTAGGACATGAAGAAGAAAGCTCAGAGAAAGGCAATAAATCTAAATGTACTTAAAGATTATCTCCTCCTGTTTTGGTGATGGTGATACACACATTGACAGATATTTCTAAGGTATTCAAAACAAGTGGCATGTAACCACATGTGAAGTCTTAGTTTGCCTAAATTTGTCATGGTTATCTTATTTGTTGCAAGATCAAAAACATGCTCAATATATTGCTTAGTTGAAAAAGGTAACACATGAGGCAGAAACCCAAAGACACCAGAAAGAGACTGGCAGACTCCCATATGCATATGATATCCAAGAAACTGATGGATTCTTCACAGCAAGAGTGACTGGCATTGGAAAGGCTGCCCAGAGAGGTGGTGGAGTCACCATCCCTGGAGGGGTTTAAGAAGAGACTGGATGAGGCATTTAGTGCCATGGCTTAGAACAGTTAAGTGATAGGTTGGACTCGATGATCCTAGAGGTCTTTTCCAGCCTGGCTAATTCTGTGATTCTGTGATTCTAATGTCACTACAAGAAGGATATATGGAAGCATTCTACTGAGAATGAAACTATGTTAGAACTGAAATTACTGGAGAATAATGTGCAGAAGCAAAAATAGTGATATAGAAAAGAAGGAAAGAAACAAAATTCATCGGAAATTGGGACACCTGAAAGAAGAAAGTATAATTAGAAGAACAATCTTAGTTGCAGCTAGATTTCACCAATATATTATAATGACCATCATAAAAAATAAGGAGTAAAGAAAATTCATTTTGACCACAGAATTTGTCCTATCCTCACTGACCTCCTACAGTGGCTCACAGGACTTCCTGGAGGAATGGGGAAGAGTACACAGTCCTAAATTAATTAATCTGAACTCAGGAAAAATACTTTTGGCATATATAAAGGGAGAGAATCCAAAATGTTTCAGGGAAAAGGGGGGGAATTTTTAGACAAAATCCAAATTATTTTTTAAAATCATGTTATTCATTCAAAACTTTTGGAAAAGGCTAGGATGTGATTCTGATTTTGCAGTCAACATTTTTAAAAATAAAAATGACTAAAACTTGCTTGCAAAATATGTTCCAGCCATGACTAGAGCCATAGGTAGTTTGCTTTACCACAGGTGGTTTGCTCATGTGGTATTAAAAGCATCTAATTCACTACAAGGTAAATACAATTTACACTACCTTTCTCTGAGTATCGATAAACCCAAAAGGGCTGTTAAATGCTGAGTAGATTGTGTAAGGCCATATTTTAATGACCGCCTGAGGTCTCAAGTTAATGCTCTGAGTTTTTAGAGAGCCATGAGATCTTTGAGAACCCACCAAAACAAAAGATCTCCGATGCTAATTATTTGAACGTTAATGCTATGTTTAATGAGTTCATACAGCTTTCTTCTGTCAGTGCAGGAAACTTGGGTTTTCAGGTTTTGTTTTCCCTTATTTTTCATCACCTCCATGATTGGATGAGTTTTGCAGGTGACATTCCTTTTTTTCATCTTGTGAGACAAGGACCTGCAAATTGTCTTTGTTTATTTCGATTCAAGCGAACAAGTCATTGCTGTCTTTCACTTGATGGGACATAGCATTGCCATCTACTTGACCCAACTAAATTAAAAAAACAATAATCTATGAAGGTAATTTAGCACTGTTTCAGGACACTTGGCATAGAAAGGGATTGAGTTGCTCTTTAAATTGGGAACCTTGTAGACGTATTAATCAGAATGCATAAAAAAAACCAAACCAAAACAAAAAACCTCAGGAGATATAAAGTAGCAAGCTCAGCTATGTGTTTCTGAAGTCAGCGTACCAGGGTGGTTGTGACTGATGATTGCTTAAAGTGTTAAACCATTCCAACAATCTTACTGGGCAGAAACCAGAACAGCTTTGCACCACTACAGTTTTAGGACTTCTGCTTGAAGAGTACAAAGAGAACCACAGCAAATGAGATGGCAAAGCTTGGCTAAAGGTGACTTTTGGTTGAAAGATGCTGCAGGTCATGGTTGGTTAGCTTTGTTCTTGGGCCATGTTTGATGTTACTTGTCAAGTCTCAGACATAGAAAACTGGAGAGGGAAAGGAAACAGAGAGGAAAAGATATAGCTGCAATTAAAAATAGGTATTTTTCTAAACGACAGACTTTTATTTTTATAGCTGGTATATTCCTTAGTTCAAACCCTTCCCTGGGTGAAAGTAGCTGATTATTTCTTATACCATTTAGCCTTTGTCAAGAGGGCTATTTTAACTGCAAAGAGAAATAAGTGAAACTGTCAGCCACAGACCTTTAATTCCCAAACCTATTTTTATAAACAATGATGCCTTCCCCCCCCTCCCCCCCCCCCCCCCCCCCCCCCCTTCCCCTCTTTTTTTTTTATGGCACACTCCCTTTTACAGAGACACAAAGATCAAACGTGAATGTTTCATTTTCCATAACTCTTCCAGACAAACTTAGCTCTTCCAGAAAAAAAACCAATAATAAAAACCCCAAAGAAGTAAACAACGTTCACAGAGGGAATATAAGCTTAAGTAATTCACACAGTATACAAACACATAGTGGTACAAAACCTGCAACATGAGTTTTTTGTTACATTTTAACAGTGTTTCCTCAAATCTTCAAAGCTTGCTTGATGGTTTGCTGAAGTAATTGAACCACTCTTGAGTTGTTTTATATAGGACATCTTATCTTTCTTTCATTACCCAGTCCATGGCTTCTTTTCTATTCCCATGAAATCCATGTACACACTTTAGAAGCCCTCCTGAACAAGCTTGCTTCTAACTTTCACAGAGCCCTTAGCACAATTTGAATACGAAAGAGATACTGAATAAAAAGCTTTAATCTCTTGTCTGCTATTCTTCTTTCTTGCCTCTTCATCTCTCCCCCCCTTCTTCCAAGCCCTTTTCTGTGTTAGTAAAGTGAACACTTTCTGTTTATAATGCTCAAGAAGATGCATTGGGAGAGTTGAAATCGAAAGCCTGGCCTGTGAAACCTCTCTGCCACAATTTAGCAATATTTGTCCTGCATTTACTTGCTCTTGAGCTTTTTGCAGGTAAAAGATTAGTAGAGAGCTCTCCTTAACAAAATAATTCAATCAGTAGCAAGCATAGGCAGTATCGAATGTGCCCTCTACCTCAAAAATACTGTGAGGCTCTTTCTTCTGATACCTCTTCCCTCAGTTAACTGGAAATGCTTTGAAAGGGCTTTCTGTTCTCTGCTCTCTTGTCAATTTGAATGCCAGGAAATGAGCCCCCTTTGTGAGATTAATTAATAGCAGGAGCTGATCGGTCCAAGCCCAATTGCCACGCAACAGAGCTGTAATTGCTACTTTGTGGAAAGGAAAGAAAAAGTTTTGGTTGCAGTTTAAGAAGAGGGTTTAAGGAAAGTTCTTTGAACTAGAGGTCTCAGTGCACTGGATTAAGGCAAGAAGCAAGGAGGCCTTTGAAGTTTGTTAAGAGGTTTTGGAGGAGAAAAAAGTTGGGTGGCAAATGGGAGCTGGCAACATCAAAAGCATTTAGCACCATTCCTCACCTGCTTGTATTCAGAGCAGGGACCACAGGCTGGAAGCATCATTTGCTGGAGTTTAAATGGTCGGTTTGGAGCGCTGTTTGTTTCGATCGGAAATTGCACCGTATGTATGTACGTAAAGGTTGCTTAGGTACGTAAAACTTGCTACACCTGAATATACAAAAGCTACATACACACTAATGTATGCATGCATATGCATTACATGAACAGGTATACCACAATCACTGAGTTCAATATAGTAATTGACATTTGTCATTTCAATTCCTGCCACTTATCAATTATTGCTACTTTTTTAATTACTTATGCTCTGACATACCAGTAGTCCCTGATTACTGATATTACTGATCTCAATTTTGATTAAAAGCCTTAGTAGATGCATTTTGTTCTTAATACCTCAAGTATTTTATATATCTTTGTATATATGTATATGTATATTTGACAAAAATTCATAAGCTATGGTCATCTTCAGGCATATTTTGACCTACAGAAAGTAGAGACAAGTTTCTCACAGATATCAAGGCCAAAATCAGGCACAGCAGAATTTTTTGTGTTAGCTGTCAATATGGTCTTTGTGACAAATTAACATCCCTTCGTCTTTTAACATTTAATAGCAAGGGCACAACTTTACAAGCAGAGCACAGCTCTGAGTTCAGCAGTGCAAAAATCCTGGAAAACTGCCCTAATGGAGGCTGGAGTATCCACCAAAGTATCTTGGATGTAAGGCATACCCAAGTGCTGCAGATCAAATGATCTCATCCTGCTAACACTCCACCGCAGGGTCCATGGCCACAGCACACACACTGGAAATTCCTTGGATCTGTTACAAGCCAGTGGAGCTTAAAGCAGCCTTGAGGTATTCTGAATTATACAGATGAGATGCTGTCAGCCCAGAAACTGGCAAAAGGTGGGGGAAATATGTTTTCGTCCAGTTCCTCAGCATTTGTCATTTACACCATCAAAGTGAAGGGGGTAACATTCGCATCCCATTTGATCTGAACACAGCCAGTGATATCTGGATTAATCTGGCCCAGTATCTACATCCTCTTAGCACCAAGACACAGCTACAAATTAAACCACGTACGTCTTGTCCCAAACTTGATGATGTACTTTAAACCATTTGCTCTCAGAGAGTGGTAACAATTATTTTTTGTTCTGCTTCTGCAACACCTAATAGAAAGGGCTTCTAATATTGTAAACAGTGCTTCTAGATAAATATGCAATCCTCACAGTAAACAGGTCCTTATGCTGCTCATTTGAGTGTCAGGATGAAATTTCAGAGTGACAACAGTTTGAAAATCATTTAGATCTTAGCCTTACGGCCTAGGAATAATAAGGAAATGGTTGTTTTTCCTTCTGTTTCAGGAATTTCTACAGTCTTCAAGTTAGTGTATTTTTCCCTTTTCAATCTCATGTATGAAAATAAAATAGAAAACAAACAAGCAAACAAAAAACCCAACAACCATGCATTCAAATAAATGTCAATAGGTATTTGAACTCTTCGTACACTTCTCATTCCAGTCCTTAAGACTGTATTTGATCAGAATTTTTTTTTCATTCCCCTTCCCAGTTCATTGTATTTTTCAAAAGGGTACAATTAAAAGACACTGTGAAATGAAGCTTTTCTGAAACAAAAATCCAGACAGAGAACTAGTTTAGTAGTATAAACTTTAGTGAGAATTGAAATGAAACTTAAAGAAACAAACAAAAAATGCAAGCTACATTAGGCAGGATTCACCTTATCTAAGCTTTTTATTTGTCCATCCTAAACTGGACTCCCTCTGCCTTCAAGTAACAAATCTGCCACTCTAAGACAGGTGGAATAACTTGCCTTTTGGGCATTGCTGTCCCTTTCTAATGTCTACAGGGGGACCTTGACCATCTAACTCAAAGCAGTGTATTTTGAAGCAATTAAGACTGGTGAGAAGAAAGTCACCCCTAGCAAAGTCAAGAGAAAGGAGTCCAATTACTGCCAAATACATTGGAAATGGGTATTCTGTGGTTCCTGTTCATTAATGACTGACACAAAATTTAGTTTATTCCTGTGATTTTTGGAATGGCTTAGAGTCAGGTACAGCATAAACAATATAATTGGAGAGAGGGCAGTAGAACATGCTCATCTTGGTGACTTGGCGGTGCTAGGTTAATAGTTGGACTTGAGGAACAAAAATGTATCTTCCAGCCAAAATGATTCTATGGTTCTATGCTGTTGTCTCCTGGACCAGTTTTCAATATTATTGATACAGGGCTCACATCTGCTCTCGGCTCTATCTATCTTTTTTCTTTCTTTATGTATTTCACACAATAGAGAGGCTCCCTTGCATAGAAATAATAATTGCTCCATCTTAAACTCATAGATGCATACCAAAAAGCATTCTTTCTCCACTTGCTCTTTTTCTTGTTCTATTGTTACACAGCCTCCCTACTGTCCTGATGTCGTCCTCCCAGAGCAAGAAAGGAGTGATTGCAGACTTCAGCATCTCTAGAAGTTTATCTGCTTATACTTCACACCAGAAGAGAGTTTCTTTCTCATACAGTAAACCAAAAGGTATGCAACTGTATAAAAATAAAAGAAAACACTCATCCTGAGTCTGACTGGATGAGCTATAGTTACTATAGACATTATTTTGGAGAATGCTATTCCACTCACTTCTAAATTTATCTGCTCAGCTGATTTAAGCCATCTTTCATCTCATATTTCAGCTTTTTATCTACTAGAGGGTGACTTACTGGGAAGCCAATCTTTGGAAGCACTTTGCAATTCTGACTTTTCCAAAAGACCAGATATAGGGGGACCAGATATAAATATGAGTCTTCAAGAGGCACTGTTTTGTCACCTTATCCTAACCTGAAGCCTAAGACACGTAAAATTCTCAGCCTTCAATATCCCAAGGTCATATTACATGTCTTTGCAAATTTAACTTACCCTAGGCAAAACAGTGGTGTAGATCTTTATTTAAACATATAAATTAATTCACAAAATGTCTGCAAGATACCCAAGCCCATCCATATATCATTGTTTTTCAGTGAGGTTTTCTATAATTGTTTCTGTTAACAAATGTAGCAAATTCAATTAAAATTTAACTGGCAGTGCGTGGAAGCAAAACAGGTTCACTTTTATTATGTCAAACACCTTATTTTATGCCATGCATGTTAAGGTTTACCACTCCTTAAGGCTTGCAACTGCAACATTTTAACTGATATCTGGAGGCTTGTAATTGTATGTGTGCACATCAATTATGGATTGGATTCAGCATTTTCAGATAACTTCACCAATCACAAAGAGAGCCCAGTGGTCTCCTGGCATTTTCAGAGCAGTTTGATTACAGGTGTAATACATACAGCCTTGTTAGCTCTCAGTGATGAGGGATTCCCTTCCCTGCTGGGTTCTAGCTGAGGCACTGACCATTGCTTTTCACTAACAATTTCTATCTGCTCCCAAGAGATGTTTTAATGAGCCCCTCCGACATGGCCAAAGGCAAGAAATGTTCTCTGGGCCAGTGAGGTGAAGAGCCAAAGCTTAGCCTACTAGGCAAGCAATAATTAATAAGGCATTTTTGATTCATCTCAATTCATTAACAAAGTTTTGGGTATTTTTTTTTTGTTTGGTTGTTTGGTTGGGTTTTTTTGGGGGGGGATGTGGTTTTGTTTGTTTGTTTGGGTTTTTTTTATTACTGCTAAGCAACACAACCTTAAGTCTGTCACATTACTCACAAGTATTGAATGAAAAACTCATGCCAAGGTATGCAAAAAAAAAAAAAAAAAAGAAAAAAGAAAAAAAAATTAATTTAGAATACTAATTGGGAGAAAGCAACTGCCAGATACAGTGAAAGATTGATTTTAGGGGAAACGGAGAAATCTGTTTTCTGTTTATTTTAAGGACAGGGAACGAATACTGATTAGAAATGTATAGCCAGTTAGGTTAGTGCAGCATTTGGTTGGGCTACTATAGATATTAGATCTGTCTGAAATTTTTCCCAAATTCATGTCTGTCTGCTACTCAGGCAGAGTGACAGTGAGGCTGTGGTCTTTTGGGATTAATGGCAACGATTCCTTGGGACCCTTAAACTGCATTGCCCTACAACAGTTTGTCAGATTACAAACATTGCTTCTTCCCATAGGAAATACCTCTGCTTATTGTCAGCAATAATTGATTTACAAGAGGCCAGCCTTCTGCTGGAATAATCCAAATAAACTACCTGGAGCTGATTCCAAATATTTTTTCATCGAGCCAGGATCTTGGGAGACATAACCAGCTTTGATAAGTCGCTTGGCATTTTGTTTTCTTCCTCCTTTCTCCACAATGAGGATAAAGAGAGGTAAAAAGAAATATTAGTTAAAAACAGAGTGCATCAAAACTGAAGCTCTTTAGAGATATGTAAGAGACATCAATCACTTCTGCGGGCACATTAAGCTGTTACATATTATAGCCATCTCGGTTTAAGTGGTGTAAGGCTCATCTCATTTGCATTTGTTGTGTTACAATCTTGCTTCAGGCCTGTCTCCACAGTGAATAAGGTGGCTGTGCAAGGCAGCTTGTGGCTGGCATAAAGGATATGTCAGAGTCAAGCTGCTTCACTAATCAGCTTTGCTGGGGCAGATACATGATAGTCTATGTGAAGAAATTTAGATAATAGTATACAGCATCCGCTGGAACTGTATATAGTGTACATAGGGCTTTAGACTAACTTCTAATCCTTCATGGAAAATCTGTGCATACTGCAGCGATGTTCTAGTGACCTCTAAAGGCAGCTGCTTTGTGCTGTGCGGCACTTTTTGTTAAACCTCCTGCTTTGTAAGACACATAACAAGAATATTCCTAAAGGCTCCGCATGGGGAATTTCCCCCCAAATACACATACATATCTCTTTTTTTATTCATTAAACATTCCACATTTCATTGCCATATCCCCACCTCCTCCCCAGCGTTTGGGATGGCTGCAGGTGGGGTCCACATCTCAGACCTCCTGCTTGCTGCCTGTGCCTCCTCCTCCCCCCCTTGCCCTTCTGCCTTCCTCTCCCCTCCAACCTTGTCACGCCACCCGCCTGCGCCAGGGGCCAAGCCAGGGCTGCGCGCCCAAGCTAACAGCAGTCACAACTTGCATGACCCTCCCCTGGGGCTCAGCGGCGGTAGCCAGCACTCGTGCTGTGGTCTCGCTTCCCGTCCCTCCTCTAAACAACTTGGCATTATCAGCAACTTTCCTGCGTCCAGCAGGCCAGTCCAGGGGCTTTATTAACATAGAATAACAGTACCTCGCCACAGGCCAGCCAGCATGGGTGCTGCTCCGAGTCAAGTTTGACTGCAGTGTTAAGCTGGCTAAACATGTAAGTTTTTATAGATGTTACTCTTCTGTTTCACATTTTCTTTTCCTTTCCTTTCCCTTTGGTGATTTTAAAATGACATTTATGGGGGGAAAAAAAATAAAAACAGACCAGAAAAGAAGGCTAGACTGGAGATTCAACTGCCCTCTCTCAACTCCTTCTGGCACAGCCTTTACAGGTCTCCGTAGCACAGTGTTTTTTCCCACTGTCATTTCCCTTCAAGCTCAGCTAGCTGGTCTAGTGTGTCATTTTCTTGAGTGGCAATTTGAAAAGATGGCCAGATCAGAGTCAGAAGCCTTCCTCTGGCTGGGCAGGTTGCTCCTGTCATGCACCTCTTCTGCTTTTCATCTCATCTGCTCAGCTCCTCTGATAGTGAGCCTGAGACGCCGTGCTTTGTTTGCCTTAGTCATGATTAAACAATTAAAGCTGGACATTTCAGTCCGTGTGGACAACAGTGCTCACACACACACGCACACAAATTAATAGTCAGATGATAACTGAAAGCTATAGAGTGCTTTTAATGAAGGTGAATTCTACAGAATAATAGATCAGGAATGTCTTTTCTTAGTCCCCTATTGAAGATAAGAGGAGCGTTTTTTAAAACAACCTCCTCCTCCCCACCACCACCAACCCCTCCTTCCGCCCCCCCCCTCCCCCCCCCCCTTACATGATGAAAGACCTATAAAGTTGAATAGTTGGAAGATAATAACTCTAACGGTAAAGGTCCCAGCATACGTATACCACCCTGCCTCTGGCAGTAATCCTGGCTTTGGGGATCTGAAATTTCCTAAAGATGTATTAGTGTCTTATACACATGTGCTCTTGTGCACTCATAATCCTTTTCACTAGCTTCTTAGCTGCATGCTTTGTATTTAAATTTTCCTTCTGACCAAGTAAATCCCTTTGGATGAAGTGACAGGAGCTTTTCAGCACCCATAGCTGGGTGACAGCTGGTGTAGAGGCTCTGAAAGACTGCAAAGTGTTCCTTACTAGCTTTCTTCAGGACCAGTGTCAGCCACCAGCTGAGCGATTTGTTAGCTCCCCTTTGGGCATCAGTCAGCTGAAGAGGCTCACATTAAAGGCTAAAGTAATACAATGGATATTAATATAAAAAAAAATAAAATCAAAAAACCCCAACCCACACTATCTGTGCTCCTGGCTTCACTGTGCTTTTAATTGGGTGCTCATTCATTATATGTGAACATGGTACATTTTCATTAATTTGGGAAACCTTTATTAATACTGCATGAAGTATATATGCTAGCCTCAGAAATACACTGTTAAAAGTTTGGCTTGAAAGACATAATTGTCAGAAGCCTTTCTAGGAGCTGCATAGCAGTTAAAGTAGCTTATTTACAGATCACAGAACAAGATGTTAGTATTTATGTTCTCTCAAGTAAAGTTTCCCTGCAAATGTCCAATGTGTAATATATTCTGTTATTTAATTCTAGATTTGAAGGTTTGCTTCTCAGGGGTTCTGGCAAGTTTTTGCTATTGGAATTAGTAATGAGGAGCGCTGGAACTGTGGAAGTAAATCGTGCAATGTAATCAGGTTGTTAAAAGAAAAGCAGTCCAAAACTGGGACTCTTTCAGAACCAAACTAAGGCTGGATGTAACACTGAACAGATTCTGCCTGCACAAAATTTTCTGAGGGGGTGCAGCACAAAGGCAGGGGAGAAATTCTTCACTATTTCTCCAACAAGTAAAGCAAACATTAATTTAAAAGAAGCAAATTTTAAAACACAGTAGGCTCATATGATAAATTTTTTAATTATTTATTGATCTCTAAGGAGGCCGAACTGAGCTACGTAGAACTCCCACAGCATTTAAGTTGTTTTGCTTGAGTAAGGACTGTTGGGTTAGACCAAAGACTTTTAAGAACTGCTTTAGAAAAATAGTAATTGATATTCAATACTCTGTTGGTTCACCACCCACATATATTTGTGAAAGTATCTCTGCTTCTAAATAATAGTCCAGACCTGTGATAGGCAAACAGATAAAAGTATTTTAATTGTACTATTTTATCTAAGATGTTATCATGATAAAATCCTCATTGATAAATTGAGGTAAATTGAATCATGAAGTTTCTTTAACCTGTTGTTTCATAATGCAGTGCTTATCCTTTCCTTATTTTTCCTGGTTGTGGAAATTAATGCAGGATCCTAAAGAAGCAAAATTCCTGAAAGATATATGAACCCCCTCAAAGCTTTGAAACATTATTATTGCAAAGAAAAAGAAATCATAAATAAATGAATAATTGATACACTAAAACTACAGCTACCTGAGGTAGTTTCCAATTCAAATATTCCTCCCAGTGACTAAAATCAAACCAGCTTTGGGTCTTTGATTCACGTTCAGTAAAAAACTTTGAAAGTAATTTGTGTAAGAACACTCATTTTCAAAGAGGTATAACAGCTTTCAGTATCACGTATTTCACTCAACCTTTGCATTTTAATCAGATCTGGAGGTTTATTGTCTATTTTTTCACTGACAGTTGTTAATTGAATAAGATATATCTTTCAGAAATAGTAAAATTTGCAAGGTGCTCCTTATCTGTGAATGATAGATCACAGAAATGAGGAAGATTATTCAAATGAATTAAAATAAAGCATTGTTTTCTGGGTCTTCTTTTGCTTTGGAAATGTAACAAAACTAATTTACAGAGAAAAAGTGAGATCTTTTTATCTAAAAAAACTTTTTGATTCCTCTACAGACACAGTTACATATGTACCATGAGAGCATACAATGCTGTTTCAGTAAAGACATGATATTACCACTCACAGACACATATTTACAGTTCTCACTCCTTCTGCACCCTTTGAATGTATTCTTGCTATTCACTCTTACATCTGGATTTTGACCCTTCTTTGCATACATTTTTCCCACCTCCAAAATATGCTGCTATTGAGCCAGAAAATAAACACTCACTAAAATCTCAAGCATCTCCCCCGAATGAATTGCTCAGGGACCTGATCCTGCACTCGCTGAAGTCTGCAGAAGTTTTAATCACAAATCACACAAGCAAATGAGACAGGAGGTCTTATATTCATAATACCTCAGCAACCTTCTGAGCTGCAGAACTGAAGACTTTCGTGTAAGAGTTGTAATTCTAGAAATCTGCTAATAATAAAAATGGAATTTTTGAGATTTTTCGTTTGTACTCAGGCATTTCACTTAGGTCATGATCCCGAGCACTTCTTCAGCATGTTTTCCCCCTATGAATTATTAATACAGGGCTTGTAATGGGCTCATGAGTGACTCCAAAGTCCTTATTAGTAAATCATGGTCACAATATCAAGTTAAAAAATTCACAGGATATACAGTAAAGATAATATTTAATCTCTGCAGCATGTTTTTGAAAGATAAAATACACAATAGCAAAATATAAAGGAGTCTCTATTTCCTCTAAATATTAATTGATAATAGAGTCAATCAAATATTGCAAGATGTTTCTTTATTTTTATTCCCTATTTTTTAGAAACTTTTTCCCCCTTATTTTTTATAACAGCTTCTTTTGCAGTTCATTTGTTCACTCTCTATACAAAACACTGTTGGAGCTTTTTTTTTTTTTTTAATATACAACAACTTCTTAAAAAATATAGGGCATACCTGTATGTTTGGTGTCTGTTTACATTTTCTGTAATGTAGTCATTAAGCACACAACGTAGACTTAAAGGATGTCAAAACTGACAACCACACTGTGATTGATGATGCTGTGCTAGACTAATTCTTACCAGGTGTGGTGTGATGTGAATTCAAATGCAGCTCAGGGTTCTTATTTGTATTAGTAAAGTTGTGCTTTGTCAAAGTTCTGTGACTTTTTAACCCACTAAATCCATCTTCTAATCCAAGTTTTTCTTTGCCTTATTGCTGTATACAGTATTTCTCTTCCTCTCTCTCAATAAACAATCCTTACATCGTTGTCTCCAGTCAGGGTTTCTTAAGATAAACCAGTTTGTGTAAATTCCAGAAAATACCAAGTCTGATGAGGTTATGGTAATTAAGAGTAAAATCTACATAAAGGCTTCCTAAGTGACTTGAGCCAGGGTAGGTGAAATTATGTAGGCTGAAATTCACTCCATCAGCATAACACATTAACAAGACAGCTTTATGTGGATAAGGAATAAAATCCACAATCTTCAAAGAGAAAAAAGGCTACGGCACAGACTCCTTGGGTCCTCACAAACATTGTCTCCATTGTCACTGCTTGTCATTTGCAAGGCATGCATAGGGGCAATACCAAGTTATTAGCTGTTCTTAAAATTTGTCAGTAGCAAACATGGAGCATTTGCGCTTTTGAACAACAAATAGGCATTTATGGGGTGGGTGGCTGATCTAAACTTTCAGTTGTTTTTTTCTCCTCTCTTCTTCTCCTCCCTCAACCCCTTCTTTTTGACTCCATCCTCCATGGTATGCTGTCATCAACTGGATCATTGTCAAACCACGTGTCCAGCAACTTTAATAGCGATGCTGGCCTGGAGTGGGCAATGGAGTGGCATTTGTTTGTTTCCTGGCAGAACGATCTATCTATCATGATTGAGTGTATTTATCTTGATTTTATTTATATTTTATTAACAAAAAATGATGATCCTGCAGAGTCTTGAGACACTAGGAAGCATGTATAGCAATCTTAAAGAGTTCAATGTACTTCACCAGACAAATCATCTAAAATCCTAAATAATATGATTCAGTGAACATCAACTGTTGTGCTGCTAATCCATGAAAGTACCTATTACCCGCCACGAGTACCTCCCCCTTTCCTTTACCAAACCCTTTTTCACTCAGGTTTAATTTTAAGTGAGTGCTTTCTCATGCAAATATTCCACTGATCTGAATGAGATTTTGCAAGGGTAAAGACTTAGCAAATACTTTGGGATGTGATCTTGAGAGAAAAACCCAACCCCTTCTTTTATGGATACAGAGAGTCACTGTACAGGAAAGTTATTGTACTATTACTGCACAAAAAGTAGTGGAAGAAGGGCCAGCGTACAGGACATTAACGTGAGCAACCAGTCTGCAAGGGGCTGACAGGTGCTGGTGACAGAAACACCATAGTGCCGGGGCAAGGCAGGGGGTTTGGGTATCACTTATATCACTCAGCTATCTTGTCTCCATTATTACCCCAAACACCCTCTTGATCCCTTTGTTGAAATGCACAGGCAGAAGAGGACAGCAAGAAAGTGGAGAGGGCCAAATTTTAGTTCTACCGGTAAACAATGTAGTTGACCCACATATCAGTAAGATTTCCATTTGACAAAGTCCTGATAAGAATCGTTAAGGATAGGATAGTAATTTTAAAGATGGGTAAAAAAAAAAAACAAAAACAAACAAAAAAAAAAAAAACCAAACCCAAATCCAAAACTCCAAAACCAAACCAAACCAAACAAAATCAACCTTTTTTTCTTATATTTACATCTTTTTTAGTTAGTTGTTTTGAATTGCATCAAGGAGACCCGAGGAAGTCACAGTGACTGTAGGTAATACAACATCCTCCTGAAAGAATTCAGGAAATTAACATTATAATTCTATAAAGTTGTTTTTTTTTAAATATAAAATTACTTCTTTTAATTTTAATTCCTTTTTAAAGCTCCCTCTTTATTTCCTGTGTTTGAGAACTTGCAGGTGAACTTCAACAAGTTAAGGTGGGAATTTTGATGAAAGGGGAAGACGTGGAAATGCAGCGACAGAGATTCATTAGAGTTAAGTTTAGTGACTTTATTTCCTAATAGAGTCTGCACTCACAAAATACATCCCTGTTTTTGCAATAGCGCAATAGCTGAGGAGTGGTGCCTAAACTTGCAGCCCTGACAATACATCTTCCCCAGAAACTATCAAAGTCTTGTTTTTTTTCTGAGTTATCTATTTTAAAGAAAACACAAGTAATTGCATTTTTTTCTGAATCATTCCACTCATGAATTGCAGCTGCTTTATGTCCACTTTGAAAACAAGGCAAAAACCACTAGTAAGACTTCTATGCCACCCACTTTATAGCAAAAGTATTAAGCACGCCAAGTAAACTGGCTACTTAATGGACATTTGTGTTAACCTTTATTTGCTATATTGACAGTACTCCTGTACAAAAATAGTTGTGCAAAGTGCTAAAGTCATTATAAACACTGTTGTCACTTAATTGAGATAAGATGGTGTCCCGTGCCAGACAACATGCAGGCTGGATGACCTGGCACATGGCAGGCATTGGAAGAAATGTTTTTTCATCACGAGCAGTCTCACATCTGTGTCGAGCCCAGGCAATTCTTGGAGGTCTTTACCAGTTTTCACAGATCAGTCAGTGCTATTTTCTTTGCTTTACTCATTCTTCTTCTCAGTTTTCTCATTGGCATTGAGTTTCTTCCTGCTAAAGTCCTCAGCTTGCATTTGGATACTTCGTTCTTAGTGGGCTGGAGTTCCTCCACAATATTAGCTGGTGTTAATGATGTCACTGGTGGAAATTCACTCTAAACAGATTTTCCAGGAGGATTATCTAGGTAGGATTATGTAATAATATTGAACATTGTTTGTTGCATTTGTATTTCTCAGTTAACATTATTAAATACCTTTCTGCTTTATGGTCATTGTTTCAGCAGCTGAAGAGAGTGTCCTGACAGATTTCTGAAGGGATGAACTACCTGGCAGTTGCTTACCCTAGTTCTGTTGTTACAGCTACTAAAAATGCATCTTTTTCTTTAACAGACCCTCTACCTTACTCGCTTTTTTTGTGTTTGGTTGGTTGGGTTGGGTTTTTTTGTTGGGTTTTTTTTTTGTGTGTGTGTATGAAACAGTGAGATTACTCACTGATCAAAAATGGCTTAGTAAAGCAGAAACTCAAGCAAAAGATTTTGGGACATACGTGCTAATATGTTTCCCTTGCGAGTCATACAGGGTGCTCTCAGCATTCCTTACACTGTCCCACACATCTATGCCATATTAGCCAAACATAATTCAAAATCATGGTCAAGTTACTGGATTTTAACCAATCATCAGCTGAGCCATGAGATGATAACATCATCTTTGAAATATAAGGAAAATGTGAAACGGTGAAGCTTAAGGTAATGCTTTTTTCACTTGGGACTGCTCTAGTACACTTTCTTCTCCATCACTGAAGGCTGAAAAAGCTATTGTGGTTGAGCTGACACATGGTATCCCTCTGCCACATACCTTTGATCAAATGTCTGACCCCTTACTTGTGTTTCTGTAATTTATATTTCTCTTTCATTTGTAGTATGATTTAATCGTATTTCTTGGGAAATAAATGACACATTTTTGTTTACTGCCATTTCAATAGGAAGAAAAAAAGAAAGAGGCAGGCAGTCCCAGGCCCTCTCATCGCCACAGGAGTGACAAAAGGTGGAAGAAAAGCTGAATGCAACAGAAAGGACATGAGTGGATTTCAGCAGAGAGCACTGAAGAGGAATTATCTCTGCCCGTAATGTGCTAGCCAACAAAGCACAACCGATAACTTCCAAAGCCATTGTGGACCTAAAACGCTAGCAGTGGTCAAAGAAAATGAAGACTTTTATTAAGGGACCCTCATGTATCATTTTACTGCAGCAGGATTACACTGCCAGCCCTGCAGAGGGAGATTTAGTCAGGTAATTCTCATTAAGGGGCAAACCTCTCTGACTTCTGCTGGTGCTTTGCCTGATTAAGTACTGAAGAACCAGGCCCTAAAGTTGGCCCAGCTGAGCTCTAACAGATCTGCCTTTATGGAAGCAAAAGCTTCATATATCAGCTCCAGCTCATGCAGAGGAGTCATACCAGGCACTCTAATCTTAAGGGGAAACATTTCATTGCAATGCACAGCAATGTGCATTCTTTCTCAAAACTCTGCTATTACATTATCCATTTTTCTCTTGATTAAAAGAGATCAAGAAGTACACACTCACACATTGCACATGCAGGCTTTCCATACAGGAGGCCTGGAATCCACATTCAAATTCAGGCTGGAGGAGATCTGGCAACTTTCAGCTCTTGATGGATTTATGCTGTTCTAATAATAGTCACAATTTACTGATAATTATCAAGGAGGGAAGTTACTATTTTTTTGTTGCTGGGTTTCCAAGATATTCAAGTGTTTTCAGAAGTATTCAATGGTAGAGAGTTCTTAAACACTGTGAGACCTCTGAGCCTGTGCAGATCATTTTAATTTTACCTGCTGAATGTCAACCTCTGGCATTAGTTACTGCCACAAGCAGATAGGGAACTGGAGCTGCACCAGCACAAGGGAAATTTCAGGAGTTAGGCATTCATTTCCCCAAATCTTCAGGCTTTTACATTATCATTAACTTGGGAAGGGACTTTTTAGGCTACCAGGTGGTTATAGGACTAGGGGGAATGGAGGAAAGCTGGAGGTGGGGAGATCCAGACTGGATGTGAGGAGGAACTTCTTCACCATGAGAGTGGTGAGACCCTGGAATGGGTTGCCCAGAGAAGTGGTTGAGGTCCCATGCCTGGAGGTGTTTAAGGCCAGGCTGGATGAGGCTCTGGCCAGCCTGATCTAGGGTAGGGTGTCCCTGCTTATGGCAGGAGGGGTGGAACTAGAAGATCCTTGTGGTCTCTTCCAACCCTGACTGATTCTACGATTCTGTGATTCTGTACAGTCCATACTTGTCACCTTCTCTCTGGGAACGCCTTGAGAAAATAACTGGGGATGTAATTGCAAAAGGCAGAGGAAAAAATCACAAAACAATATTTTATAATCTATACAAAAATATGGACAGTCTTTGATCACCCTCCACCCACACCTTCACTTTTGTGTAAGCGCTAAGCAGGCTAAGGCACATGAAGCAAGAGCAAATCCCTGTGTCACCACTGACTGTTCTTCAGGAACTGTTACTCGCCTGTGCCTCAATGTCCCACAAAGGAAATGTGGACAGTGCACTTAACTTTAACAGAAACAGGAAGATAAGTACACTGTGGAGTAAATGGCAGTCAAGTACTGCAAGTACCATATCTAGATCAGGTTGATTCTATGGCATAAAATAGATCTAATATAAAATAGGAAACATTTAAGAAGTTGAATGTCTCAACTAATAGAGCAAAGTAAACAAACAAAAAACAAAAAGGGGGGGGGGGGAATCTTACATAAATTTCCTATGAATTTAATATCTTTTGCTCTTCATTTTTCACGGTGAGGACAAGAAATTTTTGTGGCACTATCTCTCATGAGGTACATAAGTCAATAATACCTGTCCACACAGGAATTAGTAAATCATAGAATCAACCAGGCTGGAAGAGACCTCCAAGATCATCCAGGCCAACCTAGCACCCAGCCCTAGCCAATCAACCAGACCATGGCACTAAGTGCCTCATCCAGGCTTTTCTTGAAGACCCCCAGGGACGGTGCCTCCACCACCTCCCTGGGCAGCCCATTCCAATGGGAAATCACTCTCTCTGTGAAGAACTTCTTCCTAATATCCAGCCTATACACAACTTGAGACTGTGTCCCCTTGTTCTATTGCTGCTTGCCTGGGAGAAGAGGCCACCCCCCACCTGGCTACAATGCCCCTTCAGGTAGTTGTAGACAGTAATAAGATCACCCCTGAGCCTCCTCTTCTCCAGGCTAAACAGGCCCAGCTCCCTCAACCTCTCCTCATAGGATTTGTGCTCCAGGCCCCTCACCAGCCTCATTGCCCTTCTCTGGACATGCTCCAGCACCTCAACATCCTTCTTGAATTGAGGGGCCCAGAGCTGGACATAGTACTCAAGGTTCTCATGTCATACTAGTAGCTTGACCATTTCACATAAACTATTAAAGAAGGGGCTTTTGTACTTTCATGATATGGATGTTTTCCTTGCTGTTGCCCCTTCAAGAAAAAAAAAAACAAAACCACAAAACCAAAACCAAGCCTTTTTGATCCAAAAATGTCTGTGCATCCAAATACAGCTAATAGTAGGAGCTGTGGTGGTTTTTTTTGAGCAGAACATCCAAGTGGGATTAATGTAAATTTCACTAAGTATCTATTCATTATGATAGTGGAGAAATAAGAATACACCCCTGCCTGATCTGGCATTTCAGTAAAATGGTTCTAAAGAACATTGTTACAGCCAATCCTTTAATTTATGAATAGAAAATAAGTAACAGAGCAGAGCATATAGCAGAACCAGAAAAAGGTAAAAGGATTTCAGAGAGCACAAGAACCCATTTTTCCCAAGAACTGAGCGACATCAAAAGAAGCCTCAGGTATACTAGCTCTTTGTAGCTGAGAAAAAGTTGCTGTGTATTGAATCTTGCTTCCTCTTATGTCTGTATAAAGAAATGTATGGTGCTATGCAGGCCACTTGGCAGTGTATTCTGTGGACTTACTGATATTAATTGCAGAGTCCTTACTTCACTCACTCCTGGAGCAGGTGAAACTTTTCTTTGAATTGTGATCTAAAATTACAGGACTATAAAACTAATACAACTACGAAAGTCAGGAAATTCTTTCCCATACCCAGAACGCTGTATAGCACTAGGACTGCTTGTCAAAACGGAAACAACTGCTTCCAGCTGCACCTTGTACTTTAGCTGCAGGTGACCAGGCTCAGTTGTGATATGTCACTGAACAACAAATACTAAAAAAAAAATTGTTTTTTTCTGGGAATGTTAGTTGATAATCTATGTTTTCAATCCTAATTTCAGCTTTTGGTGAGATGAATCAAATATTCACATCCCAGCTGCTTCTGAATGTTTGAAGTGAAATTTCTTGGAGCAGCATGAGCAGGTGGTGTTCCCACACAGCTCCACATAAAGTTTGTACATGCTGGAGTTGCTGCCTGCCTTACAAACATAAACTTGGATAACATTTCTTTTTTAAATGCACATATTTGGTCATTTTGGCATGAGAATAAGATCTTCCCAAGGACAAAGTCACAGGTATAAAGATGTTGCCTGAAGCCTTACCTTCTTCCAGGCACAAGACCATAGCTGAATACTTATAGGTACTTAACTGTGAGTATCTGTGTCAAGCTTCAGTGGATAGTACCTGAGCCATAGCTTGTATAAAGCTGCACACATGCTAAGGAGTGGCCTGTTTCAAGCCCTTGGACAACGTTTTTTGTACTCTGGTGCCAAGACTGTGACATACAAAGTAGGATATGAAGGATATTTAAGGCTAGCATAGGATATTTAAGGCTAGCAGACCTGTTAGGATGCACCAGAAAAGCATGCTTTGTAGGGCTGGGGAAAGCAGAGGGGGCAAGCTAGTTTAGTCAGACCTGGTTAAACTATAAAGGAAAAATGCTGATGTGCATGAACTTGTAGTTCAGACCTCTGTGTCTCTAGCTGGAAATCTTATAGTCTGCTCCATACTGAAGCCCAAATTAAAACTGTGATGCAGCAGAGAGAATAGGAATCCCACGCCTAAGACACATTATAAGTGCTCGCAAAGCCTTCTGCTTTCTCAGGTTAACCTGATCTTTGCCCCTTTGTAAGCTCCTCCTTGAGAACCCAGTCTCCTGCAAAGACAGATTCATAGCTACTAAAATACCTGCTGCATTGAGTTTGGCTGAGATAGAGTTAGTTCTCTCCAAAGCATTTTCTGTAGTGTTACGTTTTGCAGTGATAGAGCTATTTATTGTTCATGTTATAAACCAATATTTTGGCTACTGCTAAGCCAAGCACCAAGACTGTGCTTTTCCAACGTCTTCCTCTTCCCCTCAATGGTAGGGAATATAAAAGAAGAACAGAAAGATAAGTAGTACCCTTTATTTCTAACCAATAATCACAGCATTCCTCTATGATGATGAAGAGTAGAGCAATAGAAACATCCTCATTTTAGGCTAGATAGGAAGTTGCATCATTGTCCATTCACTCTGTTTTATGAAAGTGATGTGAAAAACTTAGTAACTGGCTAAGAGCACAGTAAAATATGTGGCTTCTGATCCACAGTGCAAAATTTCTATGTAACCTCTCAAGCTGCTTCATGGGCCACATGGATGCAGTGCCATTGTCTACATCAACACCTGATGCTTTATCAATAGTTATGTTGAACTAACAGAGCCCAAAGCAGAAATGCCCCTCCTGGTTTCACCATATATTGAAAACTCTGTAATTTCATGGTCACTGAACCCCAGGCAGCCTCTGACCACCATATCTCCCACCAGCTCTTCTCTAAACTTCCTGTGCTGTAGTTCACATCCATTGCCCCATGTCCTATCACAGGGCACCAGTGAGAAGAGGCTCTCCCTTTCTTCTTGACATCCAGTTCTCATATATTTATAAGCATTTATTAGATTCCCTCTCAGTCTTCTCCTGTCCAAACTAAAAAGTCCCAAGTTTCTCAGCCTTTCCTCTTAAGGCAGTGGTCCAGTGCCTCTGTTGGACTCTCTCAAGTAGATCCCTGTCCCTCTTGAACTGGGGAGCCCAGAACTGGATGCAATACTCCAGGTGGGGCCTCACCAGCGTAGAACTCAAGGAAAGGAGAACCTCCTTTGATCTTCTGAACATGTCTAGAGACATGAGAAAGGACATGTCCAGAGAAGGGCGACGAGGCTGGTGAGAGGCCTTGAGCACAAGCCCTATGAGGAGAGGCTGAGGGAGCTGGGATTGTTTAGCCTGGAGAAGAGGAGGCTCAGGGGTGACCTTATTGCTGTCTACAACTACCTGAGGGGTGGTTGTGGCCAGGAAGAGGTTGCTCTCTTCTCTCAGGTGGCCAGCACCAGAACAAGAGGACACAGCCTCAGGCTGCACCAGGGGAAATTTAGGCTTGAGGTGAGGAGAAAGTTCTTCACTGAGAGAGTCATTGGACACTGGAATGGGCTGCCCGGGGAGGTGGTGGAGTCGCCGTCCCTGGGGCTGTTCAAGGCAAGATTGGACGTGGCACTTGGTGCCATGGTCTAGGCTTGAGCTCTGTGGTAAAGGGTTGGACTTGATTATCTGTGAGGTCTCTTCCAACCCTGATGATACTGTGATACTGTAACTCCAGCCCTCTGATCATCCTCATGGCCCTTGTGTGGACATGTTCCAGCACATCCACCACTCCCAATTCAGCCCAGAATACAACTGGTTTTCTGGGCTGCAAATGCACACTGGTGACTCATATTGAGCTTCTCATCCACCAGCACCTCCAGCTCCTCTTCTTCAGGGCTGCTCTTCAGACAGTTACTGCTCAGCATAGGTCGGTGCTTGCGATTGCCCCAACCCAGATGCAGGACCTTGCACTTGGTCTTGTTGAACCTCATGAGATTGGCCTGGGCCCACCTCTCCAGCCTGACAAGGTCTCTCTCGATGGCATTCCTTCCCTCCAGTGTCTCATGCATACCACACAGCTTGGTGTTATCAGCAAACATGCTGAGGTGCACTCAATGTCACTCCCCATGTCACCAACAAAGAGTTAAACAAGACTGGTACCAGCACTGATCCTTGAGGAACTCCACTTGTCACTGGCCTCCACTTGGACATGGACCCATTGACAGCCACTCTTTGGGCACAGCCATCACACCAGTTCTTTATCTGCCAAGTGGTCCATCCACCAAACCCGTATTTTACCAGCTTGGAGATCAGGATGTCATATGGCACAGTGTCAGAGGCTTTGCTCAGGTTCAGATAAATGACATCAGCTGCTCTCCCCCTGTCTGTTGATGTTGTGACCTTGTCATAGAAGGCCACCAGGTTTGTCAGGCACAATTTGCCCTTGGTGAGGCCGTGTTGATTGTATCAAATCACCTCTTCATTATTCTTCTGCCTCACCAGTGCTTTCAGGAGGATCTGCTCCATGATCTTACCAGGTGCAGAGGTGAGACTGAGTGGCCTATAGTTCCCTGGATCATCCTTCTTTTCCATCATTAAAATGGTGGTTATATTTCTCCTTTTCCAGTCAGGGGGGACTTTGCCAGACTGACCTAACGTTTGGAATATAATAGAAGGTGGTTTAGTGACCTCATCTGCCAGTTCCCTCAGTATCTGTGGGTGTATCCCACTGTATCCCATGGACTCATACTAGCCTGGAGAAGAGAAGGCTCAGGGGTGACCTCATTGCTGTCTACAACTATCTGAAGGGAGGCTGTAGCCAGGTGGGGGTTGGTCTCTTCTACCAGGCAACCAGCAACAGAACAAGGGGACACAGTCTCAAGTTGCACTGGGGGAGGTATAGGCAGGACAATAGGAGGAAGTTCGTCTGAGAGAGAGTGATTTGCCATTGGAATGGGCTGCCCAGGGAGGTGGTGGAGTCACCATCCCTGGAGGTGTCCAAGAAAAGCCTGGATGAGGCACTTAGTGCCATGGTCTAGCTGACTGGCTAGGGCTGGGTGTTAGGTTGGACTGGATGATCTTGGAGGTCTCTTCCAACCTGGTTGATTCTATGGTTCTAACAGAGCTTCTCATTTCTCTAGTCAGGCACTTGATGATGCTCAGAGGACTATAAACACATCTAATATTTTCTTGCTGATGAACTTTTTTACTGTAGTGACCTATATAATCTGATAAAAATGACACTTTAACCACATCACATTTTTTTCACAATCAAATGTTCTATATGCTTTGTTTAAATTAGTGCATCTGACAGGAAAAAAAAGAAAACCAAGGAATACTCAAATACTTGTGAGTAGGAATCCTGCTTTTTTATTTATTTTTTCATTTTTTTATCTGTATTTTTATTCCTATTACACAAAGTGCTACTTTGTGTCTTTACCCTCACTTCAGTCTAGTAGTTGAGGTCATTCTAGAAGTTCATATGATGCTAAAATCTGCAGAAAAGAAAAAAAAAAAAGATATAGGGCCACAAATTATAGTTTCATACTCATGTGCTTTTAAATAAGATATTTATAGGGGGAAAAAAAATCAGATGAGAGCATTGGCCATATCTCTTACTTCCTGAATTTACCAGTCCCTGCCTGCCTTTCTTCCCCAAGAAGCAATGACAAATAGATTAAGGCTTTTTATTTCTTCCTGAATTGGATACTAGAGTCCACACAGCCCCCTTTCTGTGACTGTGTGCAATAAAATGACACCAGTACATCCTAAAAAAGGATTGGTGTATCAGAAATGTTTACTATGGACTTACTGCCATTGTCCTGGGCTTAAGGTTAAGCAGTGATGTAGAAAATAATATGACCATAGGAAAATTAGGCTATGAGTTGTAACAGAACTCTGTTTGTAAAGGACTAAAAACACACACACACACAAAAAAAAAAAAAAAAAAAAAAAAAAAAAAAAAAAACAACTTAGGAGGAAAAATACTCTGTTTCCATAGACTCAGTATCTCCAAAGAGGAGGCTATCCTCTACACCATAACAGGGCTGAGATCTGAATAAATAAGCTCTCCCAGCTCCATTTCATTTTAAAAATGGCATTTGGAGAGCTTCCAATCTGTGTGAAGGCAAAGCTGACCCAGAGGAGTTCACTTGCTGGAGTATGAAAAGGAAGTGTTTACCTGGGATGATACATCGTGGAGTGGCAAATTCTTCAACCACTTTTCAACCAAAACATAACATCTGACTGCAACAGTTTGCATTTCTTAACATTCTGTGCATGAATACAAACCTGATGAGTTACCAAGCATAGCATCTAAAACCCTGGGATCATGGTTTTAGGTGTGAATGTCTAGTTGCACAGGTGCACTTTCCAGCAATCTACTCTCTTTAAGCCAAAGGAATACTGTTTTAACTGAATCTTTGGCAGGTATCTTTGCAGTTCCTAAAATGAGTCACCTTGCAACATCTCATAAACAGGAGGCTGAGCTTTTTATGGACTCTACAGAAAGATAACACTTCAGAAAGACACCTTTCTATATGACTTCCCATAGTGATTTTTCCTTCCCACTTCTCTCCTGGAAAAAGAACAGGTTCTCTCTCAAGAGTTTTCTGTAGGTCAGTGGATAAAACCACATGCCTGCTATATTGTAGAAGGACAGCAATAGCTGTGTGTAATCATAAACATTCCCTTGTGAACACAAATGGCAGAAAAAACACCAATAAAGAAAGAGGAAAAAAAAACTAAGCCTACAGCAGACTAGGAGATAGGTGTACATCAGATTGCTTTGAAAACCAAGACAGAGAAAATATATAGGATAAGACAAGCTATGGGATCATAGAATCATAGAATCAACCAGGTTGGAAGAAACCTCCAAGATCATCCAGTCCAACCTAGCACCCAGCCCTAGCCAGTCAACTAGACCATGGCACCAAGTGCCTCAGCCAGGCTTCTCTTGAACACCTCCAGGGATGGTGACTCCACCACCTCCCTGGGCAGCCCATTCCAAAGCCAATCACTCTCTCTGGCAAGAACTTCCTCCTAACATCCAGCCTATACCTCCCCCAGGCACAACTTGAGACTGTGTCCCCTTGTTCTACTGCTGGTTGCCTGGGAGAAGAGGCCAACCCCCACCTGGCTACAATGCCCCTTCAGGTAGTTGTAGACAGCAATGAGGTCACCCCTGAGCCTCCTCTTCTCTAGGCTAAACAACCCCAGCTCCCTCAGCCTCTCCTCATAGGGTTTGTGTTCCAGGCCCCTCACCAGCTTTGTTGCCCTTCTCTGGACACATTCCAGCACCTCAACATCTCTCTTGAATTGAGGGGCCCAGAACTGGACACAGTACTCAAGGTGTGGCCTGACCAGTGCTGAGTACAGGGGAAGAATAACCTCCCTTGTCCTACTGGCCACACCGTTCCTGATGCAGGCCAGGATGCCATTGGCTCTCTTGGCCACCTGGGCACACTGCTGGCTCCTCTTCAGCCTACTATCTACCAGTACCCCCAGGTCCCTTCCCTCCTGGCCGCTCTCCAGCCACTCTGTCCCCAGCCTGTAACACTGCTTGGGGTTGTCGTGGCCAAAGTGCAGAACCCTGCACTCGGCCTTGTTAAATGTCATCCCATTGGCCTCTGCCCACCCATCCAGCCTGTCCAGGTCCCTCTGCAGGGCTCTCCTACCTTCCAACAGATCAATAATAACATTAAAGCAACAGGGCGGGGGGGAAAGGACATTTTCAGTACAGGGATTTCAGAGACATTTGTTCTGAGACTAGTGATATCCAATTTTTATTAATTCCTGGATTTATTGCTTGTAAAATTAACAGAAGAGAAAAATGATGTTACACAAGCATATGATAATGTAAGCAGCCACTTACATTAGCATGCTAGGCAGAGGGGCCATCTCAATGACAGAGAGCAACTTAACACGGTGTGGCACAAGCCTCGTCTTTCAGAAGCAAGGTGCCTATTTCACATATTAAGCAACAGCTTCCAGATGACTCATCAGTGGGAACTGGAGATTAAGAGAATGGTCTGGTCTGAATTCAGCCTTTTCACCTCCAGTTCAAAAAAAAAAAAAATTGTCAAAGTGCAAGGATTAGAAAATTATTCAAGGCCTGGAAAACCTACTTGATAGCAATTGAGTAAATCTATTTCCTTTACATAAAAAGGTTAAGAAATGACATGATGAGAGTCTAGAACTACCTGCATTATTTCTTGCAACAGGGTCTTTAACCTAGTAGTTAAGGAGGACTCCAAAGATACAAAATAATCTCTGATATTTAAGAGTAAATTAAACTACTGAAACAAATGCAGATGTCACTCTGCAAACTTGTAAAATCAAAATAGATACTTTGATTTGTATCTTAAGACATACCTTAATTCGTGGTGTAAAGAAATAGTAGAATCATTTAAAGAATGTTAGATTAAGACATTGGATGTTTTTTAAACAGGTGTTAACATTGAAACAGAAGCTATGGACTATGCACAAAAATTACTTGGAAGTGTCACTTTTTATACTGGATGATACAAAGGTCTACATTAATATCAGTCCCACTACCAGTTCAGACTGGACTATACTTTTGTTTCAGTTCAGAGTTCAAAAAAGAGGCTGTGTTCCTAGAGGCTATGTGTTGATCAAGACTTGTGTTCGTGTGTGATTTCATGCTACTGATCATTTACACGGATGTGTAGTACTTTACAGTTCCAGATTTTCTTTCTCTCTCAGTAGTTACACAATACCAATAAGCAAGTAACTGGGAAGAAATTCAAATAGTTTTGCTTGGTGCATTTCTATCCAGACATGACACTTTGAAGACCCTGCAGGTCCTCAGGATGCCACATGACTTTTAAGTCTATAGAGCAGTTATGCTCCCTTGGTGTCTTCAAGAGCTTCTTCCTCAGCTTGAACTGGAAGCACATCAGAGGCCACCCAGTCAGAGCCTGACAGCCGAGCATCCAGGGTGCAGGCCTTGTTGATTTATTCTGTCAGCTTGTCTCCTCTGCCTTCTTCAACATAGGCATTACACAATTTTTAACAGCCCAAGCTGCAGTTCGAGCTGAATACTCTGGAAACCAAAACAATTTGATTGAACCAGGACATTTGGCAAGTATGCAGCAAACGGACATAAGTTAGTAGTAGAGTAGAAGAAAAGACTACAAAAAGATGCGACAAACCAACTGTCTCAGTTATAGTTTAAATTTCCAGAGACTGAAATAAATTTGATAGAACCAGTAACAATTTTATAAAGTGCCCTTCCCCTTCTTTCCCAAAAGAAAGGGATTAGATGGAAAGAGAGAGAGAAGTAAGCACACCCAAATAAATCAAATCTCACTCGATTTGGAAGTTAAAAAGTTTAACAATAGCTTAAAAAGGTATCTGAGGCAGGGAAGTTACAAAGGTTAGGGAAGGGAAAATAGCAAACACAAGATGGTATAAATACAACCTGATTGCGATGGCTTGGTCCGCTCCGTGGGTGTTGGCCATGTGGTGTAACAAAGAGAACCCAGGAACAGACGGTAATGGTGGAATGGTGGAACATGAGCCAGCAGTGTGCCCAGGTGGCTGAACATGAGCCAGCAGTGTGCCCAGGTGGCTGAACATGAGCCAGCAGTGTGCCCAGGTGGCCAAGAGAACCAGTGGAATCCTGGCCTGCATCAGGAATGGTGTGGTCAGCAGGAGCAGGGAGGTCATTCTGCCCCTGTACTCTGCACTGGTTAGACCACACCTTGAGTACTGTGTTCAGTTCTGGGCCCCCCAGTTTAAAAGGGACGTTGAGATGCTTGAGCGTGTCCAGAGAAGGGCAACGAGGCTGGTGAGAGGCCTTGAGCACAGCCCTACGAGGAGAGGCTGAGGGAGCTGGGATTGTTTAGCCTGGAGAAGAGGAGGCTCAGGGGTGACCATATTGCTGTCTACAACTACCTGAGGGGTGGTTGTGGCCAGGAGGAGGTTGCTCTCTTCTCTCAGGTGGCCAGCGCCAGAACAAGAGGACACAGCCTCAGGCTGCACCAGGGGAAATTTCGGCTCGAGGTGAGGAGAAAGTTCTTCACTGAGAGAGTCATTGGACACTGGAATGGGCTGCCCGGGGAGGTGGTGGAGTTGTTGTCCCTAGGGCTGTTCAAGGCAGGATTGGACGTGGCACTTGGTGCCATCGTCTAGCCTTGAGCTCTGTGGTAAAGGGTTGGACTTGATGATCTGTGAGGTCTCTTCCAACCCTGATGATACTGTGATACTGTGAATGCAGGGAGCAGGGAAATGCAGAGAAAGATGCAGAGAGAGTGAAACAAGAAGTCCCCTTGCTTTTATGGGACAGGAAGGGGGAGTGGGCTAACCATCACCTGGTGGTGTTCAGACCCACCCCTGGGGAGTGGTCAAGACCACCTAGGGTCAGGTTCAGGGTTACTCCCCCTGGAGGGTTAACCCTGTACACCAACCCTCTGGAGTTGTACCACTGGCTTCTAAAGACTTGCCACCTGCTAAAGAATGTTTTCATTTTCTGAGTCCTAAGGTGAGTTTGGAGTGCTCAGACAGCAAAGAGATCTGACTGCTCACTTAGAAGTATTACAGGCGTTGCACTGGAACAACTGACAGCCCCACGCTATCCCATGCTCCCACTTTTCCCGCTATTTGCCAATTCGTAATTACAGTATGTAAATACACTGCAGAATGGGTCTTTGGTTAATCAAATTGATTTAATTGCTGAATCCCCACAGATGAATGTGAACAGAGTCTTCTCTTCTCTCATTTTTTGTTGGCAAAACATAGCCACACAAATGATAAAAATTCCACCAGAAATGGGAATAGGATTTGAATAACTCTTACTGGAACACTGCTAGAACACCTGTAGTCAGATTCAGAGGACTTTAACAAGGTAATTCCTCATAATTTCAGAGCTGTAAATTATGGCATACCCTAGAGATGCTGAATTAATTAGGCCTTTGTAGATTATCAACGTGTATATGTCTATTTTTTATGGAAATCTGGCATTCTTTTTCATGTTCTGAATTATGCTATTAAAAATGCAGATATAGTAACACAAAAAAATCTTGGAAAGGGTTCATCAGATATGCTCATTAGTTCATAGTCTGAATATAAAGCTCTTGTAATAGTTATGAGTGTTACTGTTAATATCACATTTAGCACTAGTCATTGGAACCACAACATTATTCTGATTGCTTTTGGCAGGTAACTGAATAATATAATCTAAAGAAAGCAAGCCTGAAGATGTCCTTGACAAAATAGTGGGTCATTAAAACCTGATGACTTCATGAGCTAGTAAAAATACATGTAACTTTCAGAGTTTTGGGCTTACTGTCTACATTTAGCCTGTATCTGGAGCTAAACTGTATCAGTTACTTTATCACTTGCTGACCCCTCCCCAGCAGAGAAAAGGAACCAGGAAAAGGAGAGAAGATCCACAGTTTGAAATGAAAACAGATTAATGAAATAGACAAATTAATACCAATGTCAATACAAGATATACAAAGGCATGCTCAGCCCAACAAAAAAAAATGCAGCAGTCCCAACAACCAGGAAGGTACTCCTCAAGAACAAGAAGCTCTAACAAAAAGTCCCCCTCTCCTCAGCAAACTTCCTGCTTTATACTGAGAATGGCAGTCGTGGTAAGAGATACACCTGTCAGCCAACTCAAGTCAGCTGTCCTGTCTGACTCAGAACTGCTAATGGTCTGTAGCCCATGGATGGCCTGGGTTCTGCCCCAGCAGAACGAGGACACCTGCACTGGACACATTCATGCTGTATGAACCAGGAGCTCATCAGTTCTTCAGGCCAAGTCGAAAGCTTTTCCCAAGTCCACCTCTGTATCAAGGGAGGACACTTCCTGTTCAAGCCCTGGTGAATACTACTTTTTGTGTGAGGATGTGTGTGCACACTAGCAGGGACGCTAGCCTGAGGTGTTTGGGTACTTGAATCTCAGAGCATGCCCTGCTATCTGTCAGGAGTGAAGCCTCAACCCATGCATTCATGACCAATAAACTAAAGGCATTTGCTAGAAATACTTTGTCAGCAGAGTCCAAGGTGTACAGGAAAATTCATTGTCCCAGCAAATCTCCAGAGTGAAACAACGAAGATGATCCCAGGACTTCCAAATCCTGGATGAATGCTATGATCATTCTTGTACATTCTTGTACACAGGTAAGTACTAACAATAGTAGCAGCACATATTTTTCTTCAACTGTTCTTTGAACAAAGCCAGCTGTCACTGCATGGGTGCCACTCCATAAACATTCTGAGAGGACCTGTGAGAATTAGCTTATCTCAAGATGCTGAAGGAATACCTCATCTTGATCAGATCCTGGGCTTTTCTGTCTGCTAGTTTACTAAGCTGCTTCTAAGAACCCTGAAAAAAACAGTAAAAAAGAAGTCAAACAAAACAATTGGGCGGGGGGGGGGGGGGGGGGAATGGATATTAAGACTAAGAAGTCTGACCTTATAAGATACTATAAGTTTGGTTGAGCTCCACACTCGGAGACATGCTTTTAGGTGTCTAAAAAAAAAAAATCTGTCTGCATGTGACATAGGACACTGAATTCCCACTATGTTCATTCAACACACAGTCAACAGAGACAGATAAGCATAGAAAGTTTTTTGCTTTACCAAATGAGCTGTGTCCTTTATACTGAGTGAACTGAGCTCTGGATGACTAACAGCTCCATTTATTTGGCTAGACATATACATTTGCAAAGCCCTTAAAGCCTTCTTGGCTAACTGCTATTAGTCTGGTAGACCACAAGTCTATCTGACAAGTCTGTAAGATATTTAAGGTACTCTAGGATACCTAAACATCATTAGTCACCTATTGTTGAACATCTGAGCTGAACCCTGGGCTTCTCCTGTAAAAGCAGCTTAGACATTAGCATACTCATAGACACCTGCATTTAGATAAATTCACCTAGATTTCTGAGGCTGAAGGTGAAACCTATCTGTGAAACGCAGGAGTTAGTTACCAGCTGAGACAGTGTTGTCAGAATCAGTTTTCAAGTTAGGCACTGATATGTCCTATTCTGAGGAACCTATTGCCCTTATTCATCTCTGTCCATAAATGCCTGAAGCAAGCTCAATCAATTCTAGACTATCTGAGCCTAGAAACAGATTTAGAAAAGTCATTCATGTTTCACAAATAATGCCACTGCTAACTTTTGATCTCAGCACTTCATGAGAATACTGATTTAAATGCTTACTATACTTTTCTTTAAGACTCAGGATAAAACTGCTGCCAGATTCCAATTCTAAACAAAATAAAATTCTCTACATTGCTTTTGTCTTTGCTTTGTGTCATAACTACCTTTTCAGAGTATTACTAAGCTCAATTAGAAATGCTTACTTGTGCTGCAGTATTTTGCTGAGGCTAATGAACAAAGATTCATAAAATCAGCTTGTGACCATGTGATGACTGTTAAAACTTATAAACCCCTTAACAATTATCATAAGGAAATCAGCATACTATGGAAGTGTTATAGGGCACATCATGAACCAAAGTACTTCTAGCTCATCAGAGCTTTGCTTGTTCCTGCTGGAGCACAGACCTGGTTTTAAGGAAACAGATGGAAATACAAACCTCTGATATTCCTATTCTACTTTGTATGACAAACACGTTTAGGAAAGGGGAATGATGTTGACCTTGAACGACTATTGCACTGCGCCCTGCACTCAAAATACCTTTCACAACTTTCTTTTCTATCATTTTCTATCATGTTGTGTATTTTTTATAAACCCAAGTTTTTAATGTTTTAGTGGTTTTTTTGGTTTTTGTTTAACTGGTCACATTAACTGTCACACTTGGTTAAAACAATTTTATTCCAGGTAAATTAGCAACTTTTTAGAAGGTTTTAGTACATTTCTACATTTCCACCTTACTAGTAACACTGTATACTATTCCTTCATGTCAACCTGGATGCTAAGCCTTTTGTGCAGTGCTTTCTGCCCTTAATGTTGATGTCTCTTCTGGCAAAAAAGCACAGGCAGCCTCTTGTAGTTGTCGTCTTCTTTTTTGATAGCAAGCTTAGAGTATTACAAGCAAGATGGTAATGTTTCATAGTGAGATATTGTCAGTGCTGTTCAGAAATGCTGAGGCACTTGCTTGAGAAAGCACCAAACATGCCTGGAATATGTGGCTTATATATGATTTACTTCTGAAGCAGTCAGAAGCATCCCTAACATTCAGATCTCTCTGCAGTTCTAGCTTCCTAACTAATCTCCAGTATTTTTTAATGCCTTATTCCCTGATGTCTAGCTTGCATCCCTTCTGTATTGTATCAGACAGCAGGAATAAGACTTGTCTTTGCTTAGATATCTACATATGCATTATCTACATGTGAGCTAGTCACACTTATCTCTTTTTAGAGAAACTAGATGTCCATTTTATCTTGTTCTTCACAACGTCCTCAAAGAAGGTCTGATGAATTGCATCTTAAACCTACACATTAGTCTTCACTGGCTACCAAAGAATTTAACTAAGAGAAATAAATATGTATATAAACACACATCAGATACCTATATCTACACAGGAATCTGACTATAAACAAACTATCTAGGATGAACCATGCAATCTTGAATGCTAAATTTTTCATGCAAGTGGATTCCATAACGAAATGCAAAAAAATAAAAGAGCACTTTCAGTGTGAAATCCTTCATGTTGCTTTGTTTATTCTGTCATGCAACAGAACATCCATAAGTTAACTGTTACCTTTTTTTTTTTTCTGGCTTTGAACTTTCATTGTCCACTGAACACTGCAACACTGAATGTATTGTATTTAACCTAACAGCAGTTCAAAGAAGTAATCCAATAGCATATTCTAGGTGCCTAAGGAAACAGAAACATCCTGGCTATAAAAAATAATGCTCTTGAAAAGCTATTTGGAGAAGCATTTAGTTCTCTTCAGTCTTTTAGAATGAATATGTGTTGTATGAGGTATTTTATACATGCAAATGCTTCATTTTCTTTAAGTCTTTATAGTACTATTTGTTTTCAAATGAGTTTTGTGGTTGTTTCTTACAGGGAATGCAAAATTCAGGGTACATTTCACCATTCTGTGGCTTGCCATATATTTTTCTTTAATAAATCACCACTGAAGCTGTGAACAAGTTTAATTTCACAATATAAATATTTCATTTTTCAATTTGTGTGTTTGCATGTGTGTGCCAGATCCAGATTTTTCTAAAAAGTAATAATCTAGGAAACCAGAAACTTGGCACAGCATGAAGTTGTGCCAAATAATACCCCCATAGAAAAAAAAAAACATCCTGCATGTGATACAGACCATTTATATTTATGAAACTTGAGCTTGAAGAAATACCTGTGTTTTTATTTAATTTTGCTTGGAAGACATATTCAGTGATTTCTGACTTCCTGGTAACATAATGATCATAAATGGCCCTCCTGTTGTTTGTCTGCTCAGAACAAACCTTTGGGTAAATAAACAATCTCAAGCATAACTTAAATACTGGTATATTCCAAACTTCAATCAAGCTTTTAAAACAGGAACACTGGAGAGAGTATCAGTTACACAGAGAATAATAATTACTGGGTTTTACACTGTTTTCTCTATTTAGTAACTATGGCATAGTCCTTTCAAAGCAGAAGAGTTAATGGAGCTCACTGCCATCCATCCAACTTTTGAACACAGCTCTACCAACTTATTAGGCCAGGTTTCAGTCACTGTAGACAGTAATAAAAAATGAGACAAATATTTGTCAGATATGTTACAGAGTCATAGAATCACAGAATATTAGAGGTTGGAAGAGACTTCAAGAGATCGAGTCCAATCCCCCTGCCAAACAGGATCACCTAGGGTAATCCACACAGGAATGCATCCAGGCAGGTTTTGAAAGTCTTCAGAGAAGGAGACTCCACAACCTCCTGGGCAGCATGTTCCAGTGCTCCATCACCCTCACTGTAAAGAACTTTCTCCTCATGCTGAGGTGAAACCTTCTGTGTTCAAGTTGGTAACCTTCAATGTTCAAGTTTATTGCAGAGGAATAGGTGGAAGATAGAGAATGCAGCTACAGGGATACTGGCTGTACCTAATCTTCATCTCAACTAAATCAGAGAAACCTCTGCATAGTGCTTGTCTGCTACAGTGGCAGGAAGCCAGGGATTTTTTACAACTCTTTGGGCTGTTTATTGGACTAAACGGATGCTAAATAGTGTTCAAAATGGCACAATTATGTCAATGCCCACTGATCTAATAGAGAATCAGAGACTTCAGACTCAAAAGCATAGTCCTACTTGGGTAATGAATTTTATTGTTAAACAAGAGTTTATGATGACACATGCAAAAAGACTTTGTTTGGTTTTAGTCAGTTTGTTTCTCTTGTGACTGATGAAGTTGACCAGATATTAACTGGATTTATGTTTCAGTTACTTGATAGAATAAAACTTCTTTGGCATAAATAGCTTTCCAACATACTAAAAAAAGATGGATTAAAAAACATAAATTACCTTCTGGAAGGGTCAATGCTACCAAAAAAAAAGAAAAAAAAACCCCAAAACTCTCTAATCCTGCTTGCCTGTTTTATGTTCTGGAAACCATTCAAGTTTAGATTCTACTAGGATATACACCTCAGTCACAAAAGTAATTAGGCTGACTAACGTAGCCTTTGCCAGGATCTGTACAGCTGCAGCTCCCATTCATCTGCTCTCTGAAGTAAACTCCTTTATAGCTAGCTTAGTAAACTGTATACGCACTACCCTGACATAGCATCTCTACTACATCTGTAAGAGCAAGGCATAGGAATACAGCTGAGACACCACAACTGTGTTGCAGTTCACATGTCTTTTCAGAGAATACAGTGCAACAGCTAAATAAAAGGCCATTCAGCCATTTCCCAGCATTGTGCACCCCATGTTCCTGAGGAACAGAACTTGAGGTTCAGTCTGTTTTTCAATTCAGCTGGGCTTTAGACAGGCCAGGCACCTTAATCTTCAGAGCTCACTGTCATATATGGGGCTTCTGTCACCGAGCTTTTTGGATAAAGACTTTACAGCATAACCCCTCAAACTCCAGGCAATTCTGTCGTCCAAATAAAACCTCAGAAAAAGATATTATCTGGCCAGCTGGCCAATAAAAACTGCTTGAATTTTTAAGAGAACATATCAGGGATATTTTATGTTTGCATTCTCTTAGTTGTACTTCCTTACCCTTGCTCTTCTCAATTTGTTGGTTTTGGCTGCATTGCTGAGCGTGCTCTACTTCAGTTCTTTGTGGCCTCCAGGAGATCGGAGATCTGTAATTATTATTTAAGAACTACAGTTTTGTCAAAGCAGTGCAACCAAATTCATCTTGTTCCTTGCAATAAATCTACTAAAAAAGTGAGGCTTGGAAAACGTATTCATGTTGCAAATAGTAGAAACAATCCACTGATGCAGACTTAAATGTCTACAGTCTGGTTAAAACTTTTTAATGATCTCATTTCCCCTAGAGCAAACAGTCCCCACCATTTTGGATGTTGTGATTTCCAGATCTATTAGCCGTAGAAAAGGAAAGTTCCAAGAACAACAAGACTGCTGGGGACAGTGATGATTAGAGATTGGCTCTAATCACCAGACCGGGTGATTATTCTCAGGCCTTACACCACAGTTACTAACGTGTTGTTTTTATTAAACAAAAGACAGCCAGGAAAAAGTTAATAGCTGGGTTTGAGGAGATTCTCTGTTCTTAAAAACATTTTCATTATCAGACAATCAGCCAGCGCATTGCTTACATTAGATATGCACTTCTGTCCAGATCTTCCACTGACTTGTTCAGGCATAGTTGTCCCCAGAGGTCAGAGGTACTCCTTGCCAGAGCAACATTTATTATCGGAGAAACTCATCACAGGCCAGGACTCAGGCAAATACTTTTGAAATTCTGCCCTGGAAAACAGTGTCAGATATGCAGTGAATCTATTTTACTGAACGGAATCCTGCTAAACTGTGTGTACCAGGGTTTGGCTCCTCCCGATAGAAATATAATGGACCGATTAACATCACTGGTGCTTTGTCCAAACAAAAAGCGCATGACTGGGAGGCTGTTCAGCAGAAACAAATAGCCTTGCCTACTCTTTACCAGCCAGCAATCTGCATCTCAGAAATGCACTGCTATTAGAGATAAGAGTGTTTACAAGTATAAATACTCTTCATCAGGAAGTCCTTTAGCCTCTTTGAAGAGAAATTTCCGCACTGACAAAACCAAGACCACAAGAGCAGCCACAAAGATTCTCAAAATTAATCCTTCCCGATTTAACGTGGAAGACAGCAAAATTTTTTATTGAATCATCCTCCTGCTCTCAAATTATAATGTGCTCTACTAGATTGCAGGTCAGTCACACCAATCTGGAGGATATTATTTTTTCCCTTTTTTCCCCCCACTTATTCTTTTCATTCCGACAGCACTATTGATGAAGACCTCAGGAAAAAATACCAGCGCCCAAGACACTTTGATGGCCTTTCCACTGTGTAATTATACTTACTCTTGATAACACTAAAGACATGCCTTATTGGTAGTGGCACAGGCTGCTTTCCTTTTCACAGAGAGATGGATTGTTTCTGCAGGCCTTGATGGCCTTCAAATTATCTGAGCACAGAAAGGAGAGCAGAGTGAATTTTATTTTAACTCATTTTATTTCTAAATTTATTTCCCAGTAGCTAGAAGGTGATGACTGCCCCAGCAGTCAAGTCAATTGTTATCTGTGGGACTTGATTATGTTTAGACCCAGTCTCTCATTTTGAGCAAGACACAGTTAATGAGGAGAGAAATGAAAAGTGCATTGAGTCACAGTGTGTTTGTGGTAATTTGTGACACATTCACTCTACTCAGTTCTTTGTTTATTCCTTCCCCCTCCACGCAGGTCCTGTAGAAAAAGGAACAGATAAGCGAATTCAGTGGTAGACAGTTAAGGGTGTTGAAAGTAATGAATCTATATCTTTCTATCTCTTTCCCCATTGTTGGCAGTAATTGGAGCAGTGTTCATCTACACAGTAAAATGCCAGTGAAGCCCATCTTAACGAAACATCTTTTTTTTCCATTATTTTGCAACACATTTTTCATTGACACTGCTAGTTTTTATTTTCACTATGTGCCTTTTTTATTTTTTTCTTTTGTAAGCTCTTTGCTACTCTTCTAAATAATAGTCCATTAAACAGTTCACAGTGTGTGTTCTGTAGAAATGTTAAAAAGTGATTGGATGATACTAATTAAGGAGAGATTTTGTTTCCACTTACTGCAGATCAATGGTGGGTTACATTAAAGCCACATTTTTGTGATGAGTTGAAACACAAAAGAACAGCTGCGCTAAATACATATTTCAAGGCTTACAGGTAGGGCAAATAAATCTTTCTTTCTTTGCCATTCTATTTTAAAACTATAGCAAACTGTATGTGAAGAACAGTACGACTATCAAAAGGCAAATTCCTCACTGAAGACTTCTCTTTTTTTTTCATTTCTGGTAGCAGAAATTGTGAAATCAGGAATGCCAATTGCAATGCATTGAGAACTTGAGATCCTGAGATCCTGTTGGCTTTTAATTTACTCCATAGCCTACTATGCATTAATTTTAATGAGACTTTTTTCCTCTGCTTCCTCTAGTTGCCACTCTGAGGTACTCCCTTTCTGATTTATGGCAGTGCTAGATGTAGGGGGGAAAATGTCTTAGTGAGAAACCTTTCCCTGTATTTGAACTCGCATTTCTTCCTTTAATCCTAAATTATTCTGAGCTCAAAATTTAACCGAAATCTCCATACAGAGATATGTTCATATGCAAAGAAGAGTGGCAGCTCATCCCAGTCAGATCAATTAAAATGAAAATTCACTATTCTCTGGCACTCCTTGATCAGCAACAAACAATGTTCAGAGGAAATTCACCTGGTTGCCTCCAAGTAACATAATGAACATGTGTGACAAGGAACTAAACGAGAAAATGCTTTGCAGGCACTTGCTTTAAATGTTAAGTGCATAAAACTATTTTAAAATCAGTTTCCTCTGACTATTTTATAAATACATTTTATTGAATGTATATGTAATATAGGGTCCTGTATGAGGGAGCTAGAGGGACCCTGCTTTTATTTAGATCATTTCAATATCACAAGCAGGCAAGAATCACTGTTCACACTTTTCTTGCATTACAACAGTCTAGATCCTAATTCTAAACCACTATTAAGAGAGTAGAATAACATGAGATAGGCTTTGCATCTAGTGGGCTAAGGAGGCTGCCTGATACCTTAGATTTTGTAGAAATAAAGGTCACACATAGATTAAGTATTAGCCAATAAAAGTTTGCATGTGAATAGATAAAAAGGCTTAATTTGGGCCCATCTTTACTATTTTAAGTTTAAACTATAAGTTCAATACTACATGCCTTCTATCAAACCAACTTGAAGCAAGAGTTAATTTATAACTCATAAGATCTTTGTTCTATGTTGAAATCTGGGTGGTCTCAAACTATCGAAAGGAATGGGGCATGCTGAAAATGCACCCAGTAAGGTCTGGATTTACTCACGTTTCAAAAGAGTGTATTTGTGACAACCTTAAGAAGCTCTTATTTGTGTGTACTGTTCTTGACATTATTCCCACTGTCAGGCCTCCTGCAAGTTTGCTGCAAGTCTGAGGACCACTTGTTTTTAAACATATGCTATTTTTCCTTTACACACCTTGAAATATGAACAATGGCAAATTGATGCACATTTTCAGTCCAGAAGAATGCTCATTTAGCCTGCCCATCACCTAATTGATTGATTTCTAAGCTCCCATGCAAGGAAAGGCTACTCAGTCACAAAGTCACAGGATATGTAGAATAGGTTAGAGAATTTAAAAACCGGACTGAGGCCAGACAATGTCCAGCAAAAACCTGTTTTCAAGAGTGACAACCACTCTGCAACTGATAACAAAAGATAGTTGGTGAGCGTTCTGCTACTTAGAGGGCACATTTCCAGTGCCCTACTGCACACACCACGCCGTTTTTACTGCTCTTATGAACTGGATCTATTAGAGTGAGCAGCACCATTTTTAGTTCAGTTTTGCTCAGTGTCTCTGTAGTTGTAGAAGCCACACATGCAGAAAGCCTTTATTTAATCATGTATTATCACTGGCATTCTCACAACAATTTATACAAGGAAACTTTTCCTGCTATAATTCATTAAAAATGAATCAACCCATTTCTGTGCAAATCTCTGTGACATGTGTTCTTTGATGCAGTGAGTGCTGAATAGTCTTTTCTTTATTATGAAATGACACAAGTGGAACTTTCTAATTGGCTGTCAGTGATGTCATACTCAAGTAAATGCACAAGTCGGCTTATTTCCCTTATTATGAACACACTCCATGACAGACTGTGAGTTTCTGGAGAGCTCCTGCCCCTCTTTGGTAGTTAGCATCACTTTGCTGGAAGGATTACAGTTATGCTTCTGTAATAGGACAGAAACTTGCCAGTGTGATTTCCTGTCTTTGTTTGCACGTGGGGGATGTTTTTCGCTATGCTGCCTTACTGACTATTTTCCTATCTTTTCTCACAGTGGCAATGTGGAACTTACTGAGTGAAATTAGCAACAACTTCCTTAGGTAATTTTTCAAGGCTACCCTTCTGGGTGGTTTCATGGATTGTGTCAAAATCAACAAGAAATGTGGCCACACTCATATATAACTCATAGTTAACAGGCTTCATAAAATATGCAGGATTTTCAGTAGCAGAACCACTAAAGGAATGTAGTCAAGAGTCATATGGAAATAGCAAAATTTTGTTCCTGTCTTTTTCAGCTTATTTATGCATTTGGCTAGCAGCCCCCTTTTAAAGAAGAAATATTGTCGCATCTTCAGACTTGCCACAAAGGTCCTATTTCACTGGAGGAGGATGTGCTCTCCAAAGAACATGCTTTGCTAGCAATGGTGCTGCTTACAATAGTTTTTCTCTCTGTTATCCCTGTTATGTGCTTACAGAACTCAAACATCAAATGTTTTGTTTCTAGACACCACCCTCCAAAATCATGCAGCAAGGTACCACATCCTCTAGCCATACTCCATACAGCTCTCCAAATGAAGATTACAAACCCATGGCTTTTTTAATGTCTTAGTTCCCAACTACTTTAATTCTGTTTTGTAAGTAGTGTCCTGCCCACGTAGAACCTTCAGGTTACATCCAGATTCAGGATCTCCAGTCCCCTGCAGTCTACTAGCACAGTCAGGACCACTCTCAAGCATACCACATCCCCTCCTCCACTCTCTGATCTCATATGAGGTCTCAACAAGTAAGTCTCAATCAGGTTTGCCAGAGAAGAGAAGCACTGCATACATGTGCTGTTGCTGGGGAAAGTATGAGAAGGAATCCTTTGCAGTGGTATAGTGAATGTCATAATCTAAGTATCAACTCTGCACCTGGAATCTCCCTATCACATGCCACTTATGTTACCTGGTGGTGTGTTTAAGGTATGTGAATTAACAAAAGATAAACACACCTGTGGACTCCAGCTCTTTATAGATGGATACAGGCAGTATCTAAAGATACTTGCCCCCAGGGGGCTCTCGCAGATGCCCCCAGTTACTACTGATTACACACACAATGAAAATTCAGCTGTGGTAATGTTTATCCTCAGGGCCTGGAAGAAAGTTGTAAAAAGTAAAGTGCAGTAATGCCATCTGACAGAACTATCATAGTGCAAATGCAAGTGAGGCTGGAGTTTAGCAATCAGAGTTTGTCACTGTTTAATCAAAATATTACCAACAGGGAATACAAAACTTAGCTTGAGAGAGAGGTGTAAATGACTTATTCCAGTATTAGATTGTCACACATTTCACTGAATATTCTGTGTTTTGTTTAGTCTTAAGAAAAATAGGAGAGGATCTTTTTTCTTTTTACTTTCCTTTTCTTCTCAGTTCTGTATTTTTTTTTCTGACAGACAATGGATTAATCTAAAAAATAAAGACTCCATATGAGTATATAATTTTCTAATCCAATTACAGATCTTTGATATGGCCCCTTATCTTTTCTGTTCAAGCAGTGATATACAGATCACATGTTTCTTTAAACTTGAAAATATCTTTACTTTTCAGCTCATGTCTTTACCTATTCCTTTGCATTTCACTAAACATAAATGCATAATATTTAATTATTTGATTCCTATCTTATGAAAGGAAGATTAATAGAGACATTAATGAATACAGTAATGTAATCACCAGTTAACTTTCCTAGAATAATTTGATTGGGATTTCATTTTAGAGTACAGGGTGAAATCCTGGCTCCAGTGAAATCACAGCATTCTTCATGAGGTTTAGTATGAGCACAATATCATTCTCTACTTTCTAATGACTGGCCAGTCTCCAGTATTTGGCTCTATGGTCATTTGACATCAGTGGGACTGAACTGCTCATTTAATGTATGCAAAGCTTGAGAGGAATACTCTCCCAGTTGATCTGCCTGTTAATAAGGGTTTGGAAAGGGGAAAAGTCACCCACAGCCTAGAACTGGAGCAAGGATCAACTGCCCAGCAGTTGTTCCAATAGCATACACAGAAGCAGCTATATCTGCCATTAGGGCTGCTAAGTGCACACCCATCACTCCTCGAAATCTGCTCCTGAGTGGAAATATTTTCAATCAGCACAGAACTAGCTCTATTTATGTACTACTGAACATGAAGTCTGACTCCATGAACAAAAGTAATATTGTTGGCAAAGTATCACAGTATCACAGTATCATCAGGGTTGGAAGAGACCTCACAGATCATCAAGTCCAACCCTTTACCACAGAGCTCAAGCCTAGACCATGGCACCAAGTGCCACGTCCAATCCTGCCTTGAACAGCTCCAGGGACAGCGACTCCACCACCTCCCCGGGCAGCCCATTCCAGTGCCCAATGACTCTCTCAGTGAAGAACTTTCTCCTCACCTCGAGCCTAAATTTCCCCTGGTGCAGCCTGAGGCTGTGTCCTCTCGTTCTGGTGCTGGCCACCTGAGAGAAGAGAGCAACCTCCTCCTGGCCACAACCACCCCTCAGGTAGTTGTAGACAGCAATAAGGTCACCCCTGAGCCTCCTCTTCTCCAGGCTAAACAATCCCAGCTCCCTCAGCCTCTCCTCGTAGGGCTTGTGCTCAAGGCCTCTCACCAGCCTTGTCGCCCTTCTCTGGACACGCTCAAGCATCTCCATGTCCCTCCTAAACTGGGGGGCCCAGAACTGAACACAATACTCAAGGTGAGGTCTAACCAGTGCAGAGTACAGGGGCAGAATGACCTCCCTGCTCCTGCTAACCACACCATTCCTGATGCAGGCCAGGATGCCACTGGCTCTCTTGGCCACCTGGGCACACTGCTGGCTCATGTTCAGGCGGGTATCAATCAGCACCCCCAGATCTCTCTCTGTCTGGCTGCTCTCCAGACACTCCGACCCCAGCCTGTATCTCTGCATGGAGTTGTTGTGGCCAAAGTGCAGCACCCTGCACTTGGAGCTATTGAACACCATCCCATTGGACTCTGCCCATCTGTCCAGGTGGTCAACGTCCCACTGCAGAGCCCTTCTGCCCTCCAACCCAGCCACATCTGCCCCCAGCTTAGTATCATCTGCAAACTTGCTGATGACTGACTCCATGCCCTCATCCAGATCATCTATGAAGATGTTAAAGAGGATGGGGCCCAGCACTGATCCCTGAGGGACACCACTAGTGACAGCTGCCAGCTGGATGTGGCACCATTCACCACCACTCTCTGGGCTCGGCCCTCCAGCCAGTTCCTAACCCAGCACAGAGTGTTGCCATCCAAGCCATGGGCTGACAGCTTAGCCAGCAGTTTGCTGTGGGGGGCAGTGTCAAAGGCCTTGCTGAAGTCCAGATAGACCACATCCACAGGCCTCCCCACATCCACCAAGCGGCTCACCTGATCATAGAAGGAGATCAGGTTAGAAAGGCAGGATCTGCCCTTCCTAAACCCATGCTGGCTGGACCTGAGCCCTTTGCCATCCCTCAGGTGTGCTCTTATCACCCCCAAGATAACCTGCTCCATCAGTTTCCCTGGCACTGAGGTCAGGCTGACAGGTCTGTAGTTCCCAGGTTCCTCCATCCGACCCTTCTTGTGGATGGGGACCCCAGAAAGAAAACATTAAACACACATTTTTTTTGTTAAAAAGTGTATGTTTTGTTCATCTACTCTGCCTTTCTACAGAATATAGGATTGTCCTGTAGGCTAAATTTAAAAGTTTAACTCTTAAATCTCACTCAGTATTTACAGAAGCAGAAGGATTATTTACAAGATATGCAGGAAGCATAAAAAACTTTTTTGATCCTTAGTTTTGTTTTTTATATTTGCATTAGCTCATTTTTTTTTTCCAGTTGCTGCTCAATCATTTCTCCCTGACTCCATTGGAACATGGCATAAAGAAGAGCTAAAGCAGTTACACATATCCAACCTTCTGCAGCTGGTGTGGCTTATCAGAAGGGTGAATGGATTCGTTTCACCCACCTCAGCAAGAAAAGTGGAGCTACCAGACAGCCCTCCCAGAGCTGACTGTTAAAGTTCTTGTTGGATTGATAAAGAAGATAACAGGCCAATCTAGTTCCTCTTTTTCTTGTCATGAAGAAAATAAAGATTAAAGATTATAAAAACTTAAAAGACATTTTTCATTTGTCCTTGTCCAATCATTCAACCTAACCTTCTACAAGGCAACAACTGGAATTTCAGTTGTACTTTGAGGCATTACAATCTACAGCTTGGTGTGATGACTGGTTAAAGGGACTGACAGGATAGCAAGACTGTAAACAACAGTGACAAGGAGAGGACAGGAGGTCATCAGTGACAAGTTGAGGGGCCTGGAACACAAGCCCTATGAGGAGAGGCTGAGGGAGCTGGGGTTGTTTAGCCTGCAGAAGAGGAGGCTCAGGGGGGACCTCATTGCTGTCTACAACTCCTGAAGGGAGGTTGTAGCCAGGTGGGGGTTGGTCTCTTCTCCCAAGCAACCTGCAACAGAACAAGGGGACACAGTCTCAAGTTGTGCTGGGGAAAGTATAGGCTGGGTGTTAGGAGGAAGTTCTTCCCAGAGAGAGTGATTGGCATTGGAATGGGCTGCCCAGGGAGGTGGTGGAGTCACTGTCCCTGGAGGTGTTCAAGAAAAGCCTGGCTGAGGCACTTGATGCCATGGTCTAGTTGACTGGCTAGGGCTGGGTGCTAGGTTGGACTGGATGATCTTGGAGGTCTCTTCCAAACTGGCTGATTCTATGATTCTATGAATAGTTTGATCAGCCATGGCCACCTTCCTTCCCTTTCCTGGTGTACTTCCTTTCTCAGTCAGTCTGTGCTCAATTAATTACTATATACAAGTAGCATATTTCACTTGTTTTAGCTGGGATAGGGTCAGATAAAAATTTGTAGCAGATTTGTGTGTGCATACATACAAAAGTGTGAACTAACTGCCACTTAGAACAATGGAAAATAAAACAAAGAACAGTTAAGTTTATTCATTATGAAGGCAATAGAAAGATGAGAACACTGTCTTGTTATATGCTGGAAATGCAAACAATATAGTCATTGCCCTGTAAAGAAGGTTTTGAGTTTCTTCTTTGCTTTACATTCTCAGGTCAAATTGCTGTACACTACAAGTTTGGGGCTTGGGGCTTAGGGTAGCCCCACTGATGTCTGTTGCAGAAGCAAATGAAAACATGGGAACTTTGTAACACAGCTTAGTATTAGCGAAATAGAGAAAAAAAGGTCTGAGGAAATATTTTAAGTACTTTGAAAAGTTGTTCCAGGGTGAAACTTGTTATGTGTTGGGGATTTCAATGAATATCCTCCCAGACATTCTTGCTGTTTTATCTTTCTTTTCAGTTTCGGGTTTGTATCCCTGGTATGTGACACAATTAAGACAGATCCACAAAAAGAGAGGGATTTTAGTGAAGGTTATAAATCTCTGTTGCAGATGGACTTCCCTGTCTCAAAGGTGTTCCTGAGTATAAAATTGTTTATGATTTCAGAATTGTTTCCTTTTTACTTAGCATGAAACCATTCCTGTAGGCCCCACAAGATGACATGGTCATGAGCTCCTCTATCACACTCTTCTCCCATCTCCATGAGGAAAAGCCTTCTCCCAGAGAAGGATCTGGAGAAAAAGTCTATTGCTCTGGGCATAACTGGAAGTGTTTAGAGAGCAAGGAGATGCAGGGTACCCTGTGCAGGAAGAAGCCAGGAACTGTTCTGTGACAGTCATGGACAGGTCCAGTCAGCTCTGAAACTGATATGAGAAACCTACTGGGTGCCAAAACTGCAGCCTGTACCCTACACTCCAGCTCTGAAATATTTATGACAAAGATGTAGCCATGGCAGACAGGAAAAACACAAGGACATGTGACTGAAAATACGCAGAGCAAGAGGCTGACAAGGAGCCCTGGTTGAGAACAAGGCTGAAGATATTTCCTTGAAAAGAGGCACTCCATGATGGAGTTCTTTCTACAGATTACAGTCATGGACGTCTCACAGTAGAGAAGAGGCACCCCTTGAGGGACTGCAGCTATGGGCAACTCACAACGGGGGCAAGATCATCCTCAAGTGACTGTGGAAGTGGATGACCCATATCAGAGTGAGGACAATCTTCAGTCACTAAGGGACTGCAGCCATGCTGGGGCAAGAGAAAAAAACAGTAAGAAATTAATAGCAGGAGACAGGAATCATTAAGCACACAACTCAGAATTTTCTGTGCCACACATTTTTCACTGAAGGATCAGTTAAAGTCTGAGTGCAAATCACAGGAAAAATACAAGAAACTGAGATCAGGAAAGGAGAGATTTGCCTTAATGTGAGCCCAGAGACAGACCCAGAAAAAGTCCTTTTTACAGGATTGTCTCAGCCTAGATGCTGGACTTTGCCCTTTGCCTTACTGAACCTCGTGAGATTCTCCTTAGCCCACCTGTCCAGCCTGTCCATGTCTTTCTGGATGGCATCCCAACTCTCAGTCTTATCAACCACACCACTCAGCTTGGTATCATCTGCAAACTTACTAAGGGTGCACTCAATCTTGCCATCTGTATCACTGATGAAGACATAGAACAGTACTGGTCCCAGTACAGACCCTTGAGGGACACCACTTGTCACCCATCTCCATCTAGACATCTTGCTGTTGACCGCTACCCTTTGTAGGTGATCATCCAACCAATTCTTCATCCACTGAACAGTCTGCCCATCCAATCTACATCTCTCCAGTTCTGAGAGAAGGATCTTGTGGGTGACTGTGTCAAAGGCTTTACAAAAGTCCAGGTAAATGACATCTGTTGGACTTCCCTTGACCATAGATGCAGTTACACCATTGCAGAAAGCCACTATGTTGATTAGGCAGGACTTGCCCTTGATGAAGCCATGTTGGGTGTCTCAAATTGTGCAATCATGATTCTGCTATTACTGTAGTAGAGAAGACAGCACACATGATGATTTTCTTCCAGCTGAAAACCCCAGTATTTCTGTCACATGGTAGAAGAAGCACAGTAAACTAGTTTATCTTGTAAACAACTCTTTATCTTGTTAACAAAAGGATTTCAGTGTGTCTTGAATTATTTGCCAGCTTTCATGAACATAAAATGCCTGAAAATTTAATATCTTTGCAGAAAAAAATAACTTCAAGCTTATAAATCATGATTGGCTTCCCTTAAGCAAAATTAGGACCCAGATTTGCAATTCCTCCATGGTCCACATTCAGGAAATCATCTCTACTTATGGTAGTAGGAGTCAAACATCAGTTTATAGTTAAGCACCTGCTTAAGTGCTTTTTTGGGTTACGTTCAAAAATGAAATGTGTTCAAGTGCCTCATGTGTAGATAAGGGTCAGATATAAAATTAGATGATAAATTTAGATTCCAGTCACCTTCTCTCTAATTAGTGAGTACTCAGATCAGAACTTCTATACGGGACCATCTGGGCACTGACATTTTTAATACAGTCATTTATTTTCCTGTAACATCTCTGTATCTCTTGAGTTACAGGTCTGTGGGGTTTTTTAATGGTATCAAATCAAAGATGACAAGGTTCTTTATTTATGACTCAAGGAACAGAAATTATCACTGAGGAAGTGCTGAATGAAGTGCCTTTACTATTTGGAGTACTACCTGCTCACAATATTTTGGTTCTCAAAAAACAAGAGGAAGTAAGTTTTCCTGTTCAAAAATTCTAAGAAATTAATTCCTTTTAAATCCTTTCTTTTTCTTCTTTGTTTTGCTTTAAGATTGTATTATTTTATTAGGAATACGTGCCTTCAAGTCTAATACACATGAACAGAAATATACTATTCCCTACATTCAGGCACCGTTTTAATGGTATGAGGGTTCATTTATATGTCAGTGCTTCAGTTATCAAAGAGATGGACAGACTCTATGACTTTAAACAGAACACCTGCTTCAAAGTACATGCACTGTAATTTATGGTCATTTCAGGATTACAGATCTGTTGCTAAAGTGAACAGAATCCAGGACCTCATAAAGATCTTGTCTTAAAAAAAATATTGTGGCTGAGAATAACATTACAGGTGTGGTGTTATTCACGTTGAGACTGAACAAAGATGGAGGTGAAGTGCCCTAAAGACAGCAAATGTTATAAAATAAATAAATAAATAAATAAATAATAGAATCATAGAATCGACCAGGTTGGAAGAGACCTCCAAGATCATCCAGTCCAACCTAGCACCCAGCCCTAACCAATCAACCAGACCATGGCACTAAGTGCCTCATCCAGTCTTTTCTTGAACACCTCCAGGGACGGTGCCTCCACCACCTCCCTGGGCAGCCCATTCCAATGACAAATCACTCTCTCTGGCAAGAACTTCCTCCTAACATCCAGCCTAGACCTACCCCGGCACAACTTGAGACTGTGTCCCCTTGTTCTATTGCTGGTTCCCTGGGAGAAGAGACCAACCCCCACCTGGCTACAATGTCCCTTCAGGTAGTTGTAGACAGCAATGAGGTCCCCCCTGAGCCTCCTCTTCTCCAGGCTAAACAACCCCAGCTCCCTCAGCCTCTCCTCATAGGGTTTGTGTTCCAGGCCCTTCACCAGCTTTGTTGCCCTTCTCTGGACACATTCCAGCACCTCAACATCTCTCTTGAATTGAGGGGCCCAGAACTGGACACAGTACTCAAGAAAAAGTTTAGGGGATCTTTGGGAGAGGGGTTTTTTACAAAAAAATCATTCTTTAACAGAAAGTATTATGTAATAGAAGGAAAAGCAGAATTATGATCTTTTAAACTGATAACTGTGAAGTGAAGAAGCAACCTCTCCTCTGTTGCCAGTTACTGGATGGTGAAATGCTTTTCCAAAGTTTTAGAGCTGAATGAGGAAGTGTCACAACATTATGGATTGACATCTGCCTCTGTCAAGTTTTTACAGCTTGCACAAAGGAGGATGAATGCACACTACCACATAGGGAAACCTACCATTTGACAGAAAAGAGCACTTTCTGACCTGACCAACAGTGCTGGGACTTAACTGAAGGCTCCCCAGAGCGGACGGTCTAAAACATTGATTCATTAGTCTGTTTAATCTTTGTCGCTGCTACGGGAGAGATCGTCCTTGATTTACAATCTGACAGACTGTCATCTCAGGAGGTCCCTCCACCAAACTGACCAGAAAAACCCCCCTACTACCTATGTTGCATAGAATTAACCCAAGGTTTAAGTGAAGGCTGGAAATCAAAAAACACAAAGAGTTGAATTCAGTAGAGGTAGAAGTGGCTGTCAGGGAGCTACTCATAACCCCTGGTTTGAGAAAACATGTAATGTTTTCCAGGCTCCATTAATGTAGTGCAGCCTTGAGTAACTGAGGGAATGGAGAAGCAGCATTGAAAACCCCAGACCCTCCCTACATGCTTCCTGCTTGCCCTTGTACCACCTATGCAGTGCCACCTTTTGTATCCCAATGTAAACTGCTGACATAGGCGAGATAAATGATGTACCTATTGCTAATGAAGATGGTGACATAGAATAACTAACCAAGATGGAGACAGCTATTTTATAGATGCAGAAAGTCAAAAAGGATGAATCTCATTCTGCATGCATGCTACTATTTGGCCATAAAAGACTCCTGACAATACTGTGGTGATGTGTACAAACAGGAAGACACAACTTAAAACAAAAGTAAGGAATATGATTTTATTGGCCTGGAGCCAGGATGAGCTATGTCTGAGGGCAATGATGGCCAGCTGTTCCCTGCAGGTTGGGAAAACAGGGGCTAAGGGAGATCCCAGGTGATTCATCAGCCCATAGCTGGGGTAGGGTCAGGCCTGGTGAGAGGAAATAATAGTCCCACATATCCTAGGGTGGATAAGCTAAGGCTGGACCAGGACAAGACACGTGGCCAGACAGGGAAGGGGTAAGGGGAGCTGGAGACAAGCCCTGCTGCAGTGTTCCTGTGGCAGGGCCTGACTTCCCTGGAGGGGTTGACATGGAGTCCTGGGTAGCTTCAGGAAGACAGGCAGAACCAGGAAGAGTTGGTTGTGTCCTCAGAGCACTGACAAGCTACACAAATATCATTATACTCTTCTGGTAAGCATGCTGAGAGGGTAAAGTAGGATAGATAAAAGGATAAAAACATCCTAAAGCCCAGGGAGATGTCTACATGAGAGCAAACTGAGGATATCTAAGAGACTAAAAGTCTACTCAGCAGAAAAGAACAGCCAGGCATGTGGTATCACCAGGCAAAGAAGCCTCGGGAAGGTTTGTGATGCAGCCCAGGACTGATATTGCCCCACAATGAAGAGAGGTGAAGAGAAGAGTGTAAAACCCTCCCTCTCACAAGGACTCCTTTTTATAAACAGCTCTTCCACATGCTGCCAAATCATCCAGTGAAAGAACAATCTGAATGCTCAGAAAAAGTCAACTCACTCATATTTTGTGTATGTTTTTTTGTCATTCTTTGTAAGTGTTCCCTGCACAGTCAGGGAATGAGGGGACCTGGCGTTGTAACCATCCAAAAAAATTAAATCAAAGACAGTCTGAACATCCTGAGCAAATTAATATTCTTCATTTCCTGCTAAACCTTGGTGCTTTATTTGCATTTCTCTCTGACTGTATTTCTGAATCTCAGGTACCATAGCCTATATTAACAGTCACTCTGGGTTTAACCATCATTAAATGTTCACTGTCAAGTCCTCACAAATCCCACATTCCCCGTGTCTCTCAGGCTTAAAAAACTCATTTAACACTAAGGGCTAATTAATTAACTGGATTTTCCCATATTTAATGGAGACTACCCTAAACCATAGAACCAAACCCCACTGAAATTTAGTTCACTAGGGCAACCTATAATTATACACAATCAGATTTAACCACTGTTCTAATTCATATTTATTATTAGAGTAGTACTCTGCCTTCTTACTATTATTACTACTGCCAAGAATGTGAGCATGCTCATATGGTATCTTGTACATATGTATCCTGAATGTACTCTGTCAGGAAGAATTCCAGAAGCAGCTTGTGTCATGGGCATTAGAACTGGTCTTCACTCTGAATGAAGTAATATTTAAAAACTAACAGGATGAAAAAGAAGGAGAAATGCATTATTTAACAAGCCACTAAACTCAGAGAAAAAGATCATGCTTTGTTTTTATACTACATCCCTAAAGGGTTTCACACATCTCTAGATGGTTGATTATTTTTTTCATGTCAGCAAATGTGTTTTCTTTATTTGTGTTGTCCTTAATTGCTTCTGTAGAATTTATTTTTGTTCATTATTCTGCATGTATAGGTGTTTGCAAAAGAAACCTATGAATTCAAAAAGGAAATAAAAAATGGCTGTGGCTGTTACTTGATGCAGTGTGTTAGAAAAGAAAGATGACTGTGGTGAATTAGCAGTGATGCACAAACTGGGCACATACCACTGTATGGTTATAAACATTTGCTTTAGGTGCATTGATAGATCACAAAGAGCCAGCATCTGCTCCCCATAAACTCAATGGGAACTTTTCTATTGACATAACTCAAAACCAGTCTTGAGCTCCACACAGCTATAGCAAAAACTGCCCTGATAAGAGAAACCTCACTCTTCTAGAGAATAACATTTTTATGTTTCTTCAAAATTAGTGAAACATTATTTGCTCTTTCTTTTATATTCTTCCAAGAAGAAAGCAAACAAGCCCTCCTATCCTTTACTCTGGGAAGAGTGAAGCAGGAGGATTGGACTAGATGATCTCCAGAAGTCACTTCCAACTCCTATTATTCTATGATTTGGTGATTTCAGTATAGTTCATAATGCTCAGCTTTATCATAAGATGCTACGCTCCATCAGCTGCTGTATTTTCATATCACTTTGCAGAGTACTATACAGACTGGAGGTAGATCTTTACAGAAATCTAGCTGTATAGCTCATGATGGATACCACTTTTTATTATAGAGCTTCATGTTTGGGGTCCACAACCCAGGTTTGCGCCTTTAAAGGGACACTCTCAGTTGTGTAGTAAACTACTGCACCTGAAATACAAATTCAGTCCCTGATGATACAGATTGAAAAGGCAACCTTAACAAGCTAGACTTAAAGACACTCATGGCAACAGCCTGCTCTTGATGAGTATGTAGTTCAACACAGCACACTACAAGAAGCAGCCTTCTGATTGGCCTCAGCATTTAGAGATTGCAGTAATTATGCTCATCGGAATAGTAGTGCTGATCGTTTTCCACTTGTGCTCTACAGCAGTGAAATTGGTAAATACTGCATGCACTTCAGCATGCTATTTTGTGGATGCATTCGTTTTTCCTTGGGGCAAGGGAAAAGTGGGGTTTTTTGAGAACAATTAAAGACTTGAGTCCATTAGGAAAAGCTGAGGTTGAGGCCTTCAGACCCCACTGGCTGACAGGCAGATGCACAGAGTTAGCACTGTGTACTGACAAAAACAAAGGAGCAGTAGGGGATCAAACAGTCAAAAAGCCAGCAAATAAGCAAATAGATACTTAAATTTCAATATAGGGTAACCAAGAACTACAGAAATGTTAATGAATTGTATTCAGTAGAGGTAAAGTCAGCAGCGAGGAAAACACCAGTACCTGGCTGTGACTTAATTGTGTCTTTACAAGTGTTTATCTCTTCTGTGTCTAATGAATGCTGATTGGGAGTCCAGGACTCAATTAAAAATACTGTAAACAAAATAGAGGAGCGCAGAAGCAGGTGAGACAACAGGTTAAACTCACACCCTATACTGTCATGACTGGCAAAACATCATGCTATATGTAAGATGACTTTAGGTCTGAACAAGTAATAATGAATGTTCACAGTGAACATCTGAGTGATCCAGGAATAGAGCTGAGAGAGTCTCTGAAACAAGCAAAAACTGTAGATGCAGAGAAGGTTGGAAGTGTAGAACCCAAATGGTCAAAGCCTCTTCCATTCAACAGAAATTTGGTATTGCTAGAAATATGTATTGAGAGGAGAGGCTCAGAGAGGAGAGGAGAGGCTCAGAGAGGAGAGGAGATCAGTAGAATTAAGATGTGGACCACAGAGCATCAGCTTTGAACAGGCAATGCCTAAACTCTACACTTCAAAAAACACACACATACGCACACATCAACTCGGATCATCAGAAACGTGAGGTGAGCAATAATCACTAGTGACAGAATAGGAAAAAAATAATTACATTACCTTCTTTGTTTTCTCCATTTAGATACTGTCAAATTAGGGGCTGGAAATTCTGATAACACAGTAATTTTTCTAGATCCCCAAAACACCACAAGAGTGATGCTTCACGAAATGAATTAGTCAAGTAGGAGGGAGCTACCAACCGCCTAAAACTCAATACTCTCAGCAACTGTTATTGTCACTTTTGATTTTGACTGCTAGCTATATCATTGTTTTTCTCTCACAAGGAAGATGCTAATAAAGCCATTGTAGTTAGGATAATCAGTTGTTACTTTTGTTTACCATTAGCTGCAGGAAAACAAAACATGGTTGACAGAGGTGTCAGCTTTCTTAAAATGGTCAAAACTGATATGCATATCCAGAAGCTGAAACTGAGACTTCTGAGAAGACTGAAGTCCTTGCAGGGTTCAGGGCCCTCTAGTTGAACAAGGATCTTGGGAATGCTTTACGAAGGACTATATAAATATTACAGCATTTCTGTCTTTATCTTGGTCTGCTCTTAGGGCTGATGGTTGCATCTCCAAGGTACACTTACATCTCTCAGAACACTTCTTAAAAACAGGTACAAATACATGATGGTGTAATGTCATCCCGAAGCCAAGCTTAAGGCCAAATTTGCTTCTCATCCATATTATTTGCCTATTGGATTGCCCTGTGACCACACAGCTAGTGTCCCTAAAGGAAGAAAACCTTGACTTCTCAAAACACTTGTGCATAGACTCGGAGGAACATTTCTCTCACACTCAAACCTATCTCAGCAGTTTCTGTTGTGGTATCTTCTCTTGTGGTGACCTCACACATTAACACAGAGAGGGCAAGATGCCCCTTGTTAAGAGAGGCCATGCTGTCAGCCAGCCACAGGGTAGATTGAGAGCTGCAGGCAAACCGAGTTCAGATAGCTTTCAGGCTGTCAAAAAGGGTATTATGGACACTGAGTACCCATCCAGTCAGATTAATAATAACTGTTTCATTATTATGTTGAGTTTAAAACTCAACATTCTCTCATTTTTCTTGATTAATGTTGGGGTTGCACATGTGAGAAACTATCAAAAAAGAAGCTGTCCATTATTATTTATTTCAGACTGCATTTGTTACAACGTATGCAGAATCTGCTTAGAGATGCTATGTGTTGATACTGATACATTATCCACAGACCCTTATATTCTTGTATTTTGCAACCTGCAATTGCACAGAATCACTTATTGCCAAGTGGTCATTTTCTCACATTTATTATGACAACAGGATAAATGCCAGCGTTTGTCAACATCTTGTAAATGATGAGTCTTAATGAGGCAATCTAGTGTTTCACCCCTCTAAGGAATCCCATAATAGGATGAGCAAAATATCAGGTTAAAGGAAGTGGGAGGTAATCCCAGGGGACAGCCTTTTTCTTGTACAATATATTCCTCAAGGTTTTGCTTGGAGTGGGTTCTAGGATGCAGGCCAATTTGGCGTAAGCCCCTGTACAACATTTTAATTGTATTTTTATCAAATACAGCAGAAATGCAGTCTGTGTCTTGAATCTGTCAGTAACCAGTGCCCGGTGAGAAAACAGCCTGAGCTTTCAGAACTTTCACCTAATACATGAACTTTGAAGCTACTCTTTCTGAACTGAAGCATGTACATCATGTGCCTGCTCCTGATCTGTCCTGCATTTTTTTTTTACTTTGACTTTGTAAAATACATTTCAATCTTCTGTGTTTGCTAATTTATTTCAGGGTGTTTCTCCGAAAAAAAAAATGCAAAGCACATTTCATCTGAGTATTTTTGGAGTGAGCTCTCTTGCTGGATCGTTTTAGTGGTAAGCCAAAGGGAAAGAGAATTATTCCATTGGAAAGAGAATTATTCCATTGCCTCTGAGCTTCTTAATATGTTGCTTGCTTTTAGTATATATGTATGTCATCTCGCATGTCAGAATGCTAAGCCTTAAAAAACTTGAGTAAATAAAGTGTGTGAAAGAGCACTACAAAAGTAATACTTAATTAGAACAAGACAGGATATTTTAGAAACAAGTACTCTCAATTCATCATGCTATAAATGATACTATAGACATTCAAGAGATATTGTGTTTCAATAACAAGAAATATATATGATTTAGGATTCAGCCAGTTGTCTAGCAGAATTACAGTTCATTAGAAATTTGCCTCTTTTTGTCTTGAAGCTTCTTTATTTTTTTGGGGTAACATTGAAAACTCAAATGCAGACTTTATGAATTTGGGCAACTGAAAAATAAGCAAACATTGCATTACAGCAATGTCTCTGTTTTAACAAAAAAAGTCCCGCTGGAAAAGTGTTGTCAAGTCAGAAGGTTGTGGTTCAATGCATTGATTTTATTGAGATCTTTCATGCCAAAGTGTGGAAACTATTAGTTGCACTAAGGAAATATATCTTCATTTCAGCACTTCACATATTATGTAGCAAAACTGTAATAATGAAGTGCTTCTACAAACTTCTTTTCTTGTTTTGAAACACAAGTGTGTGTATATGGATGCTGGAAGATTTTTTATTATTATTATTTGGTTTTATTCTGGCTGCAATATAACTTCAACATTTCTTCTGGGACAGACATTTCGGATGTTACTGCATAAACAATATAAAAGCCTTGTTAATTCCCCAAGATATCTTAGCTTCACAGCATCCTCCTCCCTCTGTGTTCTTTTTTCCCACCACATCTCCTTTCTTCCTCATACTGCCCTTCACATCTCTTGGAATCTGGTTCTCAGTGTCTTGGGAAAGGCAATGTAGCGATATGTTCTGATTTGCACTTTTGCTGTTCATCCACATACTGGAACTTGGTTTAATTGGATTGGATTGGCCATGGCTGTGCCTTTTCCTGCCAACAGAACTGATGTGGTAGTCTTTTCCAACTAATTGTTTGTATAACAACTGTTGATGTTAATCAGAACAACTGCAACCGGCTCTGGTTTGTATGCCTTTTGTTTTAATCACCATTTAAGTGTCAGCTTATGGTCCAAGGGAGGCAAGGATACCTGTATTACACTTGTGCATTGCTAACAAGCACCTACAGCAGCATACTATTTTGAGCCTTATTAACCACTGAATTTTAATCAGACCAAATTGTCAGCATTTATAGCTGCAGAATACTTCACTGAGTTTGTTTACATAAATACAAGTGAGAGGGAAAGATGGAGAAAGCATTGTGTAAAGGCAGTGAAGAACAAGGAAAGGTCAGTCCAACTATGAATCTAAGTAAAAGACGGTTTTTATTTTAGACAAATCCGGTGAGGAGACTTAGACTTTGGAACTCTCCTTGCCACAGGAAAAAAAATGTTTTCCTGTAAATATTATCCACTGAAATCACCTTAAGAAAAAAGCAGCTAAGTCTGATATGCAAGGCTTTCACAGCACAATGGTGACGAGTAGGAACAGTGCTACTGCTGATGCTACAGAAAATGTTCATGAAATAGTCGTGGACTTAAAGTTGTCTTCACAGGAATAAAATAAAGCACTCCATAGGGTTCAATGGTGATTACAGAGAAAAAGGTCTGTTTCTTGAAACAGAAAACTAAATTTCATCCAATGGAAAAGATTTCTGACATGGATGAAAGCATGACACTGTAGGATGTACTATGTAAAGGCAGGCCATATCCTTTGTTTCTGTTGTAGCACTTTCTACCCTAAAAAAGATGTCAAGAATTAAGGAGTAATTTAGAAAGGAAAATGCAGAAGGCCTTGGCCTTCTGTTTGTTATCCTCAATTTCTTCACAAGAGAAAAAAACAAGACAAAATGTCTTTGGAAGGAGACCACTAACAAGCTACCCAGTCTTCCTAGCATCCATGCTTTATCTTGCTTAGCTATCCCTAAACCTTCTTTAATTCCATCATTGCAGTGTATATTTACCCACAAAATAAATACTTGCTGTAACAAAAATTTTGGGTGAGGGGGTAGCAGCAGTTATGATTCTGATTGATCCTATCTTAACTGGTACTTTTACTTTAGTAAAGGAAAATAAAAACTAAATATTCAGTTATTCTTGCATAATAACATATTTTATTTATTTAAACTAAGTCGAGATGAAGAATAAAATTACAATCTTCAGATTATAGCAGCCTAAACTAATTGATATTTATTCTTGTATAAATTATTTATTTCCTCATATTCTTGAGCTCTTTTTTTCCCTCCCAAGCAGCCTTCTGCTGCATTAGTGTAAACTGCAAATGAAACAACTCTTAAACATACTTTTAAGGAAACTATTGTATATTACAAACATTCTCCTGAACTGCCAATACACAAATTATTGACTTACAAATAACACTGAATTCTGCTGAATTCCAGTTAGCTGTAAAGTCACAGAATAGCTACAATTAGAGTCAAAGCATGTAATTTTGAATGTCTTAATCCAGAGGTAGATAGAAAGAGGACATACAGGAGGAATCACCTGCCACACACACCTTTCACATGAGGACACTCTGCCTCTCCAAATGTAGCTTCACCATCTTGCATCACTAAGTTTCTCTCACAGGTTTCCCGACTGAACCCTTTAGAACACCTGGTGTCAAGACTTAGGGCTGCACTGGCCACTAAACAAGTGGCAGATGCTATCAAACCCTCTCCCTTCCCAAAAGGGAAAAGAAATGGAATAAAGGAGAGATACTGATGAATTGGAAAAATAAAACTGCTTTAGTGAAAGTAGCAATAATAAAATAAAATATATATATAAAAAAATATCAAATCCAGGGCCCCCCTAATGGCAACTGCAACACTGTCACCACTGATGCTATGGCAGAAGTCCCAGACTGGATTTGTTCTCTCTTTACATTTTAATCAAGTCAGAAAGAAAGGCAGAAAGGGATTTTGGCCCAGAATCCCACAGATCCACTGGCTGCTGGGACTAAATCAGTTGGCACGACTTGCTTCTAACAAATAATTTGATCAGTCTCTGTCACATCCTAGAAGAGTCTCAAGTGACAACAAAAGGTGACAGTGTTGAATGATTCCACTTTCATCTATCCCACATGATTAAGGGGTTTAGTCAAATAAATTCCACTATATAAAAATAAGTATAAATGATGACAGGAAAGATACAGATTAGTAACTGCATAAAGAGATTTCTTTGGGGGTTTTCCCCCTTCACATAAATAGAGGTCTTTCTAGGAAGGTGAGTTTGTATATACTTATCTTCAATTAAGCTCATGAAGCTTGCAGGGAGGCTGTAAAGCTCTGTAAGCTCACTGAGCTCTAAAGACTGGACAGCACTACCCCATGAGCACTGCATTTACAATCAGCAGAGACAGAGAACCCCTAAACATAACTCCCTTTAAATAGTCAGACCTTGTTAATCCAAGCTTAGTTTAACCGAATGCCTGAGTGTCTGAAATACTTAAGTGGCAACCTGTCTCCAAGTCTGAATGCACCTTTGATTTGTTAATCTGATTGTAAGGATGGAGGTATCCTGTATGAAATGAAGTTTGCAAACAGCTTTGGATTAATCAGCCTTACTTATTACAAAACAAAGTAGATTCCTGCCACTGCATTTATCATCAGGAAAGGCTGGCACCCTCTCTCCCTAGCTGATTTATAGAACTGCACATTTGGCATAGCAGTGTAATACTCAGATGGCAGAGTTTGCTAATAAGGATGTGCAATGAATGGAAATAAACCGAATGTACCTGAAATTATGCACCTAACTTTAGAGTACACTATGTCCTGGTAGCTTTAAAAAAGTAAGTAAATAAATATATATTAGAATGCATTAACTTTCTGGACAATCTGGTTCATATATGACATATGTATCATCTTTAAATTTTCTGGTCTCTTTGCCACATATTTAATCCATTCAAGTTCCAAGGAAATGTTACCCATTAAATCTACTGGATTCTGATATAAGGCTGACTGTCATTTTGGTTCTATTCAAAGGACGTCTTATGTTTGATACCTCCATACCATTAATGCTGGGGCATCTGTCCATTTCCAAAAACGAGCTATCACACATCTGGCTGCTGGTAATAATTGCTTTATCAATGGCTACTTCTCTGAGTCAATAACCTCATTTGGACTGTAGCAGGACAGGTCTGGTGTGCAGCCTAACTTATCTAAATCTGTAGCTCTGCATTTCTGTAATATACATGAGACTGTCAGATGGCCCTAGTGCTATGTCATTTGAGTTCTTACCAGAATAAAATGTATTTCTGAATATGCATCCTCACTCTCTTCTAGAAGAGGAAAATATTTTTTTTATGTTTAACATTTAAACAAAATTCAAAGACTGGAATTAACTGTGTAAGATTTGATGTAAAGTTTTCTTGCCTTGAATATACTCTACATGTATATTTGTGGACATATAAAAATATCGTGTCTCCTTTTGGTGATAAAGTTGGCTATCTGGCCTGAATGCAGCAATGTTGTGGAAAGGTCTCGTCATATTGTTGGAGTGTTAACTAAACTGTTCATTAAAGATTTTTTTCCTTCAAAGCCACAACTTTCTTAATGTATTTTTTTCCTATCACATTTCTGAGGTTCATTATGGAAAGTTATTGCATTGAAGCTAATGTCTTGTCTACTCTGGAGGAGTCATTTGCTTTAGTTAAATGACTCTACATAATTTAGACAGAGGAAACACTAGGGCAGAAGGTTTATCAAATGAATGGTATCAGGGTATCCTGATGAATGAACCTGAGTTTTCAGAAGAGTGACAATGGTACAGGGCTTTGTACCTGCCATCATTACTGACACGTGCAACACAACCATATGTGAATCTGCTTAAATTGCAACAAAAGTTCTCATGTAACAATGGGAAATGAAGCCTCATCTGATGGAAAATCAGGGCTTCCTGATCCACTTTACAACTCGGACAGAAAGTATAAGGATTTCAACTGGAATCGTAGAACTCTTTCTTCCAGATCAAATTTAATATTTGACTGCTTTAATTTTTTGTTAATATTTCCCAGTTCAAAATCCTAACCTTAGCTCACTTAGAAGTCTGTGAGTATTTACATGATGGGTAAAGCAGCAAAGATTATCAGGGCATCACTGGTTCAAGTGAGTAAATTCAACCACTGTGGAATATCACTATGCGTGTCAAACCCAGAAAGCACACTGAGACTCAGCTGTGCCCAAACTAGAAACTCTGCCTGTCGTTTTGGGTTGGGTTTATCATACACAAACACAGACATATGTCTGGATTAAGAGGGCTCAGGTAGGATGAGATTTACTGTTTAATGTTTGGTGTGTTTAAGGCCAGTGGTGGTATCTGAGAGGCATTGTGAACCAGCTACTTCTTCCTGCTCTGGTTGCTGGCATTCAGGAAATTACTCTAACTTATTACGTCTTTGTCCCTCATTATGTTCAATTTTGAGTCTGAGAAAGAATATTAGGGAAATTAACATTTGTCTGTTCTGATAGTATTGCTATGACAAAAGTGGTGAAGATATGAAACGAATGGCTATTGAGATAAGACTGATTTTGTCATCTTTGAAAACTTAATCCATTCTTGCCCATTTTATTCTTCATCTTGTCATGATCCACACCACAGTCATTCACGCCTCTGAGAGCCACACAGTGAGGCAGACATCTTAAGTGTAAGGTAGCCCCCAATGTAGACATTTGTACAGTTTTCTTCAAGGCAATGACAGTAAAAACAAGCACTTGTGGCAAATTAAGACGATGGAGAATAACTGGTCCTCTGTTCTTCCCTGTATGCCATTTACATAAGCACCTAGTGTCTTCAGACAGTTTTGCCCCCTGCTTTGTCTGGAAGTAAGCTATTGGTATTATTATGTTCACTCTCTTGTTTGCTATACTACACATCACGTTGTGCCTGACATTTCTCTGGCATTACCCATCTGTGATACTGGTGCACAGGAACAAATTCCATTAACAAACTCACAGACTGGTGAAATATGCAGCTCTGCAGTCTCTGTTCCCTCTTTTCTCCACTGCATAAAACTCAAAGAACTGATCTTCAGGGTGTACCCTGCAAACTCATTGATATTTGCAGCTTGATGTCACACCCTACATATCTGTTAGTACTGTTCTGTATCAGTGTCAAGCAAAACAGATAACTGATCATATCTGCCACAACTAGGCAGGAATTCATAGCATCACAAAAGATAGTATGTTGCTTTATCATCTAACTGGTAGAGTGGTTTGGGACAACTTGTTCGTTTTGTTTGTTTGCTCTTGGGATGTGAAAGGAAATATCCTTGGAAGGTGGAATACTTTCCCTAGAATTTACCACACACAGCAGTGGTGAGCAACTATTTGCCCAAGATATCAAGGTGTTTTGGCCTATGGCTGAAGCATAGAAATATAGCTATTTTTAAGAACATGATTGTTCCTCCGTGATGCAGCTTCACAGCTGTCTCAGATAGAAGTGATAAAATCAGAAGCAGTTCCATCTGAGGTCACAGAATACAGAAGATAAACACCTTTAAAAAAAAAAAAAATTTCAACACTAGCACTAGTACCAGCACTACAGCATGAACTATTGGACAAGAACAAAGGAGCTGCAGTATGAGTATAAGCTGACAAATTATCACACACAGTATCACAGTATTACAGTATCACAGTATCACCAAGGTTGGAAGAGACCTCACAGATCATCAAGTCCAACCCTTTACCACAGAGCTCAAGGCTAGACCATGGCACCAAGTGCCATGTCCAATCCTGCCTTGAACAGCTCCAGGGACGGCAACTCCACCACCTCCCCGGGCAGCCCATTCCAGTGTCCAATGACTCTCTCAGTGAAGAACTTTCTCCTCACCTCGAGCCTAAATTTCCCCTGGCGCAGCCTGAGGCTGTGTCCTCTTGTTCTGGTGCTGGCCACCTGAGAGAAGAGAGCAACCTCCCCCTGGCCACAACCACCCCTCAGGTAGTTGTAGACAGCAATAAGGTCACCCCTGAGCCTCCTCTTCTCCAGGCTAAACAATCCCAGCTCCCTCAGCCTCTCCTCGTAGGGCTGTGCTCAAGGCCTCTCACCAGCCTCGTCGCCCTTCTCTGGACACGCTCAAGCATCTCAATGTCCTTCCTAATCTGGGGGGGCCAGAACTGCACACAGTACTCAAGGTGTGGTCTAACCAGTGCAGAGTACAGGGGCAGAATGACCTCCCTGCTCCTGCTGACCACACCATTCCTGATGCAGGCCAGGATGCCACTGGCTCTCTTGGCCACCTGGGCACACTGCTGGCTCATGTTCATATCCCATTGCCTTCTGGAGCCACTGAACACCATTTCACTTTAGAAGAAGCCAATTGGACTGGAAATATAGTAGTAAACACAGAGTCATCTCATGAAACAAAAGTGCACCCATTAAGACATTAGAGTACTCTGTCCCAGCCATGAAGCTGCAAGTTACCTATGTGAGAAATTCCAAATGCTGTCTGTTGCTATTTGGTATCATAAAGCATGTTCTTATCCAGACAGCTAAAAGTCAGCTGCCCATTAAGCAGAGCTGGGAAAATCTACTATTGCTGAAGTGGTCATTGATGTTTGTTGAGGAAAGAAGGAGAAGAAGAGGCTCAGGGGTGACCTCATTGCTGTCTACAACTACCTGAAGGGAGGCTGTAGCCAGGTGGGGGTTGGTCACTTCTCCCAGATAACCAGCAACAGAACAAAGGGACACAGTCTCAAGTTGTGCAGGGGGAAGTATAGGCTGGATGTTAGGAGGAAGTTCTTCCCAGAGAGAATGATTGGCATTGGAATGGGCTGCCCAGGGAGGTGGTGGAATTGCCATCCTTGGAGGTGTTCAAGAGAAGCCTGGATGAGGCACTTAGTGCCACAGTCTAGTTGACTGGATAGGGCTGGGTGCTAGGTTGGACTGGATGACCTTGGAGGTCTCTTCCAACCTGCTTGATTCTATGATTTTATCCTACAATTCTAAATTAATTCTTCTCTTTGCCTGAAGGCTGTAAAAATTGAAAGTACAGCTGAACTAACAGTGAGGTTATGAAAATGCAACTGGTCAGATAGGATATGTATCCTTGTCCTGTGCTTGTGAATGTATTAACCAAGATCTACTACTCCTACTATCATCATTTATTGTGCTGTTGAAGTAGAACACTCATGGACATGTAAACTGGATGCATGGAGTGCATGACACTTTTTAAATGTGCAGTCTTTCAACATGGGTATACCAAATAACCAAAATGTTGGGACTACAATATTTATACCACCACACAGCTAGAGTTACTCCTGATTTTTCTGTTTGGTGCACAGAACTAGAGAAGGAAGACACTTTGATTTGGACTGTTTCTCTTAATCTTTAGAGGAGTTCAGCATGGTTTTAAAAGAAAGCAGACCCTTAAGATGCATTAATGCTGCTGATTTTTTTTTCTCAAATATCTTATAAAATTGTTGATGAATTTGTCAATTCTCTAGCACTGCAGGTCAAACAGCTGCTGCCCAGGGAGGTGGTAGAGGCACCGTCCCTGGAGGTGTCATAGAATCATAGAATCAACCAGGTTGGAAGAGACCTCCAAGATCATCCAGTCCAACCTATCATCCAGCCCTAACCAATCAACTAGACCATGGCACTAAGTGCCTCATCCAGGCTTTTCTTGAAGACCCCTAGGGACGGTGCCTCCACCACCTCCCTGGGCAGCCCATTCCAATGGGAAATCACTCTCTCTGTGAAGAACTTCTTCCTAATATCCAGCCTATACCTACCCTGGCACAACTTGAGACTGTGTCCCCTTGTTCTATTGCTGGTTGCCTGGGAGAAGAGGCTACCCCCCACCTGGCTACAATGCCCCTTCAGGTAGTTGTAGACAGTAATAAGATCACCCCCGAGCCTCCTCTTCTCCAGGCTAAACAGGCCCAGCTCCCTGAACCTCTCCTCATAGGATTTGTGCTCCAGGCCCCTCACCATCTTTGTTGCCCTTCTCTGGACATGTTCCAGCACCTCAACATCTTTCTTGAATTGAGGGGCCCAGAACTGGACACAGTACTCAAGGTGTGGTCTGACCAGTGCTGAGTACAGGGGAAGAATAACCTCCCTCGTCCTACTGGCCACACTGTTCCTGATGCAGGCCAGGATGAGGCACTTGGTGCCATGATCTAGTTGACTGGATAGGGCTGAGGGATAGGTTGGACTGGATGATCCTGGAGGTCTCTTCCAACCTGGTTGATTTTATGATTCTATGATCCTTTGGTGTCCAAGGAATGGGACAGTATATAGTACAGCTCAGAGTAACTCATCTTCTCATCTTAGACATCTGTCTCTCTAGTGCAGGAAAACTCTTCTACACACTGTGTGGATAGTTACTAAGGGATGCCCATATTTTTTTTTTAATCATCATCATATTTCTTGAGAAATTCTTGTTTACATTCATAGGCTCTGCCTTTTACTTGGATTACAGACGCATGCTCTCAGCTCTTCCTGACACATTTTTAGTAGATTTTAATTTGAAAAATTAAGTCCTTTCTTGTTCTTTTAAGGCCATGTGTCAGACATTGGCTCAAAGTAGCCTGCATTGTCTCATTCACAGACATATACACTGTGACATCATTTTAACTTGGGGAATTATTTAGTTGGTATAAGTCTGCCAACCATCTAAGCCATCATACTTCTCACACATTTTATTTGGTTTACATGGCAAGATTTTGGTAGTGGAGGATCTGCAGTGGTGGTGTCTGTGAGAAGACAATAGGACCTCATGAAGCAAGTTGCTCTCCTAAAGAACACAAAGGACCACACTGGAACAGATATCCACCTTGCAGCCCATGGATAAAGAGTGAACAATAATGGCAAAGCAATGTGACTGATAAAAACCGTAAGATCTCTGAAACAACTTTAACAAAGTTTTTAAAGAGGTGAAATTTAAAACATAATAGCTAAACTGAAGTTGGGTTTGTTTTTTTTAGGCAGCCATGTTAATGGAAATAATTTGAGGAATGTGATCCTTTTTAAGTAGGGAGTGGGTAGAAAGAGCCAGATTAAAGAAACACAAGCAATTAGAAGATGATATGAGTTGTGATCCTCACTACTGAGATATTATGTACCTTTTCTAAGTAATCTCAGTTACAAAACAGTCCCTTCCACGAATGCATTTTCTTTAGAGGAAAGGTGCACTAACTTCTCTAGTTCTTCAGAAACTGCAACTAAAATCTGTCCACCATCTGACCAGTATTCTCTAATTTCCACAGCTCTTATTTACCCTCAAGGCATGAAAATGCTGTAATCTCATGGTCTAAAATCTAACAGGCTCCACATCTGTGTGTTTTTGCATGTCTCTAGTCAGATAAGGCTTTTGCTGTTGCTTTTTAGTTCAATAAGAGGCTTTTATTTCTTTAATTATAATACTGACATACTCTAACGTTTTATTGTGTTTCATAGTTTAGTCAAGATCTTTCTTTTATGGTCAGATTAAAAACTCTGCAGTCTAGCAACAGATAGAGAAGAGTTACAAATTAAGCCAATTCAGACTATGTCTTTATTCCCAGGTTTATGTTGGAAGTCAGGATTCATCTTCAGATCAGATAAAGCATGCAAGCTATCTCCTAAAGACACTTTTCTTGTGGTAGGATGTGTTCTCAGATTAGTCCTCTAAACGTAGCAAAGGTTTGAATGGGGAATACTAGTTCTGCCCCATTCCTACTCCACTTTAAGAGTGTTTGCAAACAGAAACTATTTCACAAGAAAAACAGATTAAAATTTAATTTGTTTCCTCTCTCCTCAAATGCAACTTTTGAAATCAAATAAACAGGCTTTTAGAAGCAGAAAAAGAGGGATCAGATGCTTCTGGGCAAATTTGCCACTTAAATTTTCCATGTTGCACCCATTTCACAGCTACCCTTCGAAAACATTCATGTTGATTTGTGGGACTATGAAAGCCTCAAAATTAAATGAAACTTAACATTTTAGTACTAAACAAGAGCAGGTCATTTCCTTCTATTTCTGGTCTATCTGTAGTGTGAGGGAATGAGGGAAGGGGGAAGGAGTGTTGTGGTGGAAGTGCCAAGCTGCTGAAGTTCAGAATAAATCTGTCTCCTGGCAACTCTGCACATTTGCTTTCCCTTCCCTCTACCAAGTGTTGTGGTACAGCAGAATACAAAGTCAGCAACTACTTTACATCCTCCTGTTGAAAAAAATATAACTGATTGCAAGGCAAAGTAAACAGACAAGTGAAGCAGAAAATGGAGTCTCTCCTACCCAGACACGTTCCATGCTTCCATGTAAGGATGCTGAAAGTACTACTCCTGCATAATCATCTTGTTTTTAAAACTAGAGACATGAGGAAGAGGAACTGCTCTAGCACTGATGTCTGCACAATACTATTGCTGGATTGCCCAGTGTGTGCTAGTAACTGCTGAGGGGTAAGACTAGTCCTCTGCATACACCTTACTCTCTGTCTCTTCCTAACTCTATTTTTTATACTGACCACTTCTAAACTTCAGTCAGATATATTAAACTATGACACAAACGCTTTAGGATTAACATTCAAAACTTAATTTCACATCAGCATTCCCTTCTCCAAACCAGCCTGGATGGAGTATGTTGCCCTTTATCATCTTTTCTTTCATCTCAGAAAGAAGCAAAACAACCAGGAAGGTAGTTTTAACTAACATGATTGTTACAATAGCTCAGATTAAAGAATTAATATCCAGTTCAGTAATGGCAGCCTCTGAAGATGAACTAACTCACTCTCTTGCAACTGTGGTACTGAGTTCAAATCTGCATATATGATGGACAGGCAAACCCTGCTTTTTGTAGGCATTGGCCTCATCTTACAGATGGACAAGGCCTTAAATGACATAATAAAAAGCTTCCTATCATGCTCTGTTTGTCTAAATCACCTTCTGTCCCTGACGATAAAAGAAGAAAATCCATTTTAAGAATGAGCCTGCTCAAATCATCCACATTTTTCCCAGTAAGGATTTTTCAGACAGGAAATAGTCCAAAGGAAAAGATTTAAAATATTCTTAAATTATTTTTATGAGCCAGTCTATCACCTCCTAATTTCACAGATCTTTTGACACAACCAAAGGCAGCTTTCCCTCTTGTCTTGCAGGTACTCTGTTCCACGCTGAAGCTAGAAATAAGCCTGGATTGTGACTCAGGTGACTGGCCACACTAGAAAGTGCAAAAACCAGTGACAGAAAATTCACAAATAGCCAGTGGCCTGCTATGTTTTGCATGACTCACATTTAACTAGCAAATAGAAGTCCTTCCCAACTGAAACGATTGTATGATTCTAACAAAATGACAGCACAGAAATGGGGTAAAACATGAGTGGCAGAAATTGCAATATATTTCTATCACATGAGGGTACCTGCTGCTCTAAAAGTTAAGGTAAATTCAGAATTTCCTTTGCTAAAAGGTTTCCTCTGTAACTTGGCAGACTACACTTGTTCCCAAAACTTTCTTACTGCTCTGAAATCCTGTGCTACCCTCCTGTGACGTTTTCTTGCATGAGCTCCGCTGAAGTTTGGATCTATTGTTTCACAAAACCGGAGCTGATCCTTCAGCAGTTATTTATTTATTGAGGTCACTTGAGGTCAGTGATGTGGGTTTTATTAGGTACTTTTTTTTTCAGAATGTAATCTTTCTGGTCTGCTGGAATTCCTTTAATTTTGCAAAGGAGGAGGTAGACGGTAGAGGACCTTAATTTTTAACTTATAGATATAACAAACACATAGGTCTATAGCTGCATTGTATGTATAGCTCACTATTTCTAATGCATGTCACCTTCCTGTCACAATTTCAGGTGGATATTCAAGGACTCTCATGGTTTTTCATGAGCAAGATTTTGGGTTTTTTTATTTCTCACTGAAGGTATTTTTGTTTTATGCAGCAAGGAAGGGCTACTCTGCCTTACCTCTCACATTTCCTTCCAGCCCGGGTGACAAGGGATTTGTTGACATTTGCTGCATGCCCTGTTGCTATTATAAATCGGAAGCTACATTTCAAGCTTCAGCACACTCAGAGTTAAGCTGCACTGGAAAGAGGACAATGGAAAATATAAACGGAAAAAAATGAAGAAGTGAAAAGAGAACTATTTGGATGAACTTCTTTATTTTAAGGCACTTAAGAATGGAGTGAGAAAAAATCCCTGCAACATGGTGGGTTTCTTGCACTGTTTTCAAAGCTGGATACCTAAAGTTAAGGTTCTAACTCTGTGTTTAAGTCATCAGAGTTTGCCTCCATTCTGAAATCTTCTCCTGAAACAATCTTCAGCAGAAAAAGTGTAGACTTTGTAATGGGAAATATTTTCCAGAATTTTGAAAGCGTCTTTCTAAATAGTGCTTAATGTCAGGATTTTAATGAATCAAGAAAATTAGTTTTAAAATACCACTGTATGAAGTTTCAGCTTTCATTTCAAAAGCTTTCTGTCTTTATTTTTCCCTTGTGTGTGTGTGTGTGTAATGTACAATAAATGGATGCTGACTATTGAAAAAATAAACAAAGAAAATAAATGCAGAAAAGAATATTTTACAAATCAGGGCAAACAAAACTGCTGACCAGAAATTAAAGAATATTTCTTCCCTAATTACATTTTATAGGAATTTTCTAGGAAAAAAAGTTTGCTCTCCTGTGTTCTGTTCCAAACTAGAAAGGGTGTTTTACATCACAAAATTTGCCTTAAGTTAAAAATCGAGTTCTCCTACAACTCCAGATTTTCCAGTCACTTCGGAAGTCCAAGTGACTTTAAAAGGTGCCTGAGTTTGAATCATATTATTTATCTGGACTACTTACAGTGATGTTAGTCTAATGAAAAGTAGTACAATGCAGAGAGTCGACTTTGTAAATGTGGCCACAATTCAATATCGCAATCCTTAAAAAAAAATAGAACAAACAAGAAGTGTGAAATAATAGAGGGAAAGCACATAATATGAAACTATTTTCCATGACCTATTTTAGCTTGTTTCACAATGTTTTTTCATTTTGTGCAGAACAGTTTACTGCATAATTCAAACCTGCTGATAATGTCAACCTTTTACTTTACTACTAGCTATTAAATTTTATTTAAGCTTGATCGTTTTTAAAGGGATGGGTGGGGTAAAGTGAAGCTTCTAATTTTGCATCCTGCTCTAATCTTCAACTTGAGAGTGCTACAGGCTGGGGTTTTACATAGTAATACACAGCCAGCAGATAGAGAGATTTGATACACACCCACACCTTTTGCATATCAACCTCCAGAGTGGCCTGTATGTTTTGCAGTGTTAGGTGGTGACCAGACCAGCCCCTTTTGGACTTCAGAAATGCTACTCTTTCTATGAGGGATGTGCCTATATTTTACAATTGGAATATTTTATACAGGGTTTGAGTTTTTTTGGTGCCTTTTCTAGGCACTGGGGTGGGGGTGGGGGGGGTGAGGTGCTAAACGAGGCAAACACATAGTTACCCTTGAAAGGCAGTTTTCCTGGCCTTAAGTTGAAGGCTATTTTCAGGCTTTGCCGAACGTTTGATTTTTGTAATTATTGCTAGGATTTCCCCCACTCCACAAACCACCACACCACACTTCCCTCCCCCCCTCCCCAGGAAACTAAAATTGTGATTTAGATATTTGGTCCCAGCGGCCCTGCCTGTGCTCAGCAAATGGTTCCATGTCACTCGCTGCATCACAATATCGGAGCGGCGGCGCTCGGTGGCAGCTAATCCTCTGAGCCCGTTAATAAGCTTAGGAGCACGTTCATTGAAGACTGACGCGTTAGTCACAAACAGGGAGAAAATATCTACTGGGGGAAGCTGAATTGGTTTTAATCATCTGCTAATCACCAGTAATGAGACCTACTCTGGGGAAGAAAAGAAAAACAGATAGTCAGAGGGAGGTTTTGTTCTTCACAGCGGAGTAACAGGGAATGAGAGGGCAGCTGTTATTAGGAGAGAAAAGATGGAAAGAAAGGAGGGATTTGGTCAGACCAGATGAAACTTCTTCTGTGGCGCACTGTTTTGTTAGCTGAGTGTTTCTTTCATTCAGCCTCCAGAACTTCAGATCTGTCAGCCCCTCTGAAAGCCCCGGCCCACCTCTCCATGCCGCCAGGGAGAAAAGGCGCCGCCACCTAGCACCGGCGGCCCCCTCCCCTGGCCCGGCTCCCCCCCGGTCCGAACCCCCGGGATCCGCCGGCCCCCTACCCGAGCCCCGCGGCTCCGGGCGCGGCTCCTCCAGCTGCCGGGCAGCGCTGGGGCCCGGCCGGCGAGGCCGAGGCGCCTCATAACAGCCAGCTGGCGGCCCCCAAAGGGGTGGAACGGCCGGAGGGTGAGTCTGCCTTTGTGGGGGAGACACCTCCGTCTCCCTGGAAGCCCACCTTGAAGCTGCCTTGCTGCTTAACCGCCCGTCCATCTCGGGAAGTTGGGCTTCAAGGTGACTAGTGCGAATGGACACATCTGCCACCGCCCATGGCAGAGCAGTGCGGGCACACTGGCTGGCCGGAGGTGCCAGCGCTCCTTCCCACCTGTGACACCTGAACAGAGTGCCTGCTTCAGGAAACAGGAATCGTGTTCTGCAAGGGAAAGCGTTCTGCAGGTGAAAGTCCAACAAAAGGCAAAACTATGGTCCTTAAGAAAACCTATAACGGGACTACACTCGTTGTGTAGATCAGCATCCTGAATGTCAAGGTGCTGGCGTGAGGACTTTAGCAAAACACTGAATAGGGCAGGGCACTCAACGGTCCCTGAACAGAAAGCCCTGGGGCTCTCCTTCACCTTTTTTTAATTTTAATTGAGTTTAATTTTTGTCTTACAGTTGTACATCTGGCTCAGAGAGAGGAAGAAAGCCCTTAGCTACCTGTTTGGGTTTTTTTAAAGCCAAGCTTGGATGAGAGCTTTAAGTGATTATAAAGTTGACTAAATGCAATAGCTTTGCAAAGGGAGTAATTTCAGACACACTTCTGGCTGCTACGACGTGTCTATGTTTCATTTTGTGTATATTTTTAGGGAGCTTAAGTGGAGTGGGTAGATCATTGGGGGAAAAAAGAAAAAAAAACCCACAAGATTTTTTGAAATGTCATGCTTCATTTGGCTGTATGGAGAAGCTGAGTTATCAGATGTCCTGTCAGGAAATAAGATACACTGATATACAATGTGCAAACGTTTTCCTTTCAAGAGCTCCTTCACAGCCTCACTTCACGGAAGTGACTTGCCCAACTTAGTCACAGAGCAAAGAGAAGTCTACATCCTGATTCAGGGTTAGTTTCTTGGTTTAAGAGCTCGTGGCAGCAATATCTGAAAGGGAATGGGTGCCTCTTTTTTTCATTTTTTTTTTTTCTTTGTCTGCAGTTTCAATAATTCTTATCTCTTACCATCAGGAAATCAGTCCCAATACACCAGGATATGGAGAGAACATTAGCCCAGAGAAATTTGTAACCTCTTCTTGTTTATTAAGAATGGAAGCGTGAATGACTAGTCTTCTACTTACAATCATAACACCAGGAGTCATTTGGATCATAGTGAGAAGACAGAACCAGTTATTTCAGAAAAGGAAAAAAAAACCAAGGAAAATGAAAACTCATTTTCCTGTGTCCTAAAAGAACTAACTCGTGTGCTGCCATTTACTCCTGTTACATTACTCCTGATTTTGCAGCTCATCTTGAATGAAGAATAGATGGTTCCTTAAAAGTGGCTATGTATTTCAGAGACCATCATTCTCATCAGCTTCACACAGAAAACCTGAAAGGTCTTACAGAAAGAAGAAAATAAAAGTAACCAGTTGGAAATCAAGGCTCTTCACAGGCCTTCAAGGAAGAAAAATGCCTTTGCCTGCTTGTTCAAGACCCTTAGACTTCTCAAGCTGCAAACAGTCATGGATTGATGAAATGCACCCAGTAACCCCCAGAAGTAAGACAATGTGCAGAAATAGGTGTTTCAATACATTGGATTGGCATTGAAGACACAAAATGAACTAAGAAAGATGTGTCTGTTTAAAATAAAACTATCAGAGATGCCAGACACATTCATAGTGACCTGGTGTATACACACCTTCTAATCTGTAAGCAACTTTGCCATGATATTGAGCACGTCATCAAAGCCTTGAGGTAATGTTTAATTGCACTCATTTTCTTTTCTATTTCCACAAGTATATTCAATATTGTACTGATGTTTTCTCAGTTAGTTCATCTGTCTGCACATTTTATCTTTCTGTCTGTCAGGCTTATTAGCATACTTTGACAGATTAAAAGGCTAAGGTCAAACAAACAAATCCCCAAAGAAATACTGCTAATTATTGTCATATGTTTTTTAAATACTTTTGCTTCTTCAAAGAATTTCATAAGGAAACTAAATTCAACTTTGCAGTCTGTTTCTTTTACGAGCCACTCCTCTCCTGAACATCGTTTTTCTCAGCCACCCTTCAGTGCCCCTATCCCCATTCTATTTTTTTTTTTTAGATGAGCAATTAGCTACTTACAAAACCACAATGCTGTGCTTTAGATAAATTACATTTTGTGGGAGGTATTTGGAGTATATATTGATGAACAACAAATAGTGTTCAGTGAGCCAGCAAACAAGAGTTCAGGTGACTTTTCTGGTTTGTGATGTCTGAAGAAGTAAAAGACACTCTTTATTGCTGGTAAAGTGACACAGATCATCCTTCTTCCAGTATCCTGCTACTACTGCTGCATACAACTGCAGTCAACAAAGGGGTCCTTTGCACCTCAGCATTTTCACTGTGTTCATGTGATAAGAATTGGTTAGGATCTGGAGATAGAGTCAGAAGGCAAATGAGCTGCACATTAATAACAGATACTATGCAAAATTTTCTTTACCTTCAGCTTCTTGGAAGACAAAACAGGGTGGATAGATGGTCTGATGGTCATGAATGAACAAAATTGTTAAAAGCCTACCAAAACACAGAAGTCCAACACACGTTCAGTTGGGAAGAATGACTATAAGTACAGTCAGCTTTCTGTATTCATTGTTGGTCAAGGTAAATAATAAGGTAGAGGTTGGTCAGCTAAATGAAGATATTGCCTTCTTTTGAGGACGAGACAACAGGTGGCTAAAATAAATAGAAGGAGATTGCTTTTGGAACAAGATGAGCAACAAAATAATCCTGATTAGCTTAATGAGCAGACATGTATTTATTTTATGCCTCCACTTTTCTATTAATATCCAGACACTTCCATGCTTCAAGACAATATATTTGTTTTTTAAAGGATTAATTGTTTGACAGATATGCAAAGGTAGCATTGCCAAACCTTGTTCATGGCAGGTAAATCATTACATGGCCTAAGACAGTGTTCATTAGCAGCATTGTCAATCAACTGGGAGTCTTGCCAGAGAATTGCTGATGATACGACAGGGTCAGAGACGAAGATATTCAGTCTCTATTCATCCATCAGATTTTTTTTTTAAATCAATTTACAGCATGATAATTGAGTCAAGTTTATTGTGCTGCCCCTCAAACAATGCAGGTTTGGTGATTATAAATCTCTTAGTGCTGAGACCACACAGGAAAGAGTAAGAGAGAATGCGAGATGGAAAAGGAGGAAGGAAGCAGGAGAGTTGGGGTAGGATGGTGAGATGAAAGCTAATTGTTTAGATAAATATTTTGAGAAGTGAAAATTTCAACTGGAGAAGGCCTGTCTTTAAGGTGGAAAAAAAAAAAAAAAGTTGGGAGATGAAGTTCTCAGTTAAAGAAATTCTTTACTAAAGGTGAAGGGCTGAATTGCCATTCATGTATCTGTACCATCTGAAATTATTCCATTGATAAAAGCAACGTGTCTTCCTCCCAGGGGAACAGTACTGCCTTCAGAAATATTGTTTCTTTCTTGTGTTGCTGACCCCTTTTGTAAAATGTTTTTTTGCCTTCAGACAGGCAGTTGTGCACACCTCCATGCAGATACGTGTGTGCAAGGTCCATGTGCTGACTAGATCTCTGTGTCACAATGTTAAAAATAAATAAATGTAGCATGGAAGGGGAAAATAAGAAGTCGTTTTCTAAGGCAGAAAGCAGAGGGCTTTACAGAAGGAGGAAACCCCTCTTCTATCAACCTGAGCACGGCTGTGTTTTCCAGGATGAATGTCCACCACTGTATTTCCAGTCAAGGAAAAAGGGTTTGTTATCCTCCCTCTCATGACCTGCACCCTTTTTACACCAAAGTGTTCAAATAAGTGCTGTTGCCATCACACACAGACTTTCTATAGCTGATGTTACCAATAAACATGTGCTTGCTTATCTACTTTCCTCACTTTGCTCTTTGGCTGATTTCAGACACATGATAGACTATTCCAAAATTTTTGTATAATTACGTTTAGGTATAATTTCAAGCAATTAAAATGAATGGGGAGAGGAATTCATATGAAATCTGTCTCAAAATAAACCTACAATATATCTGAGCGTTGCATTTCAGGGTGATTTCTTAAGCTCCGTCTTCTACGACAGTCGTGCTCACAAGCTCTCCCCTCAGACCCCAACTCCTTTTTGGGACTCATCAGGCTGATGCCGAGCATATTTAAATCCTCCCAATAAAAGGTTTAGTCTAAGTTGCTTCTCCAGTACTTGTTTGAACATTAAATATGCAAATAATCATCATTACACTTCCAACAATTACACATGTTTGCGAGCACTATGTCAAGTACTGGCAGCAGTGCAATCATTTGTAAAGACAAATATTCCATTCCAAGAGATGTCATGCTGCTTAGAAGATTTCTTTTTGTATTAGTAGCCACACTGCTGCTTCATAAAGTGTGCAAATGAACGTGACAGTGCTGCCAATAGCTGCCAGTTCCTTCCTCTCGGCAGAGCAGATGTCAATCAACCATCCCAAACAGACAAGGCCTCGGTACTGCCGCAGACATTAAACATGTAGGATGGAGAAGGGAGGGCACAAACAACACAGACAGCACAGGGGCTCAGTGTACTCCTCTCTCTCCCTCTCTCTCCTCCTCTCCCTCCCAGCCTCTCTCCCTCTCTCTTTCTCTCTGAGGAGGCCCGAGGCCGTTGGAATATTTTAATCTCTGATTTCTGACTATATTATCGCATGTTTGTAACAGACGAATTGTAATTTGTAGCTCTGAGGTGATATGAAAAGCTGCCTGCGACCGTAGGACGGATGCAGGCATGTGTGGCAGACTTCTCCCCTTGCTGCTCTTGCCTCCTTCCCCCTCTCTCCTGCTTTTTATGTAGTTATGGATAATTGTCAGCATTCACTTTTATCACATCCAAAGTAGCAGCTTAGAGAAGATGTGACTTTAGTCAGGACTAATCTTGCCTCCTCCTGAAGTGGGAAAATCCCAAGTATTTCAGGGTCCTATTGATAACCCTTGTGCTTTTTTTTCCATAAAAGACGGATGACTCTGGCAAGCTTGGGAGACTGCAGATAATGGGATTGACTTGGTACTTAAATCTCAGTGAACCAAGACAGCATAAGTAATTAGTGAATTGGATCCATACTGGGGTGCTAATGATGGCTAATACTGCCCCACACCATTCTAAAAACCACAAGATACACATCCATCTCATTCAGATAAAACTGAAGGGACACTGCTTTTGCAGGCATCATTTATTTCTTTCTTAACACAGAATTTGTCCCCCATAAAAAAAAAAATCTAATTTTCCTGGAGTGACATCCAGAAGAACAAGTGACCATTCTGTCAGAAGAGTTCATTATGATCACAAATACCTCTGGTGTTTTTAATTAAGAAAGGCTAATTAAGAGAAACTACACATTTATCTTCTTATCTAGTTGTCAAGGGAAAAGTCACAAACACTAACTCTATGCTGTTTGAAAGGGAGAGGCAGTTAATATTTTTAATCTTGCTTTTTACATTTTCACTTTTATTTTCATTTTTGTCTTCATTTTAAACCAGACCAAATCCTCACAAAGGAGAAACTTCACTTAAAGCATGCATTTCCTCAAACCAGCACTCCAACTTATATTAAGTGTGGTTCAACTCCACAGCCCAATTTTCCTCTAGCTTAGTATAATTGTGTACAAACTAGCATTCTACCTCGTTTTTCTTTTCCCTCAGAGTGATAGCATTTTATCAGGATAATTTAGATAAATGTCTTTCCATAGGGTTTGCTTATCCTTCCAGGATCTATGATCGACAAACAGCCACGTAAGATGAATGGCATCATGTTTTGATCAAATGCATTCTCATCTAAAAGTAGAGAGGCTTTCAAGGTGAGGGGAACGTCTGTTTTCCTCAGATGTGATCATCAGAGGGTGGTCCTCCCCACCCGCCCCCCTACACACACACACACACACACACACCATGCTCTCCGTTTTGTTACAGTGGCTACAAGTTAGGACGTTTCTGCGCCTGAGCGTGCGCATTGCACCCAAAAGCCAGGGATGGCTTGGTGGCAGATGTGTCAAAGTAACAGAGATAGCTGAAGACAAGGAGGTTGTCTGGCTTGGGAGGGAATGGCACCAGAAACTAGGAACCTGGGCACCATCCAGTTTTCATGCTGACAGCTAAATCCTAAAGCCAGACAGCCAATTTTACCTTTATCATCTTATTTGCAATTTGTCCTTTTATGAAAACTTAAAGAAGGTGTGACTCAAGGCAGGCTTGGGCTGTAGCATATAAAGGGTTAAGATGCAACCTTACTGATTAACAGCAAAAGAGACTCTTGCCAGACCCTAATTTCTTTTTTTTCTTTTTTTCTTTTTTTTTTTTTTTTTTTTTCATTAGGATTATGCTGAAATCTTTCTTTTCCCTGACTCTCTGAAGAGTCTTGATTCTGTGCTGGGTTATTTCAGCAAGTACCTCAGTAGGTGTGTGTGTGACCACAGTGGGAAATGCTTTTTAAGGAGAACTTCATATTCAACATTTCAGGAGAAAAAGCTGTTTAATACAGGGGCTCTTCGTTTTCCTTCTCAATCTGTAACTGATTAGATGGTATTCAGAGCTAATGTAGGATGAAAAGAGGGACAGATTCTCAGCTGATGAGGTGGAAGGAGGGGTTGGTTGGGGTAAGGATCTGAACTGAATTAGTACAAACCCAAGTTTTAGTTTGGGTGAAGCTAAAGCGTTAGTTCAGAGACAGGCAGGCTGCCCTTTAGCAGAAATGCTCTCACCTCAATGACTCTGACTTTCAAAAACTGAGATTCCTTCTGAAAGTAATGCTTCACAAATTCCATCTTTAACCTTGTACTTTCTATTTGGCCCAGATTTTCTCTACATAAATAACCAGGTTCCCCATGTCATAATTAGCATTCATTGGGAAGGACAAGAGACTGAGAAACATTGTTAAGATTGAGGTTATATCTTTTGCAAAATTAGAATACTGTTCGTTAAGGAAGGTCTCATTTCTTAGGTTTCTTACTAGAACAGTTCCCCTTCTGTGAGTTTAGCTTTTTGGAATAGCTTGATTGTTTATCTTCCTAACAGCCTGCATTTCCTCCTGAATATGATGAATGCAGATGCAGGATCCTACATCACCAGTTTTGCGAGTTTGTCAGATGATAGGGCTCTTTAAAGAGTTTTCTAGTTAAAAGAGAAATGTCTCCTTTCTTTTGACCTAATTTATTCTGTTGTTCTTCCTGGAGGCAGCCCTACAAAGTGCAGACACTAATAGAAATAATCATATCACTGGACAATGGCATCTAAAATACTGCAATTCTCAGGTTTTATGCTTAAAAATTTCTTTTTTTTTTCTCAGTAAACAAGAAGACTTTGGCAGAAATCAGGGAAAAGGGAAAAAAAAAAGAAGAAGAAAAAAAGCAAAAAAAGAAGCTGGAAGTGATATGCAATCTATCCACTTACACCCTTGGACTTACATACATTATTAGCAGAATCACAGAGCTTGTAAGTAAATGGTATTAAATCTCAGGCACTTGGCTGAAAGCAGACCCATATCCAAGGTTGTAGAAAAGGAGGGGTCATTTTTATGAAGATACTGATCTTCCCCAAACAAATCTGAGCCACACGTTTCATTTCCTAACATTTCAAAAGAAGGTCAATCCATTGCCATATCCTTTCTAGAAAGACTTTGAAAGTTACATTAAAAAATAAAAAAGAAATAAATGTACAGAGCCCTTACATGTATTGGAAGGCAGGATAGACTACATGAGCTAACTTATTTTTGATACTGAGAGGTGGAAGTCAAGATAGCACTTGTTTTTCCTACCTACTGGAAAAAATAACAGAAGCTGCAAGAGTATTTTTATTAAGGGGATAAATATGGAAGAATGAATTCTGAATCACTCTTCCCTCCTGAAAAATGCCCAGATTCTTCTTGTCTGCTGTGAGAAAGTTTGTAGTGCACATAGAGAAGCAGTGTGGATAAGAAAGATTTATGTAAAAGGAAAGTGGAAGCAGTACATGTAAACAATTTTCATTTGAGTTCTGATATTCCCTTTCCATGATTAAGCAGATACAGCAGAAAAACATAAAGAAATGGGTGTTATTTTAGAGAAAGCAACTCAGATACCATTAGTTGCTTTCTACATGTGATACCAGATATCAAAATGCTGCTGAAATAGTGGCAGAATTTAAAAGTATTGAAAGTATTCCCCTCAACTTGAGCAAGCTGGCCTGAAATTTGCCAGTTACTGACACGTTTCCACTGGTTTGAAAGTTTGAAAGCAGTCTCAGAAATTTATGGGTAATTTTTGTTTGTTTGTTCCTGATCAGTGGTAGCATGAGCTAGCAGCTGGTAGGAGAATAAAGGAAAATGTGTGTGTATTGGCAGCAGACAATTTAAAACATGAAGCGATTATTCTTTGAGTCTCAAACAGCAGAACTTGTGTCTTAAAAAATAATAATTTGCTTGGACTATTTTACAACTGAGCATTTAGTTTTTCCTATTTTTCTTCCTTCAAAGATGTGCTGGAATTTGTAACCGAAAAGATACATAATTTATCAATCTTGTACTTCTTTTTAAGAGGCGTTTTTCAATCTTGTGCCTTCTAGTCTTGTTGCAGTCCTAGCTTGGTAAACCTACATCTCCACCTAGTGGTGTCCTAGAAAGATGAAGCAACCAAGCACAGCGGGTACCCAGATTGCGGTGCAACACCGGCGTGAAGAAACTGCATTCTTTCTGAATGGAAATAGTGTAAAAGTTGTGGGTTTATATATATATGTATATATGTGTACATATATATATGTGTGTGTGTGCATGTGCATGTGCGTATGTATATACATGGTAACTGAATGTTGAAATTTAATTGCCATATGTCATTATATAATTATTTCCCTTTTTTAATTTCCCTAATATTCTTTAATAGATTTGGCTGCTGGTAGAAAAACTGAACTTTATTGCAGCATTGGTTCATCCTGTATTTTCTGCAACACCGCCCTAAACTATGCTTGAGCTGTGCTGTAAGATTCCCATGTTTCCTGCAGTTGCATTTCAGATGCAAAGTATGACCAGAGCTTTAAACTAAGCACAAAACAGTCAGCAAGAACTTGAAAAATGCCCTGGGACTTGTTTATTGCACAGCAATGTTTTTCTTAACCCTCTGCTTTAGGATATTTTATATCTACTATGAGGAATTTTCAGGAAAGCTGTGAAGGGACCAGGCATACACATAGCACATGGCTTCAGTGCTAAAGCAGAAAAGAGTTTATAAAGCTATTCTGCTCTTTCCCCAAAAGCTTAGTATTGTCTTTTCTGGACTCTTCTAAAGATTATTTCTTCAGTTGTTATAAAAAAAAATATGAAGGGTACATCTGGAAGATTATTCTTCAGAATAAGGAGACTTAATATTGCTGAAAAAAGCTCTGCTGCCAACACAGTTGCTTACTGCCCCATACAATCATGGTAATCCATCCCTACAAGAGCTACCCAAAGCATACAAAAACCTTCAACTGTTAAGTACACAAAGAAACAAATACCTTATAGTGCCAGCAAATCAATTCTGTTTAAAAGATAAAATATAGATATAAATTATATTAGTCTCCCAATGCTGTCCAAAAAATCTTTTCTTGGTTACAGTTCTCATTCCTCTCTCCTGTCTCTGCAGTGCCAGTCCCTCTACACAGCAGTTAAAATCAAGTCTTTTTTGAGGCTCAGAATTATTTCAGCAGAACAGTCACTTCCATAGCACTATTCATTGCAAAAAATCATGCAGGGTCCTAAACCTGTGAAGGACTGGATCCTTCACATGGATAGTAGATGTATTATTAATTAAATGCTACTTGTAATATATTAGTGATTGAAGCTGCTGTGGCTGTAGTGGGCCTAGAAAGTACAATAATCCTTCACTGTAATGTACAATCCTCATGTCAGAAACATGTACAGTACCTAGAAAGAGTATAATTAATGCACATTAACATATATATTCAGAGAGAGAATATATGAAGCGGGTGCTCTGGGACATGGTTAAAAATTTTGTGACTTCAGATTAGGGAAATTTGGAAAATCTCCAGTTCAGCAATTTAAAATGATTAAATGGTATCATAAAGTTGCCCTAAAACCGAGCAAATGTGAAGAGATGTGGAAATGTGGTTTTATCTCATTAATCAGATATTCCAACCTTAAATATTGTTTTCCACAAATACAATAAATATTGATTTTCATAGCTAATTAAGAATGGATGGTCACCCATAAATAATTAAACTAAATACTTAGTCTTGTACAATGAAATGAAAAATTAGGTACTTATTTCAGAAATGGGTAGCACATGAATGTCATTAGAAATTCCAAGGTCAATACTGGATTAAAACTGAGATCTACCACTAAAGAGCACAGAGAAATTATTTTATAGAAGAAGGAACATTTTGGGTGGCTTCGGCTGAGAAGCATTGCTGTCTGAGATAGTCAGCTCTTGGGAAATTTGGAGGTGAAGGTGAAGGAAAACTGGAGGTGAAAACAAAAGCTCATTTTTTTCTGTAGACATAGTTCACCATTCTCTTGGTTCATGAGACCTGCAGGGCACTGTCAGTCAGCATCGTGAATTCATCATCTAAAGACCCCAGCTGGGCTTGCCCTGGGCTCTGGTGGGTTGCTGGGCTCCTTCTCAGCAGTTAGGAGTGGTGTCCTTTTATACATGCTATATCTGACACGTGCATGTCACAAACAGATACCGAGTACTCTTGACAGCACCCAGTTAGAAGCAGTTTGGGCAGAAAACAGAAGTGGTGCAAAACTCTGGAGTAGCTTTTAGGCAATAAAAAATGGAGATGACAGAAAAACAAGTATGTGAGATGCAAAACCTCCACACTTCATTTTCTTTCACTTTAGTTGACCTCTTTCACATTTGAGATAAAAATGTAAGCTATGTAATGTACTGGAACAAAAAAAATTACAATGTTGTTGATTTTTCTTTTTTTCTGCTTTACATGAAGCCTGAAAAGTAGAAATTGATCTTTGTTAGGAAGAAGATAAGGCCAGAGTCCATCTGGGTTGCCCAGACTTGCTCGGCAGTTGTTTGTTGGTCATGCTCTCTTACGCTGTTTAAATTCATGCCAACTGCTTGAGTCCTTCAAGTAATACAAGTAGTTAATTAAAGAGTGTAATAGAAGGGCCATAAGTTTTGGTTTAATGTAGATGTCAGAGGATGAAGTATCCAGTGGTGCTGCTGAAAAGATATTTTCGCTTTTCCTAACTAAAATCCACCGCATCTCCATGCAGATAGCTCTAACTAAATGTTAGAAAGTCACTTTATCAGGATAAAATGGGGGGAGGGGGGGGGGATTGTGGCATTGGATAAAACCTCTTGTGACTGTTTAGGAAAATTACAGGCCCTACAGATGTTCCAGAGAAATAAAGAGTCAAAATAGCAAATTTGCTTAAGTCCAGAGAATAGAAAATACTTCAACCACTGTATCTTTCTTATCAGTTAGATGTGATTTCTCATCAACTACATCTTCAAGAGAATTCTGTGAAACAAAAGCAGTTGACAGAATAACCACCGAACAGCAGCCTTCATATTGTGTTGTCTTTTGTGAGATTGTTTTAATGATCTTGTTGTTTTGCAGGCTGGTCAGCTCATGTATGCCAAAGTGTGTGTTACATTCATGTGTAACTATTTAGACTTTCAAGGAAGTATTGATTATCACAACACATTTTTCAGATGTGTGCAGTAAAAATGACGTCATGAAACGCAGATAATTTTACTCCAGTATGGCTGTTTGACCTGAAAAAAAATGTAAAACAAAACCCCTGCATGATTCTCTATAGATTTACAGGTCCAGGAACCATGTAACACCTCACAGCTATTGCATAACATGACTGGAAAACTTGTGTTCTCATTTCTAGAACTGGTTATCTCCATATGTAGTCTGATTTTCAGGAGCTGAAATAAGCCATGCTGTGGATGAGTCATTATTTCTAAAATCAGAGACTCGTCATAAGTAGAGACCATCACACAAAGTTCTTCAGATACAGACATATTTTATCAAAGATTTATTAGTATAACTGATACATAAACTCTAGTTTTGTAACCAATATATGAACTTTAGTATAAATTCATAAATTCTAGTATCAAAGACATTTTGTATTTTGCTTCTTTGAATAATCCCATTGACCAGATTTTTTATCAACTTGCTTCTTCCTTTTTTTTGGGGGGAGGGAGGGGCAGGCGACGGGATGCACGTGGCACATTTTCAAAATAAGCCAAGAATTCTCACATTGGACTCAGTTCTAGTGTAGTTTTACCTAACTGTTCATGGAAATTCACAAATACTGTGAAGCATTTCCTCAAAAAACCCAAAAATTTAGCCCTTCAGTCAAAAAGGAAGCGACCTGCAGAGTATCCAAGCACCTATGTGAGTAACTTGACACTGCAAAATATCTTAGAGTCATTTCTATTAGATCTATATAAACAAAGCCCAAACATTATATAACTCTACCAAGTCTGATGCTAAACCATGTCCCTTAGCACCACAATTCTGCGTCTTTTAAGCACCTCTAAGGGATGAGGGTTAAACTCCTTCAGTGGGGAGTCTGTTCCAGTATTTGAGAACCCTTTTAATGAAGGCCTTTCTTCTGATAGTCAATTTAAACCTCTCAGTGCAACTTGAGGCCATTCCTTCTCATGTGTCTCATTATGGAGAAGCGATGAACACCCATCTTGCCGCAGCCACCTTTCGAGTACTTGGAGAGAGAGAGAGATTTCCTCTCAGCCTCAGTTCGCTCAGCCACTTTCCATAATACCTATTTTTCAGACCCTTCACCAGCTTTGTTGCCCATCTCTGTACAACTCAATGTCCTTCTTATAGTAAGGGCCCCAAAACTGGACACTTGTAGTCAAGGTGTGGCTTTATCACTGATAAGTATAGAGTGACACTCACTTCCCTGGTCCTGTTTGTGACATCATTCCTGATACAGACCATGATGCTTTGACTACCTGAGTACACTGCTGGCTTCTATTCAGACAGCTGTCAGTCAACATTTCCAGGTGTTTATCTGCTGGGCAGTTTTCCAGACAGTGTTGTTAATACCAGTAGCAGTGCAGGGGACTGTTGTGGTCCAAGTGCAGAACTTGGTACTTGGATTTATGGAATATCATATAACTAGCCTTGGACCATTGATCCAGTCTGTCCAAGTCCCTCTGTAGAGCTTTCCTACTCTTGAGCAGGACAACAAACCCTCCCAACTTAGTGTCTTCTACAAACTTGCTGAGGATACACTCAATCATCTCACCTGGATAATTGATAAAGATCTTAAAGAGAATTGTCCCAGATACTGAGCCCTGGGTAACCACCATTGGTCCAACACCAATAGGATTTACTTCCATTCACCACCACTCTTTGGGCTTGACCAGTAAACCATTTTTTTTACTCATGTAACTGTCCACACATCCAGGGCATGAGTGGACACTTTCTCCAGAAACATGCTGTGAGAGACAGTGTCAAAGGCTTAACTAAAGTCCAAGTAGAAAACAACCACAGCCTTCATCAACTAAGTCAGTCACCTCCTTGTAGAAGGAGATTAGATGGGTCAGGCAGAACCTGTCCTTTGTAAACAAATGCTGACTGGACCAGATTACCTGGTTGCCCTCCACATGTTGCATAACAGCACTCAGCATGATCTGCTCCATGATTTTCTCTGGCCTCATCCAAGCCACTGCAGGGAAAAGGTAGCTTTTCTTCAGTTTGTTCCGTCTATATTTTTTGTATTATTGTATTAACACTGCTCCACATAGTGAGCAGTGAAAACTGATAAAAGTTACAAGTGCATGAGAGAAAGGAGTGTTTGAACATAGCATTCATCTGATGATCTAAGTAGAGCAGGGATTTCATCATAACTGTTAATCTTTTAACTGACTTCATTGGCACATAGACTTTTTTCTTGTTTGTAGTAAATCTTGATATATGTCTGCACACATACACGTATATATGTATTGTTGAGTAACTTAGACAAGGAAAAAATACACAAAATCACATAGAAAATAATCAAAATATATTGACAAATAAGAATCATTGATGTGTCTCACATGTAGAAGTTGTAGAGAAAAAAGTGGTGAAGAGGATGCTAGGAATATGCAAAGTATTCTCCATAGAGTACACAGCATAAATGTACAAAGGTAACAACAGCAACAAAAAGAAGAAAGGAGTAGAATGATAAGTGTTAGAAGAATGTAATCATGCAGCACATGTACCATTTATTAGCTAAGCTCATATGCAAGACTGCTTTCACAGTTAAACAAGGCAAGGTGATACTATCATTCACCATACTGTTTTTGCCCTGCATATACCCAAAGAAACATAATGCTTATATTCAATTTGATGCAAAAGTTTAGTTTTAAACTTGCTTTTAGTAACTATAGGTTTAGTACAAATAGATGTGATTGAGACCTGAAGTTCTTCAAGCTATCCCAGCCCACGTTTATGCAGGGTCTGCCAGAAATTCTTTCAGATATGAAGGTATTGCTCAAATTTGAGTCCACTTAATCAGGAACTGATGAAACCTCCAATTGGACACATAGAGATGTCCCTTTTGATATTAGCAATTTTCTGTGCCATGAATACATAAACCTGCAATGGTTTTGTGCTATGAAATACTTTCTGTGCTCTTGTACTTTTCTACCTTAGTTCAGCATGCTCTAGGTGGTGTCTGTTGCAGCCGATTTTGTATTACTTCTCACAGGACTGTTGAATTTTCTCTGCTAGACAACACATTCTGAGTTGTCTTCCTCAGCTACTCCAAAGAGTCACGGAACAATGGAGACAACAAGGGTGGTTCCCTCTATATCTGACAGCTAGCGGTCCTCAGAAGCATCAGTCCTGAAATACTGGGAAAGCCAGAGCTGAGCTGGAAAGACTTAAGTGTTTTCAACAAGGCTTTTGAAAGCCTTTAGCTCCACAGGAGTTTCTGCCAAGGATTTTCCATGACTTTGATACAATCTGAAGTGTATGGTTTCCAGCAGACAAGCTCCACAGCCTGTCAGACAAGCTTTAGGAAGACTTCTTTTGTGGTTGTGCAACGTATATGACTCGTGGAAGGCCAGCTCCAAGAAATGGTACAGAAGGGTTGAGCCCCCACCACTACCCAGATGGAGAAGGCTCTCTTCTGTTTGCTAGCTGGCCTTGGTGACTGTGAGGCCTAATAATATCTTTGCTTAAGCAATAGTTGTTTGGTTCTTCCATTTAGAAAAGGCAAAAGCATCCCTTTATTTCTTTCCAGTTTCAACATTTTGAAGCTAAATCACCACTAGGACAATGCTCTACATTTTTGATAACACATCATTATTCTCTAAGAAAATAATAAGATTGTTGGAAGCACCTGTTAATGTTCTCATACCAGTGACCCACATTTTTATGCAAATAGACAATTGCTCCATAGTTGCAAAAATGTAACAATAGGCTGTAATTTATGGCAGCAACATCAGAAACACCCCAGTAATGCTCTCAGTTGCTAATTGATCGTTTGCTACAACTACTTCCCTTACAGACATAAGTGAGGACTGCCATTAAAAGTTAGATGTCTAGCAGAGATCCTGCTGAAACAAAAGAGTCCAGATGGCTGGACTGGTACACAACAGCTACCAATATTGGTTTTTATCTAAGGAGGCCATCTTTGAAATACAGGTCAAATCGTGAATGAAGCATGCCAAGGGATCTGTAACTGTCAAGCTGTAGCTGATTGATACATGGAATATAAAATTAATTTCAAAAATCATGAAATCTTTTAGAAGAGGTTGCTCTGCAGAAGAAGGTGAAAGTTTGAGGCAAAACAGGAGTTTATTGAGACAAAATCTTCTTTGAAAGTTTAATCTGTAAGTATACCTGGCCTGAAAATATCTGAGTAACCAGCTCATGTGACTTAGGCTGTATTTATTCTTTCCACATACATGAACTGCAATGAACTAAACAAAGGCAATCTCGGGGGAGTCATCAGTGTCTTGCCCTCAGTACAACCTCAACAGCTCTTCTGTCTGGTGGACACTAAGACAGCAAGTAAATCTGATTTGAGGTCCTCCTGATCTGTCTAGTTATAAAAACTTACTAAATAACATCCTTTCTAGGCATAAAACTCTTGCTAAAGATTTAACCTATATATACACAGTTTGCTTATTTATTTATTTCACCCAATTTGGCTGTGACTGATTTGACTGAATTTTTTTGTGTTGACTCACACCATGCCTGAAATACCAGGAGAGCAATGCATAAATCTGATAAAGTTCTCTTCAAGGAAGTTGAGGATTTTTCATTTTTTTGAAAATTCAACTCATCTCAAGCCAGGATGTCTTTTCAGAAGATATGCTCCAGCCTTAATTGGGGTGCTTAGTCTGAGGGTAAATGGGTGAAATTTAAAGGCCAGCAATATATAAGCAGTTTCTATAAATAATCTCACAATCTTTTCAATTCTATGCATTTAAAATGAAGAATCTTGGAGTGTGCAGTCTGCCACATGTTAAGTATTCTTGGAGCACCGGAAAAGTATTTTCACCCAATAAGGGAGTCTGCATCACTTGCACAGTGAATTCTTTCCCACCCGCATGAAATGCAGTGCAAGTGTAGATTAAAAGAGACTGATTGTATGGACAGACTCCTCAGTCTTGCTTCAAAGCCCCTGTGGAGTGGCCCTGAAGCCCCTTCAAGCCATGTGGCTGAGGTCTGTGCTCTGTGGGTTTTAACATCTTACTTCCTGTGGTCCAAAAATATAGTCCGGTGATGACAGGGTAACTCTGCAATCCCTCTTCTTAGTGAGTCTTTGAAGTGACAAAAGACAAGACAGATCCTTAGAATTATGGTCTGAGGAAAAGCTTTGACATCACACCTATTAGCAATGCTTCAGCTTTGCCCAAAATCATAGAATCATAGAATCAACCAGGTTGGAAGAGACCACCAAGATCATCCAGTCCAACCTAGCACCCAGCCCTAGCCAGTCAACTAGACCATGGCACTAAGTGCCTCAGCCAGTCTTACCTTGAACACCTCCAGGGACAGTGCCTCCACCACCTCCCTGGGCAGCCCATTCCAATGGGAAATCACTCTCTCTGTGAAGAACTTCCTCCTAACACCCAGCCTATACTTCCCCCGGCACAACTTGAGACTGTGTCCCCTTGTTCTATTGCTGGGAGAAGAGGCCACCCCCCACCTGGCTACAATGTCCCATCAGGTAGTTGTCGACAGCAATGAGGTCACCCCTGAGCCTCCTCTTCTCCAGGCTAGAAGTTTGGAAATGTAAACATAAAAAGCCTTAAAAAAAGGAAAGCAAGTGAAAGGGAACAATAGCACGTGGTAAGAGAAGGTATGATGATGAGTGGTTTGAGAGCAGTTAATATCTCATTTGGCTTCTTAACAAAGGGCTGCATTACACAAGGAAAGATTACAAGCATTTTTAATTTTTACCTTGGCATCATCATGTTGCTGGGAGGTTTGATGAGCATTGTTCTGGTGAGAAGCACTTGGGAACTGCATTGTGTCTGTCACAATATGTGAAGTCAAACACACGAGCTAAAGAAGTGCCTTGATTTTGCTCAATTAGTACTGTTTGCTTTGTGGCCTTCCGATTAGCAAGTATAAATTTGTACAGTGGTCACCATGTAAAAATCAATATTTACCAAGGGTTATCACATCATCAAGCCTGGGACACTAAGTAGTTCCTTAAACTTTGAGCAGAAAATAATACTGCAATCTGGTAAATATTTAACACACGTATCATTTTATGGTAACCACCACTTTAGATATGGGTGTTCATTACCTTGTCCCAGCTAAACTACATTATACTGGACTTGAGCTTCACTTCATCCTCATTTCATGTACAGAACTACAGAGAAGAACATAGTGAAAATGACTTTATAATGAATCTAATGAAAATAACGTTCACTTTTTGCTGACCTCCCACCCCAAAGCATTTGTTTCAGTATGGGTTCCCTGTGGAAATAATAAATTCAGAGCTAAAATATATCTAAAGAAAATTAAGATTCCATTTTCAGCTTTGATATAGCAGGAAATTTTCTTTTTGGCAAGGAAGGCTCTCCAGTAGCTAGCACTGTCCAGATACTTTGAATCTAACCATCCTTCCTTTGATGTGTAAGTAACAGATGTTTAAGAGATAAGAAATTAGATAGATAGTGATTACTGAGAAACAACTTAATTTCAATTCATTACTTGGTGTTCTCATTCACTCGTTCTGAAAATGACAGTAGTTAGTAGGGTTGTTGGCTTTTTTAATTGACATTTTTAACGTTTTAACAATCAACTTAAGATTAACCTATGCACACCTCTAATTTTGAAACACTTCATTTGCGAGCTAATACGTCACTTTTAAAGCATAAGCTGGAATTATTTCCAAAATGGCTTCACTTTAATTATGTGTGTGTACTACTTAACCAGCTTGTTTTCTTGTGGGCTATGGAAAGAGGTATGGAGGAAGCAGGAAGCAACTGCTTTGCTCTTCTCCCTTCCCCAAAACAAACTCCATTCTCTCCCAGTTTTCTAAAAAATAAGTGTTTCAAACGAGTTAGAGGAAAGGCTTGGCATGGGAGAGATTAGGTTTGTGTATTTCTAAGTGAGAAGGAATAGAAATGATTAAGAAACTATCTTGGATAGCTCATTAGCTTTCAGATGTTGCATGTGTTTGGTTGATAAAGGTAATAATGCTTACACAAGTACTGTAAGGCATTTGACTTTTTACCTCACAAAATTTGGAATAAGAAAGTAAAGCGGTAATGAACTCAACATGGCATCTGTTGAATAGCTCAAAAAGTACCATTTTTTTTTCTTGTAGCTGCAATCAGGGAATTCTCACAGAAATTATGTTCTCCTAACCAGATCTCAGTTTTTGATGCCATGCTTTGCTGTACTTGTGTCAGTGCAGAGGAAAAGTCTTTGCAAGAACTTTCTGAAATATCCTACAGCTAGCTATACAAAGATGCACAAGAGGAGACTTAGAATAGGTGTTTGGAAGACCTTTCTGAAATATCATACTGTTAGCTATACAAAGAAGATACCTAGAAAAGCTGTGGTTTCTCAGTGAGGATTTAAGAAATTGATTCAGTAATACACTGAGGTTGTGTAAGTTTACCTACATCTGATTCCTGGTAGCGTTATGACTAGACAACATTTTGAGACTGCTCTGGAACTGCTTCTGTGTGATTCAAGGACAAAGTGATCAGTGACAAAAGGTGAGGGTAGCCAGGAAACTGGAGCAGTGGTAAATAAAAAAGAGGATGGATTGCTGAGGCAATGCCAGTTGGATTATCTTTTGATAACTCAGGTATAAGCAAGAAATGCAGTATTGTAACATAGGCATAGCAAAAGGGCAATGGGGAGAAAAGAAGGGGAAGAGAGGGAGCATAAACCTTATCAATCTGTAATCATACATTGCACTGCACATCACAGAACCTCTGTTTCCAATTCTGATCTTCACAGTCCAGAGAAAAGCTGTCAGAATAGCAGTAATGGTTTGTAATTCACCCTTGCAATAACCAAATCAAACAAATTGTACCTGTACAGTTCATTAAGACGGGCAACGCCTACAGGGATGAGAATTGTTTTTTTATGTCCAACTGATGCCATTGGAAAAAATACATGAGCTCTTAGGTGCACAAATCCTAAATCTCCTCTTTTTTCCCAGTTGTACCAATCTGTCTTGTGAAAAGTACTACTGGTCCTTAAAAAGTTCTATTTTGTTTGTATCCTCTGGCCACCATAGCTATAACAATCCTAGTGTAGCCAGAAATTGAAGGAACAAGAGACTTGATCAGGTCTAGGAGAACCAACATGAAGGAGAAAGCCACAGGCCTTTCCTTCTGACATACAAACTCACACTCTGATGGCTGGAAGTTCAGTTAGGAGCAATTCAGAGTGGAAACTAGATTTGCTTTCTATCAGATATAGCAATTAAGTCCCAAACAATGTTTTAACACCTTTTGTGGATTCCCAGTCAGAAAAAGACATTAAAACAAGCCTAGATATTTAAGTAAATTATGTTGCTTAATGAAGAGCTGAGAATTGGAGCTTAACAGGTTCTGGTCTTTATTAAATGGGAGGTAAAATAATGGATGGACCCGACTGGGACTCTGATTTTGTAATCTATATATCTACAGTTGTGCACTTTATTCTTGGAAGCTGAACTTAAAAATAGGGAGTAGAACAGTTCTAACCTTACTGTAATTTCTGGTTTATTGTTCTAAATTTGAGGCTGCTACACCACTCAGTTTTTCAGTGTAAAATGAAACAGGCAAAGGCTCCATAAGAGGAGAATCAGGCCAGGCCAATTTAGACAGGCTTTTAAACAATCTCCTCACCACAAGTCTCTGCCCACGCCTCAGTTTATCACGTGTTAAGCCTATCCAGATGATAGGTGATATTCTGGTATTAACAATCCACATCCCTTTCCACATCCATTCCTGTAGAAAATTGCCAGCAGGTCTCCTGGTGGTCTTTTGAAAATAAAGGAACCTACATCTATATGAATGTACACCATATATATTATAGTATCTTGTTCTGAACTAAAAACAAACTCTTTGTAATTTAGAACCTGAAATATGTTGCATAACATGGCTGCAAATGGTATGAAATTGTGCAATTTGCCAGTACTTTACCTGACTGCCTGTGGCAGCCTCAGGTTCTTAAGAGAGAGAGCTTTCAAAAAGAGAAAGAAAGTCTTACCTGCAAGCAGTTTATCTGCCTGCCTTTGAGAGCTGGAGTTTTGGGGCTTTGCATGAGCAAAGGTAGGACTTTTCTTTCTGCACAGCTTTACAGGCACTACTGCAGCTCCAGACTGAAGTCCTGTTAGCTCGGTGCCCAAAATCAATCCATCAGATTTATGGGCTGGGAAATCTGGAGATTTATAGTATCCATTACAGGCAGCATAAATAAATATGGAGTTGCAGAGCAGACTAAACTGGAATGGGGATCTAGTCACAGTTAGTTATCCAGTAGTTATAGCAAAACATGGAAATAGAAAAAATACAGTCTTGCAGGAACCACAGAAATCAGGAAAACTTTTCCTTTTCTCCACCTCCCCCACACCCCACCCCACCCCCGGAAAAAAAAAAAGTGGGTTTACACCTTTAAAGATTACTTGCAAATCATTAGAATTGCCTTTCAATTTCTTCAGAAGTTACCCAGCTTTCAGTAGGTCCTAGTACAAAAGGTCTCATCTGTGTCTGCGTCCCTGTTTTGTTTCTCCCCTTAAAAAAACTTCCCCTACGAGCACCTGCCTGCCTGTGAGGGTAAGGCCTGAGGCTGCAGCCTCTGTTCCAGGAAAGGAAGACCAAGATATGAAGCAACAGATGTTCAGGATGCACTGCACAGCTCTGCATTTTAGACAGAGTGTAAATAGTAGGGTCTTAGAGCAGGAGCTGGAGGAGCTATGTGAAGCTGAGTGGTTTCAGGAGTACAGAAGTGTCTAGTCTTATCCTTCTTTGGCACTCTCTGGATGCACATCACTGACAGCAAGGCTAAAACTGAGACCCAACCTCCTTGTTTAAACCTTGGACACATTACCAAACTCTTGCCAAGCTATTTTCTTTTGGAAAATTATTTTTTTTTGTTTTCATTACCTATATCCACCCAGCAGTATTTTTCTTCTTCGTTGTGAGTAAACCAGATGGCACTTTAAATCACTCAACATGTCATCTAGACTGCCAGAAATCTCTGGACTGTCTCAAGTCACTTCTTCCTCAGGTTCATCTCCTCTTCGACAGCACTAGCAGGCCACACTTGCTGTTATTTGAGAATATAGCACTCTGAGCATCCAGCAAGAAAGCACATCCAATACAGACTCATAGGTATCTTGAGGAACCTCACTTAGATGTCTAACTTGAGAAGATTAGGATCATCAAATGTCTGAGTTAGGAGTATTCTCATCCTTTTTGTTTAGCCAGAGTGGGAACTAGGTCCCTGCAGAGAGCAGGGCACTTAAGCTCAGTTCCTTGCAGAACTGATTTCTCTTGACTGAAATATGGAGACTCTGGGAAGTTTGCAGTTCTAACTATATATATTAAGTTCCTGCAGCTAAGCAGTATGAACTTCCACAGTTCCTACATTTCATACAAATTCAGGCACCTATAAACATCAGTGGATATAACAAGTGGTTTTCTTGCATAGCTACTGCCTTCACTGGCATCTTTATGCTGTGGCATTCAGAGCTCAGCACAGGGTGCAGTGTGTTGTTACCCCATCCTAGCAACCCAGAGGTACAGATTTTTGCAACACTGTCTTTTTTATACTCACTCATCTTTTGCAGAGAAGTTTCATTGCATCTGTTACCGGCAACTTCTCTTAGGAGTTGCAGACAGTACAGAAAGGAGGTGAGTAGTCAGCAGATTAAGCATCATGGGAAGTTTCTCAGCTGCCTGTTGCCAGGGGCTCAGCATCTCTCACAGGGTTAACCAAGAAGTGGGCTGCTGCTGTGTCTTGATACAACTCAGAAGTTTGCCAGAGAGCTTCAATTTAATTTCATACCTTTCATCAGACTTACTAAATGTACTCATGCCTACCAGCTCACATTCTGACACGGGCTATTTTTTATTACTATTATTGTTATTATTGTTACTATTTTACAATAAGTGTGTTGTTCCCTAACCATCCCTAAATGTGACTGGAGAGTATATCTGAGTTAATGTTTTTAAGACCAGTCTACACTGTGCAGAGTGCTGGGAATTACCCCAAAGACATTTATTTTATGTGTCAAAGTACTTTTACGATATTACAGTTTTTAGGGCAATGCTTCTTCCCAACTCTTAGCTTTTTCTAGACTCAAGGAATGTCTTGATCTGAGATGTATCTGCATTTTGGAGAGGTAAGATATATTTTGGAGGAGATAGAAAAGGGAATGATTGCTACAAGAAAATGCTGTACAGTGTTTCTGATTTTTTAAGAGAAAAAAAAAAGTAATGAAAATACGAACATTTACCCAATTCTTGGTAATATATGTGAGTCGGTTTTTTACAATTGTTATTTAAACCCTATGCTGCTAATGCAGTGCAGTAATGTGAACTTGCAATACATGGTAACCCATGTATTTTTTTTAAGCCTGATGATGGATCTCAGAGAGTAGGACTGTCAATAGGAGCATACAATTATTCGGCATTTTGCAGTGCAACCTGTGATAGCATCCTCGTGGTGATATCATTTGCTGAAGGAGATTACACATCTGGTTAAAGCACTATGTTGAGATCAAGTAAAGACTATTAAAATTCCTATTTCCCATTTCAGAGAAGTGTATTGGAAAAAATATAGTAAGCTGTTGCGTATTTATAGACTTTAGCAATTGAAGTATTCATTAAAGACTACTTTCTGTAGAACTTCTCTTTTGTACTGCATTCAAGCTTGGTGTGAACTGTCCTACTTTTCTTTTGTTGGATAGTGCAAAAATCAACTTGCATTTTGCCTTGGGAAAGAGGCTCAATTTGTATTTGCTTAGCCTTAAGACTTGTGCAGAGAAAGCAAGTTTGTCATGTATCTGTCACGGCATTATCTAGATAATTCCCTTTGATAAGCAGGATCATTTTTCTGGAGCAGTATTGAAGAGGACTTTACCCTGGAGTGAATTGAGAGCAGCCGATATGGTTGGGTAAATACTTAAGTTCTGCCTGGTATCAGATATATGCCTTCCATCTGAGAGAGACAGTCTATGTTCTTTGACTGTTAAAAATGTCTTGGGTTACCCAAGAAATTATCCTCCAGACCTGATATTTTAAAGTTGGCTGTTTTCCAAATCTGGCTATTAATACCTTCAGAAAAAGGAGGCATTCCTGTTAAGACAAAGCATTGTACAGAGGAAGAACAAGACTATTTCTTTCATGACAGTTATACCACTACTTGTGAGCTGCATAATTAGATTGATGTTTGGACCACAGAGCCACAAATATAAAAGCATCTCTAGACTGCAAAGGCCAAACAGCAATCCCACTGTCCAGCAGAAAAAAAAAACAACCCAACAAAATAATTGTTACAACACACAGATCCCTTCTCAAAGAATAATTCCTACCAAAGGATTTTTTACTGAATGTTTTATTCTTCAGCAGCAGCATCATCATAATGTCCAGCAGCAACAACAATCATGGAATAATACATCTAGAATACAGGGCATCTAACCCTGGGATTTCTCTGTACCAGCATTTGTATTATCATTGTTTCTACTCAACTGAGCACTGGGTAGGAGATCAGCTTCCAAAAATACCAATACAGGCAAAGTGGTAGAAAGTGCTTATAGATAAACCTGTCTGCATACCTCAGGTTTCCCCAAGAAGGCTAAGGTTTGAGCCTTTCTATTGTCCTGTCTGCTCTCGAGCTATTGCTCCTTGACATAGCTTTTGCTCTTCTCTGCACTCACAACCCAATATATCTGAAGAAGGGATGGTACACAAGGGTGGGGGATTGCACCGTTGATACACTCAGTGAGTTGAGGGCTCATGACATGCCAAGGTGAGGGAGCAACAACAACCCACACACTTATCCGTCACCTCTGACCCATGCACAAAGGCCATGGCTTTAAGGGCGTTTGTCAATGGAAAGTGAGAAGCTGGGGAAGCAGTCTTCCCATCTCCCAGAGTTTTTATTCTACATCTTCTGTTTTTCTTAAACTGCAACCTGGAGGCAAAGTGCACAACCTGAAGATTTCACATGTCATTAAAATTACATGCGTGCATTCTCAGATGTTGTGCGAGTGGAGCAAATCTTGAGAATATAGAACCAAACCAAACCAAACAAAAATCAACCAAACAAAAAAGCACCCCAAAAGAAAAAAAAAAGGGGGGGGGGGGGGGGGGGAAGAGAATAACAACAACAAAAATTAACAACAACAACAAAAATTAACAACAACAACAAAACCACCACCACCAAAAACCTCAATCCTGTGGCCATAGGAAAACAGAATTTTTATTATTATTTCAGCATTGTGAACCAGCTTCAAAATTCCTAAGCGTTTGGAGCACACATTAATTTATATTGCTGGGTACGTGCTTAAAACACGGGTGGGACTTGTCTGCTTGAGAATGAAGGTAATATCTTTTATGGTTATAAGCAGGCAGCCAAATCGTGCTTTTTTTCCCTGCTCCCATTTGCGTCCAGAGCGCCTACTGCTTTTTCCCTTGTGCTCGTCTTCCCTCAGTGTTCTCCCTAGGCATCCAGTCTCCGTCTGGCTAAGAGGGAGGCTTGTGAGTCTGTTCTGCTCGGCGTTGGAGCGCAGGCAGGCTCGGAAGGGATCAGGTGAGTTCGCTTTCATCTCCCGCTAGCAGCTTCTCCGGCGCTCTCTGTGCTGCAGCCTGTGGTGACACTGACCTCTGGTGATCACATAAGTAACGCTCACGCTGAAGTGGCACAGCCGCAAATACTGAACTAGGGTGGGGTCTTTAACCCGAGCAGTGGCTCCCCGATAATGAGACTCTATTTCCCCATCTATTTTCCACCAGAAAGGGTGGACTCGAGTATGTGTCGCAAGGCTTGCTCCTGCTTTGATTTTACACGTGGAAATGATCGCAGCCCTTCTCTTACTCTAATTAAGTTTTGCACAGCATTTCTCAAAATGCACATTGCACAACTTTATCCTCTGTCATTTCTCAAAAACTGACTTGCAGTCTGTGTTTTGCAGGGACATTAATTACCAAAGCGAATTCGGACTAAGGCTGTGGCCCATGCACAAATGATGCTTGCAGCTTCTCATAACACTCCGCCATGCCCAGGGTTTCTCCTTGCGTTTGCCAAGCGTGCCATTAACTCCACTGAAGTGAACGGAAACCAGATCTCCACGCAGGCTAGCTTTTGTCCCTCTAGCCAAGAAAAGCAAATAAATCCAGGGCTAAGACTGCAAGCTTTGAATTGCTCACTTAAAATGTGCTCTATTATGATATTGGAATGATCTCAGCACACCGATGTTACAGAATCAAATATGTGCTGCAGACCTTGGCAAAAGTGAGCACTGAGTTAATGAAAAGAGTTTCAGCTTGACATTCGCTCTATTTTGTAACCTTAATTCTACTTTAATTTATTCTTTGGAAACTCTAGAGCTCAATCCCATGCAGATGGAGTGAGAGAAAATGTTGTGTTACTTACTAATCGTTAGCAAATCTACAAGATGTGGTGATAGGGTAATGACACAGGTATTAGAAAGTACACTTTGAGTGAACTTTAATTAAAAATATAAGGACTGATGATACCCTCATTATACAAGCAATACTTTTTGAACATCATCCTATACTGCCATAGCCCAGTAAGTATGAACAGTCCTTGATCTCCTTAAGATAATTTAAAATGCAAGGAAAAGAGGCAAGGATTAATTAAAAGCAGGTTAAGTAGGTAAAAAATATTTTTCCACCAAAAAAACCCCAACAAAACAAAACAAAAAATATGCACATGGCAAGGTGTCAGGTTAGATGAAAGATACAGACAGATAGATAATAACCCCCTTGACTGAGGGTTTAACTTTTTTTCTATTGATAGATTTGCCTGAGTAGTATTAAACCGTTTCATGAATCTATTTAAAACACTGCTTTACTGTAGCAGAATGAAAATGAACCCTTAGTAGTCTGCTGTATGCTTTTAACAAACAGATTTCATTTACTCCTTTGAGCCAAGCAAAATTAGAAGGACCTAAGGGTCTCTGATCATCTGCCCAAAATTAATGATCAGTTATTGAATAATTAACTGTCATTGATATCTCATTTCTAAACAAATCAATGGACCTCTTTAAGCATTTGTGTAATGATAGTAATATAATCCTTCCTCATATGAACTGCAAGTGAACAGACCAAAGAGAGAAATCACATTCTCCACCCGAAGTAATTATGAGACCTACTTAAAAATCATTTGCCTCAGCAGAAATATAAAGTATTTTTCTGCATAATTTACCTCTAAAATGTGTGCATTTGGCTTCCACTTAAAAAAATGAAACCTGTGTGAGTGAAAGTAGTGCTCCAATATCCTTGAAATGTGAGAGCAGGAGTGTAGATGATGTGCGAGGCACCCATAGCCACAGCGTCCGAAGAACCTGTAGAGGAGGGTATTGATTGCCCTCCAGTTAGGCACTCATGGGGCATCATGCAACTCATGTGAATTGGCTTGCAAAAGATGAGTCTAGGGAAAGATGCAAAAGACAGGTCACTGATTCATTAATTTCTTCCTCCTTATTGTGCATTGCTTTCCTTCCCACCACCTAGCTCTTCAAGGCAGACAAACACAGTTCAATGATCTAGGATTTAAGTTAAGAGGACCATCTTTTTTAATAACAACATAGTGTGTTTGTAGTACGTAGACAAAATTGCTGCCACCAGTGAGGACAGTTTTATAGATTACACCATTCCTGGATTTTTGAAAATACTCTGGAGTGTCACATACAACACTGAACACTGATTTTCTTAATAAGGAGCAGTGGCACATAAGCACTTCAGCTGGGGTGCAGAGGAGAGGGGAGTGCTGTTTATTTCAAGGCACAACTACAGGAAACTATAAAAGCATTCAGAGCAGGAGGTGATTTTAAAACGTTATGTAGTTCGCTCAGAACATTGTAGACTTAGCCATTGCTAGCCCTTCAGCTAGTAGGGCAATGAATACTTGAGGCAGAGTTATTTGTTAGTATTAGGAAGAGAATGTGTTTTGAGAGTTTACTGAGAGGCTTGTGAACATAGCAAATGCCACAGTTGGAAACAGAAGCATTTGCTTTCTTATTTCAGTGAATGTTTAAACAATAGCTATAACAATAACTCAAAGCATAAGAAATGCAAAATATGGGACTGAAAATCCTAGTGCTTAGCTGTACTTGTTTAAAAATAATTATTGTGTGGGTAAACCGATCCAAAAATCTAGTTAATTTTACTGTCACTCATTCACTCTCACCCTTTGGCAACAAACACGTTGGATTTGCCTTCATATTTCTATTAACTATTGCTTAGAGAGTTACATTCCCACTCTTCTGGAACAGCAATAGCTGAATATTAAAAAAAAAATATGCTGAAGTGCATTCTCTACCTAAGTTGTTCAATTTTAATAAGTCACCAAATTCTGCCTCAGTTTGGTATTTATAGATTCTATTAAGGAAAAGGCAGAGCCAGTAAGAGGTGGGAGAGGGCACAGATTTCTCTCCTGTCCCAACAGAGTGTCTGGATTCTCTCTCAGTTTTGAAGAAAGTTTATGTACTGAAGTACGTCTCTCCTCTCCTATTCTGCTCAATTTACCAGCTGACATGTAACAAGTGTGTATTTTAAAATGTTTGTGAGCCTCTTTTTTAGTGAAAAATCTGTAGGTATTTCCCAGCCTTTCCAAATGTGAATACATTAGAGACATATGCCAGCATATCAGGACTTTTTCTTTCCTGTTGCAGAAATTAGTATGAAGGCAATATGCACTTCTGTCTGGTTCCACTTCTGAGTGTAGATTAAGCTGGGGAGGGGGAAGAAGGTTCCTGTTAAAAACTGGGGAAAGGCTGCTGCAATTTTTATTTATGTAGGTGACCTGCTGCTATAGAGCTCCGTTTGTGACCGTTTCCTGTTAGGAAAATTCAGAACCAAAAGAGTTTATATCTGAGTAGTATATCTGTTCTTCATAGAAGAGATGATTTCCAAGCATAAACAATGCAGAATTAAGTGTATTTACATGAAGAAGGAATTTGTAGGATAAACAGAGGATACACATACACTGACCTAGAGAATGAAAGGACTTAGCAGCTTAGCTTCAGCCAATCACATCTACTGTGGATGCCCAGGCATCACAGCATGTTGCAGCAAGCTCCCATCCCAACCTTAAGAATGCTTTCATGCACTGAGTCGTTGCGTATGTTCCTATCGTACCTGAAATGTTAGCAATTGAAAGGGAGATGTGTGTTCAGCTGACATATTCACGATGTACAGAGCATTGAAAGAAATTAAAGATGCAAAAGAAATGTTAAAGCAACTCATTTTTTTTCTCTTCCCTTTCAGCTGTTTGAACAGCAAGTGTCTTATTTCTTTCCTATGAACCTACACTGATAATAAAAGGGAATTTTTAAGCAGAAGAGGTAAAGTTTCCTAGCAGAAAATGTTTATATAATACCTACTTATCTCAAAATTATGATGATGAGAACAGCTAAGAAGCAATTACTATTTGCTTGAATATGCTGCCAGTGATCATGTTCTGTGATTCTATTTATTATTTTAGTTTCACTTCACAGTATTTGACAGAAATTGAATCATCCATACTTGTATTATCTGTACACCAAGCTTTTTCTGGCTGGCAGTCAGAGTTACCTCCATGTTCTGTGCGCAGCTATACCAGGCAACATTTTCAATACCTATTGCAAGAAGAAATATTATTTAGAGCAGTCTTAATCATGGAAGTGCTAGGTTTATAGCCATATTTATTGATAACTTGATAAAGGCATTTATTTATCAGCCTGGTATCTTAAATAAATAAAGGTAGCATGCTCTTTCAATTTAATAAATGATGCATGTGTGTGAAAACTGCTAGCCTGAATAAAGGATACGATGAACATTTCTTTTCATAACTATGATCTAGTTCCTTAATTTGAATATAAACAAGTCTGATTTAGAATTAAAGGGATATCTTGCACTGAGATCTGCCTCCTTGCTTTGTTTGTCATTTTAGGCTTTTTTTCCTTACTCTTCAATTCTAATCACATGTTCTTAGATTTTATAGCAATGAAAGCCAGCAAAAATATTTCTCTGCCTCAGAATCTTTAACTACATATATTTTAGATATATATATTTTAGGTACATACTATATCTGAAACAGCTGGTTTTGAAGTAATTCCCTTTGGAATATTTACAATTCAGTAGCAGTATCAGAGAGACCATAATGTGAAGCTCACTATAAAGAAAAGTAAACCAGGCATAATTTCAAAGTTTAGGCAATTAGGAAAATATAAACAAGTAGCAAGAGTAATGAAAATTAAACACAATTTCTTTCCATTTCTTTGGTTGTTTGTGGCTTTTTGGTTTTGTGTTTTTGTTTGCTTGGGGTTTGGGTTTTTGTTGTTGTTGTTAAAGACATTACTCTATTGCTTCCTCTCTACAGTCCAAATTTTCTTTATACACACCTGAAATAGATATGTTCCAGTCTGCTTGAGTTCTGGCTTTGAGACATAAAGGCAACTTGGTTTTGATTGTCATCTGATACTATCATTTTTGGTGGGATAGGTAAGAGATGCTGAATTTAAAACATTTAATTCCAGCATTTGTTGCCTTTACACTCTGCTCATACATTTATCTGAAACGGTAGCTCAAAAACAATTTGGAGAGGGCAAAAACCTGTTTTCTGTCCAGTTCAAGGAGGATGAATGCTCCTATCCAGCCAACCAATTTAGCAACCAGTTTCAAGTTTTATGGACAAAAGAAAAGAGTGAAGGGTTTTTTTTTTCTCTTTTTTCTCTCCTTTTGTTACTGCAATATATTTATAGGTAACATGAGAGAAAATTAAATCAAAACATTGATTAAAAACTGGATAACATTAATGTCACGAAGTTGTTTTTATATCTAATGATAAACTCAGAACACTTCCCTTAGTTTGCAAGGCTGATTGTAGCTAAATGCAGCCCTAGACTTTTATGTGTTTAGGAAAGCCATTATTATAGTTTTAAAAATCATTACTTTTTGTAAGCAAAATTTATTTTGTTTACTCAAATCAGATAAATGTTATGGGTATTTTATTCATCATTTTTCTACTTATGTATATTGACATTTTTCACCAGATTCTTCCAGCACTCCAAGTTGGGATGTCAAAAACTGTGCTTGCAGAAATGAAAGTATCCTCATTATGCAAATTTAGGTTCCACTGATAGGCATGTTCTGTTTTATAAATTACATCCTCTTGTCAGAAGTCAAATTGTATTTGAATAACTTCACAGAAATTGTCACCAAGATTTTAAATTGTGTGCCTTGTATGCCATTGTTGATTTAGTCAGTGAGTAAAAAATGGACATATGTTGATTTTTAAATATGTGCATGATTGTTTTGTCATAAATGTTATTTAAATGAAACCTAGATGCATACGTAATTTTTCCTGTATATTTTTGTAAAGTTTTGCATTATATAAATAATCTTTAGATTTAATAAAATATGTTAAACAGTATTAGTTGCTGTATATTTTACTCTTAACAAGTTTGTTTCCTATAAACATTCTTGGAAAAAAAAAATCCTGTAGGGTAAAATAAATATACATGCTTCCATAAAAATATTAAAGCATAAAAGTGGAAATGAAAAGTGAACTTGAATTATGAAAATTGTTTTTATCTGCTATAAAAAGCCTGCCTTTCTTATTTACATTTTTTCCATGCAATTTACAAAAAAAAAGCCCCAAACACAAGTGTGTTTCGCTCATATTGTTGAGAGTATTTAGTAATACACAAATGTAAGCTGATTTCTTATCGTACACTCTGCGGTTTAGTTAAAAATCTATTTAAACTCATCAAAAAGAGTAAACTGAGTTCAGAAAATAATATATTTAAATAATGTACAGAGCACTGAAGTGCTCATTTTAATTTAGAAAATGACATATTGCTCTCTTATTTAAAAACTATAAAAATAATTGATGGGAGAGGTGTTCCCAGCAAAAATATGTCCTCTACAGAAGCCCAGAGTTCAGTTGTTTTCAGTTTTCAGAATGACCATTATTGCAGCTGGAGTAACCTTTGATGTTAAAAAAAGTGGAAAAATCAAAGTGAAGCAGTAAATATGTTCATTTTTCAAACCTATTAATCTTGTCAAGATAATACATAAAATCAATTTTTGCAATTTTTTTCATGAGCCTTTTATTCCCTTTTATCCAAAATATGAAAGCACTTAGGAGGATAAAGAAATGTGGATGACTTTGGAAAAATGATCTGGAAATGTATTTTGTCTGCTGGTATTAAACAGTGACACAATAATGTGAACTGTGCATGGCCAAAACGTGAATTACTTGTTCAACTATTGGTATTCATCATATTTGTTCTGCTCATAATATGAATATACAGCAAATTTTGGGTACAGCTTTCTTAACAATTCAAGTGAATTTCAAACCCTGACAGTAACAAATACAAATTGCACCAGCCCAAAAAAATTGTTGGGGCTAATTTTAATATTAATGAATTCTTTACAACCTCAGTTCAGCAGTTTCGATTAAGCTTTAATTAGTAGCCAGAGGGGAATCCAAAACAAAAATAAGGAGTTGAATTGCTAATTAAGTTAGTTTGATGAGGTAGAGTTTTAGTAAAAGACTGGTTGTTGTTGGCTGTGCAGGTTCTGACAGGCTAAAAATACTAAAGATTATCATTATTGTAACTAACATTCTACATTACCACCAGATTTCTACAAGGAGCAGACAGTTCATTAGAGTACAACACTTTTGTGTGTCAGTACGAGAATTAAAGTCTTGTTAATAAGATAGCAGTGCATGGGAACCACAGACCAAGACAAGGAGTCGTGGTTTTAAATTTGACTGGTGATAAATTATCTAGTTATTTGATACTCCAGAATGCATCTGAATCTAATGTGCATTTATTTGTTAGGAACTGCTTGTCAGTCAATTCATTTCCCAAACGGAATTTTGTTTATTAGGCTACTGGGTTTAGTGATTTTTCTTTTGACATGTCCATCACAGTCACATTTTTCTTAATTTATGTGCTTTAGATGGTACAACGTTCACCAAAAACTGTATTCAGTAGTACATACGTAAATGCAAGTGTGTATGGTGTTAGATGTTCTACCTCCAAAGCCTACAGCTCAAAGAAGGTGATTTAATAAAAAAATGTGTTAACAGCCTTAGCTGAAGTAGCAGCATGTAGTGAAATTATATAGCTTTTTTCTCCCTAACGATATCTTTGATAGCAGGTTAAAATCTCAGCCAGATTAAATCATTATAAAATTAATTTTTACCTTGCCAAATTAACTATTGCATTCAATTAAATATTTTTGACGTTACAAGTGTGCTACCATAGCTCCCAAAAGATTACTAATTATAACCACTGAATCTCTGCAGTGATAGCAATTCAACCAAACTGCAGATAAGAAATGTGTTAGATATCTCTGTAAGGATCGTATGGAATGTCATTTGATTTCACTATTCTTTGATGCTTTCTATAATTCATATTTTGTCCTTTTGCTTAAGGTTTCAAAGCCTGCAAACCAAATAACGAAGGGATAAGAGAAGACAGAAAAATAAATGATATTGTTTCTGTGGCATTAAATATAAGCCTGCTATCAGAGCTACATAGCACTAGCGAATTGTAATCAGGTACTTTGACTTAACACTGTTTTGTTTTATAATAAGAGTGGTTGCCATATGTTGGAAGTCCTATCTATCTGTGTCTTAGGGGTTTCATACCTCTGTAACAAATCCAAAAACTCATTTTATAATACCTTAAATCTACCCATTGTAATGTAGCTCCACTAGTGTAAATCCACATCAAACTTTCCTCATGAATGTTGCTAGAAGATTACTTATATTATCACTGAAAGCAAGGGGAAGCATTGAATTAGGATGCAGAAGATAGAGGAAAAATAACTTTCACTAAATCTTCTTTTAATGCATAGCTTACAATTTTCTTTCACTCAGCATGAAACTGATTAAAAGCACATGGATGCCTCTCATAAAGAATGTTTTGCACAAATAGATGCATTGTTTAATGTATTTACATCCCTGAATACTTGGAATTTGAACTGTAATACAGCAGTGTATCAGTTGCTGGAAAGGAGCATATGTTATCCAGTATACATCTATTTGAACACACAGTAAATTCCTCTGCTGTCTTACTCTCTCCCAGTTGCATACAGGGATTCCCACTGGAAGACCAGAGCCTGTTAGAGTAAACAGATTGCATTGTTTGTATAAGCTGTCAGGGGCACCATTTCTACCGAGTATCACACCAGCAAGCAAATAGGGTGATACAGCCATCCCTAAGAGTAGATGTATAGGCACATACAAACCCCTTGCTCACAACGTCATTTAATTGAAAAACAAAGCACAGTTTAAATCTTTTAAAGGAGCCATGATGAGTCTGTTTGTTCTTTCTTGCATTACTTTTTTGGGTGCACATTTATATTTTTTTTTTAAATTCTCAATTCATTATTTTCCAAATACCAGAGGACATTTTCTGCTATGCTTCACTTAATGTGTCAAAACTAAAAGAAACATCTCATTAAAAGGTGAAATCGATTGACACTGAACAAAAAGACCATGCAAAGATTTCTCAAGAAATAAAATGCAAGACCATTTAAAATCCTCAAAATACTCCAAAAGCAGCTAGAAAGTATAACCCAATGCCACATTTTGATGTTTCACGTTCCCAGTGTTAGTCTTCTTGCGCCAGTTCTAATGCTGGTCTCTTTGCTGACCTTAGTGTAATTACTCTTGACTGACAACTGTGGAAATGACAGAAAAATAAGGCTTTTTGTGTGATGAAACAAGTCTGTGAAAGTTGTCTCACTGAAGAACATTCAATTACTCCTGTTCATAAATATTTTTCCCTTTCAGAATTTATTTTATTTCTTTCAGAATCAAATGCAGACTATTCTAGTACCCAACACTTAGAGTATGAACATCTTTTCATGTGCTGAAAAGTCAAAATCTTTGCAGTCACACTATGGCAACTAGATGCCCAGTTTTATTAATGGAGTTCGTGTAAAGCTAGTCATCATTTCAGGCTTTAAATACTCAAGACAATAAAAACAGCAGTGCTGTACACAGAATAGATTATTTGTTTTGATATGGAATGTTAAGATAAAAATCATGGAATAGGTTAAGTCAAAATGAAATTAATTTCTGCTCTGTATAAGTCTGCGTGTGTGCATGTGTGTATGTATGTCTGTGCATACATATATGCAAACATAAATGTGTATGCATTTATGTCTCTGAAATAATCTTGTTTCCCCACTCTCCAAGACCATCATTTGCTCAGCAGACTCCTAGATATGAGCTGGAGTGTGCCTGTGTGTGTATGCATGTGCATGTGTGTGTCCAATCCCTGTATGGGCACAGAGATAAGGAAGGAAGCTGCCTTTATATTATTATGTTTAAAATCTTGTTTTATAATTGGGTTGTGCCTACAAGATCATTTTTTATTGGTGACTTTAAAACTAACTGAATAGCACCTAGCAGAAAGAAAATGAAGGCTGAATATAAAGGAATCCCAGAACTTGTAGTATTTTGCTTGAATGTGGCATATTCTCCTGTAGTGAAGAGAAAAATTAAAACAAGGCTGTGTGGGACTTTGTGGGTATACATGAAAAGAATTTTCTTTGCTGCAAATACATCATCCACAGAACTGTCAGAAATAAACCTGATGCAGTATTTTTAGACATAGGAGATACTCGGAGGCTTGAGAGGAGGATACCTTCCAAAGATACGTGGCTGGTTCTCATGGAAAATAAGCACTATTTAGAAGGGACTAAAGTGTTGATGAGCAATCGATTGTCATTGCAATGAGTTAATTAGACAGTCACAGTCTACCTTTTCTTGCACATGAAAAAAACAAACAAACAAACAAAAAAACAACCACCAAAACCAACCAACAAACAAACAAAAGAACCCAAACCAAACTCACTTAGTTTCATTATGACAGAATATTTATGGTTTGAGTAATCCAGTCATTTTGACTGCATTTGTCCTGAGAGATGTTACCATACACACTGTAGCACAACTGCCCAGCCCTGTGCTCAGTGGAGTAATTAAAAAAATAGAGAAATAAAACCCCACAAATTAGAAGGCAATAAGCTTTTAGCAGCTCCGTTGTTTAATGGACGATGCTTTGAGAAGTCTGAGCTTTGAAGACTGTAGAAAAACATCTGTGAGCTTTCAGCTGAACAGCAACTTAACAGTTCTTTCACGAATTAGCTGCACAGATTATTTTTCATTTAGTGTTAGGGATTTTTCATTTCAGATTTTGAACGAGTAGCAGGTATTTCTAGCTACTGTAAATCTCTTCCCACCGTGCACATCAAACACAGAAGAGCTTTCATTTAACCTGGTTTAGTCGGGGTTTTCAGATCCTGACTCTGTAGCACCCAGATCACTGCTGAATGTGCAGTGAGATCTTGGCACGCATGTACAAAAGAATCAAATTTCTGCTCAAATTGCTGTTCCTGGTGATTTGGTAGGAGTTTGGGAATGTGTTGTTACAGTGTCCACTACAAAATCAATGTCTCTTCCCGTATCATTAGACAGATGGACAGGCTGGCAGACAGGACTAGCCTAGTTTGGGGGCAGGAACAAAAATAACACGATCATATTTCAACTCATTGTTCAAGTTTAATGAGTTCTGCCATAGCTCCAGCACTGGAAGGTTATTGTGGGGGAAAAACAAAGGGACCCTTCTTTTGTCTTTCTTCACAAACTATCAGGCCCCATTACTGAAAATTAAGGTTCAATAAAATTCGTATTCAGAGATAATTAGCGGACAGCTTTGTGGTGCGGCAGATAATATGACCAAAGTGCTGGTTCACAGCAGTGTGTGCTGAAGTGTGAAAGAGCCAGTTCTCCGTCGCTGTTTCTGAGGTCATACCCCCTCATCCCGCATACAATGTGGCAGTCAAAATGCAGCATTCTTACCTGCTGTGATAAAAAATACACCAAAGCAAATAAATTATTTCAAACCCCCCCTTCCCCTCGCAGCTTTTTTTTTTTTAAACAAAGCTAGATCATTAGTAATAAACTATGACTTCATTAGAATGTTCCACATAACAGGATTACAGAGGAATGTGTCAATAATTGGCAAAGGTTTGTCTTTCATTAATTAACACCTTTGTATGAATACAAACTTGTAATCCTCACTTTTTATAGGTGAAATATTGCCATTAAAATTAGACCTTTGGTTGAAAATAAAAATAAAAATTTCGATGGGGTTATTTTGTACCACCCAACGTTTTCCAAATATTGCTTAGTTTGAAAAAGAAACCAGATCTGAAAGCAGGCAGCGTTTCCGGGAGACTTCTTTTCTCTGTGCTAAGCAAAAGGAGGAAAATTTCAGAGTTCTACTCTTTTGTATACACATACACAAAAGTCTGCATACACATTCCCTCCGTATAGCAGAATATTTAAAGTAGTAACTAATTAAAGTATTACTTCTGGTTTTGTTGCCTAACAAAAATGCACATAAACTGCTTTAGCTTTGCTTTTCCCATCTGTCACTAAGGAAACAGCTCATAAGCTCAGGGGCAGCATGTAATATTCGATTGTCAAATAAATGCTTGTGTGGACAGAGAACAAAGAGCAAACTCTAACTAAAAGAAGAGTATTTCTCTAACTTAAAGACATATTCATTTATGTTTTTTCCTCTTTCAACTGATGGATTGCAATTTTTAGCATTTGTAAAGGTGGTGAGTAAACTATTCATACATGTAGTGGGATCCTAGCTTAAGCTAAATCCTGAGATATGTGTTGTTGTTTTACTGATGATGTTTATTTTGGACATTAAATGACTTACAAGCTGGATCCCATTAGCTGAAATATGTGCTAGCACTTAAAATCTCACCATCACTGTTGAATTTGGTGGGGTGATCAAAACTTCCATATTCATCTTCTGCCTCTTGAGAGTTATAGTATCTTACATTTGGGAAGATTTGGGCTAGTGTCCTGCTTGCTCTGACGTGGGCTTTTCTCATAGAATCGGTCAGAAAATGCTCATGCAAAATGATGCTTCAGTACATGAATATTTTCACATCCCTTGCCCAAGCTTTGCAGGAAAGGTGGATAGAACATCTAGCGTGAGTCTTCCTCCAGGAGTCATTGTATATTCCTAGAATCTGATGGGGTTTTTGTTTTCCTAAACTTCTTTCTTAAACTACTACACAAAACCCAATAGCAAACAGGAAATGGGAGCACGTTTGCAGTCTAGTTCAGTCAAAGGCAAGTATGTGGTGTTATCTTAAAAGCCTGTATGGAAATATCTAAAACCAGTGCTGGATTTGTCATCCATATCATAAAGCCTTTTCATATGAGCTTACATTTAAAAAATTAATTCAGATATTAGTGAATTCAACTCATTAAAAGAAGATCACTTTTTTAAATTTGTCTCAAAGTCTGTTTTCTGATTGGTGGGGAAAAGAAGTCTCTACTTAATCACTGTTTTTAAGGAGGTGGCTCTTTGAAATGTCATAGTCTTCAAGACTATGTTGAGGGAGCTGGGCCTGTTTAGCCTGGAAAAGAGGAGGCTCAGGGGTGATCTTATTACTGTCTACAACTACCTGAAGGGGCATTGTAGCCAGGTGGGGGGTGGCCTCTTCTCCCAGGCAAGCAACAATAGAACAAGGGGACACAGTCTCAAGTTGTGTATAGGCTGGATATTAGGAAGAAGTTCTTCACAGAGAGAGTGATTTCCCATTGGAATGGGCTGCCCAGGGAGGTGGTGGAGGCACCGTCCCTGGGGGTCTTCAAGAAAAGCCTGGATGAGGCACTTAGTGCCATGGTCTAGTTGATTGGTTAGGGCTGGGTGCTAGGTTGGACTGGATGATCTTGGATGTCTCTTCCAACCTGGCTGATTCTATGATTCTATGATTCTAAGAGTTTTCAAGCTCTTCAGAGTTGCTCAATGTTCAAGTGCTTTTGGCTGCATGAGGGGATGCACCACATTTGGAGCACTTCTCCAGTGGGGATCCTCATTTAGTTTTCCCTGAAATCCATTTTGCAGGCATCTAGTTTGCAGACATAAAACCATACAGTCAAACGAAACAAACCAAATTGACTGGAGGAAGCTAGAAGACTATAAAGCAAATTTTAGTAACCTAAAAAATGCCTCCTAACTAGATGAACACAGGATGTTCCATTCCTTAGAATTTAAGCAGTTCTCTGACCCCCAACCATCCCTGTAGTGGTGAGGCATTCATCCACTAACTCCTGCTGCAAACCTTACGCTAGACCAAGAAGTCAGGCCAAAAACCCTCCTCCTTTAGTGTGCTGTGGATACTTCAGTAATTCCCACACTTGGAGTTCAGCTCCTTCAGAAACATCCTAGGGAAAATATATCATACTGTAAAGTCTGCATGAGTGTTAAACTTACCAAGGATTATGTCTTGGATACATGGAGGTAAATTAGAGAGGCTGGCAATATTCGGACACTTTACAGCTGCATTTCAACAGAGATTTCCAACGCAGTGAGGACCCTTTGTCAGTCCACGCAGCACAAAGCCACACAGCCTCTGCACAATGCTATTCTGGAGGCAGTCTCACTGAGTTGTCACAACCCTGCAACAAGCTGATAGACTCTGTCAAGGAGTCAATAAATCTGAAGTGATTGTTAGCTCAGATCTGATGCCCTCCAGATTTAGATATACTGCCTCTAGACCTGAGCTGCTTCACCAGCAGTCATCTTGGCTACTTTTGCCTCCATGTTGAAGGTGTATCCACAGCCTCCCAACAGTCTTGAACTGCACCTTTTCCAAACCCTTAGGCTGATGGTATTATCTGAGTCTCTGCTCTTTTGTCGGAGGTCTCTGTAAAGTAATTCAAGCCAGAATGTGCATCTTCTCCTTGTAATAGAATTAAACATTTTTCTACCTATATGAAGATTGACATTAGCTATGTTCAGCACTCACAGTATCACAGTATCATCAGGGTTGGAAGAGACTTTGCAGATCATCAAGTCCAACCCTTTACCACAGAGCTCAAGGCTAGACCATGGCACCAAGTGCCACGTCCAATCCTGCCTTGAACAGCCCCAGGGATGGCTACTCCACCACCTCCCCAGATAGCCCATTCCAATGACTCTCTCAGTGAAGAACTTTCTCCTCACCTCAAGCCTAAATTTCCCCTGGTGCAGCTTGAGGCTGTGTCCTCTTGTTCTGGCGCTGGCCACCTGAGAGAAGAGAGCAACCTCCTCCTGGCCACAACCACCCCTCAGGTAGTTGTAGACAGCAATAAGATCTCCCCTGAGCCTCCTCTTCTCCAGGCTAAACAATCCCAGCTCCCTCAGCCTCTCCTCGTAGGGCTGTGCTCGAGGCCTCTCACCAGCCTCGTCGCCCTTCTCTGGACACGCTCAAGTCCAGATCCTACAGGATGTTTTTTGTTGATTCATTTCCAACAGCACACCCCCCCTATAATACCTAGGAATATCAACACAGTGGGTTTTTAATTTTCCATGAAGTAGGAGAATCTGACATATTTTGATGTTTCCATAATCCCATGGTCTCACATCTGTCACTCAGTATTGGCAACTAGTTTGTGTGATGAAAACAATTGCAATAAAGCGCATGTAAATCAAAGCTGTGCTCCTCCTTGCAGTCTTCTTCTGTTTGATTTAACACTGATTACTTAAGAGTGAAATTTAAGTCAAGTCTCATTGTGATAAAAGTATCACCTAAATAAAATTATATGATTCTATCTCTCTGTTAAGGATGAAATGAGATTGGCAGGTATTTTTTCCTCCAGCTGCACATAGTATCATGTTCTAGTCCACATTTTCTCAGTTGCTCATTCATTGGATGCCAGTCAATTTTCATAAGCCAAAAAAAACAGAATGAAGAGAACAAAATCAAAGTTCAAACCAAACTGCAAATAAAATCAACAGTAAATTTGGATCAAACTTCTGTTTTAAAATGAAAAAAAAAAAAAGAAAAGAACAAACAAAAATATTTTAAATGGATGCTGAAAAAGACCTAGCTTTATAAATTACCTTTATTTTAAAAGGATGAAGAAGATGTTTTATATATCTTTTTCAAGCTAATGTCAGGTATACCACAAAGCTATCTGAATGCCTCTCAGTGGAGGATGGCTGGTGTGTTCCACACAGAAACCCAAAGGTGTCTTGCAGTTGTGTGAGTGAAAACTTTTGCTACCACCTCTATCACTGATGCACTTTGGTTGTGGAACCTGTGATTGCTTACTACAGTCTTGTTCCAAAGTTACGCTTTGCAAGACCAGGGGCACTATGGGTCCATTTCCCACCCTGTCCCTGTTGCTTACTGTAGGAAGCTAACTTACAGCATTTAGACCAAACTGGAGCCAAAGCAACCTGACATCTCTTATTGATAACAGAAACAGGACACCAGCATCATCCAGAACTCAGCCTATCATGGCAGTCAAGACTCCTCCAAAAATGTTATGAGGTCTATTTGATCTAGCTGGGATGGAGTTAAGTTTTCCCATAGTAGCCCTCCTAGTCCTGTGTTTTGCATTGGTAGCTAAAAAGGTGTGGATAATACATGATGGTTTGGGTAGTCCTGAGCGGTGCTCACACAGCATCATAGCTTTTTCCATCATTCCTCCCACCAGCAGGCTGAGTGTGAGCAAGATCTTGGGATGCAACAAAGTCAGGGCACCTGACCCAAACTGACCAAAGGGATATTACATACAATAGGATGCCTACATAGCAACAAAAGCTAATGCAGGGGTAGGGATGGGGGTTGGGAGAGGGGGGAGAGGCAGGAGGAAGAGAGAATGATGTTCATTATTACAGTGTTTCTCTTCCAGAGCAACTGCATAAATCTTTTGTTTTCCTTTATTTCTGCACATGGCCTTTGATTTATTAAACTGCCTTCTTGACTTAAGAGTTTTTTTCCATTCAGTTTTCTTCTCTTCCTTGTCCTGCTGAAATGGAGAGAGCTAGAGTGACTTGTTGGGCTCCTGGGATCCAGCCAAGGTAAACCCCCCTCATGGGAGAACCTAAGGCAGATGAGACTGGAACTTGCTATATATTTAATGTGCTGTAATGAGATGCTACTTCTTTAGCCACTGAAAGTAGATCTGAGGCAAGTGATAGATACTTCTGGCTTAGGAAAGGCCATCCTTTATTTTCTGTCTTATTACAAGGGTTTGGAAGAAATGCTGCAAATGAGTCAATGGATGGCTTGACCCTGAAGTCCACACTTGGAGGAGACAGAAGTGACCACAGTGAGTCAGGGTCAGTCTCTAACTGTCGTAAGGTGTCTTTTTTCCTGCTGTACTGCTGTGTGATGTGGGGTAGGCTTTTGGCAGAGACACAAACACACCTCTTCACTGCCACTTGGGCAGGGAAGGATAACTTACCTGACCAACTATCCATTTAGGCTGCACATGTTCCTGCATTTTGGTGTCTGGCTATGAGGCAGCACTACATACTCAATATTTTCTTACACATTAGCAAGGCTACAACATTGTCCCTGTTTGATACAAAGCAGGTCTCCACCAGAGGAACACCTTACACACAAAGGATATACCCAACCTGCCAAAACTTCCAAATGCCATGATGCACCCAAGCCACCTCTGCCAAGCTGCTGAGTGCAAACTTGGATCTCAAATCCGTGCAAGGCTCTGCCATTGCCATTTATCAACTTCTCTCTACTGAAAGAGAAACTACAGAGGGAAGATACTGTCCTAAAACTTCTGTTATCAGGTGGGAAATGGACTCTTTCTCTCGGCCTCCACATTTACACAATGAACTGGGAAGTCTTTTCTGCCAGGAAGCAGCAAAGCAGCCAAAACTTCCCAGTGCAGAAACACATGTGTAATTTCCCTCATTTGGAAGTGGTTCCTAATACAACAGTAATGAAAACATTGCAACTGCAAAGGCTACAGTTAAATTCTGATGTAATACTTTAAGTAGTGGATAAAAATCAATTCCTAGTGATTAGTGTATTAATTTACTAATTGAACAATCAGTTGGTATTATGATTTTTTTTAATGAGCCTGAGAGATGCTAATTTTGGCCCTCTCTAATTTTGTTTAGCAGAAGATTTCAATAAGTGTGTCAGCTTTATGATAGTAAAAAATTAAAATACAAAGATAGGCAATGGAAGAATAAAGTCTATCCCCTGTGATTACAGTCCAGCCACCACTACAGCAGGTATCTGTTGGTAGCATGCTCTCAAGAGTTTGAGGTACTCACTGCAGGGAGAGTATGAATTACTGCAATCCTTGCAGAACAAACTTCTTCAGCAGCAGCTTAGGGAATTTGGTTGCATGAAACTGTAACAAAATTACCCTGTGAAGTCCTGAAAAAAAAAATGTAAGGAAAAAGTAACTAGGGAAATGCCTTGAGTTACTAAAAATTTTAATTTACCGTGCATTAATTATTGGTTAATTAAGTTCAGTATCTCTCACAAAGTTTTATTGGTGTTTCCATCTTTGGTGGTTTTGATTGCTTTTGTTCACTGACAGAAGAGAGGTATATTGGAAAATAAACACCACTATCTTTGTACCATAGATGCTTTGTAGATACAAACATTTACTCTGAGTGGAATTTTGGTTCATTGAATAAAAACCTAAAGTTTGTAAGGAGATTTTGCTTGTGATTAGCAATTTGTTCTTTAATTCTTAAATGAAACTGGAACGTGTCCAGAGAAGGGCAACAAGGCTGGTCAAGGGCCTGGAACACAAACTCTATGAGGAGAGGCTGAGGGAGCTGGGGTTGTATAGCTGGAGAAGAGGAGGCTCAGGGGGGACCTCATGGCTGTCTGCAATTACCTGAAGGGAGGCTGTAGCCAGGTGGGGGGTGGTCTCTTCTCCCAGGCAACCAGCAACAGAACAGGGGGACACAGTCTCAAGTTGTGCCGGGGAAAGTATAGGCTGGGTGTTAGGAGGAAGTTCTTCCCAGAGAGAGTGATTGGCATTGGAATGGGCTGCCCAGGGAGGTGGTGGAGTCACCATCCCTGGAGGTGATCAAGAAAAAGACTGAATGAGGCACTTGGTGCCATGGTCTAGGTGACTGGCTAGGGCTGAGTGCTAGGTTGGACTGGATGATCTTGGAGGCCTCTTCCAACCTGGTTGATTCTATGATTCTATGTAGCCTCAGTGAGGTAACGTTTCTAGAACTGAGAAACACATACTTTACACATGGAGAAGGGAAATGTGTGGATCTTTCTTTGCAAAGAGAAGTCTTACTTGTGTTCAGGTTTAACCTTGGAAAATAAAATTCAAAGGAAATTCTGTTCTGCAAACAGGCATTGTAATCATGTAGATAACACTTAATTAAGGTTTACAGCTCATAATATAAATTTTTTAATTATGTACAAGTTCAGGGAAAAAGCAACCCATAGAATAAGAAATTAATAGGGCAATAACAAAATGGGAATGACATCCTATGATCCTGTATTTTAAGGTTGGTTTTGGGCTTTTTTTGTTTTGGTTTTTCTTTTTTATTTTATGAGCTTCAAAAGTAGCCTTGGTGTGCTATTTTGGTGTTCATTTAGAAAATACATAGGAAGTAAATACAGGATTTTTAATTTTCTAAAATCTGTTTGTGTAAGTATCTGGAGATGCTGCTCGTAAAATATATACAGGCAGTATATATTTTACTCTTGATGTGAGACCAGGCTTAATGCTCTAAATGCTCTAATGTACAAAAAATTTAGCAGTGATCATAGAATCATAGACTCAACCAGGTTGGAAGAGACCTCCAAGATCATCCAGTCCAACCTAGCACCCAGCCCTATTCAGTTAACTAGACCATGGCACTAAGTGCCTCAGGCAGGCTTTTCTTGAACACCTACAGGGAAAGTGCCTCAGCCACCTCCCTGGGCAGCCCATTCCAATGCCAATCACTCTCTCTGGCAAGAACTTCCTCCTAACATCCAGCCTATACTTCCCCCAGCACAACTTGAGGCTGTGTCCCCTTGTTCTATTGATGGTTGTCTGGGATAAGAGACCAACCCCCACCTGGCTACAACCTCCCTTCAGGTAGTTGTAGACCCCTGAGCCTCTTCTTCTCCAGGCTAACCAACCCCAGCTCCCTCAGCCTCTCCTCATAGAGTTTGTGTTCCAGGCCTTTCAGATAGGATATTTTGGTGTTGCTTATTAGGTTAAATCATTAAGCTACTTAAAGCCACCTAATGGGTGCCTTTGCTAGGTCACCTTAGCCCTAATAAAATCAGTCAAAAGGAGACCCCCTATTAATTAAAACAGGAACAGCAAGTACTCTGCCATGTTCTGACTACTGTCCTGTAGATGTGAAAGTGTAAATACCGTCACTCACTCTTGCAAGTTTTGACTCAACTCGATATTTCACGGCCACAGTTGTAACTGCTGCTAAGCCTTAGCATCATTTTGCATTTACACAACTTCTCTGACAGTCAGGTGTAGGTGACCAATGAATATTCCTTTTTTTTACTACCATGTAAATGGAAGTATGGAAAAAAAATTCTAAGGTAGCTTCAGTACCTTTAATGATCTTCGTTCATCAGTAGAAAAAGCTTAAGAATACAGCAGTTAATAAGGCAGTGGTGGAGAAGCTTAACTTACTACACCCATTTAGGGATAAAGATATCTAATTTTAAGAAAAGCAATCAGAATCTTAAATTAGTGAAATTAAGCAATTAGTAATTATGTGTTGCAGTGCAAAGCATCATTCATATTGCTTGTGAAGAAGTTTAAAGTTAAAAATGACAGTATCAAGTCTATTGGTGTACTGGGTCCCACACTGTATAGTTTCCTATTCCGTAACATTAGAGAAGCACTTGCAAAACAGTACAAAAATCTTCCTTCTCTGAAGTCGTCACCTTGCCTGCCCTCTTTTCAAGTCTACCATGAGTCAATAACTTTGTCAAATAACATTTTCTGTGTCAAACTCTTCAGAGCAGATTTGGAGAGCAAAGTTCTATGAGGTGTACAGCTGCATGAGTCTGTAGCATTTTTAAGTTCCAGGTTTATATTTTTCGTAGGTCTATCAAAGTTCATGGAAGTTCATAGTGATACCTAAAACTCTGAGCAATATGAGTGTTCTTAGCTTGAAACCACGACGTGCTGCAGGACTAAAAAGAGGGTAGCTCCAGTCTTCCCAAACTTGTGAAAACTTTCATAAAAGCAATGACAGATAGAAAATAAGAAAGATGGAACTACAGAAACGCTACAACAGGTAGCCTCTGACACCTGAGCTCCTGGACTTCCTTCAAGGTACAAATAAAAAGTCCTATGTCCAGTTGCAAAAACTGAGTTCTAATTCAGCAGCTACTGATAAACCCCTCAAACTTATCAGATTAACATTTTTAACTAAGAAGCTTCTCTGTGAGGTGTTTGTACGATATGGGCTTAGCATTTTTTATTTTTAAGTCTTCTCTTCACCGGGCAAAACAGAGAATTTACTGTTTCCACATAAAGGTCATTAGTAGCCTGAAGGTCTATGCAAATCCTTCACACCAAACACTAATAACATCAGAATGGAGCGAGTGATAAAAGAATTAAAGAAATTAAGATTAGAAACTGCTCCAAGTACAATGGGTGGGGGCCAGCAACTGGTCAGTACAATGTTTTCTCTGCAGGTGGTCATAACTTCAGTGTTTCTATAGCCGTGTTCACAGTTGTCCCTAACACCTGCAAGATCCTTGAAGGTGATCATCAGAGAAGTTGAGTTTGGATTCTGCAATGTTCTTCTCCTGGTATGCTCCTGTGTCATTCTTTTTTGAAGACATTGACCATATGATGATATTCAAATGGCCAAGCGTTTACAATTTCCAGACCTGCCAAATAGCGAATCAACCTTTATAATTAAAGGTGACAAGCTGACAAGGAAAATGAATGTAAAATTGTATACGTATATGAATTTTTATGTCAGATTGCCGTCTGTGCACTTGTTTTCTCTTTGTCAATAGCCGAAGGCTCATTTCTCCGTACTAGAAGTGCATTTTATATCGAGGCCTTCAGACAGCTCCCCTTCGCCCTAGTGAATTTGCTGATTAATTTTGGATGCTCCTCTTAATTAACACCCCAAAGGAAGTCTAGATTTTCTAGCCTATATTCCATGTAAAACAAGTGAATCTGAAGAACAATGACCTAAGGAGACAGGCGTGCTCTGTCCGAATGACATTACAAGAACATTGAATATCTCACAAGTCAGGACCTGGTCAGGCAATGCCTAGGGAAAATGTAGGCCTTTAATCAGGGCAGAAATGAGATTCATATTAGTCCAATTTCATTTTCTTTATTGCTGACAAAGAGAGGCTGGGATGGATGCCACCTGACAGTTGAAACATGGTGCCCCTATGCAAGAGCGGGTGCCTCTGGCCTTGATTAATAATTGGTATCATTTTGACTTGCAGGCAGATAAGTTGATGATGGATGAGAGAAAAAGAGTGAAGTGATTTATTATAAAATTAGGATAAAATAACGAACTGGCTAATTGCACACAAGTCTCATAAAATGTAGCTGTGGAGTCAGAAGTGCAATGCCAGGCGACAATAATTTCCACCTCAGTTTTCACAATAAGATCTTAAAGCAGCAAAAGATAGAGACAGCTTCTGCAGCTCAATGCACAAAAAGCCTTGCTCGTTCCTCTACTTCATGGAAATAGAATACTGAGACCTATATTTCATTTTTTGTTATTACTGTTGCACAAGAAGAAACAGTAGAACTAAACAGGCCACATTAAACCAACTGTTGCTTCTCTGTCAAAGCTGACAAAATCTAATTCTTGCATTGCTTTGCTTACTCTAGCAGGGTGAAAGAGCTAAAGTTATGAGCCTGAAATGAATATGTGTTTAATCAAAATTCAACATAAACAATTACTTGCAACCTCTGTGGGAACATGTAATATTGCACAGCCCTCTTGGTGGATATTACTTTTCTGCTTCACTATTTGGTGCTTCCACATCTCTTCTCTGATAGCTGTTTTAGAAGCTGAGATATCTACTACTTGCTGGTTTATGCTGCATATATTCAGTAAAGTCAAAAAAAGAAATGTGTATTCTAATACCTGTTTGCTGTCTAGTAAAAACATTTGTTGTTATGAATCCATCTCTTTTTTTTATTCTTCTTTTGCAGAACAAATGATTGGTCACTCACCCTTGGAAATTTTAAAAGTCTTCAATGTTACAGCTCCTTTCAAAATATTTTGTTACTAGCAGTGCCAACCTATATACAACTGTTTTATTTTCTGCAAGGTCAACTATAAAACATGATTAAATTACTGAGTTAAATACAAGTGCTTACACTATTGTCCAAATAAGACAATAAGACCGTGATAAAACTGAAAATTGAAGTAGTATAGGGAGCTAAAGTGACCCATTTATATTCTACTGCCAAGGCAAACATGTGACAATTCGTCCTTATACCCTACGACTTTCCAGAAATGTAATTTTCCATGCAGGTTAGGAGACAGGATTTTCAAATAATAATAATATGCAAACAATTCATTGTGGTTCAAAAGCAACAGCACTAAACTTTTTCTTTATTCCTAAAGAGAGATGAAAATGGCATTTGCTGCTATGAATGTTCCTTATTGGATCCAGTCTTAACTGCCTACCATGAAGAGCAATTTAGTTTTGTGGGGAGATTCAAGAAAAGTTAACCTGAATTCATTTCTAAAGAGTGTTGCTTAAACTGCATCAATTCTATGGGGAATTTTCTTGCAGAATTTTAAGGTATCTTTAGGATGGCAGATTCATGAATTAAAATTCTGAATAAGAATATACAGAATTGAGCACATCTTAACTTTAAATTCTTTTCATACAATATCACGGGTTTACCCAAACTAATTTCTTTAAGAGTTCACTATTCAAAAAAACTTTTCACATTGACTCATTTATAGTTTATGTGGAGAAAAAAAACAAACAGCAAACAAACAGGTGTAAGGTTATTTAAGATAAAAAAAATTACAGAGGAATTGGTCATTTTTTTGTCTAATTCTGAAGCAGTAAAATTTGTCATAAGCTTGTCAAAATCTAAAGTCTACATCTGATCATGACAATGGGAGCCTAGGCTTGAGGAAAATACATATTGCTTTACAGTAGCTTTAAGATAAGGAGGGAAATTAAAGCCTATCATTTCTTTGAGACTTGTTTTCAGCGTTCACAACTGAAGAATTTGTCTCATGGAATTAGTGCCTGCCAATGAGCTTTTCCACAGGTAGATAGAAAAACAAATCATGAACTAATGTTTCTGGATTTGGAAGGTGGTGGAAACAATCAAAGAACTGCAGTTTCTCCACACTACTGTTCTCAGGAGCCAACTGTAAGAAATCTAAATGTAGGCCCTCAAGTGTGATCTGACCTTCCAGTAACTTTACAGAATTGGAAATTAAGTTGTGAGTTAGGTTTTACACAAGCAGGTTTTGCACTTTTATTATCTCTCTGTACCTCTGTACTTCACACATTAGTTTGCAGAAACCATTCCCAGACTTCAGTGTCCTATTTGAATGCAAAACTCAAGCAAGTCTCTCCACTTCTTTGGGGCAGAATGCATCTTTATTTATGATATCCCTTAAAAAAATTAGTGGGAGTGGGATAAGAGTTAGTACTTGGTTCTATCTCATGCCACATAGGTTAAATGGTGTATCACAGAGAAAAAAGCATGAACTGTCTCATGTCTGCCTCATAAAAATACCTATCATACACTTGAACAGGTTTGAACAACTACTGCCATTTTGCTCAAAACTGTAGCTGATCACCAGCTGGTTACTGATAGATATGCTGTTGTTACTTATTTTGCAATGCCTGTCAGCTTTGGAAAAGAGCACAATTCCTTCTGGTTTCCAGTACAGCTCTAGTTTTCCTGCCTAGCTGTCCTTCACGCATCTCATTTTTGCAGTCATTGGCTTAAACATGTCAGCCAATTGTGGTGTGCCTGCCAAGAGCCCTGTCTGCTCCTAGCATGCAGAAAGGTGTACCATAAATTGCTGTGAATGAAGCTGAGGAAAGAGAAGGTTTTCTTTGCTCCCAGTTCTCTCTCAACGATACAAATGATACTACCTAGGTGGAATGTTTATATCAACAAACTTTTAACAATGTAATCAAAATGTCATCTCATTTAACCACATGTGATATAATCAGGTTCAAAAACTGGATTATTATCTCTGAATTATTATGACTGCTGTTTTTTACTCTGTCTCCTCCACATACTTGTCTCCATGCTACCAGACATTTTCCTTTTTTTTTCTTCTTAAACTTTTCTGTAAGCTTTTTATGTGTATTTTTTTCAGAAGTTTTCTTCTGCATTTCCTTATTGAGCATTTTCTCTTAGATTTCCTAAGTTTTCCATTAGTTTCCTCCATCCAGTCATTTTTATTTTCTATTAATTATTTTTTGTCTCTCTTCTATGAGTTATGACTCATCTCTATTTTTACTGGTCTATCTTCCCTGTCTTTTTTTCTAAGTGAGAGTATGCAAACCTCTTAATACACTTAGCTTTCTGTACTAATTCACATTGCTGCCTTTATATAGCTTTTCATTTATCAAATCACTCATCTCATGCCTTATTTTTCATTATTCCTTCTCTGTGAGTGTTATCTTTTTGCCTCAAAATTCCAATGTAGCTTTCTGTTGAGGAATTGCATCTTCATCCACTGTTGCAGTTTCTTCTGAAAGATTTTTGCTTTCTATTCTGTTTCCTACCCTACATCTTCCCCCTTTAACTCTTTCTCCAGCATCCTTCTCTCCAATCGATTTTGTTCCTCTTCTTCATCAGTATCTGCATCGTCTCAAGATCTCAGGCTGCTAAATTATTCTCACATATTCCATGTTAATCCTCTCCCCCAGCACTTTTTCCTTTCTTGACATATTACCATTGACAATAAATTTGAGTTCTGAGACCTCCCTCCACAGTTCTCCAGGAACAGTAAAGGCAGGGTTTAATGTAAGATTACTGTTCTGAAGTAGTCCTATTTCATCCACTTTCTCTTCCTGAGAGCTCAAAAGGACAAAATTTTGGAATGTGCTTTGTCTAGCATATGTTTTGGTTCTCTAGAAAGCTGGGAAAACATATGGGAGCAGAACAGGCTTTATAACTTTAATTATCTGCTGAGTGGGATGAGCTAGGCAAAGGCTCAGAGCAGTCAAAATGTGCACAACGAAGGAAGACTACTGTTGTGTGACAGAATTTGAAGTTGGGTGTCATTATCTAATACTTCAGCACTGGTTTCCATTTGGGCTCCATTTGTATTTAAGAAACATGCATAGTAGTAGCTAGAAACTAACATGAATATTTCTGATACTCTTTCAGTGTGGGGAAATGTGTCTCTCTTTTTATGCTCTGTAGTCTTTACATGGGACTTCATCTAGGACTGAGTAATTCTAACAAGAGCAAATTGAATCTTTTTAATGTAACACATTCCTAAAATGCTGAATTTTCCCCCTCTGAGAAGGCTCCCAGCTGTTACCCTTCATGATACCTCTGTCCACATCATGACACTGCAGCACCTCTTGGATGTGAGTGTCATGCTGTCAGTATAGTAGGCCTTTAGATCAACATAAGATTAATCTTACTGCAAAAGTCTCTGACTATGTCAGGACTGACTTTGTGTCTGGCTCTGTTCCTCTCAGAAGACTATAACTTACTGTCTTAGCAGTTCCATTTGAAGTGTGTTCTGTGTCAATGTGTGATAAAGAAACAAGAGGCCTGCATGTAATTTGGATTTTTCTAAGTATCTCGTTTCAATCTAATGTACTGTTATGTAATTAAGCCAGTAAGTCTATATGACCAGCCCATTTCAGTACTCAGGTCTGCTATCGTTATTCAGTGACAAATTCTGGTTTCCATTGCTTGTTCAGAGATGATAACAGTGCAACTTACTGGTATAAGTAACAAATGAGATCAATTAAAAAGACTAAGAGTGGCACCTGTCTAAGTGTAGGGTTGCACTAAATGATTCCCACCTCTTTGTTTCCTGTAGGACCCTGCATTTGCAGCCTCTCCTCAGGAAGGCTAACAATGGGAGAGTTGTTTCTTCATGCTTGAAGCAAGAAAGCAGTCCTTATCCTGCAGCCCAGGGATATGATTATTATCTCTGAGTGAAAACAACAACCTTATTTTTCATCTCCATGTGTACAAATGATCCTTGTGTTTCATATAGTACTTGACTACAGCATCTTGGATTGCCCAATTTGTTACAAGTCTGTACTGTGAGCTGCCTTTCTGTAGCTGAGCAGAACGCAGTCAGGTTCATGTCTGTCTTTGTGTACAATTTTCAGTATTTCTCATTCTTAAAGACATTTCTAAACTATTTTAAAGTTCAGGTTTTAAGATATCTTCAAATATTCTGACTTTTAAAAAAATAGTGTTGGAAAAAGTATGTAGTTTTAAAATTAACAGAACCAGTTTTGTGATATTTCCATTCCTTCTCTCTCTATTACCATCTAATGAAACTTCACAATCATTTTATGACAGGTCATATGAATGAATAAAGAAACTCCTTAAGGATTACACTTCATATAAATTATGAAACCCCTATTTTTATTACTCCAGTTAAAAGCTTAAGGGTGTACCTGTGGTTTATTAAAGCACATATTTTTTTGGACACTGGAACCTTAACTCAGTTGACTAAAAAGTATCTGTTATGCAACACCCTACTAAGGGAAAATCATGGTTGGGAGCCAAGGAAACAGGTTTCTTATGACAGCTCAAATATGAGGTATCTGAGCATCTAAGATGTCCAAGAGATGAAAGAGTTGTGGGCTACTTAGTTTCTTTGCTCCCTACTGTTTCTTCAATAACACTTTTGCCAATGTTGCACAGTGACAGAAATATTTGTTGGTTTTGGAGTTCAAGGAAAACGATAATAATATTTCTCTTCTTGATATATATTTTTTTTTTCAAGTTCTTGGGGGCTAGTGCTTCTTTGTACAATCTCCTTCCCAACTCAGAAGTATCAGTCCAGACTGTTTCTCCTCTATCTTCCAGATATTTCTGGCTCCTTTGAGGCACAGTCAGAATCTTACACTTCTGCTAGCAGTCTCTCCCACATTAATTAAACTTCATCTTGTTAGAATGGAAATTCCAAGTGAGGAACCCAATTTTTGATCTCAGAAACAAGCCCCAGCAATGTCTGAATTTCAGGTATCGTGCTGTTTGGTTACTATTTAGATCTGAAGTGGTAAGTAGCATCTATGGCCCTGGAGATCTTCAGTTTAGGACAACAGCTAAACTTAGGCTGAATTGGTGAGTACTGAAAAATATTTAAGCAAACACTATTTAGATGGGTATCTTAAAGGAAATGCACTCTGAGCTAATACTGGAGGATTAATGTCCCTTTCGTATCTCTCCTGAGAACCATCCTCAAAAACCCCAAAAACTTCTCACCTTCCTTGAACAAGCTGAATTAAATCCATAAACTAAGTTATATGAATTATCTTTATATTCCTAGAACTATGCCCTGTGAGTAATGGTAATCACATATATTGACAAAGTAGCCCAGGGAAAATTCTTGTACTGATGCCCACAGAATGCCTGGAAAGGTAATAGAAAAGCTTTTTAGTAAAGGTCTGCCAGTTTATTCATGTCGATGACTCTTCATATTCTTTTACTCACTCACCATATTTTGCAGTGCTTTGTGTATGTCATTTGCAGGGCAGTTGCAGTCCCACACTCATTTGTTCTCTGCAGGCTCATGTGCAAACCCATGTGCAGAAATTGGCCCCATCCACAAAAAAAAAAAAAAAAATTACAATATATGGTAAGAAGCAAAATGGGGAAAAGGAATTGGGTGTTTTACAGTCAGATATTAGGGTCTTCTGTTCTTCAAAGGGCTCAGTATATAGTCACTGTTTCTCTGAGAGTTCTGGAAATATTCTCTCCTAAGGACCAAATTCCAGAGAGGAGTACAAAGCATTATCCATTACCCTCCAAATTATTAGAAGCTGTTTTGAGACAGACTTAAATTACTGTTGTTGGTGGTTTGTTGTTTTTTTTTTTAATAGAAACTGTTTCTTGTACTTTGCTTTTTCTATAACTTACCTGCTTTTCCATGTTACATCCATATCCTTCCAAGAGATGCTTATACTCCTCACCCCATTACAGCAGCTTTTCTAAAGCAAATCTCAAATTATAGAGGAGATTTCTTGGCAGTACATGCTATAAATGCACAAACCTTTTAAACAGGTTGAGCAGTGTAATAAATCTGAGTTGAGACAGGATTCAAAAGGGGAGCAGTAATATATATTACCAAAAAAAAAATGACTGCTGTTAATGCAATAGGGCTATCTGGGTTTATTCGGGAAGGTGAATTTATTGTGGGAGAAGGCCCTCAGTGGGGAGAGAAGGTTGATCTCTCTCTGGATTTCAGAGTTGAATGGTGAATGAGAGTGCACCTCTGAGCAGCGCTTACCCTGTCAACCCATCCTTTGAGTTCATCCAAGCTGGGAATATACACACAAAACAGCGGCAAGCCATGTGCCAGGGAGGCCATTGCCTAAGCAAAGCAAAATTGCTATACCTTTAAGCATGAAAAAGGCAGCTCAAGTATTCATTTTCTTGTTTTCCACAAGTCTCACAATTAAGATTTCATACAAGTTAATGCTGATTATGAAGGAATGGAAAACACCTCTGCAGCAAGTGAGCACCAAAGTCTGGCCACTTACTGTGTGAGTTAAAGCAACAAGGGCTGGCCCACCATTTCCCTTTGTGGCTCTGTTTGAATTCAGTTGATTAATGTTGTATGTGCATGTCTATTGAGGCACCGAATTTAAAAGGATTGTTTACCATAGCCTTGTAATCAACCTGCCTTGGCAGCACCCTATTACCCATGATAACAGGGCTGCTGCAATTTGGGTCTGAAAGAAAACACCTCAGATGGGCTTTCGGATGCTTTAGTGCTAGTATGCTGCCCTGTTATCTTCATTTGTAATTTGTTTTCAAGAACAGTGATTTACATTTCACTTGGATTACACCTTTTAATGTATCACAAATGTAAAGTGGCTGCAGTGAAAACTCACATCTCCACTAGATTTCAAACGGCAGCATTTGAGGCTTCAGTGGAGAGGATTATAATTACAATTAAAATCAAATGCTTGCTTATTCTTTTAATGATGCATGCTAACCCTTTGTACACTAAGAAGCCTATCGTGGTGCTAGACAATCATGATTATTTTTTTTTTAGGGATATGAAATAACTGCATGTGTTCTACCTTACCATCTACTACATGCAAATGGTGTTCTGAAAAGGAATATGTAGGAATATGTCCTGTATGGTGAGTTGAGAGGACAACTTATTTTGATAAAAGAACATAGAACACATAAAAAAGGAATGGGGACCAAAAAAGTGCACTGCTTTGTTATTTGTTTGGGTTTATTTTTTAACATGGAACATACTTTAGTAATAGACTTAATTTTCTTAATGTTAATTTTGCTGAACTATGTAGCTATGAAGACTACCATTAAAAGCATATTGGATGAAGTGCAAAATATTAATCAGTGAAGTATTTTTCTTTCAATGAACATTCCTTGAGTGAAATAATGTTTGTTTTGCTTGGGCTTTGTGGGGGTTTTTTGGCTTTTTTTTTTTTTAATCATGTATTTTTTTCACAGCAGTAAATTTTCACAAATCTAGATTTATTTATTTTCAGCAGTTCAGAACAATTTCCATCTAAGGCTTCCTCTGTCACTTCATAAGTTGTTTTTTTTTTTTTCAAATAACAGATATTTATGTTCTTACTTGGGTCTTACTGTGTTATTCTTGGTCTATAAAATGATTGAAAAGCCTTATGGGGCAGACTTATGGTGAAATAAAAAATTCCTCAGATCACATGTGGCAGAAATATCTAGAGGTGAACCTTCACCAGTGTTTAAAAGCTTCTGCCCCAAGCCAAAACCTTACCTGGGCTTAGGCAGTCTTATGTTTCATCTGTACCTTAAACGTGTCTGTTGCTAATTGCCAGACTGGAATCGCTCCCTTAACCCAAACATGACTCCTTCTCTTCTTGAGGGGCTAACCTCTGTCCTGGGTGTGATGGTTTGGGTGTTCTCTGTCCCCCCACACTTTAGAAATCACCCAAACTAGACTCAGGAGGCTCTGGAAATATGAAAGAAGCTTATTATTTACAGCTGGCACAATATACAAGCAGATATTTACAGTATGCACCGTTATATACAGAAATACACAAGGTAAATAGGTAACACAGAAACACAACTCCCCTCCCAGAAACCTGAGTCCCCAGGAGGGGCTCTCAACCATCCCTGCACCTTCCCCCTACCCTTCTCAACCTTACCCCAGTCCCAAGGAAGAATGGAGGTTCGGACAGGGGGTTAGGAAGCAAAGTGGATTAGTCCCAAAAATGGAGGGTGAGGTTAGAGAGATGCAGCTCAGCCAGCAGCCCAAGTGAGATAGATGCCAAGTGTGTTATCTATCTGTGAGTGAAGTAGACATTACCATTATTTTCCTTTCACAGCCTGTAATCTAGTTCTTCTCACCAAAACATTCTAGCCTGCTTCAAACTAGCACACTGGGACAGAAGAGACAGAAGAGACTCAAACTCAATAGCAATGGGAGAAGGACTGTCTATAGTAGATATTACTCATTGTCCTCAAAGGAGGCACCAAATATTAGTCTTCAGATGGTGCATGTTGAGAGTCCAAAATGCTGTCTCTGGTGCAGATGTAATGAATTGGGAAGGGAATGATGTGATAACTGCAGAGTGCACTTTCATCAAACTAAATGAAAAGGTTCTTATTTTCCTGTTTTAAGATACTTGCAAGTCCTAGAAGACACCATTTAGTAGCCTGTGTAAGAACACCTTTACCAGGCTGTGATAATGTGAATTTCCATTTTCCTACAACTCAGTAGAAGACATAGCAATGTATACCATCTTGGCTGGAGATCTGAATTAACTGTAGGAAAGATGTAAACAATTCTTAATTACTGCTAAGCAGTCTGAATGGTGTTGAAAAGTTTCAGGAATTCCACCAAACTTTCATAGAATCATAGAATCAACCAGGTTGGAAGAGACCTCCAAGATCATCCAGTCCAACCTAGCACCCAGCCCTGTCCAATCAACTAGACCATGGCACTAAGTGCCTCCTTAGATTATGAAAAAGTATCTTTTACCAAAGGTAGCTAAATCCATAAATAATATTTAAGATTGGATAAAATGTCTCAGTCAAATCAAAGTGATTTTCATGTCAGTCTTTTACAAAAAGATAGATTAAATCATGATTCTAAAATGAAATATTCCTTATACCTTGAAAATAAAAACTTATATTTTAGCATTCACAGAACAAATGGGACTGCCCTCATTGAACTGAAACCTTCTGAGGGAAAATATCCAACAAAAGAAGTCTTTGAGGTTTTCTCTATAGTCAATCATAATAGCAGGAAAGTCGTGTTGACCTGAGGATTTCTCATACTAAAGCTGAACAACAGTTGATGAAGAAAAGGTCCCTGCCTTAATGGTAGACCAAAATAGAGTTTGCAAACACAACTCACAGGCAGCAGTCACACATATTGTGGCAAAACATGTTACCTTGATGTTTCTTTCCACCTACTCATAATCACTTTAGTCTTCAGACTGAATTATTTTCTCCCTCCAGGCAAGCCCTTTTTTTCTGGATAAAACCTGGAATATTTAACAGCACAAGAAAGGCAGACTAAAACCAGATATAAAACATCACCTTGTAGATTACCTTAAGATCATGAATGAAGACATCAGATTTTTAATTTACTTTCATGTAGATACTTTTCATTTTCATCACAAACATCATAAAGGAACCTTAAACCTTACAACCAAATTGCAGAAAGTGATTTGCAAACGTCATTAAGGCATTCCAGAGGAACTCACTTCCAAAAGACTCATGCTTTAGAACCAATCACCAAAATGTGTCAGGGAACAGGAGGAGATCAGCCTCACCCCTTGGCAGTGCTATGTGCTTCAACAAGGCCAAGTGCAGAGTCCTACACTTTGCCCACAAAAAACCCATGCAGTGCTACAGACTGGGGGATGAGTGCTCTGAGAGCAGCCTGGCAGAGAGGGACCTGGGGGTGCCAGCTGACAACCTGCTGAACATGAGCCAGCAGTGTGCCCAGGTGGCACAGAAGGCCAATGGCATCTTGGCCTGTCTCGGGAATGGTGTGGAGGACCAGGGAAGTCATTCTGCCCTGTTGTGATGGTTTGGGTGTTCCCCACCCCCCCACACTTTAGAAATCACCCAGACTAGACTCAGCCAGCTCTGGAAATATGAATGAAGCTTATATTTACAGCTGGCACAATATAGAAGCAGATATTTACAGTATATACAGTTATAGACAGAAATAGACAAGGTAAAAGGTAATACAGAAACACAACTCCCCTCCCAGAAACCTGAGTCCCCAGGAGGGGCTCTCAACCACCCCTGCACCTTCCTCCTACCTCTCTCAACCTTACCCCAGTCCCAAGGAAGAATGGATCTTCGGCCAGGGGGGTTAGGGAGCAAAGTGGATTAGTCCAAAATGGAGGGTGAGGTTAGAGAGAGGCAGCTCAGCCAGCAGCCCCAGTGAGAGTGATGTCGATTGATTGAGATGCAGCTCAGAGCTCACCAGCAGTAGAATTGATCTTATCTATGTTTTGACTTAGATTCTTATGCATCTCAGCAAGCCTGTGAGAGAAGTAGACATCACCACTGTTTTCTTTCCACAGCCTGTAATCTAGTTCTTGTCACCAAATCATTCTAGCCTGCTTCAAACTTGCACACCTGTACTCGGCACTGCTGAGTCCTCACCTCGAGCACTGCATGCAGCTCTGGGCCCCTCACTACAAGAAAAATATTGAGGTGATGGAGCCAGTCCAGAGGAGAGCGATGAGACTGGTGAGGGGGCTGGAGGGAAAGTCTTGTGAGGAGAGGCTGAGGGAGCTGGGGGTGTTCAGCCTGGAGAAGAGCAGACTCAGGGGGCACCTGTGCTAGTTTGAAGCTAGCTAGAATTATTTGGTGAGAAGAACTAGCTTACAGGCTGTGAAAGGAAAACAACGGTGATGTCTACTTCCCTCAGAGTCTTATGACTCTCTACAACTACCTAAAGGGAAGTGTAGTAATGTGGGGATCAGGCTCTTTTCCCAGGCAACTTGTGACAAGATGATAGGCCATGGCCTGAAGCTGCACCAGGAGAGGCTTAGGTTGGATGTTAGGAAGCACTTCCTCGTGGAAACACTAATTAGACACTGGAATGGTGGAGTGGAGCCCAGGGAGGTGGTGGAGTGTTTAAAGAAAGATCGGATGTGGCACTTAGTGACTTGGTCTAGTCGATGTGGTGGTGTTAGGTCATAGGCTGGACTTACTGATCACAGTATCACAGTATCACAGTATCATCGGGGTTGGATGAGACGTCACAGATCATCAAGTCCAACCCTTTACCACAGAGCTCAAGGCTAGACCATGGCACCAAGTGCCACGTCCAACCTTGCCTTGAACAGCTCCAGGGACGGCGACTCCACCACCTCCCCGGGCAGCCCATTCCAGTGTCCAATGACTCTCTCAGTGAAGAACTTTCTCCTCACCTCAAGCCTAAATTTCCCCTGGCGCAGCCTGAGGCTGTGTCCTCTCGTTCTGGTGCTGGCCACCTCAGAGAAGAGAGCAACCTCCTCCTGGCCACAACCACCCCTCAGGTAGTTGTAGACAGCAATAAGGTCACCCCTGAGCCTCCTCTTCTCCAGGCTGAAATAGACCTCTGATCTCAGAGGTCTATTCCAGCCTCAATAATTCTGTGATTCTGTGATTCTCAAAAGAGCTTGACAAATGAAATCATGAATGTGGTGGATTATGAACTTCCCCCCACAGTATTTGAGAATTACCAGACCAGATCAGATGGCTTGGAAGTAAGATGAAGCTATATTTACAGCATGGCAAAATTTACAAGCCTATATACACAATATATACAAAGATTTATGATTTTCATGGAATCATAGAATGGTTTAGGTTGGAAGTGACCTCAAGGATCATCCAGCTCCAACCCCTTGCCATAGGCAGGGACACCTCCCACTAGAGCAGGTTGCTCAAAGCCCAGACAAAACTGCCCAGAAGGGCTCAAAGATACCACCCCCTCTTGTCCTCCTTCCTCTACCTCGGCCAGATAAACAAAACAAAACAAAACAGAAAGCAGTTGCAGCCAGCAGCAGCCAGCAAAGCTTGTGTGTTAGTTGCTAAGATTAGAGGTGAGATATCAAAGCAGGTCAGGGTTAAAAGGAAGTAGTTAGATCCAATGACTCAAATCAGACAGAGAAGTGAACAAAGCAAAGTCCCAGGACAAAGAGAGAGCACATTTTTTATATTTTGACTTTTTACCCCTCTCAGCAAACCAATGAATGACACGATGTCATCACTATTTTCTTTTTACAACCAACGATCTAATTTCTCTCATTAAAATATTCCTACTAGCCTCAAACCAGCACAACGAGGAAGTAATCCCAGACAATTCAGTGGGAATGTGACTTTGATTTTCCTGAATGTTATCTTCACATGGCAGTCTCAGATGTCTTGTGCAAAGAAGTTCTGACCAAGGATCTCCTGCAAATAGAACTGTAGTGCTGTCCTCTCCATCACTCCTTCTTCAGATGGGGAATCTTTAGTCCTGTTCTCCTGCAGTCTTAGAAAGGTCTTTAATAGAATTACTTGTGAAGGATGATCACTGGCATACAGTCCCTCTACTTCTGCCTTTAAGTCACCGCTCATGTCCTGACAATCTGACTCGACTAGGACCACAGTCATTTTCCTTATTAACATTCTTTCTATCATGGTAGGGAAGTTCTTGGTGGAGCTGAGGTGATGAGAGAAAATAGAGTTATGACTTCCATGTACTCCTTTCTAAGTCCACTCTTGACACTGAAACTCAAGGACAAGTGTTCGGTGCAGTTTAGTGGATAATTAATGTTTTGGCTTACTGTCAATCTGGAAAAAGAATTGAAACGGTAGAAAATCCATTTAGAAATCACAAGTTGTATGATCTCAGAGGGATTCTCCTTGGAAATCAAACAAAAGTTGCACTGAATATCAAACTTTGGTCTGAAATAACAGCATTTTGCATCATTTCCCAATGTCTTTTAGAGGTACTTCTGACTGCAATCACTTCCAGTTAAAAGACACATTTTATAAATACAAGAAGTGCTTTATTTGAGGGATTTATCAGTATTAGCAATGATGAATGTGAAATGAAGACATGTGGTACATTTCACCCTGAGTCTATATTTCATCTGTGGACAAAACACTTCACACAAGATTTTTCACCAAAATTTTAACCCATTTCAAATAATCAGGAATCCCCTGACAGACTATTTCTAAAATGGTCATCGGTCGTTGTCCCTGTAATTCAGAAGCTACTCTGTTTAGATTGACCCATTTCAGGCTAAAAAAAACCCCACAGTACTCATGTTACTCTAAATGACAAAAGGTCATATTCCTAATGGAAATGAATATAATTCCAACATGATTTTCATGTTATATATTACATCATTAGCTACAGATTTATAGGGAGAGAGCTCATATATTGAAGACTGCGACACAGTTCTCTTTCTCAAGTGCACCTAATTTTTGAAGTTAGGCAGCGCTGAATTTCTTCTTATATCTAAAGTATTTTTTCTTTTATTGGCTTCTTCCTTTAAGCAAAGACTGCAGAGATTATGAATATTTCATGGGTAGAAAAACACCTACAATGCTGGGTTTTACCTACAAAATCTTTGGGGAAAGGGAGAAAATGGCAGGAAGACACTCTAAGGACAGTTCTTTTAAGAAGTCTTTGGAAAAGGGTCTCCATTTCATTTTCCACATCAATAACACCTCCTTCACTCCTTAATACTTGCTTCCTTTCATTTTATTCCACAATAGTCTTCATTCATTTTTGCGCTTTTCTTTGTATTAAAGAGTGTCTCCTGAGCTGGCTAAACCATTTTAAAGATAAAAATTTAAATAGAAAATTCTGAACTAGGAAGAAAAACACATTCGAATATAGTGGCTGTAAATTTCTACAAATGTGTTACACAGGAATAAGAACTGGGGGAAAAAATAATCAAATGTAGATTTCATATTGATTTCTGCCTTTTTCTCATGTTCAATCTTAATGGAGCTCACTCCTGAACTTCATGAATGCATTTAAAGTGAGAAATTGCAAGGGTCACAAAATTACTTTGACAAAAAACTGTACCTTCTTGGATATTAGATGGATTCTCATGACCATGACCTACCTACCCATAGAATGCTTTTTCTGACTAGTAACAATGGCACAAAAAACCCCAACCAACCAGACCAACAAAACCCAAAACCAAAACAACCAAGTGAACAAAAACCCTCCAACCCCCAAACCAAACAAAGAAACCAAGAAGGAAAATATATCCAATAAAACCTATTTCAAGGAAAGGCAAGAACATAAACCTCTCTGGCAAGTCCACTAGCAGCTCTTGTTCTTATATAGAAGTTTCTTATGTAGTGTGGTGATTGCAAAAAGCTTAATGCCAAAGAACTGAAAAATGTTAATGCTATGTAAGTGAGCATGGCTGGTTGTACAATGCAGATTACTTGCCAGAATTTGTCTTTGTTATTTAACATGCCACAGCTGCTTAGAATATCTGCAGACCACACTAGCAAAACCTTCTTCTTTATTTCCAGGTAACTAGTAAAGGTACTGAGTAAGCCTAGGTGTAGGATAGTCCTGTTGCAGCTCCTTTTGGGATTTCAATTAGCAGATTATTTTACTACAAATATTTTCTTTGGGATCTCTCACTTGGTGAGTGTTTAATGAATTTATTTTGTATATTGCACACAGGCAAGTATTTTTGACAGGTCTATTTAAAAAATGCAATAATATTGGTCTCACAACATTGACATCTCATCATACAGTTGTATCAAATGTGTGCTATATAACCTTTTCTTTATAAAGCTATGCTCATTAGTTAGGCTACTACCTTTTACCTCTTTCCTAATTGCATCTCTGTCTACCCTGTTCATATCATAGAATCATAGAATCAACCAGGTTGGAAGAGACCTCCAAGATCATCCAGTCCAACCTAGCACCCAGCCCTATCCAGTCAACTAGACCATGGCACTAAGTGCCTCATCCAGGCTTTTCTTGAACACCTCCAGGGATGGTGACTCCACCACCTCCCTGGGCAGCCCATTCCAATGCCAATCACTCTCTCTGCCAACAACTTCCTCCTAACATCCAGCCTATACCTTCCCCGGCACAACTTGAGACTGTGTCCCCTTGTTCTATTGCTGGTTACCTGGCAGAAGAGGCCACCCCCCACCTGGCTACAATGTCCCTTCAGGTAGTTGTAGATAGCAATGAGGTCACCCCTGAGCCTCCTCTTCTCCAGGCTAAACAACATGACTTATCTTGCAGTCAGTCAGCCTAAGCAACACTTGTAGCAACTTAGATTGTTCTGCTTACTGTTTTATGGCACTGACAGAACATTCCTGTTCTGCCACATTCCTCTGAATCTCACCATTTCAAATCGTTTTCAATAACAAAATTACAGAAAATACCTTTGCTAGTATTTTAGTATTTCTCCATATATTCTGTAGGGTTGTATGGATTTAGGTATGCCCTTTCAATCTGATAGTAATTTTGTTTCTGAAAAACCATAGTTCCAAAACTTGTGTACACATAGAAAGGCAGTTACCATCTATTTCTACAGCAGAGCGGTTTGAAATGTTGGAAGTGACTTTGTCTTGTACTTTCTTTTCTTTCTGTCTTTTTTTTTTTTTAATGGATATTATGGGAGGGGGAAAAAAAAGTCACACATTAACATTAGCCTTTTAAGCTTTTAAAAACTGGGATATAGAAAAGGTTACCTTCTTAGCACAGCCTTTTATATTCCTCCTTTTCTTTGTAAGTATATGTCTTACCTTTTAAGTGTGGTAAAATATAAGTTATGTCATAAAATATACAGGATGTCTGAGATAATGTTACTGCAGGAAATGTTATTTCCTGACTCTCAAGTGCTTGAAATTGTCACCTTCCCAACACATTTTCTTTACATATTCAACTGCACTCTCATTTGTTCATTTTTTGTGCCCGTGAGCACCTAGTAATATTTGGTTGGCCATAAACAGCAGGGGGCACCCACTTAACTGAAGAGTCAGGAAGTTACTTTGGCTTCTGGAGCTGCTGACTCCATACCAGGATTTATTTATATGTTTTACCATCTTAAAAATGCCCTCTCTTTAGTGGTTCATGTTTTCTTGCTAAATAAAAGTGAGCCAGTCTGGGTTTTGTGCTGCCATCTGTCTACTCAGTGTTGCTCAGAACTATGAAGTAAAAATATTGTTGCATTTTCAGTTGAAGTTGGTCTTCTGTGAGGCTTTAGTCTTGCACAAGGTTTTGCTGCAAGATTGTACAGAGATACAAAGGAATGTACTAATGGCTATTTTGAGAGAGTAATAAATAAAAAAATAGGCTTGGATAAAACCAGAGTTCAGTGCTGCGGCTGGAGCGCTTGCACCTAAAGGGCTACAGAGCACCCCAGGCTGGAAGTGACCTAAAAAGATCATCTGGTCCAACCTTTTCTGGGAAAAAGGAGAAGCTGTGGGAGCTGGGCTTCATTGGCCTGGAGAAAGGACAGCTTTGGGGAAACTTCATTACTAACTTCAGCTAAAAGAGAATAGGAATGCAGATTCTTGTAGTTACACAGCTGAAAGGAGGTAAAGGACACATACTGCAGGGAAGGCATTTCCCACTGGTTATTAACAAAAATAAATCTTTTCCAAGGACTGTGGAGAAAACAATACATCTTCACAGTTACAGCTTAGCTGGAGAAGGCTCTGTCAACCTGCTCTATCTTTGAAATTAGCACAGTTTTGAACAGAGTGATAGAGCAGATGGCCCACAAGGACTCCTTTTAATTTCTGTTATTCTGTGGTTCCAGGGCTGCTCATAACCCACTGAAGACCTGAACGTTTTGGAAGACCAGTCTGTCCACTGAAAGGAAATCACCCTTTGGATATCCCACTTGCAGTCCATAAGTTATATTAAAATTCAGGATCTGAGTGCAGAGTTGGTAATGAGAAGGCCTGGTGATGGATCCTTTGCAAAGAAGGAGGCTTAGTCTTTTTGAAACAAAGTGCTTATGCCTTTATCCTCAGTTTCTTCCTCATGTTTATGATCCTCAGCTTGTCTTTTGCTTTGTATTATACTTCAGTTTTGCAGCAACTTTTCTCTTGATTCCTTTCACAAATGAATCACCTCTTCAATGTCTCTAGGATTGCTCACATGAGTAAAATACTTAGGACATGATTGAATTTTTTCAGGATTCCTGCTGGACTAAATCCAAAAAGTCTTTATACTTGTAATTACGTTTTCATTTGTATCTGTACCTTGCCAAGTAAATGGAACCCTCGTCCTTAGTGTGATATTTCACTGCATATGCAAAATAAATGATAAGCATTAATACTAATGATCATTTTGTCTCATACACTTAGACTTTATATCCACTACACAGCTACCTCACTTAATTTTCAAGATGACAACAGTGTTGGCACTTGATTTACTTTTAGCAGAATTTGATAATGCTCAATTAGCCTTCTGCTCTGATTAATTTTTGGTGCATATCAGTATTGCCCTCTAATTTACTCTGAGAGCTTAAGAGAAATTAGCAAAAAGTAGGTAATAGCCTAACAGCCCCTAGCTCATTTGAAACTAAGGGAACCTGTGGATCTCACCTGCATCCTTCATGCACATTTTGTAGGTATAAAAAAAATCTCTAGATAAGCAATGCACACATATTAACAACTGCTTTGGAAACCATCATGGAAGAAGGCATTAGTCAGCCTAATGGACGTTCATGATTTGTGATTAAAATTATTCACAGAATCACTGAATTATTGAGACTGAAATAGACCTCGAAGATCATCAAGTCCAGCCTATGAACTAACATCACCACATCAACTAGACCAAATCACTAAGTGCCACATCCAATCTTTCTTTAAACACTTCCAGGGATGGTGACTTCACCACCTCCCTGGGCAGTCCATTCCAGCGTCTAATTAGTGTTTCCATAAGGAAGTGCTTCCTAACATCCAACCTAAACCTCTCCTGGTGCAGCTTCAGGCCATGGCCTCTCATCTCATCACAAGTTACCTGGGAAAAGAGCCTGATCCCCATATTACCGCACTTCCCCTCAGGTAGTTGTAGTGATAAGGTCCCCCCTGAATTCATTCTTCTCCAGGCTGAACACCCCCAGCTCCCTCAGCCTCTCCTCACAAGACTTTCCCTCCAGCCCCCTCACCAGTCTCATCATTCTCCTCTGGATCTACTCCAACATCTCAATATCCTTCTTATAGTGAGGGGCCCAGAGCTGTATGCAGTGCTCGAGGTGAGGCCTCACCAGTGCCATTTGGTAAAATCAGACCTTGTAAAAGCCCTGTGATACTCCCAAATGCAACCATGAGAGGTTAGTAGCTCTGAAGGAGCTTCTGACCAGCTCGTTTATGTGCACAGACTAGACAGGCAAGGTCTACAGTTGTAAACCTTTAAATGCTACCTACTTCCATGGAGAGCAGTAATCATAGACTAAGCTGGAAATCACAACAAACATTGGGCCAGCTGTTTATGGCCATCACCAAAGCTACTGATTTTCCAGCCACTACAAATGCCATCTTTATCAGAAAAGTAATTTTCTGTATGTTAGAAAGCCACTAAATGCAGAAAGCCAGTCTCTTGCTCTGATTTTTTTCCCCTACATATTTTACTCTACCCAGAAGCTGTGATTTCTATTTCATTTTTCCCCTGAAATATATAATAAGGTATATCAGCTTCACCCTAAACCAAGTTTTGGGTGACAGTTTTTTTTGCTTTAGTTTTTTTTTTTTTTTTTGCAAAGTGCTTGTGATAGAAGAAACAGAATGGTTTAAATGTCAGGCTTAAGACAGCTTTGTAGAGTTTAGAAATAACCTCTCTAGATCAGTAAATTCACTGATTAATATACAATACTGTATATTAATAGTCTCTGTGATATACAATGCCTAAATCAGGCTTTGTATATCACAGACACTATTAATATACAGTAATGTAATTTCTTTAACAGTTAAAAACTAAAGCATGTGTTCAATTCTAGAAAAAAATAATTGGACATTTTAATCTGCATGGGTTCAATAAAAAAACTGGAGGTGTTCAAGAAAAGCCTGGATGAGGCACTCAGTGCCATGGTCTAGTTGACTGGATAGAGCTGGGGGATAGGTTGGACTGGATGATCTTGGAGGTTTCTTCCAACCTGGTTGATTCTATGATTCTATGATTCTTTGTTCCAGTGAAACACAAGGTATCAAGGTGCTGCTCTGATTGACTGATTTTAGGAGTTTTAATGTTCTCTTCCTTTATGCCATTAGTACACTTCTGAAATTGTACTTAATAGAAGCATAAACAGTTTCATTTTAAACAGTAGCTTTTGAAATACTTGTTATGGACCTGCTGGCTAAGTCTGATTTTTTTAATATTGATATAATCTGAAATCTTGTATTCCTTGTAATTAATGCATCTATTTATTATTTATAATTAAGACTTAATTTGCCTGTTACTTTTCTTAATTAAGACCAATTATTTTCATTTATTATAATAGTTTTAAAAATAACTTTTACCTAATATCTACCATATTTTAATGAACATTTTTCACAAAAATCAGCTCAGCCAGGTATTGATACTGTTTGCCTGCTCAGTCTAGCCCACGATTGCCATCTAGTTAATGACTGTTCAAGCACCAAACTGGATAACTTCCCATCAACAGGGAAAATAGTGGTTATTTATACCACCAGAAGTAGCTGCCTGCTGTTGCTTAACCAAGTTTCACTCACTGCGTGACAGTGGTTGCAATCTGGCTCCTGAAAGACACCTACATTTTCTTGTATATTGAGACATGCACCAAGATCAATGTCTGGAATTGGTGAGTAATGGTTCAGTAAAATATCTTCTCTGGCTGGCCTCTCTGTTACCTGGATTAGGAAATTACCCTCAGTGTACTTCAAGAGTCTCTTAGACTGCTGCAGCTTGCCATGGCATTTTTCCAGCAGATGTCAGATAATAGACTCAATGCAAAATCATGGTGTTAAATTCCATAGGATGTCACACAAGAGTTAAAGAAGATTTTCACATTGTTCTCATCTAAACTCAAAAACATGAGTGCCTCTTGGCCATATATTCTCAGATAGCACCTGACATTCTAATTGTAGTTACACTAGCTCTGTTCAAAGATGACACAGGTCAGGAGAAGAGAGATTTGTTCAAGGGATGTTCAACTGCCTCTATAAAAACAGTAAAATAAAATTACTTGTATGGCTAATAAACCTTCCAGAACTGAAGAAAGAGATCTTCAGTAACTTTAACAATATTCACCGTGACTCCAGAAAGTCTTAATATGTCTGTGAAAACATTATCACCAGTGTGAATTAGATTATTAGCCTCCTTAGTTTATGTCATGATCAGCTGCTTACAAAGACTGTTTTATAAGATGGTTGATTAAAAATATTTTTAACAAATATTTTGTGGTTGAATCGCAGTAAAGCCAACTGTTACTGTCTTATCATTTTGTGATGAAAAATTACACAGTTCACCACTTCAGTGAATTACACCTAGAATCATAGAATCAGTCAGGGTTGGAAAGGACCACAAGGATCATCTAGTTCCAACCCCCCTGCGATGGGCAGGGACACCCTACCCTAGAGCAGGCTGGACAGAGGCCCATCCATCCTGGCCTTAAATACCTCCAGGGATGGGGCCTCAGCCACCTCCAATTACTTGACTTGAATGATACATTTCACCTTCAGCATCCTTTGCTACAGTTCCATCAGCATCACTGTGTCTCAAAGCGTACATATCACAGAATCGCAGACAGGTAGAGGCTTAGAGGAATCTCTAGAGGTCATCTAGCAGGTTGCACAGAAACACATCCAGGCAGGTTTTTAAAGTTTTCAGAGGGCACTCCACAACCTTTCTGGGCAGCCTGTCCCAGTGCTCCACTACCCTCAAAGTAAGGAAGGTTTTCCTTATTCTTAGGTGTAGCTTCCTGAGTTCTAGTTTGTACCCATTGTCCCTTGTCCTATCACTGGGCACTGATTGAAAGAGCCCAGCTCTATTCTAATGACTTCAACTCTTTAGATGTTTACATGCGTTGATAAGATTCCCTCTAAGTCTTCTCTTTTCCAGGATAAAGATCCCTAGGTCTCTCAGCCTCTCCTCATAAGAGATGTTCTAGCCCCTGAATCATATTTGTAGCCCTCTGCTGGACTCTCTCCAACTGTGCCCTGTCCCTTTTGAACTGAGGTCAGAACTGGACACAGTACTCCAGATGTGGCCTTCTTAGGACAGAGTAGACAGAGAGAACCTGATGGTCACACTCTTTTTAATGTACCCCAAGTTACCTCTGGCCTTCTCAGCCATAAGAGCACCCTGCTGGCTCATGGTTAACTTGTTGCTCACTGGGACTCCCAGATCATTCTCTGCGGAGTTGCTTCTCAGCAGGTCAGTCTCTAACTTGTGTTAGTGTCTAGGCTTAATTCTCTCAAGGTGCAGAACTCTCTTAGGCTTGCTGAACTTCCTGAAGTTCCTGAACTTCTCTACAGCCTGATCAGGTGTCATTGTATGGCAGCATAGCCTAATGTCAGCCACTCCTCCCAGTTTTGTATCATCAGTGAATTTGCTGACAGTACAATCAGTTCTTTCATCCAGATCATTGATGATATTGAACAAGACTGGACCCAGTACTGACCCCTGGGGACCACTACCGACAGGTCTCCAACTAGACTCTGCACTGCTGAAAACAACCCTCTGTACCCTGTCTTTCAGCTAGTCCTCAACCCACCTCACTGCACACTCGCCTAACCTGCACTTCCAAAGCTTACCTATGAGGATGTCATGGGAGATTGTGTCAGCCTTCCTGAAGTCAAGATAGACAACATCCACTTCTCTCCCCTTATCTACCGAGAGCCACACCATCATAGAAGGCTGCCAGATTCATCAAACACAATTCCCTTTTCATGAATGCATGATGACTAGAATAATGTTCTTTTCCTCTGCATGCTTAAAAATGGCCTCCAGAATGAGATGTTCCATCACCTTTCCAGGACGTAATGGAACACCTTTCCTCCACCTTTCCATGAGGTGAAGCTGACTGGCCTCTAATTTCCTGGGTTCTCTGTGTTGACTTTTTAGAAGACTAGAGTGACACTGAATTACTTCCAGTCCTCTGGCACCTCTCCTCTTCTCCAAAACTATGGAGAGTTGCCAGCTCCCTCAGCACTTGTGAGGGTATCCCATTGGGGCATGTGGATTTGTAATGTCTTACTTGTCTAGATGATCCCTAACCAATTCCTCTTTGACTTGCAACACATTTACCTTCCTTTATATCCAAGTGCAGGTCATGACTGCAGAAACACACACATCACCTCTTTTCAACTGACCAGTCAGTGTGTAAGCCCTTTACTTTGGGTTTAGAATAATGCCAGACCAGAGATACTCAGAGCTGAGATGCTTGACTCAGTGAAATATAAACATCTCTGCTGGAAATCAACTAATAGTAAAATAGCATAAGCATTAGCTTATTAAGGCTACCCAAAGTGTTGCCAGGGAACGTTCTTTTTCCTAAAGGAAATGAAGTGTTTGCATGTGTTTCCCTTGTAAAAAATGTATAGTCCCTTGAGATAGATGCTGGTCTTTGAATGAGTAATGATGACTCAAAAATAAACCTTTTTTTCTAGGCCTTTAAGCATTGAAGTTAATAACTGTCAGTATTCCAATATAAGATGTACTACTTTGAAAGCCATCTTAAAAAGAAGTTTCTGGTGTGGCCATGAAAATTTGGGGTTTTTTGTTTTTTTGGTTTTTTTTTTTGGTGGGGGTGGGTTTGTTTGTTTGGTTTGGTTTTTCCCTGTTTAAATTCTTCTTCCTTATGGAAAAAAAAACAAAAAACATTGCCTTCTAATAAGTGCTGCAGAGGTTAATAATGTATTCAGCTTGAATAAAACAAAAAGCTTAGTAACATTTGACACATAGAAGGAGGTAGGAGCACATTAAATGAATGCAGAGAACTGGCAGCTGAAAGGCAACAGTTGCATAATATTACCAGAGTAATGAGAAGTGTGCTACATATTAATAAATATGTGACCTTTTTATCTTGATTATTTAAAAATCATGTTATTTTAAAAGTGAATAAACAAATGCCTTGTTTGTCCTTACAAAAAGTCATAGTTTTACTTGATGGGCTATGATTTCTGTGTTAGCAAAGTGGAATGCTGTTGTACAGGTCACACCAATCTGTTTCTCTCATTATTTCAGACAACTCCACATCAGGAAAATCATCTTTTAAGCAAAAGCTTAAGCTGGAACAAGGGTATACAAGTGTATTCATTTATACATAATGAAATTTTAAATTCCTGAAAGTCAAATATAATTAAAATTAAAGAAGAAATAAAAGAGAAAAGCTGCACAAGTAAGATTGCATGTAAGATTGTTGTACACTTTAATAAGGCACAGTTTCATATTTAAAGTTGTAAATATTTGATTAATGTTTTATTATCCCTATCATTCATAACCATAACTGCAATTTCAGATGACTCATATTTAAGAAAAGAAAAAAAAACCACAAACAAACAAAAAACCCCAAACCACAGAGTATTTGAAATTACAAAATAAAATAAAATAAAAACCAAAGTGGTCTACAACCTCTTCATTTCACTTCTGTTCTATTATTAATTACTTATCAGACACTGAAGCCTCTGGGCCAGTTCAATACAAGTGATTTATATTATAAACTAAGTGGTGATGGTCAGTTAACCTAATATGACCTAAATGGGTTAGGAACTGGCTGGAGGGCTGGACCCAGAGAGTGGTGGTGAATGGTGCCACATCCAGCTGGTGGCTGTCACTAGTGGTGTCCCTCAGGGATCTGTGCTGGGCCCCATCCTCTTTAACATCTTCATAGATGACCTGGATGAGGGCATGGAGTCAGTCATCAGCATGTTTGCAGATGACACTAAGCTGGGGGTAGATGTGACTGGGTTGGAGGGCAGAAGGGCTCTGCAGCGGGACCTTGACCACCTGGACAGATGGGCAGAGTCCAGTGGGATGGCATTCAATAGCTCCAAGTGCAGGGTGCTGCACTTTGGCCACAACAACCCCATGCAGAGATACAGGCTGGGGTCAGAGTGGCTGGAGAGCAGCCAGACAGAGAGGGATCTGGAGGTGCTGATTGATACCCGCCTGAACATGAGCCAGCAGTGTGCCCAGGTGGCCAAGAGAGCCAGTGGCATCCTGGCCTGCATCAGGAATGGTGTGGTCAGCAGGAGCAGGGAGGTCATTCTGCCCCTGTACTCTGCACTGGTTAGACCTCACCTTGAGTATTGTGTTCAGTTCTGGGCCCCCCAGATTAGGAGGGACATTGAGATGCTTGAGCGTGTCCAGAGAAGGGCGATGAGGCTGGTGAGAGGCCTTGAGCACAAGCCCTACGAGGAGAGGCTGAGGGAGCTGGGATTGTTTAGCCTGGAGAAGAGGAGGCTCAGGGGTGACCTTATTGCTGTCTACAACTACCTGAGGGGTGGTTGTGGCCAGGAGGAGGTTGCTCTCTTCTCCCAGGTGGCCAGCACAAGAAAGAGAGGACACAGCCTCAGGCTGCGCCGGGGGAGATTTAGGCTCGAGGTGAGGAGAAAGTTCTTCCCTGAGAGAGTCATTGGACACTGGAATGGGCTGCCCGGGGAAGTGGTGGAGTCGCCGTCCCTGGAGCTGTTCAAGGCAAGATTGGACGTGGCACTTGGTGCCATGATCTAGCCTTGAGCTCTGTGGTAAAGGGTTGGACTTGATGATCTGTGAGGTCTCTTCCACTCCTAATAATACTGTGATACTGTGATACTGTGATGCAGCTTATTATGAGATAATTTATCAGATTTTCAACAGGAGTTGAACTGTCCCAGAAACTCACAGCTCAAAGCCTTGAGTCCTTTTGTGTCTTGCAGAGATGAAACCCTGGGCTGCTGGAGAGCCTCACGCAGAAAGCAGCGCTGTTGTGCCGGACACACTGTTGAAGTGCGCGGTCCTTGCAGGGACTCAGAATCCAGTGAGATCTGTGTTGCTCAGACAGGGAGAGCTAACTGACAAGGGCATTGGGCACTGATGAGTTACTTGGAGAGCTTTCCCAGTAATTCTGGCAAATTCTGCTTGTCAAAGAGGTTATAGAAATCCTAGCTGAATCTATCAATAACATTTCTTTGTCCTCAGTCTCTCATTTGCAAACTGAGAGACAAAACTATCTTCCCCTAGTTGCACATTTCTCTTGCAAAAACTACACTGTAAAACATCGAAGCTATTGGGGTTTTAAATGGTTATAATTTATCGAGGCATAATGGCAAAAGCAACAGGCAGAAGAGAAGTATATCATTAATCTTTACAGAGTTTTAAACAGCTATTACAACCAACCTAAACAAATGAACATATTTCCCCCCACAGTTAGTTGAGTAGCAGAGAGAGAAATGTCCTCTCTTTCCTCACACCAATCATTTGGCAAAATGATACTTTTTTTTTTCCATGCAGACCAGCAATCAGATACCTCAACTCTAAAACCATGATTGAAGAGCAGAGATTTCAGGAAACAGCATGGTGTTGTAGAGCAAAAAGCATATGGGGTGTATAATAGTCTGGGGTAAAGAGTCCCCATGTAAATCCCACTGACTGTCTCCTTCCATCCCTCCTATTTATTATTATTTCTAGTGCTACAGCTACTATTTGCATTCCAGTAGCTGCTACTGACTAGCTGAAGTTGATCCTGTGAAATAATAGATACACTCTGGATCCAGATACTATCCTGTAACATTTTCAGCTGGCCAGAGAAGACAAAAAAACACAATAAATGACATGTTGTTGTTCTTGGTCCACAAATGGGAAGCCACAGTTCTGAAAAATCAAGTGGCTTGCTGAAGGGCCACTTCAGTGGAAAGGAAGTCTGCGGTAGAGGCGGTAAGTCACCACAGTTGTCTCAGGTTGCACTTCTGTGGTCTGAAGTCCAGGATGATTTTTGCCTGATTTTGGCACTTTTACTATCCATTCTCAATGAGAAAATGTTGCTTATAGGAGAACCAAGCACCATGCAGGGAATTGATATGGTGTAAATCCTGAATACAACATAAAAAAATACCCATTTCTTTTTTTAAAATCCAATAAAAAAGCATCAGGGTTTAGAATCAGGCTGTGTTCCCTGTAGTTTAGGAGGCACCACAGATTCTTGAAACTACTAGAGGGCTAGAAAAGAAAATATGAAAAATCTGCAATGCTCTGAAGAAAGAATTTAAAAAAATCAGAGTGGTCTGTAGGATATTGCTATGCTGATATGTTTTGTATTGGTATTGGCATAAGTATCAAACTTCTTACTTTCACTGCTAACAGAGCCAGCAAAACTTACATACAAGATGTGTACTGCACAAGGAGAAAGTTGACTGAGCTATTATCAGAAAGGACACCTTTCCTGACTGAAATAATCACCTAGCAAATCTACCATTATAAATCATGGCTTATTCCTATTTCTTGGTATTTGTGAGAGGTCGTCTTCAAGTAAATGTGGCACTGCATCATATGGTGGCCTCTGTGATTTTCTTTAGAGTAAGTACACACATGTTAACATTTATCTTTTGTTCATATCTTGAGCTTAGTTTCTGTATTTGAGTTCATTCTATTCATGATGTATTCGAGTGATAGACAATGCATCATTCTTACACTGATCCATTCACAACTATTGTGTTAAGAAAGCATTGTGCACTCCAAATAGGTTAATTGGTTTGTAGCTTAATCTAAGTAGGACACTGTTGAAGACAATAAGCAATTCTTTTTTAACCAGTGGTGTTATTCACTGAACTATTTCATTCATTTCTGTGTGTTTCGCTTTCTCTCTTTCATTTCCAAATGCCATTGTATTTTGCTTTTATTTGCATGGGTTTCTGTAAGAATGTTGCTATTAAGTTATTACACTTGAAATAGGTTGGACTGCTTGCTAAATGCTGCCTGGTTTTTTTTTCCCACTGAATTCTCTGCATGCAATTTAGAATTCTGTTTCTAATAAGATTATCAAGGAAATAATGAAAACCAGTAGGATTGTTCTGCTAGCAAGTCTCCTTGGTGATTAATGAACTAAATAATAATGTTTCTCTCTATGGTCAAATTCTGCCTCCAGCAGTATCAGGGAGAAGACAGTAACTCCCATGTTGCCAATCGAGCCACTTTGGATTCACTATGTCAGATTTAGTTACTGTGGTATCTCTGTGACCAGAGAATTTGATTTCACATGTGTCTGTAGGTTAAGGCTTGGTCGTGGTTTCTTTGGGAAAAAAAATTGCATGCTGTATAGTCTTAAAAATCACACAGCCAAGAATCTTCCTAACAGAAGCAAGGGCCAGAGAAGGGCCACTGGGATGATCAGAGGGCTGGAGCACCTCTCCTATGAGGACAGACTGAAAGAGTTGGGGCTGTTCGGTCTGGAGAAGAGAAGGCTCCCAGGTGACCTTATTGCAACTTTCCAGTATCTGAAGGGGGCCTACAAAAAAGCTGGGGAAGGACTTTTCAGGATATCAGGAAGTGACAGGACTAGGGGGAATGGAGCAAAGCTGGAGATGGGTAGGTTCAGACTGCATGTGAGGAGGAAGTTGTTCAGCATGAGAGTGGTGAGAGCCTGGCATGGGTTGCCCAGGGAGGTGGTTGAGGCCCCGTCCCTGGAGGTGTTTAAGGCCAGGCTGGATGAGGCTGTGGGCAGTCTGCTCTAGGGTAGGGTGTCTCTGCCCATGGCAGGGGGGCTGGAACTCAATGATCCTTGTGGTCCCTTCCAACCCTGACTGATTCTATGATTCTATGTTTCTATTCTATGAATCTCACTTTAGCCATAAAGCAAAAAGAGAAGAGCAAGCCGAGAGTGATTGTGAGACAAGTTTACACATCTAGAGAATGATGAGTGATAATGGTTTAAACCCACTGACCTCACTCAGGCTGCAGGATTCCTTTCACACCAATACAAGTACACAAACGTTTTGTATTTTCCCATATAAAAACTTACAGTTTATACAGGGGCTGGATGAAGCATCTACTGGGCAAGGTGGGAATAAAGTGGAAATTGTACACCATTCCTCTGTCAGACTCAGTAAAACAAAGTCTTTTGTCACTGGATACAAAGGGCAGATCTAGAGTGAGTATCTAAGTGGCATGTGTTTCAATCTAGCAACCCTGATAATAGATCAAACAATCAGATTTAGATAATCATGTCTCATCTGCCTAGAGTTGTATTTTCAGATCATCTATTGATAAACCTGTCTAAGCTCCCCCAAGAAAACTCAATGAGGAGTAAACCATGATACATTTGCCCATTCACTGGGGCTTATCAACCTTGAGGACAGTTATTTCCAAGACAGGTGGGTAAGAAATTAAGTATCAGAATTAAATATCAGAAAGAAGGTGAAAACAAGTAAATAGACTGAAGCGCTGTGATGATTTGGGTGTTCCCCACCCCCCCACACTTTAGAAATCACCTGGACTAGACTCAGTCCGCTCAGGAAATGAAGCTTATCTTTACAGCTAGCTTAATATACAAGCAGATATTTACAGTATATAGAGGTATATACAGAAATATATAAGGTAAAAAAGTAATACAGAAACACAGCACCCCTCCCAGAAACCTGAGTCCCCAGGAGGGGCTCTCAACCACCCCTGCACCTTCCCCCTACCCCTCTCAACCTTACCCCAGTCCCAAGGAAGAATGGAGGTTTGGCCAGGGGGTTAGGAAGCAAAGTGGGTTAGTCCAAAATGGAGGATAAGGTTAGAGAGATGCAGCTCAGCCAGCAGCCCCAGTGAGAGTGGTTATCTATGTTTTTATTTCTTGTTCCTATACTTCTCAGCAGGCCTATGAGGAAAGTAGACATCACCATTGTTTTCCTTTCAAAGCCTGTAATCTAGTTCTTCTCACCAAAACATTCCAGCTAGCTTCAAACTAGCACAAGTGCTATAGGAGGAATGGTCCTTGAAGACCCCAAAACACATTTTCAATACAGAATACAAAATTTTCAATGAGATGTCCACATATTTTTTCTTTCAAAGGTAGATAGAAGCTTTGGTGGTGTTGCAGAGGGGGGTTCCTTAGTACCTACGCCTATTTGGCAGAGGAGAGAAATTAATTGGAGTGATATAATTTTATATAAAATATATATTTGTTAAATTCTATATTTTTGAACTCTCGTCACCCCCAACCACTGTATATTAATATTAAAAGTCAGTACACAGTTATGAAAACAATTTAGGATAAAATATGTACAGGAATTTGTCAATTAACTAGCAAACACTCAAACTATAAACAGAGAGAGGAGTTTTCCCTGTAGCTTAATGCTGCTTGGGGTCTTTATGCTATTTGCCCAGCAGAGCGGGCTGAAACTGATTCTGCTCTACAGCAGAGGCAATTTATATTACAGAGGTATTAAAGCTTTTACTCACAATTCTTATTAATTATTAATCACCCTCCCGGGCTGTGTCATAGCCTATGTCTAATGTCCAGACTTCAGGGAATCTCTACTCATGGACTTGGAGACCGGAATCTTCCCGGCTTGAGGGGAGAGGATAAATCTTTCCAGCTTCTGGGGAAATAGGTTTTCTCTAACCTTTTCTCCTGGCAAAGGATGTGATATCTGCCTTCGGTGCTGCTGGCTTCTTCTGGATGCTGTGTCCAGGAATTCTCAGCTGGCAGGATGTGAGGAGCAGAATATCGTGCTGTGTCTGGCATGGTTGTTCACGGCTACCAGGCTGTGTGTGTGTGCAGACAATCCAGAGTCTGCTTCCTGTTTATCTCAGTGGCAATGGCTCTTACCAGGCAATGGTAGGCAGTGGGCATGCAAAGTGTGCGCGGCTGCTGGGAGCCTGAGCTCCGTAAGTAAAGGCAGTGCAGGATCTGGTCCTGATAGGACGATAGCGTGCAGATGTGCACAGCTGGCTTAGACTATAGGCTCCATATATATGTGCAGGCTTAAATGAGCTCTGCAAGAAAGGTACACGGGCAGGTGAGCTGTGAGTAGATCAAAGCATGAGGTCTGAGCCGCTGAGCATTGAAGCTATGCAATGGCATCCGAGCGTGGGGGTCTGAGTGGCTGAGCGCTGCAAGTGAGGGTCAGAGCTGTGTCTGAGCCGTGCAGGTGAGTCAGAGCTGAGTAGGGCACGTTGTTTACCCATGCACCCCTATTTATTGAATGTGGGCTGAGATTAATGGTCCCTTTGGCCACTAGAATGACCAATCAGGTTGGCAATCAGACAAACCTTACCATAGTAGGCAGAAGGCACTTGCCTGGACTTTCGCAAATATGGGGATCACATAGGTTTACCCCAGGGAGACACGAGCTCTGTGTGGGGGGGCTTACAGAACTTGTTTACAACCAGAGGTCCTGGCAGGAAAACATGTCCAGGCATGGCAAGGCATAAGCAAACCTGCTTTTCAGGCCTACAGGCCCTCCACGACAGTGGGTTTTCTTTGTTTTGTTTTGTTTTGTTTTTCATTTTCCTGGGGATAGAAATGGTGGAAGCTACCTCGTCTCTCTAACCCCACCATAGACAACCAGCCATGGAAGATCAAGTCACAAATTTCAACAGGGCGATCATTTTTTTTGTACACCTATCTTTTGTTGCTGTGTGTGAAGCCTGAGGATTGACAGCATGCTTTTCTTTCTCTTGAGTATACACTCTCAGTCAAGGACTTGATTAGCACATTTTGCCAATAAAACAGGCTATAATTAGCTTTTAATAATCGGTGTAGTTTTGCTACATCAGCATGCGATTTAGACACTTGAGGTATTTTCAAAGCTGCATTCAAGAGCTCAGTATCACCTATCACATTTGGGGCAAATAAAGCTTTAGAATAATGTTTGGAAAAGCAGCACCCTGTAAATATAAGGTGGTGTAGCACCATATGGAGACTGGCTCTATGACATATGGTTTGAATTAACAAGTTTAAAACTGTTAGGATCAGTTTTTCTTTCACTGAAGGGGAAAAAAAAAAAAAGAAAGAAAAAAAAAGATACATACAGTTAAATAAGCTCCAGTAATGGATACAGACCCAGCTTGTGCCAACATGCTAATTTGGCTATACTAGTTAGGCTTGGTTTTTTCTTTAAGCAAACAGCACTGCCAGCTGAAAATGTGTTTTATTACTTTTAGTATAAGGAACGTTGTCACCACCACCATCATGATGATTGTGGTCCTCATTAAAATAAATGATTTGCCCTGATTTTGTATTAAAGCTATTAAAAAAGGCAAGACTGAATGATAGAGGAAAATAAAGGATAGAAGCGAGCCTTCTGATCTCACCTAATTGAATCTTTGTTGGCTGAATTGATCTGAAAAAAGTTCAAAGATCTGGGATCCATGTTACACAAACATTGTTTCATTTAATCAAAACAGTCTTTGAAGTGCCATGCTTACAGACCACCTGTAGCTTTGAAACCTGAAGTCATAGGAAAGCTTCCGTGATGGTCTGTAGTTATGACATGTGAGATTAAAACAGGGACACATCCATGAAAATTTATTTTGCAACAAGATTTCTTTTAAGCACCTTTTTGCTAAGTCACTGGCAGCAGCAAGCAAAGCATTCCTCATGAGAGTTCATATTTTGTTTTTCATAAGCTTTCTGTCTTGTTTCACAACTTTAACTGTTGTCACATTTAAAGACAATTTCAAAGACAAAACAGCTGTGAGGTTATCCTTGGTATCGAATGTAGCAACACTGTGAGAACTTTCTTTCTCAGGTCTCATCTTGCATCTGAGAAAGTTCATCTCTGTACTAAAACAAGAAACAAGGACAGCATATATTAAAATTGTGGCAACAGAATAAGAAAAAGAAATAAAGATTAAATATTCAGAGCCAGAATCTCTTCCAGGCATGCAGGTTGTTCACACAAAGGAACTACAACATAGTATGGATAGTTGGTATCAGTGACATTTCAGACCATCATGTCCAGTGGGTCAAAGCTTTCTCCAGCCTTATTCTCTTAGGAGTTTCTATCTGGAATGCAAATATAGTGGGGACATGACTGGCAAGCTCTGATTTTCAGCAGTCATCAAGCACTATGACTTCCCTTTGGAATTGTAGCCATCCATTTTAATTTAGAGAAGCTCAGAAATTGCTAAAGACTGGTGAAAAAAAAAACAGTATGGGATCACTGATTTACCTGTGGTGCACTTGTAGCCTACTACTTCTAACTCAACCTGTGTTGGAAAAAGCTGAGAACCTGGACCAACTTCTCAATGATTCAGATTTCAGAGAGGAGAAGAGGTAAAGACAATGAAAATAATGTTAGAAAAACTTGCATTTTCTCAGCTGAAATCTATGCTTATGTTGCTGATATTGGAACTGTGGGAATATGTTCCTGTAGACCTACCTGGAATTTGATAATCCACTTTGATAGTTTGCCTAATAACATCCAGATTTCTCTCCCTGCCCTCCTCGGTAATCATTTTCTTGATTCCACACATTCATTTTCAAAATCTCATGCTTCAATTAGAAAAAAAATATTTCTTCTGGATCTGGTTACATTACTTAGCTACACACTGCCATCAAAATTAATCCTCTTCTGCTTTAAAATATCCTCTTCTAGTGACTGAGGCCTAATATTGTGCTGCAGCGCTGAACTTCTTAGAAGAAAAGGGACAAAAGCCCAGTGTGTAGGTCCATGTGGGGGACTCATGGCATATGAAAACTTGAAACATTCAGAGCAAATAAAGATCTATGCTCCTCCTTACTACATAATTTATGTATTCATTGCAATGTAAACAACCGTGACTCTTTTTCGTATGCAACCTAGATCTCTCTATTTATATAGAACTTCCCAAAACAGAGTGCCAAGGGCAGAACTCTTATTTTATAGTAAAATGATCAAATAATAATTAATGTATTAATCAAAGAGAATAAAAACATATTACTCGAGTGCCACTTCAGTGATAATGCATGACACAAGTCTGTGTGAATACAAAATGCTGAGAACATCAGGGAACAATCTATATCATACAGTATCACAGTATCATCAAGGTTGGAAGAGACCTCACAGATCATCAAGTCCAACCCTTTACCACAGAGCTCAAGGCTAGACCATGGCACCAAGTGCCACGTCCAATTCTGCCTTGAACAGCTCCAGGGACGGCGACTCCACCACCTCCCCAGGCAGCCCATTCCAGTGTCCAATGACAAAGTGAAGAACTTTCTCCTCACCTCAAGCCTAAATTTCCCCTGGCGCAGCCTGAGGCTGTGTCCTCTCGTTCTTGTGCTGGCCACCTGAGAGAAGAGAGCAACCTCCTCCTGGCTACAACCACCCCTCAGGTAGTTGTAGACAGCAATAAGGTCTCCCCTGAGCCTCCTCTTCTCCAGGCTAAACAACCCCAGCTCCCTCAGCCTCTCCTCGTAGGGCTGTGCTCAAGGCCTCTCACCAGCCTCGTTGCCCTTCTCTGGACACGCTCAAGCATCTCAATGTCCCTCCTAAACTGGGGGGCCCAGAACTGAACACAGTTCTATGTCAACCATAGTGGGAACAGGGTGTAGTACACTCAGTCTATCACAACATAGTTCAAAATTTTTAGATAAAACATTTGATACTTTGTCTCATTCTGCAAAATACTATGTTCTACCACAGAAGGGACAAAAGTCTAGAGGGTAAAATATATACATGTACTGTCACCCAATTAAGAGAGTCAGGGACCTGCTGGAGAGAGTCCAGCCAGGATGACTGGGAGACTTGAGCATCTCCCCTATGCAGAGACACTGAAAGACCTGGGGCTGTTTAGTCTGGAGAAGACTGAGAGGGTATCTGATCAATGTCTGTAAGTATCTGAGGAGTGGGTGTCGAGTGGAGGGGGGCAATCTCTTCTTGATGGTCTGCAGCAATAACATAAGGAGCAAGAGTTTCAAACTGGGACATAGAAGATTTCACCTCAATATGAGGAGAAACTTCTTTACAGTGAGGGTGATGGAGCACTGGAATAGACTGCCCAGAGAGGTTGTGGAGTTTCCTTCTCTGGAGACTTTCAAAACCCACCTGGATGAATTCCTGTGTGGATTACCCTAGGTCATCCTGCTTTGGCAGGAGAGTTGGACTCGATCTCTGGAGGTCCCTTCCAACCTCTAACATTCTGTGATTCTGTGATTACATGCATACTGTATAAATATATTGCTCATTATTTCATTTGATCATTGAAATATTTGAATTTCATATTCTTCTTCTAATTGCACTATAAAACTTAGTATTTAAAATGAAGGAACCAAACTAATACTACATGCAAAAACATATTGAATGATTGGGATATCGTGTTTCAAAGAAATAAGGATTTGTCCTGTGCATTTATCTAAGTTACATGTGCAAAAGTTGCTGGGTTTCCATTTCATAAGCCTTGGGGCCCTTAATCTCTTGGGTTAGAATATGCACAGCATACGTCTGGATGTGGCTTTTATATACTTGTGTCCTGTATGTCACAGTCAACATCTGTATTTTAGAGATGTCAAGTAATTTAAAAAAGTCCTATACAACAGATTTATTAAACAAATAGGAAGAGTACCTAGTTCTACATAAGTCTTCCATATAAATGCCTAGATAGAGAGATAGATAGATAATTTTAGCAAATTAAATCCTCTTCCCTTGCTTATAACACATCTGGCAGAAAGTGTGCTGTGTGACAGACATTTGCCCTTCTCTACATCAGTACCTGATAGTTAGGCAGAAAAGAGGCAACATGGTATTAGCAAATCTATTTCCCTGTCTTTTCTCTACAGGTGCTAAATAATTAGTACTGGTTGAATTATTCATTGCAAATAATATTCATTGCTAATTTAACCTTTTTTTTTTTTCATTATTATTTATTTTGTTTACGAATCATTCAAAAGACAATCCTGAATTCTGATGATATATTTGCTACTTGTAAGTATTCAAAAAATACTTGGACAAAGATATTTAACCTAGAAAAACACTGGTTCATAAATTAGTTTCTTCAGACAATTATAAGGTATGGCTGGCCATCGAAAGCAGATGCTGTGGTTTCTCTGTTCTTGTTGCTAGACTTTAAATTTTAGAAAAAGCAAATGAAAAGTTCTAACTAGCAAATAATCCACATGTGGAGTAAGTTTCCTGGCTCATAAACATTTAAGAGACTTCTGAGATTAGCAAGTACAAATAACAAAGAAGCAAGGAACTTGTGGATATATTAGTGAACCTATTTTCACTGTTTCAATAACTTTGCACTGCCACTGTGCAATACTTTTGAATCTAATCAAGTCTCTTTGGACAATAGGAGTTAGGGTGTGACTGTCTTTGTAGTAATTGAGGCAGATGTATCAAAATTAATAAATACAACGATAACCTAAGAGAATAGCATAGGCAAAGCAGCATAGTTGACTCAATTTCAGCTACCAGATGACTACTTTAAAATGCATATTCATTCCAGCATTTTGCACTGGTGTTTCCTATTCAACTTCAAGGTTGAGAATTAAGAGTTCCTTCGTAAGCATTATATTTTCCAGCAGTGCATGCATAAACAGATATATATCACCTATCAAAGACAGACAGACATCTCAGAAAATATGAACTGAGAGAAACCTTGCCAAAATTAAAGAAATTACAATGTGCTTACAAGACAACTTTAGAATGGAGGTTACTGTTATCCTGCTTACAAGTGTGGTATCCTTAAAACCTTTATTAGAAAGAAATTGTTCTCTGATCCAGACTTGCTAAGCAGATAGAAATCAAGGACTGTATACCAAGGAAGGCCATGCACAATTTCTTCCAATCAAAAAAAAAAAAGGAAAGTGGATCTTAAAATATCTGCCAGTCACTCAGCACTATATTCATCCAGCACAGGAGGACAAATTATAACAAAGTCTATTGCACTCCAGCTTCTTCTGTCCTTATGCATTTTTTAAAGGCTTCACACTCTCTCTTACATATGAAAAGAAGAAAAGTCTGCTGATTTTTCATCACTACGGATGAGGAGAAATTCTGCTCAGTTATGGACATCCTGCAGGTTAACCCCTGCCGAGTCTATTTGCTGAGTCTTGAGAAGGTTACTGGAGCAGAAATATCACCTACCTTTCCATACAGAGTGACTACATGGCTTGAAAAAGTTAACATTTCAAGATTACACAATACTGAGTTCTATGTGCAAACTTCTAACTATGTAAATTCCTCGCATTTCATAAAATGGAATATAATCAAGTGGTTTAATGTCAGCCAGCATCCAAAGGTAATTGCTTTTCTGGAAGGAAAAAAATAATAATTTTGCAATATGCAGCATAACATTCTTACCATTTTCAGCTAGACCAGTTATATTTTAAAGCCCTCTATATTTAAATCTCTATTTCAAATATTACTAGATTATTTTTTAAAGTAACATTAACTTTTAGTGAGAGCTTTAGTCTTTCTGCTGATGAAGAGCAATAGGATAACAGATCCATTGAGCTCACAGACACTATTATTTACCATAGTGAGAGATATGTCATTACCTCGAAACACAAACATAGAATATGTCTCACACCTCTTTCCACTTATAATGGATATCGATACAAAAATCCCAGTGGATGATCAAATGGGCTCTGATAAACAGAATTGTCTGACATGAGTTTCAGCACAGCCTCATGATCCATACAATTTCACTGACCAGGCTACTAGAAAGACTGAAGACAGCATTTGAAAATTCTTCCTATGAGACTCCATTAGACAGGCAAGGAAATTTCCTTTACAACACAGGAGAAAAAAAATAAATTTAAGTAATTTGTTCACATCCAACATTTGCTTAGAGTCATAGAATCCATAAGGATGGAAAAGAGCTGTAAGACCTGTAACCCATCTACAATGACCACTAAACTATACCCTGAAGTGCCACATCTAACATGCTTCTTGAACACTTCCCTAGGCAACCTGTTCCAACACCTAAAGTGACATTTGTCTTTGCACAGTTCCTTCAGTGTCACTTAATATCTAGCTCCTAGTTACTGTTGTCGAAGAGATGGCTTTGTGCTTCAAGCATGTACATAAGCTTGCATTATTGCTCAGTTTTTAAGAAAGTATGTGTTGGAGTATTTCACGCTATTTAATTTGATCCAACTTTGGCTATTACCAGAATAGTCTGTTCTGCTCCTCTAAACGTCTTTTCAGGCCAAGCATTTCTTCTGTCTTCTGTAGGAGGATAATGAAAGTGGGCTGGAAAATTTGGTCTTATTTTGGAGTTAGTTTTCTATAGATTCAGAGAATAAGAATCCCAAACAAGGAAGGCTGTGAAAATCAGAGTTGCCACTTCCAGCAGTATCTGCACTAGCTAGAAGAATGTGAAAGTGTACCTTCAGATTTCAGGTGCTTATGTATGGCGGAGTAGACTGAAATACATATCAAGAGAAGTGCCTCTATTCACACTGGAAACTCATTTCTGGGGACTTAACTTCCATTTCCCTTCTAATGTAGGGCTATAACTGTGCATAGTGTGACTGTGTTATGAACAGAAAATGAAGGAACAATGCGTAGGTAACTACAGGACTATTGAAGCCTTCAGACGAGAGCTGGTAGAAACAGGGTTTGAAAAGAAGCATGCACTGAGAGCAGCATGACATTGGTTAATTAAAGTCTCGCTTGCTGGCACTTCCAAAGGCTTCATCCTGACACACTGGCTGTATGTTTTTAGCCCTATGTTGCTGAACCTGAAGAGGCTGTGAGGTCTTTGTGGTGGTTCTCCTAATGTAGAGAGAGGCAATGCTGTCTCCAGCTGCGCTTAAGTTGTGTTAAGCTTAAATTTAAGGACTGTTCAGCTTGTAATTGGAGCTCATTCCTATGTATTCAACAGTTTTCATTTTCCAGTTCTGTGACCACACCAGTTCCCATCGAATGTCAGCCTCAGGTGGTACATTTTGCCCCTAGTCTCAGTACCATGGAATACATTTTCTTTTCTTCCTGAAAAGATTGCTTTACTTTTGGCTAGATAATTACTGAGAATCTGGAGACAAAACTTACCTTGATTGCACTGAGGCAGGTTTCTGAATACGATTTCCATTGATCCGAAGCCAGTGTTTCTTTTTAATCCATCCTCTGTGATTATTTTACACAGTGATGTATGTGTAATCTGATTCTTATTTGCACAGTCTCAGAAATACTATGTTTTTTTCTGATGACACAATATACTGTTGTACTCAATGCTGTCCTCTGTGAGAGAACTTGCAGGCTGATATTCCTGCTGTGATATCATTGATACTACCCAGACCTCTGAGTTTAGCTTATCCCAGGGCATGCCATTTCTGAAGCAAAGGTGACATTAAATGGCACAACAGAGCAACTTCCCTCCTTTATACATTTCATGTACATTTCTAATCTTGTATAGTTATTTTAGAATTTTTTTTCCTTCCAAAAATGACATTTCTATGTATTTCTCAGTGTCCCTGGCATTTTATCAGGTTAATTTATATATCTATATCTATATTCTATATTCTAATGAGCAAACTCCTGTGCTCTATAAGCAAAATAAAAGAAAAAAAAAAACATTTGCTTCTACCATTATCTTTAAATATTCACCACTGAAAATAGCAATCAGATACCAAGCCTGGTAGTTGAGGCTTAATCAAAAGTGCTTTTATTAGTAATTGTGATGATGTCTTTGCTGCTATCCTGGAACACAGGCATCCTGTGACTCACAAGGATATATACACACATTGGTTGGACTGTATTATCATGTCACTAATTCACTGTAATGGAAGATCATCTCATTATTTTATAGATGGCTTAGAGTGTGCAGCCTTGCTCTTGTCCATGTCAACCTTAGATACAGATGTGACTGAGTTGGAGGGCAGAAGGGCTCTGCAGCGGGACCTTGACCGCCTGCACAGATGGGCAGAGGCCAATGGGATGGCATTCAATAGCTCGAAGTGCAGGGTGCTGCACTTTGGCCACAACAACCCCATGCAGAGACACAGGCTGGGGTCGGAGTGGCTGGAGAGCAGCCAGACAGAGAGGGATCTGGGGGTACTGATTGATACCCACCTGAACATGAGCCAGCAGTGTGCCCAGGTGGCCAAGAGTGCCAGTGGCATCCTGGCCTCCATCAGGAATGGTGTGGTCAGCAGGAGCAGGGAGGTCATTCTGCCCCTGTACTCTGCACTGGTCAGACCACACCTTGAGTCCTGTGTTCAGTTCTGGGCCCCCCAGTTTAGGAAGGACACTGAGATGCTCGAGCGTGTCCAGAGAAGGGCGACGAGGCTGGTGAGAGGCCTTGAGCACAGCCCTACGAGGAGAGGCTGAGGGAGCTGGGGTTGTTTAGCCTGGAGAAGAGGAGGCTCAGGGGTGACCTTATTGCTGTCTACAACTACCTGAAGGGTGGTTGTGGCCAGGGGGAGGTTGCTCTCTTCTCTCAGGTGGCCAGCACCAGAACGAGAGGACACAGCCTCAGGCTGCGCCAGGGGAAATTTCGGCTCGAGGTGAGGAGAAAGTTCTTCCCTGAGAGAGTCATTGGACACTGGAATGGGCTGCCTGGGGGGGTGGTGGAATTGTCGTCCCTGGGGCAGTTCAAGGCAAGGTTGGATGTGGCACTTGGTGCCATGGTCTAGCCTTGGGCACTGTGGTAAAGGGTTGGACTTGATGATCTGTGAGGTCTCTTCCAACCTTGGTGATACTGTGTGATACTGTGTGAAGTAAAAATCAGATGGGAATTTCTCAGATCAGAATGCAGGAAATTAACAATAGTCTCTTTTTTTGCCATATGTATTACAGATGATTCTTTGTAATGTTGACAAATCCAGACTGATTTGTAACTCAGATGAGAATGCAGCTGATGGACAAAGTTCTTCCCATGTTCTCATCCTAATTGAGCAGTTTGTTCTTTACACGGAAGAGCTTTTAGTTGTTTGAATTGTGGAAGCGAAAGTGACTGAAATTTGTCTTTTGCTTTAATAATGTTTATATCATATAGTCAGTTAATAACTTCACAGCTAAATTACTGCTCACTTGCCTACTATGCTCTTCTCTACTTTTTTTTATTTGACTATGCCTTACACTCTTTCTTCTTAGGCACAAAATCACAAGGAAATATTCACTGAGTTATTATAGAGAAAGCCAGACCCAGGACAATAAATTTATATCGCTACCAACCCCCTGCTGAAAATTGATCCAGCTATTTATGTTAGAGATCTTAAAAGGCAGATAATCCCATTTGGACTCAGTTCATTGAATTAATGAAATTCATACATAAAATGTGAGAGTGTCTATCTAAAGTACTCAATCCTTTGTATACCTGAGAAACAATGGTAAAAAATGAATAGAAGTGGGGATTAATGGATATTTTAATCTTGAGAGACACATAATATGGATCTTCTATGACAGGAAATAAATGTTTACAAATGTTTCAGAAAATAAGCTCAGTTCAAATCACTTTTCTACACACTTGAAACATCTCCAAAATCTTGTCTGCTGCCAATGAAAATATGAGCAGAGTAGATTTTTAAATATACAGGGTGGTCTACTTGTTGACGTCAAGTCCTTTACAACAATCTTGGAAATTATTCTTCACTAGAGAGCAATGACTGAGTATTTTGTATTTCATAGAATCATAGAATCAACCAGGTTGGAAGAGACCTCCAAGATCATCCAGTCCAACCTAGCACCCAGCCCCATCCAGTCAACTAAACCATTGCACTAAGTGCCTCATCCAGTCTTTCTTGAACACCTCCAGGGACAGTGATTTCACCACCTCCCTGGACAGCCCATACAGAATACAGAATTACTAGAGACTCCATTTGTGCACAGTTACATAATGAGTTTATCTCTCTTTAAAAGAGGGTATATGTGCTTTATTATGCAGCAAAAACATAGATATGAAACCAATGGCAGCAATTCATCACACATTATTTCATAGCATGCATTATCATGTGTATAGGTAGGTTTAATAAATATCACTAACACAGGGACACAGATGCTAGCAAACCCAGCTGCCAATACCCAAATACTGAAATTACCACATTTATTGTTATTCTTTGTAAACCCAGTTAAATAAATATTTGGTTATAAGGAAAAAAGGGGAAATGAAGTAAATTTTCAATCACAATAAAAAAAGGGCAGCTGAGAAACATCTCTTACAATAAGAAGGCAGCTATGCCTACTCAATTTGTTAAAATATAAGAAAGAATTTGAACACTCTATAGAAATGTAGAAAATGAGGGTCTTTTCAGTCTAACAAATAGGATGATTAGGAAACTAGATCTCAGAAAAGCTGAGGGGCTTGGGGCTTTTTAGCCTATAGAAGAGAAGACTGAGGGAGCATCATATCAATGATGCTGTATTGATGAGGCTGTATCCAGGTGGGGGTTGGTCTCTTCTCCCAGGCAACCAGCAACAGAACAAGGGGACACAGTCTCAAGTTGTGCCGGGGAAGGTATAGGGTGGATGTTAGGAGGAAGTTCTTCACAGAGAGAGTGATTTGGCATTGGAATGGGCTGCCTAGGGAGGTGGTTGCTATGTCTGGAGGTGTTCAAGCAAAGCCTGACTGAGGCACTTAGTGCCATGGTCTAGTTGACAGGATAGGGCTGAGTGCTAGTTTGGACTGGATGATTTTGAAGGTCTCTTCCAACCTGGTTGGTTCTATGATTCTATGAATGCTTATAAATGCTTAAAGGGTGAATGTCAGGAGGGTGGATCAATTCTTTTCTCAGTGGTGTCCAAGTGACAGATAAAAGGTAAAGAGCACAAAGTTGAACATAGGTGTCGTAGTTTTTTGTTTAAGAGCATGACAGACTTAGATTATTCTACTTTACTCTTTTAAGGAAACAGGGCAGTGAAGTGCTGAATTGGAGAGGAATATAGAAAAACTGCATTTAAAGATGTGCAGGAAAAGATACAACATACATGAATCCTGAACACCTAATACAGATACAGGATATATGAGAATTCCCCCCAGACTTTCCCCCAGCCAAGCTAAAACAACCAAAACCCCAATGTTCATTTCCTTCCCCCCCTTTATGCCCCACCACCTCCACCACCACCATTGTCTCCTGTTTAGCTCAAAAGCAGGCCTGGATTGCGCAGCTAGACATTTGCTGCAGCAGTGGCCTCGAAGGCTGCAGGCCACAGGGCACTCCCACATAGTTACCTAGTCAAGGAGAGCTGAAAAGGAAGGCAGAAAAGAGACAGAGCTGACTTTGTTTCTCTCTTACCCTCCCTCAGCAGGATTATGAGATTCAATAACAAAATTACGATACCTGGGGATGCCCAAATTCATCCCCTTGGACAGACCTTGGTCTCTGCAGGTTTTTAGGGGAACCTAGGATGCCCTCAAACCAGCGTGTTAAGACGTTTCATCTAAACGTGAGGAGCAACTTCTTTACTTTGAGGGTGACAGAGAACTGGAACAGTGTGGTGGTTTGGCCCTGACTGGGGGGCCAAATGCCCGCTCTATCACTCCCCTTCTTAGATGGACAGCAGAGAGGGGGAAATATAACAAAACCCAATAAGATTAGAAGCCATTGTTGTTAATCACAGGATCACAGGATGTTAGGGGTTGGAAGGGGCCCAAGGAGATCATCGAGTCCAACCCCCCTGCCAGAGCAGGACAATGCTATCTAACACAGATCACAGAGGAACACATCCAGACAGGACAATAATGCAATAATAAAACAAAGCTAATGCAAAGGCCATGTGTGGAAGCCAAAGGAAGCAAAGATGTTGTTCTCTACTTCCCGTCAAGCCAGACGGTGTTCTGGTTACTCCCCAGGAATCAGGGCTCTAGTACACCTAGTGGTTGCTCCAGAAGACAGACAATATCAACAATGTCCCCACGCTTCTTTCACTCAGTTTATCTATCTGAGCTGACCTCGTATGGCATGGATCACCTCTTTGTTCAGTTTGTGTCCTCTAGTATGACTGTGTCCCCTCCCAAAATCTTGTCCACCTTCTCAGCGTAATCTTGGGGCAGGGGAATGTTGGAAAAGTGCAGCCTTGGTGCTTGGTTCAGCAGTAGCCAAAACACTTGTGTGTTATCAACACGCAGCTACAGCACTGCAAGACAAAGCACAAGAAAAATGCTCTGGGTTGAATCAGCTCCAGTTCAGCCAAACCAAATACAAACAGGCTGCCCAGAGAGCTGGTGGGATCTCTATCTCTGGAGTCATTCAAAATCCACTTGGACACCACCCTGTGCAACCTGCACTACGTGAAACAGATCTGGGTGAACCTGCTCTGGCAGAGAGTTGGACGAGATAATCTCTCGAGTTCCCTTCCAATCCCTGTCATTCTGTGAGATATTAACACAGATATTAAAAGATAGATTAGCAGGAAGACTCCTGCTATTCTCCTATGAGGACAGACTGAACGAGTTGGGGCTGTTCAGTCTGAAGAAGAGGAGGCTCCCAGATGACCTTACTGTGGCCTACAAAAAAACTAGGGAAGGCCTTTTCAGGCTATCAGGGAGTGACAGGACTAGAGGGAATGGAGTGAAGCTGGAGATGGGTAGGTTCAGACTGGACGTGAGGAGGAAGTTGTTCAGCATGAGAGTGGTGAGAGCCTGGAATGGGTTGCCCAGGGAGATGATTGAGGCTCCATCACTGGAGGTGTTTAAGGCCAGGCTGGATGAGGCTGTGGCCAGCCTGCTCTAGGGTAGGGTGTCCCTGGCAATGCCAGGGGGGTTGGAACTAGATGATGCTTGCAGTCCTTTCCAACCCTGACTGATTCTATGATTCTATGATTATATTAGTTTAAACCTTGAAATAAGACTGAGTATCATAGTGGAGAAAGTAACATTGGAATGGCTTAGCAGGTGTAAGTACAGTTGCCATTGCCTAGAATTTTTCAAGTTAGATCCTTCTAAATGTTGGATTTGAACATTTCCACAAAAACTACATGGGTTTTCTGATGACATACAGAACCTATGAAACTTTCTTCATTCCCTTTCTTTGCAGAAGATTGGGAAGCTTTGTATTGTTATCAGAACACTTTCAACTTTACATTAGGACATAAACTACAATGAAATTTCATGCTGGCAGGCACAAACAGTCATCTCAAAAAGCCTGGAAGGACTAATCAATTGATCAGATCTATTATAACGCTTAGGTGATTTCTAGATTTGGCAGATGGAAAGAATTTCTCTATAGATCCATATTAGCTGAGTTCTCAGGGTGTTTTGTTACTCTCAGTTGCACAGAAAATCCCAGGGAATTTTCTTTAGTTTGTTACAAGGTTTAGGAATTTAAACATATGTGTCTACATGCAAGCTGGTAGTTTTCATGACCAATCTAGGCAGTTCGGGATGACCAGGATGTAGCTGAACTGATCAGATGTGGGGATGTGCCTCCTTTAGAGTGAACTGAATTGCTCCCTGGATGCTTTCAAGTGCGTTGACTGCATTCATATTGTTGTGGTAACTTTTATACTAAGCTCACAAGGATGCAACAACATTTAGTTGTCTAAAGTCTGGAGTTTATCCTCACCTTTGGTAGGAATGCACAAGCATAATGCATTTAATTTTCTGACACGACAGGGCTGTGGACATTGGGAGAACATTGGTATCACCAGTTCTCTCCTTGAGACACAACATGGTTCAGGATTTTAGTGAAACCCAAGCTTTTGGACTCTGAATTGACAGCTACAACTCTGTGAAATTTAATGGTGTGTAATACATAAGAGATAAGACTAAATGATCTTTTCTGGCTTTAAGTGTTATTATGGTTGTTCAACCCTGAAATGAAGTTGGTGGCATCGCTGCCTTGAAAAGAAGGTAGAGTCAAAATTCACAAAGTATTTCTTTTTTAGATTTGTTTATTTAGAGAAGCTGGCATTATGGTCCTGTCCAAGACATGGTTAGCCATGCTGTTTTCCTCTTCTAGAAATCTCCTCTGTGGTATAAATTTCTCTACAGGATTTATCAGCTCTGAAGCTTACAATCAGTTTATATTTTGAACAAGCCATCCTAAAAGGTGCTTGTTGAAATGTGCCCCGAGAAATTAGTTGTCAAAGACAGCCCCAGGGACAACAAATGCTTCCAAAAGTACTTAATGGTACTTACTGTCTGTATAAATTTTTATGTTTTCAGAGCACAGCCCAAACACTTACAATTAACATTAATTATACTACCACTTGTAAAATGGCACCATTTCAGGGTGAAAAAGCTCATGCAACCTATTTTCTATGAAACTCTGATGCATAGTTTTTACAAAGCTGTAATGGAAGTGGGTTTTTTGGTTCCCCAGATAACACAGTCATAATCTCAAAAGGATTACATGAGTCAGCCCTCAACTTGAGTGTTTCTGTAGAGGCTGTTAGCTTGGCTGGCACTGCATCATCTCACACACACAGAGAGTTGACCAAAAGCTTCTGAACATACACATTCACACTTATCTTGCCAGAATTGGCACCCAGAGACTTCATAGTTTCCCACTAAATGTTGATCTCTTCTCACCTGGCCTACCTGTCAACTAGAGAGTTCAGATACTTATTTCATCAGAGCTGAATAACATGACAAACACAAAGTAATGACTGAATGTCTTTAAAAGGAATGGAAGTAGTAATGAAGTAGAAAGAAAAAGGAATAATGAGATGGGAGAAAGGAATGACAAAAAAAGGAAAGGGAGTCCACAGTGATGTATCTTTGAATGACTATTCCAGTGAAAATTAATATGATAAAAAATTGGTGTGAAGTCATCTTCAAGCGCAAGGTTCACAACACATCAGGCAATGACCACTGACACTTTCAGCCAGTAATTGCAATTACATGCAAGATTTGGCTTTTTGTTTTTTTTAACCTATTTGCTAAATATCCTTAGTGACATGAGAAGAGTGGAATCAAATAAACCATTCAGGTCAAATGACTTCTTCATACTAAATGCACAATGAAGTCTAGAGGACGAGTGAGAGGTTTTGCTGTGACTTCGATCCCAAATACTCAGGTATTAGTCAGTCCTCTTGACCTCCATGAACTGAGGAAGGAATTTGAACCTTTTATTATGGAGTTCTTTCAATGCTATCTCTGTCGTGGCTGAGGCAAAGCATATAAGAAGATTCAGTTGAATATTGTTTTAAAACTTCAATTTGACAATTTTTTATAGGTTTGGATTTGGTTTCAAGTAAAAGTTTATGTGAATAATAACAGAAAAAACATATCAGGTAGATCTGTGCCTTCCCTACTGTACTTCTGTAAATGTGCTCCTGAGTTGCTGGGTTTTTTGGCTTTTTGGTCTTGGTGAGTGTGGTGGTTTGGGTGTTCCCCACCCCCGCACACTTTAGAAGGTACCCAGACTAGACTCAGACGGGCTCTGGGGATATAAATGAAGCTATTTATTTACAGCTAGCACAATATACAAGTAGTTATTTACAATATATACAGTTATATACAGAAATATATAAGGTAAAAGTAATACAGAAACACAACTCCCCTCCCAGAAACCTGAGTCCCCAGGAGGGGCTCTCAACCACCCCTGCACCTTCCCCCTGCCCCTCTCAACCTTACCCCAGTCCCAAGGAAGAATGGAGGTTCAGCCAAGAGGTTAAGAAGCAAAGGTGAGTGGCAGGTGAGGTTAGGAAAATGCAGCTCAGTCTGAGTCCAGCCAGAAAGTGAAGACAAAATGGCCAGAGTGTTATCTAATGTTTACATTCTTCTTCAGCAAGACTCTGAGGGAAGGAGACATCACAATTGTTTTTTTTTTTCACAGCCTATGGTCTAGTTTTTCTTACCAAAACATTCTAGCTACCTTCAAACTAGCACAGTGAGCAAAAAAAAAAAAAAAAAAACAAAAAAAAACACTAACAAGGAAGATGGTGACAAAATCTATATGTAAAGAGCTATCAAACACATATGTTGGACAAACAGGAGAATTATCTGTGCCATTTGCAGTTGCCATATGATTACTTGCCACAAAAGCAGATAGACTAGTTTCAAAGAGAAGTGCAGTTTCAGAGTTGCACTGCCCTTTTTATTTCTGTAGGGGGTTCATTCTAAAAGACACACTCTGCAGGCCCAAGTAGAAAAAGCTACGATTAGGGCTGTACAGTATGTGACTAAAGGATTTGTTAACCTTAGCGCTTCAAAGCACACTTGAAAATAAGATTCAAATGGGCTCTTTCTTTTGTGGTTCTGTAGTGATAAACGAGTTCTCCATGCACCAATGCTCATGATTACTACTTCTCCAATGTTGTGACTCTGGATGAACGCTAGATCAGTCTTAGTAATGTCCAGCACATTTCATCCATACTAAATAATATATGCCATGGCAGCCCTCCATAGCTTGCTTAGGAAAGGGCTGCAAGTCTAGTCATAGCTTTTCTGGGATTATACCATCAATTTTCAAGTGCTCCACATAACATGCAAGCTTTTTCCAGTAAAGAAAGGAAGGAAAGAAGAAGCCTGATGGGTAATCAGTATTTTTGTTGTTGGGTTTTGGTTTTGTTTGGGGCATTTTTTTGCTGTTTTTTGAGGGGATCATGTGGTGGTTTTGGGGGCAGGTTTTTTGGCTGTTGGTGGTTTTTTTCCAATGGATTTAAAGAATGGTTTGCTTTATAGCTGTGTTTTAAAACCCTTATATTTTAATGTCTGCAAGAAGCTTGCTTTCTGATCATCAGTTTATGAATTAGTAGAATAATTCATGACATGCCCTTAGGATCAATACTTTTAAACGTGCCTGTGGGTAACATCACTCACATGATTCATCCCAACACAGCAAGTGTAACTATTCAAATGCATAAAGTTATTCACAAGTGTAACCGCTTAACAGGCCTTTTACTGTTCCTATGAAAGTGAAATGCCCATTTTGCCTCTGGAGCCCACTGAAGACATTATATTTAGATTTCTTCTGATTCTAACAACAGTGCATCACTAACAGTATTAGGTGTAGCTATTCCTCCCTCTTTCTCAATATAAGAAAGGCCTCCAAAATTTTATTCTTCCTCAAAAATGAACACATTCCACAAAAGGTACCAAGATACCACTCCCCCTCAAGGTTTACCCAAGCCATCACTTTAAAGTCTTGTCTGTAACTGGGAGCTGTTGGCCCTGATGACTTACTGATTGACTAAGGACCTTTTGCACCCTGATAGCTTCTTTCTCAAGATCTGATTTATCCTCCAATTTAACAACTTAGAGCCCTTTCTCATCTTGTTGTTAATGCTGCTGTTTTATCTATATACCTTGGATAGCTTAGTTTACTCAGTCTGCCTATCCAGTTATCCACCTATCCTGTTTTATTCTCTTCCACAGACAACACTTTGTTCATGGCTTTTAAGCTCTAGCACAGATCTATCAGTACTATTCCCAAGAAAAGAAACTCTAACTTTGTAGTAAGCATATTTACAACATCTAGGAAACATTTGAATTTTTTTAAGATTAAATCTCACATATAACTCACATGCATCTGAATAACAGGGATTTACTTCACTTTACATAAATGGTATGAGTCTTCCGGAGTTTGCAGAAACATTTCTCCAAGTGCCGTGTGCTGCACTTTGGCCACAACAACCCCATGCAGAGATACAGGCTGGGGTCGGAGTGGCTGGAGAGCAGACAGACAGAGAGGGATCTGGGGGTGCTGATTGATACCCGCCTGAACATGAGCCAGCAGTGTGCCCAGGTGGCCATGAGAGCCGGTGGCATCCTGGCCTGCATCAGGAATGGTGTGGTCAGCAGGAGCAGGGAGGTCATTCTGCCCCTGTACTCTGCACTGGTTAGACCACACCTTGAGTCCTGTGTTCAGTTCTGGGCCCCCCAGTTTAGGAGGGACATTGAGATGCTTGAGCGTGTCCAGAGAAGGGCAACGAGGATGGTTAGAGGCCTTGAGCACAAGCCCTATGAGGAGAGGCTGAGGGAGCTGGGATTGTTTAGCCTGGAGAAGAGGAGGCTCAGGGGAGACCTTATTGCTGTCTACAACTACCTGAGGGGAGGTTGTGGCCAGGAGGAGGTTGCTCTCTTCTCTCAGGTGGCCAGCACCAGAACGAGAGGACACAGCCTCAGGCTGCGCCAGGGGAAATTTAGGCTTGAGGTGAGGAGAAAGTTCTTCCCTGAGAGAGTCATTGGACACTGGAATGGGCTGCCCGGGGAGGTGGTGGAGTCGCCGTCCCTGGAGCTGTTCAAGGCAGGATTGGAAGTGGCACTTGGTGCCATGGTCTAGCCTTGAGCTCTGTGGTAAAGGGTTGGACTTGATGATCTGTGAGGTCTCTTCCAACCTTGATGATACTGTGATACTGTGATTTAAAGGAAGCTGTAAAATAGAAAATTACAAGTAATAATGGTGTTAATATAATAATGCTTGGGCAAGAAACAACACTCTGTTGAGACTAGAATATTTAGTATTCTGAAAGCTAGAGCTTATTAAAAAAAAATATATTAGAATTCCTAAAGAAGTCACTTCGGTGCATTAGGCTCATACCATTTATGTAAAGTGAAGTAAATCACTGTTATTCAGTGCATTAGGCATTTTACCTAGTCTCAGTCAATGTACACAAGAAACAGAGAGTAGATATATCCGGAGAAGATAGGTGTTATCAGAGCACGTTTCCACCCCCTGTCAGGAGAGAGGAGTTGGGAAGAGTGTTTGAAAACCTTTGCAAAAGTATTAAGGCACTTTGCTCTAGATCATTTGTGATATTACCCTTAAGAGTTTGGAAATGATAGAAATTTACTGTGCTGGGTTTTGTATGCACAGTGTGTTTTTAACACACTATTTCAGCACTGCTATAAATTTACATTGTCCTAGAGGAAGCTGTGACAAGCACCAAAACTTGGGGTGTAACTAATTCTGCAGTAAACAGAAGCATGAAAGGAAAATAGAGGCACTAAGAGTTTACTTTGCCAGGTTACAGTATAAGTCTTGTTTCACTTAAGGACAGAACCAAAGCCTTATGGCAGCTGTCTCAGGCATTGAACCATTCTGTTCAGCAAACTGGAGAGCTGTTAGTACTGTTTCCCTGAGACTTTCACTTTGGCTGTCTGGGACAGCACTGCATGGCAATATGAAATATAAACTGTCTCTTCTTCTAAGTGTGGAATAGTTTGTCCCGCACACTAAGTCAGTTATGACAACTCAAGAATAGCAAACATGCTTGCCAACTCCTCAGCAGGTGGAAAAATCCATGTTTTGATTCTGTTCCGGATTCAGTGATCTTTGCTCCCACCTGGTGTCTCTAATTGACAGCTTCTTTGCAGATGATGGAGACAGCAATGTGATTCGAGGCTTTAGCTTTAAACTACATATTTAAAACCTCACGAAGCTACGGAGGAGTGATTTACTCTGAAGGGAAACCTGATAAGCTCTCTCAGCAGAAATGAGGGAAAGCATCGTAATAGAAATAGCACTAGTTGTTAGAGCGATGCAAATAGAAGGATCGCTCACAGGGTACTGGCATGCAGCCACTGCTGGGGCAGAGCATGGCAGGCGTACTGCATCCTCTGTGCTGCGCTGTGCTACCTTTATTTAAAACACAGGCAACTGAGAAATAGTGCTTTCAACTGGAAGTGTGGGAACATTATGCCATGAGGTGTCATGTAACCTTGCAGCACAGGTTTCAGCACAGGTGTCAGCTCTAGCAGGACAGCTTATATCTCTGTTACTTTGTTCATTTTGCTCATTGGAAGTCCTTGGCAGAAAAAGTTTCCCATCAGAGCTCTAAAGCTCTGGGGCCAAGCAGTGAGATATGGTCTCAACTAAGAAAAGACGAATCCTACATTAGACCAGCAATGTCATTTTCTGGTATATAGCTGGCTGAAGAAATCCACAAGGTAATACACTGATCTCCATTCCTTTCAGGACTCTGAAAACTTTGTTTCTTAGGATGATAACACCTTCTTACCAGTTTGTATTTGGCTGTTAGGCAAGTTCTGACTTCAGCAGACTTTGTCTGAATAAAGAGGAAATCATACTGGCAAAATTAATCTGACAGGAGGGCTCTGTGTGTGTATAGGAGTAGGGGAATCCTAGGTCACTTATATGGACAGAGAGGATGAGGCAGGCATTCTGGGTCACTCTGGGTTTGAGTGTTACCTGCTCCCCCATTCTTATGAAATCATACAGACTAGACTCAGCTGAGATGGAAATTAAGAATGGAGCCTTATATTTACAGCTTAGCACAATATACAAGCAGGTATTTACAATATATACAGCCATATACAGAAATATACAAGTAAAACAAGTAATACAGAAACACAACACCTCTCCCAGAAGGCAGAATCCCCAAGAGGGGCTCCCAACCACCCTTCTACCTCCTTGCCACCCTTATCCCTTTCTACCTTATCCCAGACTTTGCCTTACGTTTAAGGTGAGTTTGGAGGATCGGCCAGGGTGGATTAGAAAGCAAAAGGATTAGTTACACAGACAGCAACTTAGGGAGAAAAGTGCAGGCAGCCAGAGGAACACAGCCACTGTGTTATCTATGTTTATGTTCCTGTTTTCATACATCTCAGCAAGCGTATGAGCGAAGTAGCCATCACCATTGTTTCCTTTTCACAGTCCATGATCTAATTCTTCTTACCAAAATATTCCAGCTAGTTTCAAACTGGCACAGTCAATCAGTTTATAAAGAGCAGAATAGCATGGAGATATCCTGATGTACTCATGGGGAATTGGAGGAATGATGCAAAAGGTATAGAAATAAGGTATTTTCTTGATGAAGTTCCAAGGCATTTACTTTTTTTTATACCCATTCACTAAGTCCCCTAAGGGTTCATCAAGAAGCTGGAGGCTGAGTCTTAAAAACAACAGCATCTAAGCATGTGTCTGATCTCTATTGTTTCAGCTAGCACTAAAAGCATTCCCTTATATCTGTTTTATTCCCTTTTCAATGCAACATTGAAGAGCGAAGGAACTAAGAATTTGGCTGTTCTTATCAGGAAAATCTAGGTAAAAATTAGATTGTACGCTTGAATACATATTCCTTCAAAATCACAAGCTCTGAATCTCAAAGTAGCAATTTTAAAGGAATCTCCTCCTTTCCTGATAGACAGATTTTATTTAGATTGCTTTCTTCCACTGAACATTCTTGGATATGATCATTAAAGAACTGAGGTCTCATTTCACCTATGTAAACATTAAAGAACACATATACTTTCCATAAAATAGGGATTGTTGAAGCCTATTCACAAAGTTCTCCCTCCTTGCCCTGTCTTGCTCCCATTGATAGCAAATCTGCTTCACTCTGTGTATGGTTTTCATGCAGCATTATGGGATACTTCAAAATCAAATTCTTAATAAAAAAGTAAATTGTTATTATTGTAAAAATATTTTGGCATGAAGCAATCTCAGGAGCAGCATTCTTTCAGACTGGGATTTGAGAAACAGCACAGTATTTAGCTTGAATCAAATATCTTTATGTATTTAGTAATTTATCAAAGCCACTTGGTAGAAGTTGGGAAAAACATCAGTTTATCTTATTCATGTGGGGGTTCCTGGTTATGCAGCAATACTCTTTTAGTTCCTCTCCATTTTCCAAGGCCTATATTGTTCAAGTCTCCTACTGAGCTTGAGGCGAGTGCTTTTATTCTGCTATAACGTGCGAACCAGCTGACAGGGGCTTCTTAAAGTTAGCGTAGGATATTCCAGACTGCAAGGAGCACCCAGAAAAAGTAAATAGCATCCACAGCATGAGACATCTGCCTCACTAGGTCTGAATTTAGCTCCCCTCTGAGACAGCAAATTAGCAATACTTTAGCCTGTTAATTCATCTGTTAAGTGATTTTTCACCTTTGAAGCAAAAACAAAGCTCTTTCAGGCTGCTGAGGCAGTTTCAGTCACATTTTAAGGTCTGTATTAATATACATATATATAATATATTATATATAAATATACATATATTAATATAAGATGTGGATGGCAACAATTTACCACCTTGTGAAAGAGAAATTCTCTGGCAGTGCAGGTTGTTCATTACTAGGTTGGCCTGAAATAACACAACAGCTGCCTAGCACAGATCCCACAGTGGTCCATGGGAAAAGTTTTTACTTTGACAAGGAGACGACTTAGAGCAATAGCACATCCCTACAAAAAGACTTTCTCTTTGTTTTATAGTGGTATGCACTTCTAGAAACACACATACTTTGCCCTATTTTCCTTTAACAGGATAACAAGCTATCTTTTACGATTTTTTCCCATGGCAATTTTGCATTAGTCCATATTCACTGATAGCAAGGTAGGCAAAAATTCCTCACACCTGCAGACCTCAGAAAATACATTTGTATTTTTCACTTCACTAGACAGATGACACCCCATGCAGGGATTTATCACATGATGACACATCTTATTAGAGAGGTTTACTCATGAACCAGCTCACTTCCCATTTGTGATGACATAGCATGTCACTAACAGCTGTAGGAATTGTGATACAAGGCAAGTATTTGGAGTTTTTAAAGGGTGTTTAGTGATGCCACCTGAAACAGTCAAGAGAAAATATCATGTGCCCATTGACAATTTATAATAACTGAAAAGTAATTTATAGACTACAACTGGTACATGTGCCACAATTGGAGAGCCCTGATTTTAAAAAGGGGGGAGAAATCCACAAACAATCATTGTTAAATTATTCTATTCCAAAACAGAAGACACCAAAGAATAAAAAAGCAATACTCAGGGTACTGGAAATGTCCTAACAGGGTTTATAGGTATGCTAGAAAGAGGCCCACTGCCCTCTCTATAGACGCAATCAAAATCTAGGCAAGATATTTTTGGCCTCTAAAATTATCCTAACAACAATCACTAGCAATTGCACTGCATATGGAACACTTATCCCCACAGGAGGTACTCAATACCTGCTTTGCTTCAGAATCTAGCAGGAAGACCAGTTGTTCACTCGGTACCCAGCCCTCTGAGCTGGAAGGCCGGGATGGGGAGCATAACAAAGCCTCCATAACACAAAACGAGCTGGCCAGTGACCTGCTGCACCACTTAGACATACACAAGTCTATAGCAATGGATGGCATACACCCAAGGGTACTAAGAAAGATGGCAGAAGTGCTCACCAAGCCATTTTACATCATTTACCAGCAGTTCTGGCTAACCAGGAAGCTCCCAGTTGACTAGAGATTGCAAATGTGATGCCTATCTACAAGAAGGGCCAGAATGAGAATACAGGAAATTGCAAGCTTGTCAATCTGACCTTGCTGCCAACAAAGGTCATGGAGCAGATCATCATTATGCAGCAATCATGTCCAGTCAGCATGGGTTCATGAAGGACAGGTCCTGCTTAACAAACCTCATCTTCTACTACAAGGTGACCTGCTTGGTGGGTGAGGGAAAGGCTGTGGATGCTGTTTACCTGGATGTTGATAAAGTCTTTGACACTGTCTCTCACAACATCCTCCTGGAAAAACTGGTTGCTCATGGCTTGGGTGGGTGGACACTTAGCTGGGTAAAAAACTGTCTGGATAGCTGAGTCCAAAGAGTGGTGGTGAGTGGAGTTAAATCCATCTGGTGTCTGGCCACTAGTGGTATTCTCCAGGATACTGTTTAGGGATGATTCTCTTTAATATCATTATCCATGGTCTGGATGAGGGGGTTTAGTGCACCCTCTGTAAGTTTGCAGATGACACTAAATTGGGAGGGAGTGTTGACCTGATTGAGGGTAAGAAAGCTCTACAGAGGGATGTGGGCTGGCTAAATCAATGGACCAAAGCCAGTTGTATGAGATTCAACAAGGCCAAGTGCCAGGTCCTGCATCTGGGTCACAACAACCCCATGCAACACTACGGGACGGGGAGGAGTGATGGGAAATCTGCTCAGTAGAGAAAGACCTGGGGGTGTTGATCAGAAGCCATAAGAAGATGATCCAGGAGTGTGCTTAGGTGGCCAAGAATGCCAACAGCCTCCTGGCCTACATCAGGAATAGTGTGACAAGCAGGATGAGGGAAACAATTGTTCCCCTGTACTTAGCACTGGTGAGGGAGACCTTATTGCTCTCTCCAGCTACCTGAAATGAGATTGTAGCAAGGTGGGTGTTGGCCTCTTCTTCCTAGTAATGAATAATAAGATGAGAGGAAATAGCCTCAAGTTGCACCAAGGGAGGTTTAGAATGGATAGTAGAAGAAAATTCTCCACTGAAAAGGTTCGCTAACAGAAAAGGACTTCCCGAGATGGAAAATAGTGAGCTGTTTCAGTAGTTAGGAGTGGAATTTGGCTCATGATATTTACATAATATTTCCAGTGTCTGATGCAGCAGAGTTATACATGCTCACTCGATCTTTAAAAAGAAAAGAAGCAGACAATATCAGATTCTGAGGGGAAGAGCACCAGAACAGGGTGAGCATCAAAAACAGAAGTCCAAATATTCTGCTAGACTGGAGCACTCTATGGCTCAAGCATTTCCTGAGCTAAAGGTAATATCTTTATTTCTACTAGCTGTCAATTAATTTCTTATTTAAATTTAGGAACTTAGGTCAAATATAGTCACGTGGCATATTTCTTGACAAGATTTCAAAACTCTGTTCAAAGGAAGCAATTGTTCTCACTGTGCACATAGTCAAAATGAAGCCCATAAGTCTACAGAACTGACCAGAAGTCATGTAGCTATCAAATAATAGAAATGGATATTTATTTCAGAACTCAACAAGTAGGTCTTTTGGGATGAATAATAAAGCCACTAACCAAAAGTCACAGTATTTCAAACCTTTTTTCAGTAGTGAGGAAACCAGGAATGCTTCCCAAATCTGTCTTGGTCTGTTTCAATGCAAAAGCCAAACAGACTATCACTACTTCGTGCTTTCCTGGTTTTCTTGCAAAGTAAATCAATGCATGCAACATGGGAAGCACACTTCATGTTCTCATGCAGATCCCAGCCTGGACTACTGGAATCCAAGGCTGAGGATGTTTTACTTATTTGCAGTACAGGCACAGCTACAGGGAGCAAAACCAGTTATAAATTCTCAGCAGTAAATATTTGCAGCCAGAAAACAGGAAGAAAGAGGAATAATATAAAATTATTTACAAATAATTCATCATGATGTTTTAACAGGAGATACTTGGAAAGTGGTAAATAGTTCACAATAAATTTTTTAACCTTTTCAAAATTGAAATACTATTTTCCATCTCCATTCTTCTGAGAAAAATGACCAAAATTAAAAAAACAAAACCAAACAAAACAAAAACCTGCTTAAAGTAAAGCACAATATTTTTGTCATTTTCATTTTGTTTCACCTGCAAAGTGTTTTTAAAGATTTGCTTGAGATTTCCCTCAATGCTTGGGTTTCATGACTGAATCAAAAAACCACCACCTTATTGTTTGCCTAGTTATGTTAATGAGTCCTAGCCCAATGAGCTAACCTTTAAATCACACAACCTCTTTATTAGTCTCTCTCAGACTGCTGCAAACCCCTTAAATCTCTTGCCTCTGAAAGATTCTCTTAGCAGAACTTGAAAGCAGGACTTTTTATCTCTGATACGATCAACGTTTTAATTATTTTCTCAAGTACTTGTCCGAGTCGTACACGTAACAGGGAATATCAGCGGGAAATCGATTTGACAGACACTAATGTCGCATGTTCACCAGTTCACCAAATTACACCAGCCCCGTTACCACAACGGACATGAATGGTCCTGGCCCTACAGTAAACCCAGGACACCTAATGTGGTCTAATTAAGACAGCAGTACACAGAGAGGTAATACGGTCTTAAATGAGGGTTAGTGTCGTTCAGTGAATCAGTTAAGGTCTTTATTTTGTGGATGGACTTTCACATACTTTTCTGTGTATTTATGATAATGTTATTAAGAGCTAAGGCCTAAATATCTGCAGTTATCTAAAAGATGTCATGGATAAAAATCCCATTGTTTTGCAGTTTTGTCTTTTCTTCCCTCCCAATTACTTACTGATGGCATTTTTTAGCACTATATTTCAATCTATCATGTTTTACTTATACAAAAAAACTTCTTGAGACTTGGTCATATTGTTTGCTTCTTGCTGCGCAGAAGGAAAAGGGAAAAAAAAGTGAAAATTTTTCTTTTGCCTCCCCTTCACTCTTGAAGTGTTCTTCGGGAGCTAAACTATAAAAAATTCCATCAGTGAGGACCACGGTGCACAGTGGTTGGTACTGGTGATAAAGATTACATCTTTTAAAAACAGAAGATATAAGAGATACCATTACTGCAGGAACGTTAAGAGCAAGGAGGCAGAAATGAGCTTTCAGAATAGAAGATGTTTGGTTTGGGGTATTTTTTGTTTGTTTTTTTTTTTTTTATTCCTGCTGAACAGTAATTGTGCATTTCCCTTTTCTTCCTCTCACTGTCTCAATTTCATTTTTTAATGCTGTTTTATAAACAGGGCTTGAGAAACTTTTCTCAACTTATGATTACTTTAGTCTAAAGTGTGGGTGACTGGCAGTGCAGGCATTTCTGCAGTACTGAACCTCTTTCAAAATTCCATCCACACACATCCTCACACTGATAAAACAGGAACTCCATGAAAGTATGAAAAAAATGGACAAAACTAAATCTTTAGCTTCACATTGGGTATTATTTCCTGTTGTTTTTGCTACAAAGCTGTAATTGGCCTAGTGAAATCTGATAAATGTCTTCTTATAAACTCAAGCATCAACTGATGGTGAAAAAAAATATGATGGAACTTGTGACTGAGAGAAAAGTAAAAGGGTATAAATGACTGGCAGTTCCTATTTCTTTACAAGTGTTACATTTCAGTCCCCTGCCACTACCACATGTTTCCTGTTCACAGATAATTTGTACAACATATTTTATCATTCAGTTTTAGACACAGTTGAAAGGCTTTTGCCTAAGGCTTGGAACACTTTGAAAATTGTATACCATTTGCAAGGCTTTCTTCTGCTTCACTGTGCAATTAGGTGACTGCCTTTCTGCAGACACTGGATTTATCATATGTGGAATTGGGTTTTTTCACCAAGGTGAACTGGGAACAAAAATGCAAGTAGATTTTCAGTAACCCACAGACAAGGGATTAGTGTGCTGACACAAAGCTTGTAGACTGCCTGTCACTCCCAAACTGGATGTAATTCCCTCACAGAAGGAGTATTGTGAGGCAGTTTCATACAAAAATACTCTTGTCTCCCTGCTCTTACAAACCGTGTTCTCTGTATGTAGTTAAAACTCCTAAGGCGCGACAAATGCATCTGACCCTAATAATATTTTTTGTCTATTTTTCTAATACAAGTATTTATGATACTGTTGGGTTTTATACATTTTCTTTTGTCCCCCTCACTACACCACCCCCTGTTCCGTCTTGACTAAACTTTTCTCTCTTTTGAAGTGTGAAGATACTGATGTGCTAAGAGCTTCCCCTACTGGAAGTTACTAGCAAAAGGTGCAGTAGCCAAGTAGGGATGGATCTGGGACTAGCTCCCAGTTCAGCTAATTTATGTGCTCGGTTCTTGTCGAACAGAGAGTACATAATGTGACTTGAGATGCTGATTAAATTTCATGTGTATTTCTATGTTCTAAATAAACCAAATTTTAAAGTCAGATTTGAGCAATGGTAGTTTATAATCCTCATTACAGCAGTTTGTATTTTTCCACTGAATCATATGAGGAGAAAGGAGAGAAATTCAGCCCTTTCATACAATATATCTGTGTAATTTTAGAAGGTCATCTCCCCTTCCAGTAGAGGATATGGATAATTTCCTAACAAGTATATTTTACCTATTAAAACCATATAATTGTTTAATGAGAATGAAACAGTGAAATCATTATTTGCTTTTGGTTGCAGATACCCTGCTTGTGGAAACAGTGTGTGTGTAAGAGCGTGAGAGGCAAGGAATGCTGGTACCTTATAGCATAATCCCATCAGAAGAAAGGCATGTTTCTTAAAACTGCACATCTCTCTCAAGAAATAATTGCAAACTACATCAACTCTTTCTTCTGAGAACTTTGTAAAAACTGCATTTTTTAAAATCGAATACTAGAACCTTAACCTGACTGTTTATCTACCCATATGTGAAATATCTGGCTGAAAACTCCTCAGCTTCTTGAAAGGCAGACAAAATATTTTTAGTTAATTAGAGCAAGCACCATAATATGCTTCTAACATACTGTATTGGAAACATGGTCATTGTCTACTTGCACGGCATGACCTAGCAGGCAGGATAGTCTTGACCACTCTGTAAAGTCTCTGTGCCTTTGCATAGACCAGCAATGTGACTTTGGAGTAAGCTGCTTCTGTGGTCACTCTCTTCTCTGTGGATTTTGTCTGGTTAGACTATAAGAATTTTTTTCTGGTCGTGGGCTCACTTCTTCTGTATGGTTTGTAAGCATCCCAGTGTTCTGAAGTAAGTGGCGTGGCAGCTGGATTGGGGTGATATTGCCTCCGTGTTAGCATGCTCTGACCTGCAAGGGTTTGGATTAGGGTTGCAGCAATCTGAGAGGTTACTTAACACTCCTCTTACCCCACCTACTGAAATGCAGGCATTTAGGGCAGCATAAGACAAACCCTGCCCTCTCCAGCCTTGCCTAAGGAGGGCCAGGTCACAGCACAGCTGCCTTTAAAAATGTCTGAATCAGCGAATATTTGGAGAGCTCCAGAGTTCCCACCATCTGTACACACACAGATGCACAAGTAGATGCAAAGCTTCCATACGAAGTTCCCTTTCATTCCCCATAAGATCCCCTAGATCCAGCAAGGAACGTAATAAGCTTGGTGCCAGAGGAACAGAGCATTTCCTTCATACTTTCCACCTGATATGATTTCATTTGTTGTCTGGTAGAAGACCCAAAGAGATTGGGTGAAAAAAAAAACAGCAAACCAACAAAGCTCTGGGGGCATGTGATTTCCCAATCTAAATGTAATGGTAAACCCAGTCTGACTGCCTTCATTGTGTGGTATCCATTGTGCTTTGTCCCAGATGGGAAATACGGTTTGCCAATGCAGAGGCATCATACACTATAAACAATGACAAGAATAGAATGAAATGTTATGTGTCTTAATTGAATAAAATTCTAAACACAAAAATCCCAACTAAAACAGAAAAGAAGATTTTTTTTTTTCAACTAAGAAGCTGATGAGTGGTTTTAACCCTTTATTTTCTCACTTGTGCAATTTGCAATGACATGAAATAGTACTTCACATATTTGGAAAAAGCATTCTTTAAGTGGAGTCTTCTCTTTAGTGAAGCCGAGCTGCATGATAATTTCTTTGACTAGTTTCTCAGTGCAATTCATCAGTAATGACTCGTTTCAAGTTTCACCCACAGAGAACTCATGTTTTGTCATTGTGTGCTTGTATAATTATTTACATTTTCTTGAAACATTAACATAGTAATTCTGAAATGAGTTTCTACCTTAATGATGCATGAATGCTCTATGATAAAAACTATAATTTATGCCACTGCTTCATTGATATTATTACAAAATTATTAATGTTATGTTATCAGAAAGATGCTCTTTGGTCACAGTAGATATGGGAACTCACTTAAGAACAGGTTGTAAAACAAATCGTATGAGCATAGAGCCAGGGAAAACCCTAAAGGTTTCACTTAGAGATAGACTATAAATATCCTGACCCTTACTGCATGCATGGATGATCTTCTAAGTTTGGAGTCTGCCTGCAAGTTAGAGAATAGGCTGGAACACATAAAATAAAAATGAAGGTTAAACCAAAAATTATTTAAAGAAATGCTTCAGCAAAACCAAAAAAAGGGAACATGTGTTCTATCTGACCACAAATAACTGGCAGCAGCAAATGGGACATTTTACAGTGGATAAGGATCAAGCTTCAATGGCATGTCTCAGCTTACATGTGATAAGTCTACCGCACCTCTAGAAAGCAAGCTCAGAGTTAGTATTTTACCTAATTACTGTGGAGACATATGTAGTACCAGCAAAATGTAACCCATCATTAACTGGGAGCTTTTCTTTGGTGCACCTCTGCTACAATGACTGTTTTGGATCCTGGTCTGCACTGGTCACACTAAGAAGCATTTAGGGATTTACACATTGTTGAATTCCAGTTTTCATTTTCATAAACAGAGCTGGCACAAGAGTGGTCCCATATCCATAATGCTTCAGTCCCCACCAGTGGAAACTCTGACTCAGCCAAATACCCTGTGGCCATGAGGAGGACTGCAGAGAGGAGGGTGAGCTCTTTCTGTCCAAACTTGCTCCTCTGCAAGCTCCTCAGCTCAGAGCTGTAGCTGCTCTCACTGAATTCTCTGGGTTGGACTTAATGAAAAAATATCTAATGAAAAATCAGCTAAATATTCAGTCCTAAGGATTTTCGTTAGACTGAATTGTAGGTTTCTAGCCAACCCAGATGGAATGTGCTGAAATGTTTATGTGAGGGTTGAAATATTCCATTGCTAAGGTCAAAATAGTTTTTATGCTATTTTCACATCTACATCTTTCAATAATTGAATGAGTTGGGTTTAATTCATGGTGCTGCATTAGCTAATTATTCTAGAAGAAACTCTGGTTTAAAGCTGCCAGAACCAGTGCCTGAACTGTCTCCCACTGTTACATGAAGGCATGTATGAGGTAAGAAATGACTGAGTGTTGCGGAGGGGATTCTGCCACCTACACCAATTGTGGCGGAGGGGAGAAATTAATTGGTATGAGATAATATTCTATAAAAATATATAATTTATTAACTTCAATATACTGAACTCTTGCCACCTCCAACCATTGAATTTAAATACTAATATTTGTTCTTACATGGTTATGGAAGACATTCTAGGAATAATATCAAACAGTAACTTGTTAATAACTAGCAAACATTCAAACTATAAACAGAGAGAGGAATTTCCCCGTGGCCAAATGCCACTTGGGGCCAATATGCTGCTTGCCCAGTAGATAGGCCCAAGCTCTTTCTGCTCTATGGCAGAAGGCAATAGAGAATTACAGAGGCACTAAAGCATTTACTCACAAATTCCTATTAATTATTAATCACCCTCCAGGGTTACATCACAGCCTATACAAGTGTCCAATCTTCAGGGGAGCTCTGCTCGTGGACAGTGAGGCTGGGATTGTCCCGGCTTTGGGAGAAAGGATGCAATCTCCGACCTTGTCTCCTGGCTTCAACTGGACGCTCTGTCCAGGGGTTCTTAGGCAGGACCTTCAGGTGCAGAGGCAGGATGTTGTGTAGTCTCAGCACGATGTTACACTGACCACACAGGCTGATCATGTGCAGACAATCCAGGGTCTGCTCCTGGAAACCTACCAGGCAGTCATAAGGCAGCAAGCATGCAATAGGGTGCACGGCTGCATGGAAGACTGAGCTCCACAGATAAAGCCAGGCAGTACAGGATCTAGTCCTGGTAACTCACCGCAGTAGTGTGCAAGTGTGCATAGCTGGCTGGGAGCCCATGGGAGATTCTGTCTCCACAGACAAAGGCAGGCATTAGGGTGAGCACTGCGGGTGAGCAGGCCGGCAGGAAAGCAGGCAGGTATAAGCAAAAGCAAGAGCAAGTTTATCAAATGTGGGCCGAGATTAATGGCCCTTTGGACACCAAAATGACCAATCAGCTTGGCTGTTAGCCAAACTGTACTGTAATAGGTGAGAGCCACAGGCCTGGACCTCCCAAATATGGGGATCATACAGGCCTTGCACCTGGTGGGCCATAAGCTGGGCATGTGGGCTTATACAACCACGCTACACAACCAGGGGCCCTGGGCAGGCCAGACTTTATGGCACCAGGCCTACTGTGCACCTGTTGTGCATTTAATGTGTTTACCTCTGGTTTGGGCAGAAAAACATGTCCAGGCAAGGCAAGGGAGGTATAAGCCTATTTGGGCCCATGGGCCCTCCATGATACTGAAGCTGCAGTTATTGGGGCAAATGTAAGTTACTCTTGGACTAGGAGAGCTATGGAAGGTCCATCCCTTTTTGCATGTTAGGCAGGCACAGTTTGGCACTTAAAAAGTCCTTCTAGCACATGTGTTTTCTGCTGTCTTTGAACACGAGGAAATCCAGTTTTCTCTTGTATAATGCATTTTTTTCGTCTTCAAAATAATCCTATACCTTAAAAGTTTCAGATTAGACATGGGAATTTGGCATGAAAATAGCCTTTTTCGAGAAGCAGGACATCATCTTATTCTGGATAAATTGATTTTGCATGATCAAATTGGAGACTGAGAATATGCAGTAGATTTTTTTTCCCCACTAAGTTGCTGCATGCAGTGGTGAAAAAAAATGCACAAGCATACAGATGATTTGAGTAAAATGAAAAAGATCCTTAAATATTGCATCCTTTAAGTGTAATGTTTGCTCTTTTGAATGAGCCAGGAATAGTATGTGAAAATAATCTTTATCTAAACTGAGTAGTGGTTTGTATTTAGAATATACTTCTTTCTATAGCTTAAATATGCATTCTATGTCTAAAAATGAACTTTTCAGTTGTATATGGGGACTCTTCAGCATAGCTGAAGCTAACATGACACTTACTTGCATTGGAGGCATGCCCAGCCAGTTTGTGCAACAAGACAGTTCTTCAAATCTAGTGGGAGGAAAGATATGAATTTCCTGAGAAACTATGGAAATACATATCCTAGGATGAAGCCACTTGAGCCACTGCATTGACATAATGAAATTAAGTATTGCACCAGAAACTGGCGTGTCTATCATAGCCTGCTTGTCCCCTCCCAGGCCTCTCTAGAGCTTAAACTAGATGTTGTCCAAGACTAGTCAGACTACTGAAATGAATTTTCCTATAGATTTGTGTCTTTTCTTTCTTTAAGACTTTACCTGGAATAACCCAGTTTTCTCTCACAATCTCTACTCTATCATCTCAGACAAGACACAGCAAAGCTGCTAGACAGAATATCATCACTGCTGCCAAATGGGATACATGAACTGAACTCTATGTGTCTTACTCTTACAGGATGTTACAGATGCTCTTTTAATCAACTGCCAACATTTATGAAAATATTAAGTATTGGACTGGATTTGAGACATCATCTTCTTCTGGATGTATTTGATTCAAAACCTAGTTCAATTCAACAGATTAAAAAATCACTAAGGAGAAGTGAATGTTTTAGGGAGACAAAAGAGAAAGTGCAGCTGCATAAAATATGTGGGGAAACAGGAAATATTTTGTGGATATCTACTCTCAAAAAGATCAGCATCCCCGTATGTGTTAGCTAGTCAGTATCTCAAATCAGTTGCATGCTGTCTCCTGGGTGGAGTCTGAGCTGTTGCTTAAATATCTGCAATGGCTTGAGAATCTAAACACTCCATCCTTTTCTATACATATTTGATGTTGCAACAAGTACTGCTGATCATGTCCATATACTGGATCACCTATTTCTTAAAAAAGGAATGGAAGTTCCTCTGGTTCCACCTCCTTTGAATGGAAATGGTCCATATCTAAAGGAAGCCAACACATGGGACAAAAGCCATCTATTTTCAAATTTTGGAATAGTCACCAGACTATCACCAGGCAATCTTCATTCCTTGTTTTAATTTGATGTAATAAGTCTGTTCTGTTTTTTTTTTTTTTTTTTCTTTCCTCTCTGGCACTATTCAAGGAATAGGTAGGAACAAGCACAAAATCTGAGTTGCATCAAGGACGAGGCAGAGAGAAGATAACTTAGCTACGAGGGTACCATGCAGAAGAAGGTCACACAAATAACACAAAATTCTCAGAGGACTGTAACACCTCTCTTATTAGAAAAGGCTGAGAGTGTTGGAGCTATTCAGCCTGGAGAAGAGAAGGCTCCAGAGATTCCCATCTGCATTTTCAATAATGAAAGAAGGGAAATAAGAAAGACGGGGATAGTCTTTTATGGAGGGCCTTTTGTGACAAGACAAGGTATAATGCTTTTAAACTAAAGGAGGGTAGATTCAGACTAGGTATAAAGAATATTTTTTTATCATGGTGGTGATGAAATGCTGCAACAGGTTGCCCAGAGAGGGTGTAGATGCCCCATCCCTGGAAATATTCAAGGTCCAGGTTAGCTGGGGCTCTGAGCAACCTGATGTTGTTGAAGATGTCCCTGTTCACTGAAGGAGATTGGACTAAGGGGCCTTTAAACTTCTCTTCCAACCCAAGGCATTCTATGATCCTATGATTTACTTGGTCTCAGAGAATAGGCATATGTCATTTTGTTTATTAGTATAGACTCAGATACTAGAGACCCACCAAGTACAGCTCAGGTTCAAAATTCATGTTAACCACATTAGGGTTGCTTTATGCTTGGGCCAGTTGGCTAAGTTTTAAGAAAAGCCCATGTCTGGGGTGCAACCTCAGCAGGGTTGAAAAATCTAGTAGGGGGTGAAAAAACAACAAAACAAAACAAAACCAAACAACATACCACAAATGTGGAGTCTTATTTTGTGCTATCCATAAAAACAGATCAGGGGCATGGCAATACAATGGAACAGTCTTTCTGTGGTACTGTCCAGAGGCAGGTGTGAGTTTCTTCAGAAGATAGCTATTCTCACATTGGTTGACCTGCCTACTGACCACACTGTCCCCACTGTCAAACAGAAAGAGAGGTAGGGTAGGAGCAGCTCCGAACTCTGCTTCCTTTAAGGCAAAGAAAAACTTTATCTACCTGAATCTACCACAGTTACTGCTGCTTTGTTCCAGCAAATGGACACAAAGTCCAAAGAGTGTATGTGAATTTGTTTGTCCTGTTAGTAGATACATAAGATAATTAAACCAAGACTGTATGTGCAGTCTGATCTTTAGCATTCAGATAGTTAAATATTTTTTATCTGTGAAGCTTATCATTTTATATAAGTGGATTTCTAATTCTATGTCTTTGTATATGTGTGTATATATGTATATATTTACACATCTACTGTTGGGCTGCTGAAATTTTTTTCTTGGAAGATATTTTTAACAAGAAATAGATTTCCCACCAAATGTGCTGATTACTGATGAGAAAATCAGAAACAGATAACAGAAAAAAAAATTGAGCTTTCAAGAAAAATGCTTAGATTTACTTCATTCTTTTGCTAATTGTGGTGTGAGACTTTGTTTCTTGTTTGTTTGTTTTTCCCAAAAGAAAAGGCACTCCCCCCTGTCTATACTTTTTCATTATTCTTGTTGGTGTCATTGAAATATACGGGTTTGCTCTCTTTTATTCAAGAAGAAAACTAAACAATATGAGGAACACTGGAGGGAAAAAAAAAACAAACAAACAATAAAATTTTGACATTTCCCATGAAAACTAAATTACTTCTTCAACCAGTCAAAATAGGAACCCAGGAACATGCTGATGCTTTTCAAATTGTAGTAGATAGAGGTACTTAATCACCAGTTTAAGTAGAAAATGGGCTCCCAGGGAATTTTTCATGGAGTGATTTAGCTATATGCAAATCTGTTGTGTACTGTAGTACTGAGGCACCCAGGAGTTGAGCACTGTAAAGCCTGTCGAGGGATTAGGTAACAATGAAGATTTAAGAGCTAGAACAAAGGCAGATGTAGGTGGGGAACAATATCCTAGTCAATATATCCTCTGGTGTAGACAGATAGATAAACATGTAGATAAAACTTACTACAGCAATGTTCAAGTAAAATGTGCCACAGGCAAGGAATTGAGAAGAGACTCCCACAAGACACTGGCAGATCTTTTTCTTTTTCTTCCTCTTTACTGAATATTTATTGTATTCAAAGTGCCATAGCAAAAACTCAGGACCAAGCCCATTGTGAAACCAAACCTTCAGGGACTGAAATTTGTGAAACTTTTCATCACTAATGTGAATCCCATCAAGCTTGTGGGTGCATGTTAGCAGCTAATTTATACGTGTGGGATAAAAGTGGTGTGACTATAAAGTATATGCATAAGGTGATTTTTAAAAGCAAACTAAAGGTGCAAAAAAACCTCAGCTTCGTGTATTCACAGTATTAAGCATAAAAAAGACCCCAAAACACTATACATTAAGATACAGTCTGTCATCTCCAAGTACATGCATCATTTTCTATCATGCTAATAATGGCTCAGTTAGTACCTGTAAAGTAGCTATAGTAAAACTGTATTGAGCTTCCAGGATGTGAGTGAAAAATAAATTAAACACAAACTGTTTAATTTACATTCTCATCCTTGGACTCCTCTGCCTGGGGATAGGTGACTACATAAAGGTTCCCCTTAATCACCCTCAACAGATAAGGAGCTGTTATGAAGACAGGGCAGCCAGCACGGAAAGCAAAATAGAACAGAACTGCACTATAGAAGCCCAGCATAGCCTTTTCGTTCAGAGGAAGGAGAGCAATAAGTACACTTTAAACCAAGTAAGAAAGTTTTGAGCACTTGAAACCACGCATGTCCTGTAGAGAAGGCCTTGCTGTGATTATTTAGGGGGCTCTCCCAAATGACTGTCAGGAGCACCAAAGTGAAAAATCAAGTAAAGTTATACAGCAGCCAACAATGTTTTGCTCATGAGGATATCCTGGCAAATCTTTCATGATAAAAAGCAAAGTCTCTGCTTTTTAAATCTGAACTGGAGGAAAACATGTACAACCCCACAATGGTTAGAGCACTCCCATCAGGTATAATTGCCCAGTCTCTAACAAGCTTGAGAAAAAAAAGAAAGAAGAAAGATTTAGACTAAGGTTCCCCAGGTGTTCTAGGTCCTGCCCTTGTCACTTTTACCATACAAAAGGTCCATTGCCATTTGCACAAACCAGAGTAGCTCCATCAGAGGTGACCAGAAGAGAATCACTGCAAAGCAGCTGCTGAACTCTCGGTCACCTAGGGTGCAGTAGGCAAAGGTGGGATCCTTTAGGCACCTAAAACACGCTAGATCGAAATAAGCCACTCCAAGATAAGTTGTTTCTCTTAGGATAGAGTAAGCTGATCTCCAGAGTTAGGTATCTCTTTGTTCTGAGGAAGTTTTCCTGACCAGTAAAGAGGAATGAATTCCATCCATGTGTTAGTTCCTTCGGGTCTGATTTGGCAGAGATCACCACACGGTTGATAAAAGGCTGAGCAGTGACTCTGGGGCCTTGCCCTCCTAATTTTCAGGAAAAAAAAAAATCAGCTGGTCTCATAGTCACTTCCATTCAAAGCTGAAACAATATGAAATTTGCACAGGACAGGAGAATCATTTTCCAGTTATCTGTACTGAACAGTGTCTGAGAAATGTTGATCTTGAATTCTGCATGAAACCAAACTGAAACAGTGATACTCCTTAGGTTCTGTGCCACAACTCAAGCTTGTATCTATCACTGCATGTGAAGACTGATTGCTCAGGCTAATAGCTCAAAAAATATTTTAATCCTCGGGCTCAGTTTGTCATCTTAAAATCACTGAGATTTTTTTTTCCTCTCCTTTATACTTTGTGTGTGTGCTTTGTGGATTGGAGGTCTGTGAGGATGTCTTTACTATATTGCAAAGGTGCTTCTAATTTGGCATCAATGCAGTACAGAAGAATAATGACAATATCAATATTGCAGCTTGTAGTATTTACTGAGTTCTGGCCTGATAGTTGATAGGAAAATTTTTTGTTTGAAAATGCAGTCAGTTACTTCTGACTGATTTTTTTTTTTTTTTTTGCCATTTTATTTAGGGTATTTCTGCAATGCACTGAGGGAAGACTTGCATTTATTTGGTCTGAGAGAGGTTTGAGCCCAAAGTATTAAGTGGTGATGAAAATTAGGATACACTAATATAGACTCAGTGCTTTTATAGGCTCAATATTTTTTAAGGGGTGTAGTTTTTGCAGTAGGAATGTCCAGTTTTCTGTCAGATCTGAGGCCTGGCCATGAGGCTTACATTTTCCTGGAAACAAAAATGTTAATTGTAGCTTTAAAAAGGTCTTGAAATATTTAGAACTTGGGTTGGTTAGAACAAATGTCTCCACCAGATGAATGCAAAGACCCTTAGTGATGACAGAACTTTTAATGTAGGAGGTCAAATAGAGGAGGGCATACTTCATGCTAGACCAGCTGCTGTTGGGGAGGATGGAATGCCAGAACAGAAAAGCAGGAGGCATTGTGGAGTCAGTGCCATAATGAACAGGAATGCAAAAAATAATACAGCACAGTTTGCACAGAGCTGCAAACCAAACCATGTGCTTGAAGAAGGACATGTCCCTGAACAGAGTAACACGGTGACATCTTTCAGCTGAATATTACATCTCATGAGCATTAAAGATTTGGCTCGACCAATACTCCAGGGATGCCAACCAGCTATGGAGGATTCTTTGCAAGTGGAGGACACATGACTACTTTTTATATGCAAGCTACTCTAATTATGCTGTAGGGATTCATTTCAGGTTACAAAAATTTTATTGAAAACCATTTAATTTTCAGTGGCTGTCACTTGAAGTGGGCAAAGTAGAGTAGCACGGGAAAATTACTTAGCATCGGTCTAGATCCTTCATCATTTGCATACACTCATATAATATAATTTTTATCTTCTGCTCAAAGAGAATGGCAGTGGAATTGCTAACATATGTAGAATACAGTGTGTTGCTAGTGTCAGACCACAGTAACAGTGTGAACAATAATATCATTTTGAATGATACCTGATTTTATTTTGGGGATAAAATAAAGAGCAAATATTTATGTATACATGCATGACACAATGCTGTAATACCACACATGCTCAATTTTTATGGACAGTAACCAAAATATCCACAGTTCCTGTAGTAAAGAGCAGAAAAACAAACAAACAAGATTCCGAGGCTTTTGGGAAAGGATGTAAATTCATATGCTTTAGGGCATAAAAACAGTCTGTGAATTAGGAGGGAATTTTCCCTGTAGGCAAGTTGTCTCTGCAAGAACTGCAGAGATTCTGGTGTGCCTGTCTGAAGCCAGCCAATTTTATCAACTACTGAAGGAGGTGGACAACTTGTCTGATTCTGTATGTCCTCTGTGCACTCATATGAAAAATAAGAGCTTTTTATATTATGCCTACTACGAGCAATTTTATCTGTCTTAATTCTGTTCTTGATAGTTTTCCAAATGTAAATTAAACCAACCACTGGACAAGGTTTCCTTTTTTCCTATGTACCTTCCCCTCTTTGCATTTCTCTACCCATTAATGAGAACTATAAAATGTCATCTGCTTACACAGCAGGTAGCTATCATACCTGGGAAACAACATCTGTAGCTCAGTAGAGTGAGGTCAGTACAGTTTGCAGTACCTAAGGAATAGAAAGTGACCAGCTGCTAGCAGAGGATGACACAGCTGAGGCTCCACTTTACCTGTCTGATGCTTGTGAATGCAGGGATTTTCCATGAAAAGATAGCTTTAATTAAAATAGTAATTAAAACTTGGCTACATGAGCCTCACCAGAGGTGGACAACATTTTAGAGGGTCTGAGCTAAAAGTAAAAAGGATAAGCTATGTTTTTTCCAGTATCTATGCAACTTGCTTTGTGTGGGCATTTTAGACACAGGAGCTGTATTCTATGGCCCTTGACAGTGTTGTATGTAAGCATGGTCCCCTTAGGCTGTCACCCACACCTTACACTTCTTCCCTTACACTTCTACCAGTATGTGGACCCAGGCACAGAACCCAAAGGGAAGCCCTACTCCAGCTTTAAGGAGAGGGTGAAAGTTACAAAGCATGGGTATCCAGCATTTCTCTTAAGGGATCCCCAGTGGGACAGTGGTCCTGCTCCTTAAGAGGGATGGTGGAGCAGGAGAGCTGGGGAACCAGCACTATTACAAAAATTGAACGCTGTATGTATTGCTTTGATTTTGGGCATCTCAGTGTGAAGTCAGCAAGAGCTGCAGCAATTCAGCATATTAGAAAATCAGACCCAGCTTGTCTTAAATTGACTATCCAGAGCAAAAAGCTTCTATGGAGGTAGTATAATCACCTGCTTGGGATTTTTACACTGTTCTCTGCAGTCAGTAAGGCTGTAATGAAGGTGAGACTTGACTGTGAGGGGCAGTGAATGGGTGGTCAGAATTTACCCAGTACTAAACTCACAGGAGTTGTGTATAGCCTATCCTCGAGGCCTACAGTAAAGCATAGGCTCTGTCTCCCACCATGATACTGTTAGAGAGGGGTTTGAGTCTGTGTTTGGGGTGAAGTAGGAAGCCGATTGAAGGTTATTAAATAATTTATTAATATATACAAAGAGAATTTCCCCCAAATTGATGTACAGCTAACCCACACAAATTCTTTGTACACAGTTAGTGAAACTATTTTACAGAACGTCTATTTACAGCCGAATTAAGCAATTTGGCAGAGGTTTTGGAAATGTTCTGGTCAGAGAGTCTTGTGGCATAAAGTGCCACTGGTAAAGGCAATGAAATTCCTTAGCAACTTGAATCAAGAGAGTTCAAATACTCACTAATTGGAAGTCTCAGCGTCTGTGGTCCCAAAATGCATACAGTGAAAGCCACGTAGTTGATTCTCGTGGAGCTGATAGTTCCATTCGAATTTGGGGCGCGCTGTCTGAGAGGGTTCCACGGGCACGATCGGGCTGATGCGGCGAGCTGGAGCGGCGGCCGAGCGGGGACACCGGGAACGCCTCGTTCGATCATCCCCTGGGTGGGTGCAGAGTGCCGTGGAACAAAGGGTCATGTATAGCGGATAAAGGTAGTGTCCCCAGGCAGCAGGCTGGAAGAGGTGAGCGGAAGAGGTGGCAAGAGCCCCTAGTTTACCTGAATCGCCCTATTTATCAGATGTGGGCCGAGACTGATGGTCCCTTGGCCACAATATTGTCCAACAGGCTGTTGGCAGTCAGCCACAACACACCAAATTAGGAAGGGTCCATAAGCCTGATACCCCCAAACATGGGAAGAGCACAGGTGGGCTTATGCAACCTGTTTACGTCCACATTATATAACCAGGGCAGGCCAGACTTTGTGGCCTATGGTGCTCCTTTTGTCCGTTTAATGTGCTTAGCTCTGGTTTGGGCGGGAAAACAAGTTTGGGTGGGAAAGCATATCCAGGCAGGCATAGGCGTATGTAAGCCGCTTTGAGCCTATGTGGCCCCCCACTACAGACACCCGGCCAGCTGAAAGCACCTCTGGATACGGGACACTATCCAAAGCAGAACTATACTGATGATACTGTGATAAAGGGTTGGACTTGATGATCTGTGAGGTCTCTTCCAACCATGATGATGATGATGATGATGATACTGTGATATTTGGGAGCACTGACAGAAGTTTCAGTGTCGCTAGTTCAAATAAATTTGTAAACAGCTGGATTATAGGGCAACTCGCAGTTTAGCAAGCTTTTGCCTGAGGATTTTTCAGGAAAATAAGGAAGGGGGTGGAGGGGGGGACAGGGGAAGAGCGAAATAAAAGCATATAAGCTTATGCTAAAATGATCTGCTGACTTGGGGGATTTAAATTTTAACTAAGAGTGGAATTGCGGAACTTAGACTTTTTACAATGCAAACTCAAATCCGTGTGTCTCAAATTGACCACCCAAAGTCAGAGGCTGCTTCTAACACTTTTTGCTTTTATTTTGTGTGTGAAGTTTCAAACTTCTATGATTTACCCATTCATCCTCAGGCTTCTAAACTGAGTCTGATCGCTTGTACATTCTGTATAATACAGAAAATTGAGATCAAGCAGATGGAAAATACTTCTCTGCTGCAGTTTTCTCCTAAGATGTCTTATAAATACTGAGCATCCAGCTCCTGAGCAGAATGCAGCTGGATGTTATTCAAGCACTTCTTGAAGGATGGTACAGGGAGTTGTTATATGCATGAAGATAGGAGTATCTGAGGTTTGTACTAAGAGGCTGTAATTCCAGGAAGTGACACTTAGAGGAAGGTGTGGTGCTCCTTTCAGTAGTGATATTAATGCTTGCCAATTTGTTTGAATGTCGCTGCCTAAGCATTTCATGATTGCTTTCCCCTTTCTTGAGAACTTCTAGAGAGACTGACAAACATTCATGCTATGACTCTCAGGTGGCCAGCGCCAGAACGAGAGGACACAGCCTCAGGCTGTGCCAGGGGAGATTTAGACTCGAGGTGAGGAGAAAGTTCTTCACTGAGAGAGTCATTGGACACTGGAATGGGCTGCCCGGGGAGGTGGTGGAGTCGCCGTCCCTGGGGCTGTTCAAGGCAGGATTGGACGTGGCACTTGGTGCAATGGTCTGGCCTTGAGCTCTGTGCTAAAGGGTTGGACATGATGATCTATGAGGTCTCTTCCAAGCTTGATGATACTGTGATACTGTGACTACTAATACATAGTTTTACAATCCAACTGGTTCTTCCGGGGCCTTCCTCCAAAATACTCGCAGCTACTCTGGTGATGACCAACATTTACTGCATCTGTTATTAATATTCATTAATTCAATAATCCACTGGAAATTAGGACCTTAAGAGGCTTTCTGTGTTAGCTCTTCTGTATTTCCCTGAAACTTTATCACTTGACAGTTTTCAATCCCAGTGAACTACACCAGGTCAGCAAGTAAAAGGCAGTAACAAAACAAAGCAAAACATGTAGCAGATTCAGTGAGCATCTACTATCAGGTTGATTACATGCTGCACCACGCGGAGTCCTAATGATTTCAGTGAGGCTCCATGCAGCATAAGGACTCCCAGGCAGACCAGTTTACAAGATCAGGATCTCCATATGGAACATCTCCTCCCTCCACCCCTTCCTGTTCTGTAGAGAGCAACATAACAGAGAAGCCTGCCTCTTTGCATGTTTGTGAGGGTTTAGGAGTTGGTAGGCCTGTGCAACACCTTTGTAAAACAGCTAAGAAAATACTTCTCAGCAATGTTTCAAGCCTGTCATGGCTTTTCTCACTTGGGTCACTTACTACAGTCTTCTCTGTCCAGTTATCCTCCTAATTATCATTTTGATGCATTTCCACTGTCACAGCATTATGTATAGATACCTAAATTCATATCTTTTCATTCCCAGGCATGAAACAGAAGGACTGTGTGTGTAATATTAAATGAAAAAAAATCAAATGTCAGAAACTTCATATTGATACTTTGATCAGAAGCAACATGAGACCAAAAGTTTTTGAACAACAAACCATTTGAGAGTGTGCAACACGCTTGTGAAAAATATTCATAGCATAATTAGATAAATAACAGATCCAGTGTCTATTTTTACTTTCCCTTGATGAGAAGCTTTGCAGGAGAGACTGCTGGTAGTTAATTCTCCCTAACAACAATCTGTGTAATCACAAACCCCAATTAGCTGTGCCTGTTCTATGCTATACAAACTATTTCCTTAGCGCTTCACATCACTACTTTGTAATTAGCTTTCATCTACACGAGCTTTGACTAAAAAAATATAAAAGAGTGTAAGTGATTGTACTGCCACTCAGTATTCTGCGAAATAATCGCTAGCGATTTCAATCAGATTAATTTTATCACCCGTATTAAGGAAAATTACCTCCCTCTTCACTCGCTACAGCTGAGGGCTATTTCATTTCCTGAGATGTTCATAAAAGCATAATATAAAGCAATCTGTAATTGTAAATATCCTTCCCTAATAACTTTGAGATATTTCCTTAATACATCTTTACATTTGGAGTTTCCGTTCCATAAAATACAGTAACAAGTGCTCTATTATGTTTTAAGTGTGTGCTGTTAAGCTGGACAACTTAGCGCTGTCCTTCCTGTTTTTACATAGGGTTATATTTAACTTGCAGATAATGGGAACAAGGTTTAAAAGTGATGGAGCGGAATAATGGCGTTACAGCAATAATATATCTTGCCTTTGTGAGGAATAGAACTTTACGGCCTATTTCAGGTCAGCCAACACCAATTCCATTTTTCACAGCCTGACAACTTTCACCTTCACCCACACTCCAGATGGGTATTAAAAACTACTTTCCCAACAAGACTAGGGTTTGGCTAAACCCACGTTCCACACCCAGGGAGAGCCCTCCTGATACTTCCAATTCAAATAAAAGAAGAAAATAAAACCAGGCAGCCTGTAATAGTCACATGCCACTGGCTTGTGTGGGAAACCTCTCAGGTGTTCACAAACCAAACCAGGCTGCTCAAGTCCTACAGGAGAGGTCATAACAGGGGGAATTTCTGCAGCTGCAATGCTTGTATATTCAGCTTCTACAGGGAGGGCATGGCATTACTACAGGTTTAGCACCTGGTTTATGGGAAATGTTAAGTACGTGCTAGGAGGATCACAGCAGCCCAGTGTATTGCCACCAACAAGATTCATTTAGGTGTTTGGGCCACCAGCACTTTTCACTGAACACAGATTTAGGACGTGTGAGGTAGCTTATGTAGGAAGCTCCCACCTAGGGCAGCTCGGAAGATGGCTGACTGTTCTCTAAGTTGCTCAGCCTCCCATTTTTGCCTGTAAGCATTGGTCCTGAAAAGACCTAGGTGTTAAAACAACAACAACAATTTTAAAAAAATCACTGTGTGACTAAAGTACATTCTCAGCTGTGCTTGTTTGTGTTGTGTGCATTTCGGGATCTTCAGCTTCACAGCAGGGCTACAAAAGGTACAGAAAGCATGCTGCTCACATCAGGACCAACACAGCCCAAGGCTTTTTTAAGCCACTGTTCTCCTCAGAAAACAGTCCTCCAGGCTTTCATAGATAAAAGCATCTCGTGGTCTGAGCAGCTTCATTTATATATGCTGCATACTTTGCTTTGGGATGTTGGGGTGTATTAAGAAGAGTGTGTCCAGCAGATCGAGTTTCTCCTTCCCCTCCACTCTGCCCTGGTGAGACCTCATCTTGAATACTGTGTTCAGTTTTGGTCTCCACAGTTTAAGAGGGACGAGATTCTGATGGAGAGGGTCCAGCAGAGGGCTACAAGGATGATTAAGTGACTGGAGGGCATGGCTTATGAGGACTGGCTGAGGGACCTGGGATATTTCAGTCTGGAGAAGAGAAGCCTGAGAGCAGATTTAATAAATGTTCATAAACATCTGAAGGCTGGCCAGTAGTGGGGGCAACAGGCTCTGCTCACTCCTTGTGATAGGACAAGGAGCAAGGGTGTAAGTTGTAGCACAAGAGGTTCCACCTCAACACAGGGGGAACTTCTTTACTGTAGGGGTCAAAGAGCCCTGGAACAGGCTCCCCAGAGAGGCTGTGGAGTCTCCTTCTCTGGAGACTTTCAAGGCCTGTCTGGATGGGTTCCTCTGTGATCTGTGCTAGACTATGTGGTCCTGCTCTGGCAGAAGGGTTGGACTTGACAATCTCCTTGGGTCCCTAATATCCTGGGATCCTGTGATCCCTTGAACTGACTTGCTCACCTGTAGCTGCTGCAGCTTGAGAGTTGCCTTCCTGTACATAAAAAAGTCCACCTGTCATGTTGGAGAAATTGCTAAAATGTGACAAAGTCTAAGACTAGACAAAGGAAGTCTGACTACCTGCTGCAGGGGAGCCTGAATTGTTCCCAAATTTTCCCAGGGAAAATTAGGTGTTTGCACAGCAAATCACACAAGTTTCTCCATCACGCTGTGCAACATTGCACATTGTTGCACATCTGTGCTGTGTGTGAGATGAAGAATAATATAGTGTGTCTTGGAATCTAATGAATGGGGTGGGGGTTGTTAGAGAAGTGATACTGGTTTTCAGTGTCATGGTGTCAGGATATGGAGGATGTTACAGATAACAGTTCAGTGGAATCAAATGCACTGCATTCACCCTTCTTTCTGCAGGAGCAAAAAAGCCTTTACAGCTATTTTGACAGGCATGGAAGTTCATTGTCATCTAGAGCAATGCCTTGAGTGTTTGAAAACATTCCTCTTTGTACTCATAGATGAGACACACCAGATAGGTGACAATAGGTTCATTGCCTTTGCTGCTCACTTAAGACAAGAGGACAGACATTTAACTTTCTTTTTTTTCTAATTCATGTTTCCATAGTGGTAGAAGACCAGATTATACACTTCACCTGAACATGCCAGAGATCACTTATCACAAAGTGATTTTCAGCTGTCCAAGTATCTGCAGGAATCCCTGTGCCCGAATCTTTTGGTATATCTCCACAGAGTACAGGTATTCCCAGCAGAAGTGCCAGTTTCCCCTCCCTTTTTTTCTGTTTAAGGATCAGGCAGGGATAGGGATGCATCAGGCAGAAACACCCAATCCTATGGGGAAAACAAGACAGAATCATTGCAAGAAGAAAGGCTCAAGTTTATACATCTCCAGAAAAACTCAAACATATGCTAAGTATTCATTTTCTCATGGTTAAATTTCCACTTCTGAGAAGGCAGGCTAATGAACAAAGTCACATATTACAGTTACACAAATGTTGCATCTCCACTGTGTTATATTGCCAGGAAATAAAGTGAAAGTAGTCAAAATGCAGTATCCCTGGCAAATATCTGAAACTCTTTTTATGTGGAAGAAGGATACGTCCAGGGTTGAAAGAACATGTGTTTTCAGTCCCATTGAAAATTTCACTCTCTCCATGTTTGCTTTTATCCCAATTTGGAACAGAAAGTCAAACATTGCCTATTGAAACCTCTGAAATTCACAAAGTTTGGAAATGTCAAAATATGACACTTTAGTAGTTCTGATCTAAAGGAATTGCTGAATATTACAAAACTGCAATATGGAATAACATTTTTTGAATGAAACCAAAGCATTTTGGTTTAGCTCAGTTCAGTATCAACATAAGTCGACCTGAACAGATCTTGACACCTCACAAGATCCTTGCAATATTCATTTTTTTTGCTACAGATAGATTTTCTGAGTGTGCCACAAGGTATGTCACCCACCATATGGATCTTCAGGTTCACCCCAAAGAAGGCATCTGTTAGCATCCTGTGAAACATATTTGGACTAAGGAAATATTTCTGTACAGATCCTGGTAACGAAAATGTTAGGCACAATGACACTGCAGGACAACATACATAAATGCACAACATATCTGAAGCAAAATATCTAGTTCAGCAAGCTAAACTCTTGTAAGCTGTGTTGATCCAATCCCAAGGAAGAACACTTGTTTCCAGATTTCTGAAGGCTGATGATGTAATTGCTTAAAGTTATACTGAGTGACATGTATCTGTAGAGTCATCATTCGTACAGATTCTCTGAACTTCACTGGACGTGAAGCAATACACATTACTGAGCAGCTGCCCTGATGACCTGTCCCACTTTATAGTCTGGAAAACTTCAAGTTATTTTATTGAAACCCCACTTGGAGTACCATGTGCAGTTCTGCAGCCCCCCAACACAAGAAGGACATGGAACTGTTGGAGTGAGTCCTGAGGAGGTCCACAATGCTGGAGCATCTCTGCTATGAGGACAGGCTATGAGAATTTGGGGTCTTCAGCCTGGAGAAGTGAAGGCTTTGAGGAGACCTTGTAGTAGCCTTCCAGCATCTGAAGGGGCCCTACAGGGTCTTGTAATGACAGGATAAGGGGTAGCGGGTTTAAACTCGAAGAGGGGATATTTAACCTAGAAGTTCTTTACAGCAAGGGTGGTGAAACACTGAAACAGGTGTCCCAGGGAGGTTGTGGATTCTCCCTCCCTGGAGGTGTTCAAGGCCAGGTTGGATGAGGCCTTGAGTGATCTGTTCTAGTGGGAAGTGTCCCTGCCTATGGCAGGGGATTTGAACTGGATGATCTTGGAGGTCACTTCCAACCTGAACCATTCTATGATTCTATAATGACAAGTTTTCTGACCACTATAAATACATATTGCTGTCACATTCAAACTAGTAGATAATTAATGCAGAACCAGCTGCCACTAATATACCATACTAAGGCTTGTTAATACAAGACTCAAATAAAGCTGTTAAGTCTGATAATACCATACAGCATTTAAAACCAACGAGAAATTTTCTCTTGAATTGTCTCTTTACTATACAGGATTTTGTTACATTTTGGGTTTCTTTTTATAATTAACCTCCAACAGCATACATCACGTTATCTGTCATAAATAAAGTTAGCTCTTGCCTCAAGGGTCCTGCAGTTTAAAAGGCAGGGGAAAGAAAGTCAAAAGAAAGATGTGTGAGAAATCTAAAACAAGTAGGATTTGTTATTTGCCCTATAACAAACAGAAGCTAGAGACCCACAGTGAAGCACAGGACTTCATTGCTTGTATGCATAGTGCAGACAGATAATGAAAGATAGTCTTTGTCCTGAAGAGCTTAAATTAAAATAATGTGGATCTAGAGAAATGTGTAGTTTAACAAAATTGCTTTTTGCGCTTGTAACAGTCTCTTCTTACTGTTTCTCACTCAAGCCCAAGAAAACCTGCAGTAGAGATGAACATTTAAAGGCACAATTGAAACCCCTTGAGATCTGTGGAAGTTTTGGAGTATGCTCTTGAAGACTGAATTCCATTTACCCAGATGTCTGAGGAATATCCTACTGTAAATGAAAGGAAGGCATTCTTTGCTAATTCACTCACTGTTACAATAAAGCTAACTGAAAATGAGAATAGTTCTGATCACCAGAGTCAGAAATTGGTATTTCAACAATTTCATAACAGAAATTGGTTTGCCTCCATTTTACTAAATTATACTGTTCAGTAGTTAGAAACTCATTTTATAAGCAAATACGTGCTTACCTATTTTTTAAGGATCTGACCCACTGCTCATCTTAATGGCTTATAACTAAGAGTGTTCCAACTGGTTGATACCATCTGTCTGAATCTGGTAGACAAAAGGGTAGTGGACTAGATCTGTGGCTCTAGCTCATTTAGTTTATATTCAAGAAACTGTGACATTAGTCCTCAGTATGGAACAACGCTGAAATATTATAAAAGCCAAATGATTGTTTTCCTTTAACAGAAAAGGAAAAAGAAACAAAAAGAAAAACAAACAACCAAAACCAACAAAACCAGTAAGTAATGAAAAGGAATTGAAAATAATGACATGGCAGCTGGGGACTGTGTTGTTCTCCAGTCCCTAGATACAGATGGGCATTGAAATAGCCTGTCTTCTGGGAATTCAAAAAAGAGGCACAGAAGGGGGAAAAATGAGTTTCTGAATACTCAAAGTTAAAAGCATCTTACTAAAATAAAGGCAAGAAGGAAGGAGAGTAGATGGATTCTCTAAATTTAGCGTGGGCTTGTGCGTTGTAGCTGTGTATGGTCCTATGGTTGGTTCCCATGTGGATTCAAGGAATACGATCACCTCCAATAAGCAGAAAGGACTGTCAGGGATAGCTGGAAAAATCCTCTGTGCCGCAGGAGGAGTCAGAAGACCATTCAGCATGCGGATGCTAACTGCCTTCAGGCATGAGCAAAAGGCAAGTTCGTGTCAGTGACCAACACAGTTTCTGACAAGCAATCCCCACAAGACTGAATATTAAAAGTAAGAGATATCAATGCCTTATTTTATAGAACTCAAGGTTTATACTCCAAAAGCCTGTTTGGAAGACAGTTTTCACCCTAAGAGTTAAATACTGACTAGAACCTTTTAACAGAAAGGGTCCAACTGACTAATGATTTGTGTCCATGCACAAATCAATTTAATAGCACCATTTCTGAAGATATTACAAGCAGAGAGATAAGTTTCAGATTCATCAAAATTGTTTAAACCCATTTGGAGCCTTTTTTTATGCTTTTTTTTTTAAGGCATTAAAAAGATTTAGCAGCCTAAGGAGACATCAAGGCTATTTTCACACATTTATTTGAAATTGTTAAAAACTGCCTCTGCTTTTTCTAGATGATAAGTTATGATGCTCTGATGGAAATGACAACTGATTCTCCCCTCCCACCCCTCCTTTTTTTTTTTTTTTTTTTTTTTTTTTTTTTGTCTTTAGTATTGTTTGGATTGACTTTAAGGACTCTACTCTGGCCATTTGGTCAGAAAATTATTTGTCTATTGGTACCTATGCACTCCAAACTCTTGCCAACCAATAATCTGTCTTTATAAGGCTTGGCATTAGCAAGATTATTTCTTTTTCTCCTTAGAAGGATGGATGATTACAAAGTTTATGTCACAGTAAAAATTAGCTAATTCTCTTACTTTTTTTTCCTCCCCTCAGCTTAATTAAACATACTCAGTTTTCTGCATAATAGAGCTCACTTATGCTTTATAGGGCTGATCAATCCCTATGGTAGTTATGAGCACCTTCACTGGATGAAACCTATACAATAATATTTTCCCCAAAATCTCATTTATCCCAAATTAGCCAAAGCATTTAAATATACAAAGAACAAAGTTTCTATTATTGCTCTGTGATTCAGTCCTGCAACACCCATCAGAATTAAAATTTCATTTTACTCCAATCCAATTAAAATTAATTGAAAGCACATGCTTTAAGCCAATTTGCCATGGTGTCATTGTAAAGGGTCTGTCTTGTTCTAGAAAATGCCATACCTGCTTGCTAAAAGTACACATGTTCTGTGCGTTCACCTTTGAATATTAATAAACTACACAGGAGGCAGATGAGAACAATTTTCGCAGTCAATGCCTTGGCTTTTGGTAAAAATGTTTTCAGAAGATAAAACAGTAGTTATACTATGCACAGACCCCAACCAGGCCGTGAAATGAAGCTGAAATGGTCTTTGAGGTACTCCTCCTCCAGTATCTCAAGAGACACATGATCAGAGTGATTGAAGAAAGTAAGTCTGTAGGAAAAGAGATGAGGAAGAAAGACACAAGAAGAATGCGCACTGGAAGTGTTTAGCTTGCACAGATAAACAAGCAACATCTAATGGTATCATAAATCATGGCACAAGGACTGCCAGATAGTACTGCAGGATACTGATTGTACATAATATATGCCTGCTTATTGAATGAAATGAAAGAGGTAGAAGTAATAATCTGATAAATATTTCTAAAGTACTCAGAAAGGCAAGAAGTGTTCTTATTTTCCTGCATCTTCAGTCCTTTCCTGCCTGCTTATATTCTCCTTCTTCTGGTTGACAAACACAGCTTTGTAAGTGAGACAGAGACCCAAGTGTGTGCATGCACAAACATACCTGCATGTGTGTGCACACATGTTTTAGCTTGACATTTGTTTTAAAGGCTGCTGAACTCATCTAATGCATATCCAGAATAAATACACACTTGTTGTGTGTTTTGGAGGCACTGTTTTGTCCCTCAACAATTCATATTTCCCCAGTTTCAAACAAAAATGGTAAGGGGGGGGAAAAACCAAACACAAAGAAAACAAACAAAACACAAACAAACGAAAAAAAAACCAACAACAAACAACCCAAAAAAAGGCAGCATAAAAATCAAAGGACAGACTTTCCCAGCACTGCCAGATGCAGAAGGTGCCATGTAGGTAAATCAGGAAAATCACCTTCTTTTCATCTCTTTCTTATTGGGTTGTTTTCATTTTTTCTTTTATAAAATTTTACTCCTTTCTAAGGATTAATCACTTTGCACATCTCAAGACTAGCGTTAAATCAGTAGAACTGGTTCACTAATGCCCTCAATTTCCCCTGTATCTCTCATCAAAACAATTTCAAAGGATGCTACCACAATATATAATCCCCAACACCAGCATGAGCATTAGCAGATATTTTGTACAAGTAAAATAATTACTGTTTATTAGCAGTACTGCCAATACAATCAACCCTCTTGCTTTTCCCCTCTCCCTTTCCAAGGTTCTAAACATGATTGTTTTTGCCACTTTTATGGCTTACACTGGTCCAGCACAGATGTCGATGAGCCCTGTGATAGACAGGATCAGAGGAACTAAATCTGCTGAAAGGTTGCCTTTCTTTGGAGGCAGAGAAGCCCATGCTTCAGCCAAGTCAATCCCCAGCTGTGACTCTCCAAATATATGCTTGTGCCAGTACAGGACCAGGGAAGAAATAAATGGCTTGGAGCACCATGCTTGCTGAAGCTATTGCTGCCACTGAACATCTATTTGTTACCTTGAAAAAAACCCCAACAATTTAGATCTATAGTCTTGTCTCTTCTTGGATCAGGATAAAAAATCAAATCTTTAGTTACTTACTTCACTCACTCAAGGTCACAGAGAAAGCCAGCAGAGACAGAATACAGTCCCAGAAATCTGCTTACTGGGTGTGGATTGCCCTGACAGTGAAACCCTGTTTAAAATAGCTCTTAAAAAGTTTTCCGTACCTTGCTTCTCAGGATATATAATTGCACATTACTTGTGGCATTTTAATCACTTCAGAAAGTACCGTCTGGAATTGTGAAGTTATTTGAAGACAAAGCAATCTCCAGCATGCATAGTTTAAAATGGGCTAACGTAAGAAGTCTGCGTTGTTCACGGGCACATTAACCAGGCCTTTTCCCTCCTCCTCTCCTAAGCTGCTTGCCAAAAGATGTATGATCCACTTTCTGAGACAGGTCACCTTTAAGAACACAGCGACACGCCACAGAATTATTTGCCAGCCCTTACCAGAGATGTCTGCAAGTGCAAAGCCTGTGACAAAGGACTGAAATGACAGCACTTTGACTCACTTCTACATTGTGTTTGTTTAGGAAGGTCCTAGAAATTGTATTTCACCAACCACATTCGCTATCAACACACAATTATCTGGCTTAATCATGTGGAACAGTGGCAAATTCACCTGGGGCTTAAGAACTAATGACATTCTCGTCTGAGCTGCTTTAGTGAAATGGCCTAGCACCTGAAGCAGGAACAGCAAGATTGCTCAAGAAAATTTGGTTTTCTTTTTTCATTTCACAGCATAGGGGCTCTGCTCAAATCAACAAACGCTCCTGATTAAATAGCTGTGGTAGTTGACTTATTTGCACTTGTGTGTATGGCTCTGAATGTACATTGAGAATCCCTAACCTTTACAGGAAAAGAATTGTCTGTGACTTGTTTTTAATACATTGTCCTTTTGACACAGAAAATAGTAAAATAATTTGGTATTTGATAATTTTGCTATGATAGAATCTGTAGTTGGAGGTAAGCCCAAATAGTCCAAAAGTAGCACAGGGGCAACTGCAAAAAAAACCTCACATTTTCTCATTCTGAATATATTTGTAACTATTTTTGTCTGCAGCCTGGGCAGGGCCATTTAAATTCTGCTTGCTCAACAGATACTCAGGCCCTTATGTCAGCCTCCCACATGGGACACAAAAGACAAGTTGTGTTGCTGCGTATCACTCGAGCTCAAAAGCTTGCAGGCTGGTAAAAACAAGGAACTGAGTGCTCAAGTTCTTGAATGCCTCAGAAAAGGGGTCTGAAAGTGTTAGAGGATCACTCACTCCTGTTTTGGTTACAGGAAAGAAACTAGTCCCATTTAGATGAAGAAAGTCTGGGAGGAAGGAAATAAATCAGAAAGATGTAGTAGCATTGATGACAATATGGCTAGTGCTTTGACTTGCTATACAAATAAAATGCAGTTAATATGGATAAGCTGCATGGCACCCACCCAAAGCTGATTCTACACTCAACTACTAACATAGCATCAGCACCAAGCAATATTTGTAGCAGAAACCCCATTCAGAGTCTCTATACCCTGATTACTCCCACATGAACGTAAGGAGCACTCATGCAAGGTTGTTGTGTAGCCCAGATTTTGCAAGTCCAGTGCCCTATCACAAATTTCCTGGCCCATTGTAACAAAGCCTTGGCCACAAAATCTTTGTTATTACTGGAATAGTCAGTGATCAAGATCCTCTTAGTGAGTATCACTATCACAGGTAGCCCTGCTAGGTTGTCATAGAATCACAGAATCATAGAATCATTTTAATTGGAAGAGATCTTTCAGATCAGCAGTTCCAACCATTAACTTAGCATTGCCAAATCACTGCTAAACCATATCCCTCAGCATTACATCTGTAGCCATCTATTATGTGCAAATATTCATTTCTCCTTTTGGGTTAGTGCCTGCACATATTCAGGCATAAATCTGTCCCAATTTTTTTGCTGAAGTACAGAAAAGGTTAAGTCCAGTTCTGTAAACACATGGCCAGAAAACATTCATAGTCTCAGAGGCTTACAAGGAATCTGTTCAATATGGTAAAAAAATGAAGTGAGGTTGGTTTGAGGTTGGTCTCTAGAGAAAATGGTTATTGACATATTACACCAGTTTGCAGAAGACAGACTGAGATAGGAAAGAGAAGAGGGCAGAATTACCCAGGTTAGGTTTAATCTAATCTTCAAGTATCTCAGGAAAAGACTACAGTTTGTTTGCTGTGGCACTACAGGAGCTACCTCATCATGAAACTAGGTGAAACAAGATTAATTTCAGAGGTTGTGAGGGAAAACAGTTCTTCACAGCAAGCCTGTGCTGAAAAATGCTGAGGCCTATGTGGAGAGCACATTACAGAACAGCCATCAGAATGAGTTTCACCAACAACATCACCATTACTTTTGAAGCCCTCAGCATATTGCACCATCCCTGAAATTCTCAAACACCCTAAGACTTGGTTTCTAACGTGTACTTCAACATCACTAGCCTCTAGGGGTTTGGGAGGTGGTCTGGAACCTTAGGCCTGGCTCCTCCTGGGGGATGGTCTAGAACCTGACCCCACATACAAAGCTTAGCTCACTCCCACTTCCTGTCTGCAACACCATAAAAGCAGGCAAACTTCCAGTTTCTCTCTGTGTGTCTGGCCTGAAGAGCAGCACCCTTGCCACTCCAGCTCTGCCACGTGGCCAGCGGTTGGCTGGCTACCTCCTGAATCTACCTCCATCCATTCTCATCCATCCAGCTTTGTATATGTTTTTGCAACTTCATTCCCTTCCCTTATACTTCTGTAAAATCCCTTACTTTAAATACCCTTAATTTATTGTTAAAGTTATTTTTAACTTCCAAAATTGGTGCTAGACTGTTTTCTGTGGGTGTTTTACTCCTTTCCACTCTTTCTACCTAATTCTTTTCAAAGTGGGGAGAGGAGGAAGCATCCTATGTGTAATTTTGTTCTGCTGGGCTGTGGGTTTCTGGGAAGCTCTAAACTAGAACATGATCTCATAGGGAACTTTGGGTTTCCAGAAGACACACAGACTGTCCACCTATTTCCTTATCAGCACTGGCCTCAGCAACTGCATAACAGTCTGTCTTTAGTCTCCTCACTGGGATTTGCCTGACTGCAGGGATTATTCCCCTCTTTAAGTTTCACTCTTCATAACTGCAGCTTAGTTAGCACCCCAGATCGCTCTGCTTTTTAAATCTTATCTCACCACTAGTATAAATCAGTGTAGCCAAACTGAAACCAGTAGTTGCAGTAAACAATATTGTCAGGGTATACCGACTGTAAAGCCAACTCACTGACAGGAAAAAAAGCACTCTTTCACTATATCTTTGCCACTGCTTCTGTAAGACTTCTCTGTGCTCTAAAAAAGGACATGATTGAACACCAGAATATCTAGTGTCTCAGGGAAAGGACCACAGTTACCAGATCAGTTGTATTTTGGTGACAAATATAGCAATAAACACAGCATGGATTTGTACAGCTTCTGTGACACCAGTGCATTGCCATCAAAAGCAGTTTAGTCAGTGAGTTCAACAATATGAGGGCACAATAAATTCAGTGCATGGCAGCAAAAAGTGTCACTGATTAAAGGGGAAAAGCTGCTTCCACATGGTCTTACCCTGTGGTGGTTTTGGATGTGTAGCTGTTAGGGTGGTGGTACTGGTTAAATGAGAAGAGGTGCAGAAAACAGAAGGCCAGGGATGTATGTGAAACCTATCTTTAGAGTGTTTTGTGCCAGTCCCCACACAGAAGTTACTATACGTACAGTCACTTATCACTAACACTAGGTTTCATCAGGCATATCGGAATCAGGAAATAATATGGTAATTTTCACAGTCACCAAGTGGAAAATATTTATGGTGCAGAGATTAATATATCTATATTTTATATTTCTAAAATTGCACCTGATGACATAATAAGAGTTTGAGTTGAAAAAACAGCTGGATGATTTTAAGAAGAAAAAATAAAACCTGCACGGGCAGAAAGCTCACTCCTTTATAAAAAAGCTTTCCCACGTGCATCAGGATTGCCAGCCTGGGGCAAGCTTAATTAAAGTCAATGGAGAAAAAAATTGAATACTTAAAAGTGCTATTTGGGACTCACAGAGCTTGAGTGACTCAAAATATGAAATATTCAATTGCTAATAACTGTGTGGTTTTGTTTAGTGTACGTTTTGTCACTCACTCTGCACTTCATATCCTTCCCTTCCCTTTCTTTTCTAGAAAGAAGGATTAAAAGAGAAGAAAATTATCATCTCAGCTCCAGGGGTGAAGAGGCACCCACATTTCCCAACTCTTGTCATCCTGCTCTCTTTCTTTGATTCACACTTTATGCTTGCTGCTTGCGTGCTTGCTGCTTCTCTCTCTCCCTGAAACATGCTCTCTCTCGGTCTTTTCTTTTCCACTTGTTCAGAGTGCACTCGTGATTCACGAGGCAATGATCTGACTTTGAACGTGACCTTACATTTAGCAGCTGTGTTGGCTAAGGTGCCTGGGAGAGTTCGAATTTCTTACTGATTTGGGCACACCATTTAACAAACCCAAACACTTTGAATGGTGACTTGGAGGAAATGAAACCAGGACTTACTTTTCAACACGAGCTTGACAGGCCTCGTAAAGGGAAAAATCAGTTAAGCAAGAACAATGAAACTGGAAATGGTTTTGTTTAGTGGATTGCAGTATTAGAGGACGTGAGCTCAAATTTAAATATATCCCCTGCCCAAAGGTGCATCTGATTCCAAATATTGAGTTTTCTATCATGGAAGGTAATGGCCATTGGGACTGATGAGTCAGTAAAAGAAAAAGTGCTGTTCAAGAGGTCAAGCAATTTCCTCAACTTTAGCATTAAAACCAAATCATAGTAATGTTTAGATCAATGTATTAAAATAGGACACAGAAGGACTGAAGTCAGCCTGCCATACCAATATTAAATATTTCCTACTATAATTCAAATATATTCCACATATTATGAACAAAGGACAGCTTGGGCTCAGTTTTGGGCTATTCCAGAATTACTGGAAAGTACAAGAGCAAGATTCACTAAGTGCCTGATGAGGACAGGCTATTTGAGTGAAAACTTTGTAGCATATTTTTTGTTTCTTACAATAAAAGGAAATCCTAACCTGGAGAAATGGCAATTTCATTAGCATGTTCTCCCATACTTAATGACACCTCAGCAGAAGGCGACTCTCAAAATGTGAAACCCTTGACATTGCCAGCATAGAAAAATAAAGTACATGTCTCTCAGTGGGTACCAGGGACCTATATTATGTCCTACTGTTGGTTACAGAATTTTCAATATTTTCTTATCCTTTTTCACTCATATGAACTGCGGCTTATAGCAGTGGTAATCATTTCCTGTGTTTGAAAAAGAGATGAAAGCATTCATGGATGAAAGCAAGTTGGATTTAATCTCCTTCTCTCTCATCCAGTGCACTGTACTGATCATTTTCCAAAAAAACAAGACTTAAGCTCATTTTTGTCATGACAAAACTAGTTTCATAATAATCAGATGGCAATTCCTAGTGTACACAATTCTAATATAATTACCAGGAGGAAATGTAGAGGGAGTTGCAGGTTTGAGATAAAGAAAAGCCTGTGAATTTTGTATTAATGTCTCAGACTCTCTTATTTGTGCAAGTAATCAATCTTTCGGGGAGTAGAATAGTAATTCTTTGTGAAAAAATGACAAGAGTCTGAGGAAGAAAGAAGATAATCTGAGTTTCATTCTGTACACAGCAGGTCAGCTGTGATTGACAAAGCTCATCACAAAACTATAGCTCCCGGAATAATCCCAATAGCAGAGTTTCATTTGCAGCCGAAGCAGTGTTAATGACATGTTTAACAGCTGCTTGTTGAAGTTTGGAATCTGCATTAACCTGCAGAGCAGCGAACAGAGAAATGAGGGGAAGTGTTGAAATCAAGCCTTCATTATACTGACAACCCAGGGTAAGGAGTAGTGAGGAGTTTGTGGAGCAAGCGGGCAGAGAGGCACAGTTTTGGAGGGCTCAGTTGCAGATAAGGATAGTCAGGGAGATGACAGAGTCTGATCAATGAACACAAAAGGCTGCAAAAGGGAACTGACATGCTTGACTCAAGACACCGAGGCAAGAAAAATTCAGAGAACAGAAATGAACAAAAAGGGAGAGGTCAAAAACGAAGGGCTGGCAGAGTGGCTTGTGAGGAGGAGACCCAGCAGAGCCTTGAACTCTGTTGTAAAGCGTTGGACTTCATGATCTATGAGGTCTCTTCCAACCTTGGTGATACTGTGATACTGTGATACACAACTTGTAGGCTACCACACTTTTTGGCCGGCCCATCCTCCGGTCTGTAGTTGTTCTCATTTAACCAAAGCTTTTTGCCTACCTAAAAGCAAAGGGGAAATGGACCAGTTTCATAGTATTCAGTCTCCTGCTGACATCCATTACAAGATAAAAGGCTTTTCCCTAATGAAGAAACTATGACAGGACACAGAATGCCTTTCCATGCACACTGGTATCCAGCAGTTAGAAATGTAGAAATCTTCCTGATCTTCCTGCAACAATGCACATGTTAAGAGGCAGAGTGTGTGCCCGAGTTGCCCATATACTGTATTGTTTTACAGTATCAGTGACACACAAGCAAAGGGCAAAGGCGTGGAAGTCTATGTTCTCTATGAGTGTGCTTCAAAATGCTAGCAACGCCAGCAGACATCTTTTGATTGAGACAGTAATTGATGGAGACATACACATACAGTACCTTCAGAGGTTAAACAAAATGCTTCTTGCTGTGCTTTGTTACCCTGAGTACAGGGATTAGTTGTGGCTTCCATTAACTGGTGTGAAGGATGGCCTTCCAATGACTTTCATGTTGACTTTTCTTGTCTGAGGGTCAGCCCAGTGCTTTTCACTGGACTGGGTCATTCTCTGTTGCTTCACGATACAAATAAGACACATTTAATCCTTTAGAAACCCATACCATTTAAATCAGAAATTGCAGGTGAAAGGCACTTAACTTCCATCTTACTTCCAGGCAGACTTAGGCTTCCAAGCAGGCAAAACTAAGCACATTATAGCTTGAACTAAAGAGCTTCCCAAGCACCTGGCAAAATGTCTTTCCAAAAACAAGCACTTGAAGACATAGGCATATCTGGGGTTAGTTTTAGGTCTAGCTAGCCTAGACTCAGTATAACTGTCACAGTGCCTCTAATCCAATACTGCTATAGATGCTTTTACCATTAGCTCAAGGGATCATTCCTAGGAAGCTGTAATAGATTTTTGTCTTTCAAGAACATTTGGTATTCAAAGCCAAGAAATCCCAATAGTAAGCTCAGGCCATGAAAAATAAATACAAATTTGAAGGTGTGCAAGTCTGACCCAAGTTTAAAGGTCATTCTACTGGTAAAGTCTACCATTCGAACTGCCTATGATTTTCTTCACATGCCTACACCCCCAGTGTTTTATTTGTTACCTCTTTTTTATTTTTAATTCATATGTCTTTGTCTCTAGCAAGGGTCAAAATCTCTGCTCTGGATCAACATTTTCTGGGAAGCAAGCCAAAACATAGTTGATGCTCTCTGAAAACAAGAGAAAGCAGAACAACATTGAATTGGCATAGTCTAGAGGCTAGAGCAAGAGTCAGAGACCTGTGTTATATAAATACCTTTGAAGTGACTTATCATAAGACCAAGGGCAATATTTCTTGACATTCTTAGTCAAGAGGGTTTTCACTTACGGAAAAATCAAAATTAGGCTTAATATTTAATCTTCTTATGGTCATTTTCTCTCGCTTGATTGCATGTGGTGGACATGTTTGAAAGCATTTTGAAGGGGAGCTTTCTCAAAAGCATTTTTGCAGACAACCTTCTGACATCTCGAGGCACATCGCAACACAAACACTGCACTAGGGCAAAAATAGTGATAGCAACGTGTGTAATGTAGAAGTAACATGTCTTCTATCCCAGTTACAATTTTTGTCATTCTAGCCTCTTGTCCAGAAAAATCTTCTCATCCTGTGAAAAAATTCACTCACTCTCTCAGCTGTCCTGTGGATTTAGGTGTTTAAAATCAGCCAGACTTTAGGATCATTTTCTTATGTTTAAACAACCATGTGTTGACAGTGAATAATGTCAGACGCTGCTTTTAGTCTTGCTTATGCATACCTGCCAGCTATTGCATTATCAAAAGACTTAGATTGTATCACTAATTTGTACCCTAAAACATATGCAATGGATTTACACAGATTCTGATTGCTTTGACAGTAAAATCTACTCTTGGGATAGTCTCCTTAATCCGTGTTCCCAGAGAAACCTGAGGGCAAAGACTGAATGATAGTAAACTATTGAATGCGAAAATAAATAACAAACAAAAGGGGGAAGAAAGATATATCTATGGAACAGCTTGACAGTATGTTTAAACACTTTTGGTTTGATTTTCACAACAACCTCAAAATAATTTCTGAGACACCCCTCCCCCCCCCCCACCCCGTCAGACCAGAGATACACTCTGTCCTATTCCTTCTGCCATGCAGCTTTCCTGTGCACAGTATTCAGCAACCTGACAGTTAAACTAGAAAGGATTTCATCTTTGTCCCAGTGAATTGTCATACCATTCCAGGAAACTGGGTTAAACATGCAGAGAAATGATGATGAAGCTGCTGAAATGTCCTCAGAGCCAGCAGCAAGACTAAAATATACAGGATAATTGCGTAACTCTTGCTTGTTTTTGCTAACCATTGAATACCCTTACCAAAATCCATTTTGAAACAAAGGATATTAATCTGTCTTTGTGTTTATGCTTCATAAGAAAGAAGTCTCTCCACAGACAGTGGTATCGAGTCATTGCACAATAAGGAATTGTCGAAACAGGGATTGCCCACTAGGCAAAGGGGAGTATGAACAAGTTAGATAATACGTTGATTTGGTGTAAAAATATTGCAATTCTCATGTGGAACTTTTACAGTTGTTTAATTTCAAGACAAGGAGAATATATATATATATATTTTAAATAGAGACTCAACTTTTGATTAAATACACATATATTGCATACACATACTACAGCCTAATTTGGTGTAAGGAAGCAAGAAGATTTTGACACCTTTTAGTGGAAGCATATGTTATATTTATTGCTAGCTTCTCTGGGCCTTTTTTATAGCCAGATAAGAATGAGATAGCAGTAACATAAATGAGAACCAAACTACATACCTGTCTGAACAAATTTCTTGCACTAATGGGTTGAATTACAGGAGATGATCTTGTCGCCATATGTGCATTTTGCTCCTCTGAACCATATGGCTTTACTGCTAAGCAAAATATTTCTAGATTTCTATTTTTTTCATCCTCAAGCTGGGACAAATGTCAGCATTTGGAAATTTTTCCCACATTAAGAACCAGGGGGAAAAACTTTATCAAAGCAGTTCAAATATTTCCTTAACATCTCACTTTTTTACAAAAGTTTATAGTATAATTAGTCTAGCTTACAAAGCAATCACTTGTATTGAGCTGCAAACAGGGATTTTATACAGATAAAGTCAGAACAGAATCATAATTCATCAGGATTTTGAAAAGTTTTTGTACAAATGAATCTGCATATTTAGCAAACAAACATTATTTCATTTGAGCATTTTTTTCCAGTCATTGCCAAATCAACCTGATGTATTCTATGTGATTTGAAGGCAAGCCAATAAACTTTGTGTTAGTGCACAAAGTGAGTTAGGGAAATGTGAAAGTGTGCTAGTTTGAAGCAGGCTAGAATGTTTTCTTTTTACAGCCTGTAATCTAGTTCTTCTCACCAAAACATTCTAGCCTGCTTCAAACTAGCACAGAAAGTGGGAGAATGAAGGCAGACAGAAGCAGGTTTCCTAGAGGATCAGGGGGTTCAAATCAAAGAAGCAAAGAAAATGTGCAAATAAATGGGGAATGACAAAGTACAGAACGTATGTGATTTCACCTGTGGCAAAGAGAGAAAATGTAAAGTCCTCACTATCATTAACCTAGCTATAACTTAAGCAAGTTGTTACGCATATTTTGAATTTGAATTCAGAAGGGCTGATGAAATGTGAAAACATTAATGTAGGTCTGTGATTTCAACACCCATTACCACACATGGAAAATTAGGTGCATTCCTCAACTCCACCTCCTGGTTTAGCTTCAACTAAAAGGTTTACTTTTACAAGCCCTGAAAGTACCCCAAGATGTGAACCAAACTGGTAAGGATCATGGAATGGTAGGAACCTCTGGAGATCATCTAGTCCAGCGGTCCTCAAACTTTTTAAATGGGTCTGGTTCACTGTCCCTCAGACACTGTCGGGGGCCAGACTATAGTTTGGTTCCAGCCCAGCAGTGTTGGGGGCCAGACTATAGTTTGGTTCCAGCCCAGTAGTGTTGGGGTCCGACTATAGTTTGGTTCCAGCCCCGTAGTGTCAGGGGCTGGACTATAGTTTGGTTCCAGCCCAGTAGTGTCGGGGGCTGGACTATAGTTTGGTTCCAGCCCAGTAGTGCCAGGGCCCGGACTACAGTTTGGTTCCAGCCCAGTCCCAGCGGGTGCTTGGAGGCTGCAGAGGCCGGCAAGTGGATTAAGTGGCTGGAAGTGGCTGCTTGGTTTCCCCCCCAACCCCTGGCGGGGGGTTCTGTAAATACCAGCGGGCTGGATTGAGGACCCTGGGGGGACTGTATGTGGCCCACAGGCCGTAGTTTGAGGACCCGTGATCTAGTCCAACCCTCCTGCTAACGCATATTCACCTAGATCAGGTTGATCAGGAACATTTCCAGGCAGGTTTTGAAGGTCCCTAGAGATGGAGACTCCATAGCCTGTCTGGGCAACCTGTTCCAGCGCTCCACCACTGTTAAGGTAAAGGAATTTTTCACTGTGCTTAGGTGGAAAACAAGAGTCAAGAGCAAGTTTGCTTCAACATCACACTCCTGAGCTTGAAAAAAAGGTGCTAAGGTACCAAATCATTGGCTAGCTTTGTACAAGAGAATAGTGCAATTAAAACCATCCTCCCACTGAGTCTACTTCCTAAGTGGAAGGATAAATAATAGAGAGCTATGTGGATGAGTGATGCCCCTTGTTAGCATTTTTCCCAGCAATATGCAGCTCACTTTACAACAAAAGTATATAAGTGATCCCTTCATCTTTCCTTTGATGGCAGGCATGAAATAAAGATCAAGACTACTGATAACCTTAAGAGAGAGGATGGGAAAAAAAAGGGGGGAAATAATCTCCACCACACTGCAAGGCAGCAATGCTGGTCCTCTAACACACTTTTGGGCAGAATGCAGCAAGCAGTCTTTCCCAGTAGTGACAACAGCTAGGAGAAGTGTTCCCCAGCTACACAACCCAACACTGTCAGCTCTTTTTCCAGTCATATATTCCACCTCATTATTCCATGTCAGGAGCCAAGACATCTGGGACATTCATCTTGCCACAGATGAATGGACATAATACAATATAGAATAATATAATATCAAATATTTTTTGTGGGAAAAGACTTCCAAGACTGTTGAATCTAACCAAAGGCCTGCTCTTGTTTTAGCAAAAGTCTTCCGATTCCTGTTGCATCCTTTGATAACCTAGCAAGAGAGACCTCATTCTGTTTAAACCTGCATTATCTGTATTAGTGAAAGCAAAGATATGGGCAATTATTGCATATTTCATAATAATCTTAGATTCTAAGAACTTAGATAATGTAAAGTTAAAGCATGTTTTTTTCTGATTCTTTTAAAGGTCATCCATCTTTTTCTATAAAAGATCAGAAGTATGAACTAACACCGTAGCAAATGCTCAAGCCTGCAAAATGTCCTTCCTGTGTGACAAGACTGTGCCTCTCCTTAGTTTTTTGTTTTTTTTTTTCCAGTAGCATGCAGGCACTGTAAGCTTCAAGTCTCATCTGAACTTGCAATCCCCTAATAACTACACAGGAACAAAAGTAGCCTTTTCCATTTGCTACTAGTATGAATAGAGAATTTGTCCACATCTTATATTGTCACCATGGAGGAAAATGTCAATGATTACAAAATCACAGAATGATAGGTGTTGGAAGAGGCCACCAGAGATCATAATAGCCCAACACTCCTACCAGAGCAGGTTCACATAGAGCACGCTGCACAGGATGTGCTGAGTCCAGGTGGGTTTTGAATGACTCCAGGGGTGGAGTCTACCTGTAAATTAAAGCTTTTCTATAGCTGTTGCTAATGTTACATTTTAGCCAGTTTGTTCCCTCACTGAAGCTACTGCGTTCAAGCCCAAGTTCTCATATTTGTCCAGGACAGGAAAAATTAGATGAGTCCTTTGATGGCAAGCAGGAATTTTCTGCCTAGCATGGTGGAAAACGTTGGGAAGCATCCTAAAATAATACAAAGTACCTTTGTCTTTCATAATAAGCTAATAAACCAGGGGAGAAATTAAAAATCCCTTCCAGAAAGTAGGAGCTGATGCAGTTTGGTCATTAATACCCTACAGAATTTTGGAGCCTCATGATCTTTAGTGATGTTCTTGTGTCAGTCAGCTGTCACTTGCAGTAGTGGTGGCTCACTAAATGGACTGTTGGTCTTCTTCTAGACCAGTTGTTCATCTGACTTTGGCCAGTTGTTCACTGCAAACCTACACCACAGTTCATTAAAGCCAGAGGCTTCCATAGTCCAACACTTCAGTTCCGTGGGAGGTATGAAGATGATGAGGCAGGAGGAACGGGGAAATAGCCAAAAGATCTTTAAGCTATAGCATAGCAAGTTCCCAGGTATATGGGAGTTTATGAGGCCCTGCACTGTCATTTCCAAATCAAAATTTACAGTAAGTGGACAAAAAGCCTTAATATTACATTTATTTTATTTCTTTCTGCAGAGAGTTGTATTTTCCTTTGGAAGTGAACTAAGATTTTTATCCTTACTTGGGATGGAGAATAGTGACAACCTGAATCAAGTCATACATTTAGTACATGCTAAAGCATGTTGCAGGGTATATATATGTACTAGCACTTTCTCCTTCTATTTAGAAGTGTGACTTTATTTATATATCTGTGCAAATACAGTGCACAGATGAAGGTTTTGTTTATTACGTGGGTAAAAGGTTAAGAACTACACATCATCCTGTATTACAGCGGTGAGTTACTAGGAGATGTAGTTATTTAAGAGCAAAATAATGAGCTATTAAACATCTGTCTGGGGGACTGAAGTGAGCAGTAAGTCTGTCTGATAAATTTAGATTTCTTTTTCACAATTCTACTCATTATTAAAAATCTCTTTTAAATTCTATGAACTGATTTGAAACAGAGCTCTGTGGATATCTGATGCAGTCTCTCCAGGGGAATGTAGAAACTGCAGCATGTTCTGAAAGAGCAATGAACTTATTGCCCCTTTCCACGTTGTCAGTGGGAACTGCTGTCCTGGAGAGATAGCAGCTGGATCTTGGTAACAAAAAAGGTTGAGAGCTGCTATTTTGTTCTGAGATGGTTAATTTGACTTTCTTAGTTGCCTTTTTAGCAGGGATGGGCTCTGATGATAGCCAATTTTTTCAGGCAAACCTGAAAACAAGTACTTTATTTTCTGCATGCATGTTTATGTATCCCAAATTCAATTCCCATTAAATTTGTACATGTGATGTCAGACAAAAGGAAGACATTAAACTTCAAGAAATGGATTTCTTGAAAAGTGATAAAATCAGTAAGCAAGAAGTGGGTTTGGCATACTTCTTTTGCTTTGATTCAATCTGCTATATTTTGGGTTTGTCCTATTCATACATTTCCAACTCACAAAATAATAATAATTAAAATAAAAAAATAAAATCCTAAATCAACCAAACAAAAAAACCCACCCCACACATTAGTTGCATGGGGCAAAAGGCATTGACATATGCAAAAGTTGTCCAGACACAACCCTGCCAGAAGTGGCTGATAAATTATTTTTCAGACTCTGCAATACTATGAAATACGCAGGAGTTCTCTCCTTGCTCAGGCAGCCAATGTGCTGCACTAAAGCTAAAACCTTACTTGAGTTTTGATTATCAGAAAGCAGAAAACTTTGATTCTCTGAGTCAGGAGTTGATGAGTGCACATCATCACAATGTTATGGCCATTTAATCGTTTTTCCATAAGAAAAGATTAAAATGCCTTAGTTATGCTAGATTAAATGCTCATTCAATAATTGCAATGGACAGTATGCTTTCAGAGTAGGAGAATTAAATTAAAAGAAAGACAACTACAGAAAATGTACTAGTGGTAGAATTAGACAATGTTTCATCAGTCCCTGATGCTTCTACAGTAATGAACCTGTCAAAAGATAATAATATTTTAGTGAAAGGTGTGATTAGATAAGTCAAGTTATTTATTAACTGTTGCCCTAAAATATCACTTTTGTCTTATTATTAAAGAATGGTTAGAGGGCAGCAGGGATGCCTGACATAAAGCATTAAAATATGGATTATGGCTATAACAGGCCATGGAGTATATATGCTGTGCTGTAAACTTTGTAGTGTAATTCTTCACAGAGAGAGTGATTTCCCATTGGAATGGGCTGCCCAGGGAGGTGGTGGAGATCTTCAAGAAAAGACTGGATGAGGCATTCGGTGCCATGCTCTAGTTGACTGGCTGGGGCTGGGTGCTAGGTTGGACTGGATGATCTTGGAGGTCTCTTCCAACCTGGTTGATTCTATGATTCTATGATTTCCTAATATCTGATGACTAGGAATATTCAAGAAACCATAAACCAGTAGACTTGATGCAAGCTGGGTTTTGGGTTTTTTTGAATGATTTGGTAATTCAATACTGTATTTAGCCTCCTGGAGCTATGTTGGGCAAACCATCTTCACCATCCAGTGACTATGTCCTTACTTTCTAAACTTGATTTTTCAAAGCATTGCAATTAAATCGTTTGGGTTTTGGGAGGGAGTGTTTGGGTTTTTTTAAATTATGGTGGCAATAGGAAGAGTTAGGGGAAAAGGAACTACACAGCAACGAAACCCAGCAAAACATTTGTCAAAAATAACAGCAAGCTCTCTGGTATTCACATAGCACATGGGTTTTATTGCAAGCCCAGATTAGGTGATCTAGCTGCACGGTAAACAAGTGATCTTTGTAAGTCCACCACACAAGATAATGAAGAGGGAGGAAATAAGCAGTGGCACTACAAATCAAAGCAAAAGAGAGGGTAAAGATGTGGCTACTATACAAGGAGACTATATATCAAAACCACAGATAGTATGTACACAGAAAGGGTCACCAAAACATCACTTCTTTTGTTTTTGTGAAAACAGCAGAAGTGAAAAATCAGGAATGGAGCTTTCTCAAGCAATGCCTGGCATTTTTACAAATAAAGCAAGCCACATTTTTTTTTCCTATCCTTATTTCTTCAGCATAAGATTGGCAATTACATGTAGGATTCTGCCAAATCATATTGCCCTGTAGCAGTTGCTGGTTACTGAGGATATTGTGTCTTTCCTATGGCTATTAGATCACATCACACTCATAGAATGCAAGATATGTACCTGCACACAACAGAACCTTTTAAACAGCAAACCATACCATCTTTAACTAACCTATATATGAGATTGCCTTAAACTGTGCTTTAACTTCATTCTCAAGCAAAATGTGCCCTGCATTTGCAGAAACTGTTCTGAATACGAAAAGTTAGCAATTATATCAAGAAAAAGCTAACCTTGTGGAATGAGGAAAAACTATTTAAAGTGAACCCATTCATTGATAAAAAAGTAATTACTCCTGTTGGATGCAACTTGATCCAGTGTGCTAAGGGTGGGTTTACAATCCCTCACGTTTCTTGTAATAAAAAACTTTCAACAAGTCAGGAGCACCGGCAAGTTGTGGACCACTTTAATCACTGCTGTGCTAGTTTGAAGCAGGCTAGAATGTTTTGGTGAGAACTAGATTACAGGCTGTGAAAGGAAAACAGTGGTGATGTTTACTCCCCTCATAGGCCTGCTGAGAATTATAGGAACAAGAAATAAAAACATAGATAACCACTCTCACTGGGGCTGCTGGCTGAGCTGCATCTTACTCTCTAACCCCACCCTCCATATTCTTCTCCAATCCACATTGCTTCCTAACCCCCTGGCCGAACCTCTATTCTTCCTTGGGACTGGGGTAAGGTTGAGAGGGGTAGGGGGAAAGTGAAGGGGTAGTTGAGAGCTCCTCCTGGGGACTCAGGTTTCTTGGAGGGGAGTTGTGTTTCTGTATTACATCTTACCTTGTATATTTCTGTCTATAGCTGTATATACTGTAAATATCTGCTTGTATATTGTGCCAGCTGTAAATAATAAACTTCATTCATATTTCCAGAGCCGGCTGAGTCTAGTCTGGGTGATTTCTAAAGGCGGGGGGGGGGGGGGCAGGGAACACCCAAACCATCACAATCACAACTGCCAGAACTTCTTTTAGACACATTAATTCAGGAAATAACAATACAGTATCACAGTATCAACAAGGTTGGAAGAGACCTCACAGATCATCAAGTCCAACCCTTTACCACAATTCTCAAGGCTAGACCATGGCACCAAGTGCCACGTCCAATCTTGCCTTGAACAGCTCCAGGGACGGCGACTCCACCACCTCCCCGGGCAGCCCATTCCAGTGTCCAATGACTCTCTCAGTGAAGAACTTTCTCATCACCTCCAGCCTAAATCTCCCCTGGCACAGCCTGAGGCTGTGTCCTCTTGTTCTGGTGCTGGCCACCTGAGAGAAGAGAGCAACCTCCTCCTGGCCACAACCACCCCTCAGGTAGTTGTAGACAGCAATAAGGTTACCCCTGAGCCTCCTCTTCTCCAGGCTAAACAATCCCAGCTCCCTCAGCCTCCCCTCGTAGGGCTTGTGCTCAAGGCCTCTCATCAGCCTCGTCGCCCTTCTCTGGACACGCTCAAGCATCTTGATATCCCTTCTAAACTGGGGGGCCCAGAACTGAACACAGTACTCAAGGTGTGGTCTAACCAGTGCAGAGTACAGGGGCAGAATGACCTCCCTGCTCCTGCTGACCACACCATTCCTGATGCAGGCCAGGAATCCACTGGCTCTCTTGGCCACCTGGGCACACTGCTGGCTCATGTTGCATATCGACCTAATACTCGCACACATACCTCTACACGCATACAGGAATGCACTTGCCCCAAGGAAATATTGGACCACAGGCTACCCTTTGGAAACAGCTGCTTTAATGGGACAGAAGATAACTCACAGCTCAGGTTTCTAGAAAAGCATGTAGCCACAGGGAAAAAAAATATAGATGAAAGATTTGTTTTCAGCTCATACTAGCTGAATATTATTTGTAAACTGGCAAAGCAAGAGTTAATCTAATTCCCTAAAGCTCCTTATAAAATGACAGTTCTTAAAAGGGCTGTACCTACACTTGTATCTAATGATGCAATATGCAAGGAAGTGGAGAATCAGGTCCACTCAATTCTAATCCTACTGAGTAAAATATGTATTTGTACATTAATCACAGTGTGCACAGAAATACCTATATAACAATACATAAGGAAATGAACGGATTAAAGCAAAGAAAACTCCAGATGCTGGAATAGATTTTGCATCCTTATTTTTAGCAGTCAGCATCAGCAAGATTGTCTTTCAAAGGAAGGAGAGAAACTGACTTCACAAAGACACTTGCGTTTCAGGTCAGGGTACTTAGGGAGTATTTCTGTTCCCAGATGGCTTCCTGAGTATATTTATAAGATGCAAAAAAAATGACCTGCAAGTGTTTCTGCACCCACTGCATTTTAATCTGGACAAGGCATTAAAGGGAGGTGCTTCCCATTACTTGTGTAAGAGTGGCTAACCCACTGCACATACCAATGCCTGTCTGAACAATTTCCGCACCGAAAGGACTTGGCCTCTAAAGCCCTACTAGAAGAGTCAGAGAAAGCCAAAGGATATACACGTACATCAGCACCAAAGATCAGACACCAGTTATTGCCACTCTCTGTTATTTACTCTTGAAATTCTTTGCACAAGCAACAACAATGTACAACAATCTGATAAACAGTACTGCTTTTTTGCTTTTCTCTTTTTATGTTTTTGCTTTCAAGGTCAGTTCCAAGAAACCCTTGCTAGAATCAGCTAATTAATTTTTGGCCTCTTTAACTACAGGGTATTTGAAGCCACATGTTATGAATCATTTTCAGTTGAGATATTAAAATCAGATTACAAGAGAAAAGCCTTGTAAATATTTGCCTTCAAATGAGGCTAAGAATAAATATATATTCAGTAATTCATCCATATTTAGCAGATATTAAAGAGACAAAGCATAGCTTTAAATTCACTTATCATTTTATACAAAGAGGGGAAATATGAAACTTGGCTTGATTAGCTTGTTTCTTCCTATGCTTTGTAATACCTTATTAAAATTTGAACTATGAAATTGATATTATCGGTCAAATAATGTCAGCAGAAATATTTAATCTGTGGTTAGAGCTTTATTAATAGAACTTTTATTTGAAATGTTTTATGTCCAAAGAGGGAAAAAAAAAAACCAAAACAATAAAAAAGAAAGCATGGGATGGACTTGGAAGATTGATTTGACTTCACTGATTCCATTTTGAAACTCTGCATAACTCACTAGTAAAGAAAACTGCCTAAACCTGGCTTCACACACACACATACACACTTTAGGCTTACAAGACTGCTGTGCATTCACTGGGGACACTGCTCCTTTTCAACTGGGAGGTATTCAGGTCTTCATGAGGCAAAAGACTCAACAGGCCTACCACTCTAGGCAGACAAAAAATGTTGTGTTCACAGGGAAAGAGTCACAAAATACATTTTCTCTGTTTCTCTTCAATTTATAACATTTTAATAATTAAAGAATGTCCATATATTCTAGAGAAGAGGAACAGGAAAACCGTTGCTCCTTGTGTGTTGTAGACAAAAAAACCCAGTAGTGCTAACTGGTGAAACAAATGTGTAGACTTCTGACAGACCAAACATCAAAATTTAATATAATTATTCTGATGAAAATTAGGATGACATTGCAGAGCCTGCAAGAGTGACATTAGAAATCAAAATCACTTCAGAATTTTGCTTATAGAGGAGATGCATTTATGGAAATCTGAGTGACTGTCATTCACAGTATTCCATTCTGTGCTATAGTAATGTCATTGGAAATAGATTTCTGTTTCCCTGTAAAGTATCTTTTCATCTCCACTGACACATGCACCAAATACTGTGGAATGCACCCTATAAAGAAATATATGAGAGAATCATGAAGTCTTGCTGTGCACTCTTGTTTTTCCAGTAAATATTCTAGTCAGCCCTGTCAGTTATGAATTTGCAAGGACAGGATTTATCTTGAAAATAGCTAAAAGAGAGAAGGGAGAGAGAGAAAAAAAAAATATATTTGGAAGGAATTTGGAAGAAAGGAAGGGAGGCAGGAAGGAAAGAAGGCAGAAATACATCTGGATATTTGATTGATACAAAAACAACAGGTGACAACTCTTAGGAACAAAAAAGGAAGACAGTGCTTGCCACTTCAGCATGGTTTTAGACAAGTCAAAAACAATACAAAGCCCAAATCTAAGAGATACCTGCAAAGACCTGATCATCCTTATTCAAAACTAAAACCAACCAAACAAAAAAAGATATTTCAGGTCTCTGCTTCCCTGCCTGGCCTTGATAATACTCTGTATTATTGGTAGATGTTATAGCATTATCCACTGTGAGCAGTTCACAGAGACAGGGTTTGAATTCTCTACTTGACACGTTCTTTCAGAATGAAATTAATGAAATGTATTAGAAATCACTGCGTGGTAGCAGGATGGAACACATTGCTTTACTCCTGAAAACTTAACTAAAACTGTGTAGCCTCAATTGAAGTCTACATACATAGCAAAGGGGGCTAAATAATTTTGTTTTCCCAGGACTATGGAAGTAAGGATGAGAAGAGTGGTGAAAGGAGCTTATTCCAAGCACAAAGTAGTAAAAACAATGTGATAAAATCACCAAGTTTGTAGCAAGGAAGGCTTTACTCCCTTGCTAGTGCTGTTTTACAACCAGTTTGTGTCTAATGCTCTCCCTGGCACTGCTCCTTTCTCCTCCCAGCCTCATCCACAGGTGCCTATTGGGTGCAGTCCAAAGCAGGAGGACCATATGCCATCTGTGCCATCCCTTGAGAGACCCCAGAAGATCATTGCAGAAATTCACTTGGATTTTTATGTCAAGCAGTAACTCTATTCCCCGTTATAACATCCCCAATAAGTGACAAAGTCATTATTCCAGTATGGATGAAAAAAAACAAGGAAAACACAGTTCCTGCCAACCAAACACTGATCAAAGGCAGAAGCTTTGGGTCCAATTTGCAGAAACAGCTTTTCCTGCCAAACAGGGGAAAAGCTAGAAAATTCAGAAGTGAAGGTTTCTGCTTTGTGCTTCTCTGGCTTCAGTCTTGTTTTCTGTCTTTGGGGTTTTTGGGTTTTTGGTGTTTTGGTTTAATTAAAGGCTATTTTGGTTGTGTGGATTTTTTGTTGGTTTGTGTGGTTTGGGTTTTTTGGGGGTTTTTTTTGGTTGGTTGCTTGGGGGTTGTTGTTGCTGTTGTTGTTTGTGTTGGGTTGGGGTTTTGTTAGTAATAGCCACTGCTTGGTGCGTATCAATGCTAGTTTGAAGCTAGCTAGAATGTTTTGGTGAGAAGGATTAGATAACAGCTCTGAGAGGTACAAGAACAAGAATCCAAACATAGATAAGGGAGTCGTTCTTCTGCTTGGGAGCTCTGAGCTGCATTTCTCTCTAGCATCTCTGCCATCTCTCTGATTAATCCACTTTGCTTCCTAACCCCCTGGCCAAACCTCCATTTTTCCTTGGGTCTGGGGTAAGATTGAGAGAGGTGGGAGAAGGTGGAAGGGTGGTTGGGAGTCCCTCCTGGGGACTCAGGTTTCTGGGAGGGGAGTTGTGTTTCTGTATTACCTTTTACCTTGTATATTTCTGTCTATAACTGTATATACTGTAAATATCTGCTTGTATATTGTGCTAGCTGTAAATATAAGCTTCATTCAGATTTCCAGAGTCAGCTGAGTCTAGTCTGGGTGATTCCCAAAGTGTGGGGGGGCAGGTAACACCCAAACTATCACAAGTCTGAAGGATAGCAGAGTTTACTTTGTTCTGACAGTGTTACCACTCACACTTTCCTAGTAGATTTAACTGGTTATGTGACATTATTGGCAAACTAAATTACAACTGTAAAAAGGCTACCCAGTTTGAGACTGGCCATGACACTGAGGGAAAGGGCTGATAGCTGCGATACGAGGTCAGCTTTTTTAAAAAGCATACATTCCCAATGAGTGTAGTTAAGACATCTTTTGAAAATGAATTTCCAAATGCCAAAGATTTGCTAAACAAAGCATTCCTGTTTATAATTTTGTCTTTGTTGTAGGAGAATTTAAAAACAACAGTGCCATTAAATGGGAGATCGTCAGAAGGAACCAAGTGACTGGGACTCCAGGTGTCACTGCTCTGCAGAGCAAAATCTTCCCCAAAAAGTAGCAGAAGCTTTTCAGAGTTCCATTTCGAATTAGCAACAATCTTAAAGGAAGCACTGGATGATTGTATCAGCACTTCTATTTTCTCTCCAGCACCTCAGAACGCTGTATTAATACAATTCTTCCCTTGGGATGGAGGCATAAAATAGCATGGAAAGATTCAAAATAGCATGCTACTGTTTTTAGCAGAGGGGATTATTCGTGGTGTTTTCTGTAGCATTGCAATCTCCACGAGAACCAGAGGGCATAGTTAGTTTAACAGGGTTTGTATGTGACGATGGCTTTGGTACATGTCCTTTGGGCAAGTCTGCGGGACATGACAGCCAGTTGGGATTATCAAGCTGAAGTGTGTGTGGGCATCTCTCCTGAAAAGTAGCTGCGGTGAGAGTACGCAGCTCTGTCAGGCACACAGGGATGGCTGAAAATTGTTTCCCCAGCACAAGCCTGGTCACAGACCTGTCCTGACAGTTAACTTCCTTCCCCTTTGCTGATCCCGTGCAGGCACACAGATGACATAGTATGAGCTGGAGGGTCAGGGAGGTCTGAGGAGTGGCAGGCAAAAAAAAAAAAGGAGAGGAGCGGCTGCTCAGGAAGGGAGGGAGGAAGGTGACAGCTCACCAGGCTGAGACTTCTGTGCTGCTGAGGAGCAGAGGAGGCTGCATGTGTATTCTTCCAGTAGGTATGTCAAGCATATAATTGCTGCTGATGGGGAAAGAGTTTCAGGGAATAAACGCATTCTTTGTAATGCAAAGGAGATGTTTCATTACTAACCGGTTGAGGAGTGTTACTCCGGCTTCCTGGATGCATGAAACACAGAAGCAGCATCCCGACCCATATGGCGTGACCCAGCTGTTGAGGCACCACGGATGCATGGACTATAAAACTGATTTTCTGAAAACATCACACACAGTAAGCTTCTAGGCTTTCATACATAAACCCTTGAATTTAAGTGTGTAGCAACTCCCAGAAGGAGCCTAGAGTTGCTCAGTGTGCGAGCACAGATATGACCTCAGCAATTAAAACAATATTTGAAATACATTTTGAGCAAGAAAATAGCAAGGCCACTCATTTCAGTATACAGCTTAGACGAAAATATAGACTAACTGACAAAAATATAGACTATTCTGGCTTATAATACCACCTACAAGGCCACAGCATGAATCTTGCCCATACTAAACACTACAGCATTTGAGTTGCAAATGTTGAGAAATCTTTAATCTCCCCAAGGGGACTTTTCTTTTTTGTTGTTGTTGTTTTTGCCAGTTTAAAATATTTCTACCCAACATCAGTTCTGCAGTTTTCCTCTTTAATGAGTGAAACTAAAGCATGAGGTACAACTTTTCCACCTGTCTCCTGCCATATGAAAACAACGGTGGTGTGTGCTTCATGCTGCCTTCCACTGTCACCCAGTGGGTGAATTTTGCAGCCTCTCTTGTTAGTGACACAGCAGGCTGCCAAAAGGAAACTGAGTTTTTTGTATGAGATGAGATGGTGGACTGCCAGCTGTTATAAATCTTGTGCTACTTACAGCTTCGGCTTTTCTTCAAGCCCACTTCACCCCCTGCTGTGGTTTCAACTGTTGGATCAACATTATGAGGCACAACTGAAAGCAGTAATATTGGCATTTGTGGGCAAAACATGAGAAAACACAAGGAAGTGACTAGACACAAACGTTTCATTCCAAGAACTGTATCTATAAGACCTGTCGCCACAGAGATTTGGGCCTTGTAGTGGAGGAAAGGGAATTATCCCCTTGCAATATTTACCTGTAGCTGTACCCACTGCCACCAGCTTGTTTTGTAAGTGTAACTTTTTGTAACCTCACACATGCTTCCCTACTGTCATATCATATTAAATGAGCTATAATTGTAGTCTATTAGAGTGCAATAACCTAAAAGTGATAGTGCATGACAGCACCTGTCAACACGTCATGGAGGATTGTACAAAAAGCTGAATTATACCCATTTTATAACACATTAATGAGGCAGTTCATTCTTACCCAGTCATAAATAAACAGGTTTCAATTTCTTTATACACCATGATAAGCTTTTTTTTTTTTTTTTTCCTTTTGCACTGAGACTCACAGACATCATGATAAGGTGAACTATTGCCTGAAAAGAAGTACCAGAGAATGGTCATTAATGACAGCAATGATGTTATTTTTATCGTTATTATTTTCTCTGTGAATGCATCTTAATATGACTGCTTCGTTCCATTTTTCTGGAGAAGAAAATAGAGAAGCACAAAATGAAAAACAGGGTTGTCTCTAATAAAGTTTTAATATAAAGTGAACTAATTGTCCGATTGCTTTAGCAGCACCTAAAGGGTGGAATGATATGCGTGGAAACCTGCTCCCCATAAGATAAATGATTGTGCTGGGGCCTGGTTCTTCCTCATAAACTTTTTACATGAGGTTTGAAATAGGAATTGGAAAAGGGAGATGAAAGACAGAGTGAGAGGCTTTCAGCTGAATCAAAAGAAAAGCAAATAAATCAAAGTCCATGTATAGAGCACGTTATCTTCCATAACCTGACTGGATCAAGGTGTCTTCATTTCAAACAGCTGCTTAGGCTTCAGAGCCATAAATAACTGCATGTACTCCTTTGTTGAGTCCACGTGAGGAGAGGTTGATACAGTTGCCTGCAAGCAAAGCTCTCTCCTTCCTGACCCAAACAGGCGTCCTGTGCACCAAATACTGACCTGGTGGTCAGTGATGCTGAGAGATTAATGTGGAAGGCTGGTCATGTTAGATAATTTCTTTCCTGTTCTTGCTTGCAGTTACTCAGCTAATGCAAAAAGAAGTAACCCACTCAGGCATTTAAAGTATGGCATAAAGAACACTTCTTATGAGAGAGGATCAATAAAGAGTAGATGGTATTTATAAGACAGAGAATATTTTGAATATAAGGAAAATTAAGGGACTGAGAGAAAGGAACACTGGTATGACCAACAGGATCACTAAATCCTGTTTGTTTGCCAGCATCTCTTGCAGGACTCCTGCAATGGGTATCTTTTGGAATCCTGGGAAACAGCCTCTGCGCTTTCTTTGATCATTGAACTGCTGCAGGAAGAAGACCAAGCTCGAAAGCACAGCCCCCAGGAGGCACATCAGTTTTTCCCCAGTGAGTGAAAACAAGGGCAAAAACTTGGGAGCTAATACTCAGGAAACTAATGGGACCAGATACTGATCTCTTCCATCCTCAGCTCCAGACAGGCCCCATGAGTATCCCTCTGCATGGACTGCCACCATCAGTTTGCTGCAAGATTGATGACTTAGTAATTCCAGAGCAAATTTGTGATACTTAGCTGAGTACTCTGACACATTATTTTATTCTAGTTTATTTCTTTCTTCATTCGTCAAGCCTTATTTACTTACTAATATATTATCTTTAAAAAACAAACTACAGAATCACTTCATTTGGACATTTTCTCTGTAATCTTAGATGTATAACAGAGGAGTGTTTAGAATTATGCCCTCATCCCCAGCAGAAGTGGGTTAAAAATCCTCACTTGAAAAACAAACTCTCCACTTACCTCAGAAGTTGTTTGCAACTTTTCCACCAACAATGCACCACCCTGTATAAGTAAGGTGGAAGGACAGAGGCAATCAAAGTCATTAGGTACTAGGCAGATAGATCAGGTTAAAATTGTTCCTCACTTTGACTTCATTTGGCTAATCATTTTGACTGAATATTATTTCAAATAAAGAGACAATATTTTCATACTTTTACAACATTTTATTCAAAACCTTTTACTTCTAAACTTCTTAAAATTAAAAATGCACCTAATAAGCATTTCCATTTCCCCATCTAAATGAATCACTAACTCTGACTTCAACTCCAAATCAGTTTTTTTAGTTGTTTTTCTTTTTTGGATTTTGGCAAGAAAGCAAATAATATATTACGTTTCAGGTCAGTCCAAAACGAGTTCTTTTTTTGTCTTCAATTTGACCAGTGAACTGAAAAATCAATTATTCACACAACTCCACTTTAAAATGGCTTGCAACTGTCTAATTGTGCATGTAGGTAGTTGGTTACTGTCTAATCTTATCCCTGCTCTTCTAATTCTTGCTTTTTCCCTTCCTAACTATTGTGTTTTTTTTTTCAGAGTCAAACTGTAGACTGTTACAGGTGGATACTTTGCCTTCCCATATGTCTGAAATGTGTGCGTAAGGCAACATATCGGGCAACGTCCAGTACATGTCCATCAGCCCTCTCTAACACCTAAACACCTCCTTCACTGCAAGTGATAGCCTCAGCGTGCAGGATTCATGGCCCTTTATTTTCTCCCAAAAGTAATAATTCACTTTAATGGGCTAATCATTTAACCTTTCGTACTGGGCCCATCCACTGCTGTGTGAACAGAAACCTTACAGATCTACATAGCAAAGGGAGAGATAAGTGTTTGATTTTGAAACTGGAAAGCAGATGAAAGAAGCAGCAAATGACAGAGAAGGTTGGAAGAGTTTCATTTCTGCCTGCTCGCCAATGCTGGCAAAGGAAGAATAGATAAATGAATGAATGGCTCTTGGTATACATATAATTACCAGATCATTCAAATACATCTTTATCGTTCACTGTCTCTTCCAGCTTTTTTGTTGTTTCATTTGTTTGTTGTTTTTTTCTTTCTTTCTTCTTAAAAGAAACATGTGGTACTGTTTTCTAGTCTCTGCTTAAACTGGTCTGAGTTTATTTCAGTGGACTTACACCTCATTTTCAGTGTGGTAGCAAAGCTTTGTTTGCAGCCTAAAAAGAACACCTTAACTAAGAGGATATTTGCTGTGAAAATGTTTGATTCCTCCTCAGAACTAAATTAATATTTCACCTGGACCCAGACAAATTGCAGATGCTGCCAAAAGCTCACTGTAACAAGCAGAAACAGAGAATAAAAAAACCTCTTCATTCACAACATTCACAACAGCCCTCACATTACCCTCAGTCATTCATAACTCCTGTCTTGACTTGGTGTTGTTTTTTCTTTAATGATTTCTTCATGTGTCCTTGTAAAGTTTCAGTACTTCTGTCTTCCACCCATAAATGACACTGCATCTGTAGCAAAACTGCTTTCAAACAACGTGATGTGCTGTCTGTAAAATATTTCTCTCTGAACAAAGTCTCGCTGGTAGCCTATAAAACAAGCCCCTTTCTATTTGTAAAGCATTTCCCTCTGTACATATCCTCTGTACATGTAAGTCATAGCTCTCTCAACCAGAGTTGATCCAGAATGCCTGCATTAGACTAATGTGTACTGCATCAGTGCTTTGAAGGAACACTGGTGGGAACAACCATGGACAACTGGCATAAAACTTCCATAGAAATCCAGATGCTAGCTGAGGACAGTGATCTTTCTTGTCCTGTTCCTGCCCTCCATACTGTTATTTTCCAGCAGCTAAGAACTAGGATTGTAGATCTTTTGGATCCTAGCTTAGAAGCTAAAAGATGGCAAAGCAAAACTATCACATGTCCAGAATGCAAGACCGCCCAAGACATTAGTTCAAAAGAAGAGTTAATATTTTTGGTGCCAGTCACAGCCTTCACAATCTGAGGTGCAGGCCACTGTCCTGCACAGAGAAGGAATAAACACAATAAACACCTGAAACCAGGACCAAAAGGGACACCTTTAGGAGTAATACCTTACATTGGTAGTAGAAAACTACACACCATTCTGTATGTAGGAAACATACTATGGAATAAATCATACCTACTTAATTAACTATACTTTGCAGTTTAACATTATTAGCTGCTGAGGGCAACTGGTAGCTTGGCACTGAAGGCAGTGTGGATTACACATGCAGTCTGAACCCGCTAATTGAGTATGAGCAAGTGTATGCAGCTCAGCTGGCTGATGTCCCAGACCCTCCTCCACTGTTAGCAAAGTGTCTCAGGGTCTTCTGCTGGGCACCTGATGCAATTGTGTAAGTTAAGGTAGTATCATTCCTGTAACCTACATAAGGAGAACAACTTTCAGAGCACTTGCTCACTGCATGATACCAAATTCAAGTCCTGATTTACAAGGAGTGCGCCAGGTTTGAAAGGAGGCTTTCTTCTCCTCACCTGCATTTCCAAGTGAATTTTTATCCGACACCAGAGTGCCACCCACATTTGACAGCTGACACTCTGCATCAGGCTCTGCTTCTGGTTTAGTGAATTCTGTGGAGAGCCTAGGGACGAGCAAATTGAAACAGTAGATAGATCCAGCAACATGGTTTTGTTTTCTCCTGGGTTTGGGGTTTGGGGTTTTTGATTTTGTTTTTTATTTTTGCTACTCTACTCCTTCCCTATGCCAACGAAGTTTAGAAAGCTCGGTACAAATGATACAGACTTGTGTAACGCTTGACATCGATTTCAGCAATGTCTGAGCTCTCTACAAAAGAAGTTTGCAGTTTAATTAGAATGGCTTACATCCAGCAAATGTGTTCAGAATAAACAAAATTAGAGTGTAGGGATGTGGATTTTTTTTTCCTAATGGTTGCTCAAATAGGGAGAGGGGAGAATTTAATTAAACCCACACCGTCCGAGTTTGTTTTAGAAGCACACTGCCAGGGCAGCTGCTTGTGGTTGAGGGCCAAGGGGAGACCCTGCAGGCTAAGTTAGGTACGGTGCATGTTGTCCAGCATGTTAGTGGGAAAAGGGAGGCACTGATACTGGGCCTCTGCCTAGAACCCTTCTCTTTGTGTTCACAACTCTGTATAGAGAACAGGAAGGTGTACATGAAGTCTGATTGTCTTCATAGATGATTTCCTATCTTTTGAACTCCTCTTGTTACTGCAAGTATCATGGGTAAATCACATTAGCTTTGATCTGACCCTTTCCTAGCACCCAGTAAAACACAGCTTTGTTCACTAAGGCATGAACAACACCAATAAAAGGGGTGCACTTAAGGGCAGGATATTATGGATCCATCTGCCAAGCATTTCTTCACAAGAGGAGAAACACATCATGAGTCTAAGCAGATGCCAGGTCTCACCAAACTGTTTGTTGCCAGCAAAACATCAAGCCATCAGCCTGACCTGGTTTCTACAATTTGGAGCTGAATCTGAAGAAATCACTGAGGCAGTGACTCAGATGGAGCCCTTCAGGGAACAGAGATGATGCTGAGGGCACCAAAGCTCTTTCCCTATTTACCATTCATCAATCACAATCCTCACCTGCAGAGTTATCCGAGTCCCTCCCAAGCTGAAGGAAAGATGTATATCAGGTTCATAATCAGTCAAGGAGATGCCACATCCAACTTTCCTGATCTCTGAGAATGGCAGAGCAGAAGAACAGACTTTACCACTGCACAGAAATGGTAAATGACATACAGAAAATATAAGGACATTGCTCAAAGACATGGCTTAGTAAATGGGACCCCACAGCCTTATACAGTTATGAAGCTATTTTAGCTGGAAGTGCATTTGAAGGTCATCTGGTCTGACCACTTTCTCTGGACCGGGCTAGCTTTGACATTACTAAATCGGACCTACTGTAGTGAGCTATTTCAATCAGTCATGAAGGAGAATATGCCTTTTAGAGCCCTGGCAACATTCTCTGACACTGTCAATTCCCTGAAACAGCTAGAAGTTGCTAGAGCTCCTGATGAGGAACTGAGCAGGGACAAGTGGCCCTTGCAGCATTCAAGCTGCAAGCCAGGCCAAATATTTGTGTCCCCAGTGCATTCAGAGCATTCCTAGGAGGAACTTTCTGCGAGGTGTTGAATTCTCCTCTGATTCTTCACACACGCTATGTTTACTGTCATAAAAGATACTTCATTAGGGTCACCTGGGGTTAAAACACATGTGAACATGTCTCCCACTATCTCCCATTTCTAGTTTTCTTATCTTTCTCTGTTGCTTTTGATGATGTATGAACTCCCAGTATTGCTTTAGAGAAGTGATCATTTAACTTTCACCTCCCCAGGCCTCCAAAGACCTTTTCACAAGGGCATAGCATAGGCAAGCACTCACCAGAAGGGCCCAGGCCCTGGGAGAGAGGTACTATTTACACAGAGAAAAGCTCCTGCTTCACACCTAGGTGCCAGCAAAACCTGACCACCCAAATGTTTGTGCAGAGGGAATAAAAGGAACAGGAACGTGATCAGATGGAATCGGTAGCCAGCTTTAGCAAACACGGGCTCTAATTAATTTTTTCCTCCCATTGTTTACTCAGCTTTGTATGTAACTGAGAGCTGAACTGGGCTTATCAGTAATTACCAACAGTTCTGGAAAGTACGCATTATTGTGCTGTGTTGCTACACAGGGTAGTGATCCATGAAGACGGGTGTCTCTCCTCCATTCATTGCTGAGCAGTGGTTTTTAAAATTGGAAAATTCCTCCAAGCCACTATTCAGGTTGCTGCAATGGAGGGGGGAAAGAGGGGAAGCAGAGGGCGGCGGCGGCATCCTTTAGATCCAATTATGAAAGTTTCCCGGACCTATCCGCCTGCTACCTCGGCCGCAATGTCAGAGGATGCTCTGCCTGCAGCCGGGCTCATTTCCCGGACCTGGAACTGCGTTTTCCCATTCCATAGTGACACCTGCTGGGAGCAACTGAGCGGAGACTCTCCCGCTGCTCTGCTTGTCAGGGGGCTGCGGAGTACAAAATGAAGGGTCTACGGCAATCAGGCAGACTGATTCTCCTCCTTTCCTCGCAGATTGAGCCAGGCTCTTATCAGAGGGAAAAGGGATCTCCATGGCATGATTAATGCTCAGAAACACCTTGCACGAGCGACCCCTATGAAGCAGTGCTGGAGCATCACCTGGAGGACTGTGGGAGAAAGGAGTGCAGGGGATTGGAGAGTTGTTTGGAAGCAGAGGGCCAAATACAGCTCCCGTGGCAAGGAGGTGAAAGCAGGGGTGAATCTGTGCCCGTTGCAGAAGCTGAAAAGTTACAGGAAAGGAAAGGTCACGTTACACTTGCTGTTTGCTGACAGTCGTTCTGCAAATACTGGCCACTGAGGAAAGACAAGATCCTGAAGTACCTTTGGTCTAATCCGATATGGCCATTCTGATGGCAGCCTGAGCTGTGGCTTCTTCATGCTTTCTATTCACCATTCTTCCTGAGGATTTCACTGCTTCTGATGAGCATTTAGATCCCACCATGCCTGGCATGTGGGCTGCAATGCATGCATGCAATAGCCAGAGAAATTTTAAAACACTTGCCCTAACCTTACACTTTCCTTTCCCCTACTCGAAGCCGAAGGGAGAAGACAACCTGGCAGGAAAAGTGCCAAAATGTTTTAGAAATAAATGACAGACATCAGAGCCATCACACATTTTCCTAGGCAGGATAGTAATTTCTGTAATGTATTTTTAACTGTGAGGAGTGATAGGAGGGAAGCCACTTAAATCTAATGCAAAGGGAGGATTTGTCAGTTGCGCAGTTTGTATAATGTCATACGTAGAACATGTTATAAAAGTGGAGGGATTATGGAGAGGAGAGACATTTCTAAAATTGGAGGCCTCCTTTCAGGGTTTAGCCCCCTCACTCTTCCAGATCACTGAGAACATTTTCCTCTGAGGAAGGGCAGGAGCCTATCTCACAAACTGTGACAGCTCTCGATGCTACATGTTACTTAAGAAACTTCTCTCTCCTTCTCGCTGCTACCTCTTCCAGTTTTTGCCAACTGCTGCTTCTCCTCATTTCAGTTCTTCAGTGATCCCCAACCGTTCTAGCCACAGCAGGGCAGTTCCCACATGCTTTCAGGCTGTTTTCTTTCCTCCCTTCAAGGCAGCAGCAGCTTCTGCGACCAAAAGCCTTATCTAATATGAGGGCTTCCTGCTGTTTAGTTTTGGTTCCAGCCTTGGCTTAAAGGTGTTAGAAATGGGACCATTTGCACAGCTGATGCATGGTGACAGCATCAGCTATGAGCATGTCTGGAAACTCTTCACAGCAGTGGTTCGACAGGGTTAATTGTGCTAACCTCATTTAAAAAGCACTTTGAGATCTTATGAATGAATATAAGCGTTTTAAAAAACCCATGTATCACAGTTATTAATATGCATTACTCTCACAGCTAATTATTTAAGCAAGAAAGTAGTGAAGCACCAGTTTCTAGCGAAGAGGAAAGCAGCACCGCAGGAGCAGGAGTCTGGCAGGCTGCACAGAGCTTTTAGCAAAACGTTTGGGGCTGTCCTGCTTCAGAAACCGTCTATGTTGTTACGGAGGTAAAGCAAGACTCCTGCGAAGGGCAAAACGGGCTTAAGTCTATTAGCCTCGACTCGGTGAAGGCCGACAGACTTGAAATCCCCAGAGTAAACAGGGAGGCCGAGAAATCTTTAAGTGGGTAAAACCTGAGCTAGCAGCCAGCGCTCCGCGGTAGCAGGGGAAGAGCCAGCCTCTCATTAGCTCTAACGAGCCGCTTTCGCTGCGAGCCGCTCCCGGTGCAGCTCCTTCCGAGGGGAAATGAAGCCCCCCGGTGGCCGCCGGCCGCCTTGCAGCCTCCGCCCGCCCCGCAGCCCCATCCGGCCCGCACCGCTGCCGGGCTCCCGTGCCTCGGCACCGCTGCCCGACGTCTCTGCTGGAAACCCTGCGGCTCTGCCGCTCCTGGCCTGCCCCGTGGATCGGTGCAGAGCTCGACACAGCCATACCGCCCCTGGCCCACGCATACGCACGCCAAAAATGTTATTGTCATCTTCCTTTCTCCCTCTCTCCCTCCAGCCTTGCCTTTGGCGGCCGGATGACAGAGGCAGGCAGCAGCTGACGGGATTTCAATCCTGTGTACAGCAGATGGGTTATGGCTTGCACAGGGGTGGTGCGGCTGTTACCTGTGTTCACTCGCAAGCCAAGCAGCAAACACAAATCTCTACAAACGTAACACTGGCTGCAGTTCTTCCCTCACAGAGAAAGCAGTTGGCAGCCATCCCCATCTCATGAGGTGAGGGTTTGTTTTTGCCAAGTGCTTGTCTTAAGTTGAGAGGCTCATGTAGTATAAGTGTCCTTTCCAAGCTTAAAACCACACCTTCATCATTCCAGCAAAAGAATCCAGGTGCATTAATAAGTTGGCAGAGGTAAAATGCATTTTGTTAAACTCATGCCTCAGGGCCATGTCTTTTTTCTATGTTTGAGTACTTTTCAGACACCCTTGCATCTAAATGTGTCCTGGCCTCTAGACACACAGGTGATAAATGAACAGGCAGTGTGTTTGTGCGGGAATAAGGATCTGACCAAATAACCCAAGCACACAACTGATCAAAGAGTTCCAGATACCAAGATACAGGGAATTAGCTTCTAACTGGGACTCCTACTTTGGTCTCTCCAGTTCATGCAATTCCTCCCTCTCTGAGTGCAGAAGCTTCTTATTAAATTCAAGACCCCACAGCTGATTCATGCAGAGTCTTCAAGGGATGTGCTCATTTCACTGGAGCAGCAGAGGTATGGCCACAGATTACCAAGGGCAATCTGAAGGGTATTTCACTGTCGCTGAAGTATGCACACGATTTGTTGGCTTTTTTCTGCAGAGAAAAAATGTCAGACATGGCTTTTTATAGCAATTAATAATCGGAATATAATGACTTAATATTCCTCTACATCTGAATTACGACGTAATGTTTCTTACTTAAAGGTTATCCAAATATTTTCCTACTGGGTGAATCACAGGTTAGAGCTATAAGAGGGTCTCATGTACTAGAACCAGCTGTCACCATCCTGTCTTTGAGCATGTACGTCACTGCCTTGTGACAGATTTCAACGGGACTGTTCGTACAATAAGGTAATACTAGGTTTTGATTTGGACTAAAAAAAACTAGGCTGCTAGGAGATGGGGCTTTTCATTTTATCAAGCTAGAGGGTTTTTTCTGATAGCTAGAAGCAAATGCCTCCTGTGGATTGCATTCTCTATAGACACAGGGAGTTAGTAATCTATCAGAAATGTCTTCCAAGGAAATGTGAAGCTCTGAATATGAAGCTTCTGTAGAGTACTGTACCAATCTGTCTGAAGAGTCATAACCTCAGCATACCACTGAATCCCACTAGGCTCATTTGCTCAGACACAGCTAACATTTGGGAAACCTGCAAACTAACAGTGCGCTGTGCCACTTCAAGAACAAAAGCATTTGGAGCTACAGTGATGGGACCACAGCACAGGCACACTGGGCCATGTCTCTGTGGGTGAGGCAGAGAGCATAATCCAGGTTACAGTTGCTCCTCTCTGACCAACACTGTCTTTCACACCAGACCTCAGTGGTCATTAGCTGGCAAAGTTCAGTATTAAAGCCAACTTCTTCAAGCTACTCGAAATGTTCACTCTGCTACATAGACATCTGTGAGAGTGCATTTTAAGTCACATCCTCCCCATCTCTGGTGCACAGTGTGGGTCCCGGAGCAGTTTATGTAGCTGTGTAGGTTCATCTCAGCACCAGGCATGTCTGGGACTGTTACATGCATGGCAGCAGCACACTAGTACCTAAAAGCATGTAGTGCTTCAAGGGAGACCTAACACCTCCTTTCCTAAAGCCTGCTCTTCAGGGAAGGCTGAAATGATGCTCTTGTTTCAGATTATGTGATGCACATGCCAAAGAAGTTGTATTATAACCTTAGCACTAGTCCTGGAACATATAGGAATATGCTGTTCATACTGCTCTGACTAGCAAGCTGCTATTTAAAGTTCAGGGCAAAGCTTTAAGCCCTGAAAAGGTTTTGACGTAATTCCTGGGAGTGGGGGTTGGAGTGGTGTTGATAGGAAGCATGATGACAAATGACACAGACAGGACTTCAGAAAAAAAGGAGCAAAAGAAGGATTGCATATGAAACTTAAGTTTCCTAATAAACACTCACTGAAGTTTCTGGGTAAGCACTATCCCCTGCTTCCTGAGAGAGGTTAAATGCAAGCTGATCACCCCAGCTTCTCAATTTAATGCGTATATCTGGGTTAACAATGACCTGGATTGGAGATTGATCATTTTATTTCCTTCAGAAAATTCTCCTGTTCTCCAGTAATAAAATAATTAAATTCCCTGCAGTATAAAGTATATGTTGGTTAATTCTTCCTGGGACTCACTTGTCTTGACTTTGTTCAATGTTTTGTAACATTCAAGATTAGGCTCATTATATTAAGAGCAGGATTCGTATCTATTTCAAATCTCATAATGGCATTCTCTCCTGCTACAAAATCTTGTCCTGGACAAGGTTTTAAACATGTAAAGAAAAAAAAATTAGTCCTTTTCAAGAAGCAATCATCAATGATCAACGACCATCAAAGCCCTTTACTTGGGGGAAAAAAGAAAAAGGCCAAATTTCGAGATAACGCAAATAGTGAGACTGGAGTGCTTGAAGCTGGTGGAATTTTTTTTTAAGTCATTCACCAATACTATATCTACCCTTGACAGGTCGTTTCATTCTATTTAGCACTTTTTATTCTCTCTGGTTTATAAGCTCTTAAGCAAATGTAAGAGGGAGGAAAAGCTAACGCGTCTGATAATACACTATATCAGGCTGACAACCTAACTGAATTTCCCCTGTGGTGCTAGCAAAATGCTGTTCCAAAAAGTAATAATGCACACAAAAAAGCAAAAAGAAGAAAAGGAGAAAAGGGGAGGGGAAAGGATCATAGAGATCATGCAGTCACATTTAATTTCAGAGAACAAAACCTGAAGCTGATTTCTCTTTAGATCAGTTGTATACCAGTTGGAACATGGGTGACTAGCACTGCGACAGAGTAATATGATCTGAGCTTTAAATAGCTGCCAAATAACCATGTGGTGGCTGGCAGCATTAAACGTGTTGCAATGAGAATGATCTGTTTCAAAGTAAAGCCACATAACAGAGGATAAGTCAATCTGATGTGGTATAGAAAAGGAGGGGGAAATGCTTTTCATTATCTTTCTGGGTTTCTTTCTGTTTTAAATGTGCTTCCATCTTAAAGCTGTGTTAATTTAAGGTCTTTTTCTTAACACGTTTAAAACCTTATCATGGGTAAGTTGTTTCAGAGAACAACTCCTTGGGCACCCAGGAAAAAGGGGGGGTGGAGGTATGTGCCAAATGTGAAGTACCACCACTAAGACTATCTCCTTACTGCAATCCAGTTCAGAGTGGCTGCTTTCCAGTGTGAAAAGCACCTTCCCTATGCAGAGGTTCCACTTTACAAACAGGTAAGGAACAGATCTATGGCAAGTTAGAATGGCCAGGGACATGGTGGACTTCCCATCCCTGGAGGTACTTAAGAGCTGTGTAGATGTAGCGCTTAGGGATATGGTTTAGTCCAGGATTGTCAGTATTAGGCTAATGATTGGACTCAATGGTCTTAAAGGTCTTTTCCAATGTAGGCAATTCTGTGATTCAAATCCCATGGAGTGACTCCTGATGCAGGCCCTCCCCTTATCCTCACAGCAAAATGTGAAGCCTTGCAGCACTCTGTGAGACATCTCTGGGCTCTTTGCGATGTAAATAAAAATGGAAAAATGAGGTGCAGATTTTGGCAGTGTCTAATATAGGAGATGGTGCCAGCCCTCCACTCCATCCCTTCATGTCAAATCACCCTCCTGATCCTGATTGTCAACATGTTTTCTGAGTAGGTAAGTCACACAGAAAGACAGACCAGTTTAAACTGGTGATGTTAGTAAGAGACATGGAGGCAAAAGTGTGATTCTTCATCCTTTCTGTCACTTTCAATTGTTGATGACCCACTTCTGTTTTCAATTTCAGCATCTCCATGAACTTCTGCAGCATCAATCCTAAGTTAACACAGCAGAATTTCATGTGAACATACTTTAATCTTCACTGCCTGGAAACCATACCATGGAAAGGACAGACAGGAGCCGGAAAGCCAGAGGAAAATGCAGCTGCTGCATCGGAAGGAAAATAGCTCATCTAAGAGGTTTAGTATGACTTCTTGAAAGATAATAAGCACAACACACTTTGCAACCAGGGGACAACAATACAGACATTACTAGTGATTGTTCTGTTAACACTTTACTAGCACACTACAGAAGACAATCTCAGTTGCAGCAGATAGGCACCTCGCAGAGAGATAAAGCAGCCTGTATTTTGCACATCCTCAAAGGAGAACATTGTTTTGCCTCACTAATGTAAATGACAATAGGCAGCCATATTATTTCATGAAGTCAAACCTCCAGCAGCCACCCCAACGAGTAACATTCATAGAATCATAGAATCAACGAGTTCGGAAGAGACCTCCAAGCTGATCCAGTTCAACCTATCACCCAGTCCTAACCAGTCAACTAGACCATGGCACTAAGCGCCTCACTCAGTCTTTCCTTAAACACCTAGTTGGACGGTGACTCTACCACCTCCCTGGGCAGCCCATTCCATTGGATAAACCAGAGGCAAATCCCTTACTGACTGTTTTTGTTTGCAGCTGCCTTTACCACACTGTGTCAGCATGTCCTCCAGGAATCCACAACAGTTGCACAGCAGGCTAGCAGAGGGCATCAAAGACAGATCCTCTCCCTCCTTTCTGTCCATCCTTTCTTATCTCATCTTCTCATTTTCTCACTGCCTCTTTTGTGGGCAGTCATGGTCCTTGTCATGTTTGCACTGGACAAGAAGATGATTGATAGATCAAAAGTAATCAGAAAATGTTTCTCACCTAACTGGTCCTTTTGCAATCACTTTTACAAAAACATCACTTCAGAAAAAAAAAATAAAAGAAGAGAAAAGAAGAGGGAAGAAAAGAGAAGAAAAGAGAAGAAAAGAGAAGAAAAGAGAAGAAAAGAGAAGAAAAGAGAAGAAAAGAGAAGAAAAGAGAAGAAAAGAAAAGAAAAGAAAAGAAAAGAAAAAAGAAAAGAAAAGAAAAGAAAAGAAAAGAAAAGAAAAGAAAAGAAAAGAAAAGAAAAGAAAAGAAAAGAAAAGAAAAGAAAAGAAAAGAAAAGAAAAGAAAAGAAAAGAAAAGAAAAGAAAAGAAAAGAAAAGAAAAGAAAAGAAAAGAAAAGAAAAGAAAAGAAAAGAAAAGAAAAGAAAAGAAAAGAAAAGAAAAGAAAAGAAAAGGGGGGAAAAGTGCTCATTTTTTTGCAGTATGACCACAGACTTACTAATCCAGTCAGGCAATCAAAAAAAAAAAAAAAAAAGAAAAAAAAAAGAAACAAAACCAAACCAACCGAAAACAAAACCGACAAAACCAACCCCAAACCGTATAGATTCGTGAGAAACACAGTACTTTGAGCAATTTCACAGAATATTTTGATTACAGTATTTAATCCCCTTTACAATCTTTTACTCAGCCCTAATCATGAAAATCCCTGCATCGCCGCCAAGGATTTTGTAGACAAAAGCGTGTCTGGAAGAATGCCATGCAGCAAATCTCCCTAGCTGGTCTGTCTTCCCCAAGCTCTTACAAATGCATTCCCCTGCGTGATGATCTTTAATGAAACAAGAAGAACGAAAGTTAGACTGTGCTTTTAGGTGATAACCCACACACAAATGCCTCCCTGGCATCCTGAGCACCAGTGCCTTGTCTGCAGCAGCTACTTATTACCTGCCATATTGTTTACCTACATACATATTTTGGAGAAAGCAAACAACCTGCCCTCACCATTTCAGAAGGAACTTGACTCTCAGTTCTGCTATTAGGAGAAGAAGATGGTATCCCATTAACACAAATTGATAGAGCTACAGACTGTTGCCAAAAGTGTGAGTTTGAGAGAAGAATTTATAAGCAATTTCTACCAATGCCAGGAAGGCACACTGAAGTTTCTAAGGCAACCCTCGGAAACACCTTGGATCTTCTACAGCCATTATGTTCACAATCTGACCCAAAGGGATATCTCCAAGAGAGGCTGCCTCACACACAGAGTGTAACTAATTTAGCTGCATAATGGAAAGAGTTATGAAGATGCACATGGGCTGAATTAAGGGCTCAATGGGAGCCTATGGCTCATTCCTTGTAGAGTTTATTAGTCACTGCTGCACACATGCTTAGGTTTGCTGGAAGAAGTCCAGCTCTGAGGCACCTCTCAATTCCTCCAGCTTCTAAAGGTTGCACAAAAATGGCTCAAGCATATTGTCCCTCTAAGCTCCTGTGGAGAATGACTCTCCCCTGCCAAGAAGCAGACAAGGCTGGGGGGTTACCCAGTCAAATAACTCTTGATTATTGAATTTACCTTCAAAATTACCAGTGAGTATCCTAGACTGTAAAGAGGGAAATACCAACATACTGTATTGAGAAACAGTATGTGATTGTGTAATTAAGGGCAAGAATATAATACCATATGCACAAGGGATAGGGTTAATTTCAGTATTTCCCGACTAACCAATGGCATTATGGTGAAACCCAAATGTTCTCTAGGTGGCTGTCATTTATATGGAGTTCATATATATGCTTATAAATATTCGGTTAAAATTCACCCATCTTACTCTCAAATACACTAATTAAAACCACCATGTTAGCTGCCAATCAAAATATTTTTATGATTGGGTAATTATTCCAAACTACATAGTCCCAATTTCCTACTCTCTGTCCTTGTTATATTCCTGCTCTATAATGCATAAAGCTAATCTTGACAATGGAAAAATAAGTTAGTATCAGGGAAGGCTGGAAAGCTCCCAGTCACAAAAACTCCCAAAATGGAAGCAACATCCAATCTGGCCTGCCACATCTCCTAGGTGGGCACTTATTCCCTGCCTTTTAGTGATGCTTTTAGTATTCATAACAGCTGTGGAATTAAGCATTATGAACAAGAAGAAATTAACATGCAGTCTTTACTTTCCCTCAGCAGTCCCAAACCATTCTGCATTGAGTTACAAAGTGAAAACCAACACAGTTGCAGATGGATTTAATTTCAACTTGGGCCCAATGCCAGATAAAGTTTCCTGATTGTTGAAACTCCGCCCCATATTTTCCATACCATGCATACAGTCCCATCCTCACCCCACCTTCCACACATATGTGTGTGCACACACACACACACACAAACACAGCCACTCCTACCATACAGAACCAAATTCACCTTTCCTGATGTCTCAGCTAAGCTCATTGCTTTCCTTGGGATGACTAGCAGAAAACTTGCATCTGGTCTACAATGAAGACTTTTAATATTTGGGAAAGAGAAGGCTACATAAAACAACCATACATTTTCATGTCCTAGATATTGTCTTCATAACAGACCCTTTTAAATAAAAAAAAAAAATGTAGTTTTACACATCCAGAAAAGAAAATGTTTGCTGGAGGAGCCAATTACTTCATTAAAAAAAAAAAAAAGAGTAAGCTTAAAACTTGATTAAAATATTAATGATGCAATTCAAAGTACAATTTTGGCACAACTTCAGCTAGTGATTACAACTACAGCATTTTGGATTATAGAATCATGCAACAAACATGGATTTCAGAATACAGAAGTATACAGCTTTCAAACACACACAGAAAAGAGAAACAGTTAAGCTTTTACATGTGTACAGACTAGCACCAGGTCGCTGTTCATGGCAATTGTCTCCTCTCTTGTCCTCTTCCCATGGATGCTACATGAACAACTGCACTCTATTTTTATAAAGTGCAGACAAGTTTGCTTGTGCTAGAGCTAAGGCGAGTGGTGGAAAACAGGACAGGAGGTAGACTGAATTACTGCACTTGAATGTTTGCTTTCTCCTCTACCTTGCAGCATTCTCCACAAGCGGAAGCACAAAGTAAATGTTAAAAGACAAATGTACAAAATGTTGATTTGGCCCATTTCATGTTGGGCTTGTGGTTGTAGGCAATTTTTTCCTTCCTCTGTTTGCAAAATTGCAGAAATGCTGCTAATACTACAATATAGAGAACCACATGTCTACTTGCTAAAGAGTTAAAGCCAAGATGCTGAGCCTAAAGGTGGTTTCTTCCCGTGTCGAGCTTTGTGTCCTTTACTCTTAAACAATTAACAGAAAAACTTCCAGAAGTCTTCCTGCACACTCAGGACTGCCACAATGGTAATAATGTATAAAACTGCATACCAGTTTACAAGTTGTGATGAAGTTTCGCTGGGATTCCTGCATTCCTTTCAGCAGTGCAGAACTAGTCTGAGTGTAAATAGATAGCACGCCCTACCAACAGGAACAGCATTCCTGCTAATAAAGCAAAAAGTACTCCTACAGGAGCCAGCATAAAAGACCAGCCATAATGTACATAAACAGCAAAGTCTGGGCAATCCATTTTTTTCATGTTTGTGTAGTTTTCCAGATCAGCCATTGCCTGGACCCAGATGACATACATCACGACTACCAGGGAAAACAAGACACCTAGAAAAGAAACAACAGGTTTTAACAATACAGACAAATGCTGGGTGCACTTACTGTAATACCTAGAAACCCATCCACACTTGAGACCCTGTCTGCAAGGCAAGTCAGCCACCAGTGCATATTTTTTGCCTTTGGCTTCATCTAACAAGCAGTGTCTCCATCTTGCTTCTAATTTGCCTTGAAAGGCATGCTCCCATGACAAACAATACATCTGGGTTTGGTAGGCAGACTGAAACACAGGTTTGTTTATGGATAAAATTCAGGCAGATATTTACCATTTTGATTGGGATGGAGGCAGATATTTCTAGCATTTTGATGAAGGGGGGGATGAGAATGATTGGAAAAAAAAATCCACTTCTGCTTCTCAAACTCTCACACTATTTTTACCACAGTCTTTTGAATGAGATACAAAAAGGGGAAAGAAATGAGAAATCTTTTTGATAGTCTTCACTTTTCTGCATTTACTTTTTCAATTATGAAAAGGGCTTTGTTTGAAACATACTAACTTCAGAGTGTTCCACTCCAGAATTTTGCAGGCAAATTCAGATGTATTTAGTATGAAATTCTCCACATATAGGAACAAAGCTCAACAATAATGAACTAATACCTATGAAGCAGACTATTAGTATTAGCCTTAGATTGGATACAACAATTTCCTGGAATTAATCCATCACAGAATTCACAGCCTTTTCCCAACCCCTCCTCTGAGTGGCCTTTGGAGGCCTTTGGATTGTTTACATGTGACAGTAATGGGACCACATGTCCTCACAAACTTTGTTCACCTCTTTGTTACTATACACCAGAAGGAGATATAAGAAGAAAGTATCAGTTGCATTCCTAATATTTCCTTTCACTTTAGAGCAATGTGGACACTTGAGAAATGCAAGCCTGCAGCACAGATGCTCCAGCAGATTTGCTGGAAAACTGACGATGAATTTTTTGCATGCTTCAGCCTGTACCCACTTGCTCCCTGAGCTCCAGCTGTCATGCCACAGTTAAAGTAGTAAGACTATCTAGTCCAACATTAAAATATTTGTGAGACACCACCCTATCCTGTTCTTACCACAGGTTTTGTAGGTGCCCCATTAAAGCCACCAGCCAGTGCATATTCCTGGGAACACTTATTGCTGAACTTGACTTTATAGTCTGCAAAGCCACAGAGGATAAGTCAAAGGTATTCGTGGTCTCTTCTCCAGCCTCCTAAATACTTGCAATGCAATCTTGAACAAATGTGACACTTGTGGCAAAACCCACAAATTAACTTCATAAGCATTCACAGACAGGCATATGCCTCCAGATCCACCTGTCCTGATAACCTTTCATGGTTACTTTTCCACATCCCTACCTTGAGACATTACCTCACCATCTCACTTCCCTGCCCTTCCTATCCACTTACCAGGGAGCAACTCTTATCAGTCCCTCACTGACTACAGAAAAAATGAGACAGGTTAACTGCAGCAGTTTAAATTGGTGATCTGCTGACATTCTTGTTGGTGCTTTATGGTCAAAATGTAATAGCTTTGCATTCTGGACATCCTGGACTTCTGACAGGTGAGAGCTCACAAGTCAGTGCTTTTTGAAGCACATCATAAAATGAGCAGAAGTAGTTAACCTGAGAAATAACCAAAACCTGACTTAAAAGCCCAAAGGATCTGCAATTTTTATGAAGCTGAAAGAAAGTAGAAAAACTAAATAAAGGAGGCAGACACATTTCCCGTCTGTGAACTACACTTCCAAGATTACATTTTTCACTAGGGTTCAAATTCCTAACAAAACTGGGGAAAAAAGCCAACACTCAACTCTAAAAGACATAAATTCAATTTTGAAAGTATTTCACCTAAGTAAAATTCAATTTTCATGAAATTTAGCACTGCACTTGTATTAAATATAAAACCAGTGAAACACAGAGAAGGATCACCTTAGGGCCAGACATAAAGAAAGAGAAATTAAACTGAAGACTCTCCAAATACAAGTCAAATTGGGCAGAAGAACATCTAATGATAACACATAATGTAGGCAGCATAAAAATTAAAACCAAACAGAGCTAGCAGGTTTTGATGTAAAATGTAAGAAAGATTCAGGGCCAAATTCAGAAGAGTTATTGGAGACATGGAGATTTGTTCAAGGTTTCAAAACTTCAACCAAAAAAAAAAAAATTACAGCTCAAAGATTTTGAATGACACATTAATAATATGGAAAAATCCATATGTATGTTGGAATTTGCCTTCTCAGATGGCTGTGGCTATGCATTTTCAAACGTCTCCCATAACATCCTCACAGGAAAGTTCATGTGGTTAGCCTTTGTCCAGCACTCCAGCCTGTCCAGATCTCATTGGATGGCAGCACAACCTGGCAGACTGTTGGCCACCTCCCCCTTAGTTTTGCATCATAAGTGAACTTGCTGAAGGTACACTTAATGCCCTCATCCAGGTCAGTGATAAAGATATTGAACAAAACTGGACCCATCACTGATCCCTGGGGAACACCACTGGCCATAGACCTCCAGGTTGACTCTATGCCACTGATGAGCCCTCTGAACTCTGCTGTTGAGACAGTTTTCAATCCACCAGTGCAGGCTGGGGACTGCTCTGCTAGAGAGCAGCTCCACAGAGAAAGACCTTGGAGTCCTGATAGACAGCAAGTTCTCTGTGGGCCAGAAACGTGTCCTTCTGGCCAAGAGAGCCAATGGCATCCTGGGGTGCATTAAGAAAAGTGTGTGCAGCAGGTCTAGGGAGGTTCTTCTCCCCCTCTACTCTGCCCTGGTGAGACCACATCTGGAATAATGTGCCCAGTTTTGGGCTCCCCAGTTCAAGAGAGACAGAGACCTGCTGGAGAGACTCCAGTGGAGATCCCTGAAGATTATTAAGGGACTTGAGCATCTCTTCTATGAAGAAAGACTGAGAGACCTGGGGCTGTTTAGCCTTGAGAAGACTGAAAGGAGATCTCATAAATGTGTATAAATATCTGAGAGGTGGGTGTCAAGTGGATGAGGCCAATCTCATTTTGGTGGTCCACAGTGATAAGACAAGAAGAAATGTGTACAAACTGGAGCACTCTCTTCTCAACATGAGGAGAAACTTCTTTACAGTGAGGGTGACAGAGCACTGGAACAGGCTGCCCAGAGAGGTTGTGGAGTCTCCATTTCTGGGGATTTTCAAAACCCAGCTGGATGCATTCCTGTGCAGATTACCTTAGATGATCCTGTTTTGGCAGGGGGATTTGACTCAATGATCTCTGAAGGTCCTTTCTAACCACTAAAGATCTGTGATTCTGTGATTCTGTCTGCAGTCTTCTATTTATTGTCTTCATCAGGGCAAACTCAGTCCAAAACAATAATAATCACAAAAAGTACTGCTGTAAGTTCTGGCATGGTAGCAGCAGGTAATTATAACCAGATTTTGCAAAACTGGAATGACCTCTGGCACCCCAGGCAGACACAAAGCTAAGTAACTTTAGTCAGTTAGAAGCATCTGCCATTAAAACAAGACTCCATAACAGGTGTTTTAATCTTGAAATGGGCACCCACTGTTCTTTGGGCACGTTTTAATCTTGAAATGGGCACCCACTGCTCTTTGGGCAGTCCAAAGCAATACCTTCTAGGTGGTTAAACTACAGCCAGCACCATATAGGCACAGAGTAGTGAGGCAGTCCTGCCAGTGGTAAAACAACTTCAGGAAAGCAAGCTGTTAATACCTGTGTGTGGCAAATTGTTGGGTATGGAAATTTGCTGAAGAAATGTATGTCAAGCAGAGATAAATGTCCTTCTTTAAAACAGAAGAAGGAAAAAAGAGGACAATATGTAAACCCTCTTCATTAATTAAGACACTAAAGGAGTATTTAAGAGTTCTCACTATTTGCTAATGGAAGCTAATTAGCAGGAATATTGGCTTGTTCAAGAAATGGTTTGAAAAGTTGAATCAGGCTAAGCAAAAACTGACCAGGTACTGTTGCCTCGAACAGCATTTTATTCATTAGTGCCTCTTTGTCTAATTTTCACAGAGCTATGATTTAATGTGAGTTAAGCACTCGGAAGTTTACTGAATACATATTTATTTTGGGAGATCTGTTTCTGCAGTCTTGCACTATCCATTGTGTATATCATGAACTCCCTTAGTCAAGCTCCAAGGCAAAATTACCAAGATTGAAAAAAAAAACCCAACCCTCCACAATTTTATGAAGCAAATATTTTTAGGAACAATGTGTGTTAGAATGGATTTCTGCATTTTCAGCATTTAGAACTTTTAGGTAGTGTGTGGGTGTCTATTTGCCCTTGCCTTTCAGTGAATATAAAACAGAACAGCAGTTGCATGAATCAGGAATGATGGGGGAAATTATTCCTAGAACATTAAGTATGTCTGAGAGAGATTAAGACAAATAAATGCTTCCCTCCTCCTCTTTTTTTTCCTGATTTTTTTTTTCTTTTTGCCTTTTCTTTTCTTTCTTTTTTTTGGTTGTTTTTGTTTTACGAACACACATTTGCTACATAGCCCTGTGCAATGCGATAAGACATGGACTTCTCTGAGGTCACTCTTTTCTGTCTTTTGCATTTATTCCTTTGAATTTCTTTCAAACAAATACTTGTGCATATTGCAAAGGAGAAAGAATACAGAACCTTTAGAAATGTCTATGAATTCCAGAAGCAGTTCGCTGGCCTTTAGTACTTATTCTTCCCACGTAGAAATGCCTTTCACTTGTCAATTGTGAATGGCTGTTTATGGCATGAATCTTTTACTATGCAGACATGAAGACAACAGGTGCTGGAAAGAATGATGTGAGCCTTTCACTTGTGCCTAAAGTTTAGAACTCTTTGTCTCACTTGAGGAAAACTTGTGTGTGTGTGTGTGGAGAGAGAGAGAATTTTATCTTAATTTTATTTTTGTGTCCCTGTCTTTATTACAGATTCTACCTTGGCCTCTTGTGACCTTTGTTTTAAAAGTACGTCTGACATTCCGCTCTGAAGTATATGCAAAGGATCCCACTTAAGAGTTCTGGGAGCTGGCATGTATCTCTGCAGACAGATTTTTGTCCTCATCTAGGAGCCAGAATTAAAATATCAGGGTTTTTTCACTCTTTCGACAGAAAATAGAAGTTAGACTTGTACTTCTAATCTTGCTTCTTCACCAGGGTGTGGTTCTGTAATGCTCTGGGGGCATCTCTAATGCATCCTAGGGGCTTGCCTGTTTGACAGCAGTAAAAAAAGGACACTTTTTACTACCTCCCAGGCAGGAACAGCCCAAGGTAATTACTGATGGTTGCTCTACATTACTATTTTAAGGCACCTTTTTCTTCTTTTCCTATTATCTTTGAAGCTAGTGTAAGGCTTCGTATAATCTGCACTATTGGTCAGTCCTCTGGTATATACAAAAGTGAGGCTGCAAAGACAGGGTTGAGGTCACTGACTGGTATCCTTGAAATGACATGCACTTCTCCCCACAGGTATAGCATCTGTAGTTTCATTTGCAGCCTCAGGTAGTTAATATGGTTACAAAGATGCATGCCTTTCCACTTGTGGCACCTCAGGTGAACCACTTGGTAAGAGAAATAGCCTTCATTGAAGATCAGGATGAAGAAAAAGTAGGTCTGTGACTGCCACAGACCAAACATCAGAATTGCTCTGATAGGGTAGATTTGATGCTTTTCTGGGCCTCAGGTACACAACACTGTGGAGAAGCTTCTGAGGTTCCTTTGGGCCTTGGACGCCCTTTGCAGTTCATCAATATGGGCATCAGTGATGCCTACAGAGCAACTTTGAGTGGGCAATCACAGGGCTGTGAGGGTGAGAGATAAGTGCATGGGGCCCACATGATGACAGTCTCAAAACTGCTGCCCAAAGGATAAAAGCTGTACAAAGCTGGTATACACTGTGCATCAGCTCCTAGCTTTGTACCTAGTACTGCAAGCACTTTGGCTTCTGTGGCCATGGGACCTCTCTGAGATATGAGAACTGCTGGGGAGAGGTGAGATCTGTCAGACAAGGCAGGGAAAGAGCAACAAGCTCAGTAACCCTGTGAGAAAAGATGCAAGCAAGGACCATTGGCAGATGGATGTCAAAGCCTCCAGATAAGCAGAGTGAAGAGAATGGAGGGCACAGAGACTGAACAATGAGGGAGGCTTGCACACTTCACTAAGAAAGCAGCACAATTGAAAGCCCATCTCAATTGCATGTACATAAATGAACTACTGTTGTAATAACACAGCAGGAATTCAAGCTCATGCTGTCACTGGATGATGGATGATGCCACTGCATCTGCAGACATGGTGAGACAGCCTGTGTGACTGGAATGCTTTGCTGGGGAGATGTAGACTCTTTAAAAACAGTCAGTTAATGTGGGTGGGATGCTACAGCCTGCAAGAAATGCTTTGAATAAACAGATATTCTAAGTAACAGGAGCTTGTCTGTTAAGATCAACAAGGTGAGTAAAAAGGGTGTGGTCGTGGTGGGCACCTGCTAAAGGCCACCCAATCCAAAAAAGGAAGTGGACTGGAAAAATAGTTGTTATGATTTCTAGTTGTCACAAGGGACTCAGCCACCCCAGTATCTTCCAGAAGGGTAGCACTGCAGAGAGCAAGCAACCCAGGAGGCAGATAGCTGGACCACATCAAAGGTAACATTTTGAAACAGGTGTGGAACAGGCCAGGTAATGGAAGAGGTTTGCTGGACCTGCTATTCACAAAGAAGATAAAACTGGTCAATTTGTCATTATAAAGTCATGGAATAGCAGAGTTTAGTATGCTAGGAGGAATATCGACGGTGAGTAGGAAATTAAAGACCCAGAACTTCAGGAGAACAGATTTCCACCTGTTCAGGAAACTGGTAGGTAGAATCCCAAAGAAGGCTGCCCTGAAGGACAAAAGATGCCTTGAAAGTGGGCTCAAAAGTACTGCTTGTTCCTCATAGACAGCTTCCTTAAAGTACAAGAATGGCCCCTCTCAGTGTGCAAAAATTCAAACAGATCTGGTATAAATGAAGGTTAACCCCATAAAGAGTTGCCTTAGCAAGAACACTGTCACCAGGTTTAAAATTACTATTTTTTCCTTTTACTCAGAACTTGTGACACTGTATCAAGAAAACTGTGTCCAGTTTGAGGCCCTCTGATGAAAGTGAAATGCTGACAAGCTGAGGTGACAGAGGGTAAGAAGAGACTGAATTAATTGGAGAGTTTAGTCTGAAAAGAAAATAGTCTTCATCTTCCTAAATGGAATTATAGAGAAGATGGGGGTGGACTCTTTAGGGACCTGCATGCTGAAAGGATGAGATGCAATGGTCACAAGCAAGAACAGTTTCCGGTAAATATAAGGGAAAACCTCACATGTTTCAAAATTAAGGTGGTCAGACTGAGGTAAGTGCTCAAAGCTGCTGTGGAACATCAGTTATTGGAGATTTAAAAAACTCATGTGGATAAGGTTCCCATTTGCTTGATCTGATTTTGAAACTAGTCCTGCTTTGAATGGGAGAACAGACCTTGCTTGCCACAAGAGGTCCTTTCCGACCTAAATTCTTTCTGTGTCACTCAGGATCTCTGTTCAAGCTTCTTCAAAACCCTCCCAGTCTGGCAAGTCTACCTAGTAATATTTTCTGCTGTTTTCTGAATGCTAAGAGGCACAGCAGACCATGTACAAGCTGTTCTTTTCAGTTGAGGCAGCAGTTTAATCTGCCACCTAATTTGTCAGTAAAGACTGCAAAAGGATGCAGGTACTTCAGTCCAATACAGGTACTAAACTAGCTTCATCCAACCATTTTCTTTAAGGATATTTAAGTAGAAAAATAACTTCCACAGGACAACCACCTTGTCTAACTTATTTCTCAGAGGTCTCCTATTCTCTTTAGTGTAACAGCTACTTGAACTTTGTGATAAGACAGCATCCAAGCCCTTTCAAAACATTACATAAATATATATATTTATACACACAGGTAAGTATTTTTTTTCAGTTCAATGTAATGGTTTCTGTCTTAAAAGAACACTAACTTCAGCTGTGCCCTAAGTCACATTTTCCCATTAAACCTTTACTTTGATAACAGGAGCTGAGAGCAACAAATTCTGGTTTAATGTTGTTGTGGGTGATCTGAAGCGTTGGATAGGATAATGATATTTACAGTAAGTGCCTTCCTCAAGCAGCTCTGTCTTACCAATGGGACGATGAGTAGATGCAGAAAAGCCTGGTCAGTAACCATGTGGCACTACCCAAGCCAAAATTTCTTGTGCAAGCTGAGTGGTTCCAGAGTCCTCTATTCCACTGTCATCCTTAGCTTTTTGCCAAATCATAGCAGGATTTTGCAAATATCTTTGCTTTTCAATAACAACAGAATTAGTAAAATTAACACAACTCTTCTCTGAAGCCCTGATTGAGAACAGTGCTGAAGTTGAAAGACACTACACAGAGAGTAAAAAGTCAGTATTTCCCTTGAAGAATATCTGCTCTGTAGGGACAAAGGGAGAGAGGGACAAATAGGCAGGACCAAGGTCACACACTGGGATAATAACGTTCACTTAACATCACACACTAAAAAAGAGTCTCTCTAGATTCCCTCAGTAAAAGAAAGAGACATGTAGGGTTCCTCCACAGCACATTCATCTGATCCAATTAGGCCACACTTTCAGGATTAAATGAATCCCCAGCTGGGAGAACTTCATACATATCTACTCTTTTTACTGCCAATGAACGTTACTGCTTCTTGCAGGCATCCTAGAGAAGCCAAGGGAGACTAGCACAGACTCGGGGATCTAACTTTCCCCTACCTAAATGAGGGCAGATGAACCAACACAGAGCAGAGAACACACACATTGCTTTGCACCTCTGCCCATCGGTTCCTGGTGTCTTTCATGTGTCCTTTCCCTCTAACAGCCTCTGCTACTTTCTAGTGACAGCTGAGGTTTTTCACAGACTGAAATTGTGTGAGCAGGACTCACACAGGCTCTTACCCTGCATATTAGGGACAAGAAGTATTGAAATATCTAAGGATTTCGGACAGACTATGAATTAATTTTTGTGTCTTTTTAGAAGTGGGAGGAGTAGTTCTCAAGGGATCAAATGCAAGCGTGCAGGAGGTTTTTTCAGCAAAAATACTATAAAATACTTTCCACAATTCACTGAGGGTCCTTTAATGATCACTAGCTGTGTATCAAGAGCTGTGAGGTGAAGCGAATAAGCAGGGTCAACAGGTCAGCAACAGAAGCAGAAAGAAAGCTACTACCTTTTGGTCCTGACATGAGTGGTCTACAATGTAACACAATACTTCTCTCCCAGGGCTGTCTCTCCCCAGGCTTTGTACAAAAGAGACCAGTGATTGAGCGTGTACTATCATTTACACCCTACACAGCAGTGTATCACACACCAGAATGATGTCTCCCCAGACTTTTCAAGGTTAACTGAAGAGTGTCCCAGAGATCTGCCCATATCAACCAAATCCTGAGAGGATGCATTCTCCATAGTACATGTGGGTTATGAGGAAAGAGGGAATTCAGTTGTTACCTTTCATTCACAGAGATTTAGAGCTCCTGCTTACTCATACATTTGTGCCTGGAGCACAAATCCTATGAGGAGAGGTTGAGGGAGCTGGGCCTGTTTAGCCTGGAGAAGAGGAGGCTCAGGGGTGATCTTATTACTGTCTACAACTACCTGAAGGGGCATTGTAGCCAGGTAGGGGGTGACCTCTTCTCCCAGGTAACCAGCAATAGAACAAGGGGACACAGTCTCAAGTTGTGCCGGGGTAGGTATAGGCTGGATATTAGGAAGAAGTTCTTCACAGAGAGAGTGATTTCCCATTGGAATGGGCTGCCCAGGGAGTTGGTGGAGGCACCGTCCCTGGGGGTCTTCAAGAAAAGCCTGGATGAGGCACTTAGTGCCATGGTCTAGTTGATTGGATAGGGCTGGGTGCTAGGTTGGACTGGATGATCTTGGAGGTCTCTTCCAACCTGGTTGATTCTATGATTCTATGATTCTATGATTTTTGTGTACTTTAGAGCTCCTGCTTACTCATATGTAGTAACATTTTTGTGTACTCCAGTCACATCCATAACATTTCTCCTGTAGTGGTCATGTGAATGTGCTCTGCCCTCTAACTTCTTCAAAGGCCACCACAATAATCTTTGGCGTTGCTGATTAAAAAACTTCTCTCTTTAGCTAAAGCTCTTGAGAATCCTACAAGGCAGCATCCACAAATATGAATTCTTTTTTCCTGATAAATAAAAAGCAGTCTGAAATTACAGTGTAATTCCACGATTTGTCTGGGATTTTTTTTTTCATCTCAATCCAAAAGTAGTTTTTAGAATAGCTTCATAACTAAATAACTGTTGAGAGAATCATCTCCAAGGCAGGCACTTCACAAGAAATGGATGGAAGCATAAGCTTTTTTCTTTCAACCATGATTAATATAATTTTTGGTCAAGCAAAACGGAATAAACCCTATTCATTAACTGACTGAACAAACACTATACTCACCAGCAATGATGAAAAAGCCTCCTCCTGCTTTGTACAGAATGTGACTGGCAAAAGGAGCTGCACAGATGATGAAGAAACTAGCCACCACAATAGTGAGCACTCCCAGGAGCATAAGAACGGTCCAGAATCCTCGATAGACTGGAGAAAGGCAAGAAGGGGGAAGAAAAAAAGAAGACAACACTTTTTAGCATTTAAAGAAGTGACATATTTGGCTAAGAAAGACTTTTCCCCTCCTGTTTTCACTTTTTTTACTAAAAAGTGAAACATTAATTGTACTGTGCATATATGTTATATATCATGTGGACCAAATTAGATGTCAATACCAGCCTTTATCTGATGATCATGGAAAATAGGCTGTAAATTACCACAAATTAAATCCACCTGCTTAATATTTAGCAGTGACTTGTAAGATAGCAACTTGACCAAGTACATGCTTTTTAGAAAATGGTACACCAAAGCTCTAGTAATGATTCTTTGCCATAAATGATTGGGCTGACAGGCTACAATTGTTTTACCAAAACTGTCTGGGAGAACCAAAGAGATGTAGTATCTTTGCAATAGTAGTGCCCAGACCATATCACCAATAGAAATCTGTAAGTTCTCTACAATCTGCAACTGGATGATTCTCCTTAGATATAGTCACATTCCATAGGCAGAAATCTACAGCAGAAGAGAGGGGAAGATCAAAAAATGTAATATGGTTTTATGGATAAAAAAATAAGCCAGCCTATTCCTGTTCTAAAGCTCTTGCTATTTTATTAAATTCAAAATGTGGTGTTTCAGAAACCCCTGTCAGACAGCGCCAAGCAGTGCTGAATTAATGGATGCAGCTGGTGATAAATGAGCAGAGAGTTTTGTGACATACTCTGGCCAAAAGAGTCTTTCTAACAATTATTTTTTTAGCTGGCTAATTGCACTTCCATTTAACAAAGTCATCATTTTACAAATGCTACAAGAGTGACATAAATTTCTCCCATGGATTTAAAAATTGGTACATTAACACAACCCATTAGTAAAATTATGAGTTGCAAAGATCTCCACCGTCAGATCTGAAAATCTTGAAGCACTGACAATTCAGTCAGTGAAAAACGTTTCCACCCAACTGAGGGAAAGCACATAAGCCAGCTGGCAAGTCAGGAGAAATGAGTCACAAAAGAAACTGCCATTTATCATTTGACAGCACCTACTTACTGTTATGGCAAAACACAACCAAGCAACTATTATACTGGTTCGTATCCTGAAAGTTTCAAATTCACACAGCCTATTAGAGCCAGCGACTCTGGAATAATTTGGGTTTGTTTTCATTTGAAATAGGAAGGTACATTAAACATTATCAGCTCATGCTAATGTGTTCCAAAAATCTACAGTTTTTAACTTGATCAGTTTAACTCATGTTAAAGTACACATCATCTTGCTTTTATCAGCCCTGTAAATGTATTAGCTAGATCATGTTCACCACACCACATTAGACACACTTTGTAAATAGATTCCTTTTTAATCCAGGCAGACACTCAGAGACATAATTTTCCACCACACTGATCAGCAGATTTGGGCAGAGGAAGGATGAATGTGTCTGAAAGTAGCTAGAAGAAGGGTTAAAAATGTGTTTTGGTTCATATCCAATACTAGTCTTCTTTCCACATAAACAACAACAACAAAAAGAAATATTAGGTAATAAGTCTGTGGTTCAGCAATGTAGTTAAGTGTGTGTTCTGTTCTAAGTACTCTACCTCTTATGAGATTTAGACACCTGTTTCAAGTTAAACACATAGTTAAATGATTCACTTAATGCAAATGGACAGTGAATGGAGACCTAGAAAGGTAAATCTCTCAAATCTTTCAGTCTTGGGTCTCTGAAGCAATTTCATATTATTTTACTCATGGGGGTACTTTGCTAAGCTTCATCGCAGTCCCCAAGTCCATGGGACATTACTTCCTCATTTAAAACCTAACACTGCTAAATCAGTCTATAACCACCCAGCTCTTTTACATGGATGGCCCAAGGTACTTCAAAGTCATGCTACATAATAGGACACATAGGCCAAAATGGATCCTGAAAAAGCTTTCTTCAATACCATTATAGCGTGTCACCTAAGTTACACAGCACTGTTTCTATTTCCTCAATCGAGGACACAAGATTCTCCAGCATTACAAAATCAGGACTAAATTTCATTATCTTCCCTTCATACAGGAAGTTTTGAATTCTGTCTTAGTGAAATTTTATCATAAAAGCTTTATTTGTTCAAATATTCCTGTAAATAAAACACAAAAGGAGTAAACATGTAAGTGATGAAAATTTGTTTGAACCTCTCTAACTATACAAGTGAAGAGCTGTTTCTCTGCTCTAGTGGCATAGCTGTTTAATGCATTAGATGTAAAATACTGATTTGACCCTAGCTATCACCTGAAATAAGCTTCCATTCTATTTCTCTGGAAATAATTATTGCCTCTAGAGAACTGTGGATAAATTCTGATGATCCTAATACTTATTTACCCAGATAACTCCATCATAAAACATCAGTTAGAAAATAGACTGTACTTGAAAGGCGAAAAGTCTGCAATGCTCTCAACTATTTGACTTTTCAAGCAGAAGATTGCCCCTTCTAATATGCAGACAGTAAGTAATCTGCATTATTTGTGACACAGGACTGACAAAACATGTTAAGAGCATTTAGAGTTTACATATATATACATGTGTGTGTGTGTATATATATATATATATACACACACACATAAATATAAAGGGACTTCAAATGCAATGTTTTTTTCTATAAAGAAAGAGAATTTATTTCATACTCAGACCATTTTCACTCAGAGCCTATTTCCCATCTTCTCTGCCTAGATGTGCAAGATCAGTTCCCACAGGACTAATAATTCACAATTACAATACAGTAATACTGCTGTCATTTAGTTTAGCTGGCATCTATAGATGAATAGAAAAGAGATGGTTGAAACTAAACCTTCCTAAGAACATACTTACTCTTCGAGTCAAAGACTTTGCTGCTCTGAGCCTGAGGTGAACCATGACAGAGAGAGTGCATCAGAAGATGCTGCTTTGAATTAGCCTTCTTTATGTTCCATGAAAAGGGCTGACACCGTGATCCCTGCAGCCTGTTTCAAGAAATAGTGATTCAGTGCACCTATACAAAGTGTTAACAGAAGGTTGCACTGTTTCAAGTCTCACTGACGCAGTTCATAAGACAGCTCATGGTCTGGTCCAGACGACAAGGACTACCCATGCTTCTGCAAGGTGTTTCACAGATATGTTTGAGTTAGCTACCTCAGAGAGATGCACTACTCCAAGTATTTTGTACAACAGAAGAAATAAGGTGCAAGCAATACCAGAGAGTCTGAGGTAAACCTATCTGCAGTGTTAATCTTAGATACTATTGCTCTGTGTTCCAGGAGTGATAAACAGAAGGTTCTGTAACTTGTCTCAGTAAGCTAACCCTTTGCCAGTTACAACATTTGCCTTGGAAGTGACAGGCAGGTCTAAAAATAAAACAGTACTCAGAGCAAAACAGGAGAACACACGGTATGCTTGTCTTTGAGCTCTGCACCATTTGGCCTCTATACTAGAGAGACATTATAGCTGCAGTATATTCCTAAAAAACTGCATGACCTGTAGTTTTCACTTGCTATTTGCTTTTCTCACTAAAGATCCTAATTTAAGTCCCTCTAGACACTTCTGCATCATATGAGTACTAGAAGTATTTGGTTTTGAGTATGGGAGCAAACTTTGGAGAAATGGTCAAAAATTATCAAAAGCTCCCTTCTCTAGCATGGTAGAATCCAGCATTGATTTCAAACTGAAACTAAAGATACATATTTTAAGATGTCACTACTGCAGGATATGAAAGAGAAGCAATAATATATTGTAGCATTAATCATAGAATCAGCCAGGTTGGAAGAGACCTCCAAGATCATCCAGCCCTATCCAGTCAACTAGACCATGGCACTAAGTGCCTCATCCAGGCTTTTCTTGAACACTTCCAGGGACAGTGACTTCACCACCTCCCTGGGCAGCCCATTCCAATGCCAATCACTCTCTCTGGCAAGAACTTCCTCCTAACATCCAGCCTATACTTCCCCCGGCACAACTTGAGACTGTGTCCCCTTGTTCTGTTGCTGGTTGCCTGGCAGAAGAGGCCACCCCCCACCTGGCTACAACCTCCCTTCAGGTGGTTGTAGACAGCAATGAGATCACCCCTGAGCCTCCTCTTCTCCAGGCTAAACACCCCCAGCTCCCTCAGCCTCTCCTCATAGGGTTTGTGTTCCAGGCCTTTCACCAGCTTTGTTGCCCTTCTCTGGACACATTCCAGCACCTCAACATCTCTCTTGAATTGAGGGGCCCAGAACTGGACACAGTAGTCAAGGTGTGGCCTGACCAGTGCTGAGTACAGGGGCAGAATAACCTCCCTTGTCCTACTGGCTACACTGTTCCTGATGCAGGCCAGGATGGCATTGGCTCTCTTGGCCACCTGGGCACACTGCTGGCTCATCTTCAGCTTAATATCCACCAGTACCTCCAGGTCCCTTTCTTCCTGGCTGCTCTCCAGCTACTCAGTCCCCAGCCTGTAGCACTGCTTGGGGTTGTTGTGGCCAAAGTGTAGAACCCTGCACTTGGCCTTGTTAAATCTCATCCCATTGGCCTCTGCCCACCCATGCAGCCTGTCCAGGTCCCTCTGCAGGGCTCTCCTACTCTCCAAATATTTGACAAAGTTAGACAACTGTGCCACCTACATTGTGTCACACTTGTGGTACAGTGGCCATACACACCTCTAAAGCTCCATAATGGGTTATTCGGGAGCATGTCAGCTAATGACATAATGCAACACCTATCTACTACTCGTGATGTTAAAATTAACCTCATGAAACCAAACCATGTCTTTTGTTGGCCACACTTACTTCAAGAGTTTTACAATCTCATCAATTGGCCAATACATGTTCTATGGCCTATCAAAAAAATTACCAGCCACCTAATATTGAACATCAATATGAATTAAGTGCCAAAAATCTGATGCACTTTTTGAAGCTTGTGTGAGTGCAGTGCTGCATAAACATTACTACAGGAAAAGCTGCCTTGAATTTTCACTCACAAGCACACATCCTAAAGTGAACCTTCCCTGTGATTCGATTGGGGATTGTAGTTTAGAACATGTCTTTAATGCAAAAGATATCAAAATGCTGTTGACAAGAGTATTGCTACCCACAATGTAACATCTGAACTGCTCTAAATCAGGAGTATTTTCTCTGCAGATAAACATCTGTAAATGAGATCACAAATCATGGCAGTGCGTGAGACGCACTCCTGGCAATGGAGTAAACCTTACCAAACTTCTCTCAGTTTCACTCAGTAGCTTTACTATGCTTTAGTGGTAATCTTCTTTCTAATAACCTTAACAGTAAAACAAATACAAATACAGTATGAATACACTGCTTTTTAAAATACTCCTCAGTTTATCACTGCTTGATGGCTGGGGAGTTCTGCCTTAGAAAATGTATTACAGTCTCTAATGGCAATGATGTCACTGTATAACATAACAGCATTATTTTTTTACTTAGAAATAGATTGCTTTTAACATTTCACCATACAGTTTTTATTTTCAGATTTCATTGCTGGGGTTTTATAGATTACTTTAGGTCACCTTCAACCCAGTAACAAACCTGCCAGAAAATTTGATCGCATCATATTAGATTTAACAGTTGCTAAACCAGAATTTTGCTTCAGATCCATAAACATAATGTATTCTACACTATATTAGACATTACCTCAAATCTAACAATATGCTCAGTGCTGGACAAAATAAGATATTAATAGTCAGGGAAAAGAGTATTAGCAGCTACAAATCAGAGTATTAAACTAATGTGTCAGTACAGCCCCATTAAATGGCTTCAAATTTAGCTTCAGTAGGTACTGGGGAATTTACAACTGTTAAGGAACTATTGTTTGTTTCCAATTAAAGCCATATAGGTGTTAGGGGAGGGGGGAAATTAATGACTTGACTAAGTGCTAGATTTTAGACCTATTTTTCTTAGGAATAATCTCACTGTAGCCAACAGGACTACCTGTACAAGAAAGGAGTTCTTAGTTTTTCAAAAAACAGCCTAGTATTGTCCTATGGGCAAAGAGTTCTATAAAAGTGTGGTAGTCATAGAATCATAGAATCAACCAGGTTGAAAGAGACCTCCGAGATCATCCAGTCCAACCTATCCCCCAGCCCTAGCCAGTCAACTAGACCATGGCACTAAGTGCCTCATCCAGGCTTTTCTTGAAGACCTCCAGGGACAGTGCCTGTACCACCTCCCTGGGCAGCCCATTCCAATGGCAAATCACTCTCTCTGGGAAGAACTTCCTCCTAACATCCAGCCTATACTTCCCCTGGCCAGTGTTCAGCAATCTCATTACATGATACTATGCATTAATTGAGCTAGCAATGCATTATTATTTAAGTACTATACTGTGGAAGGGGATGGGAACTGGCAACGGCTCAATTTGAGCTAAGCAATCCAAGCTCCAATTCTTTATTGAGAGCATCAGACTCCAAGTTACAAAGCACATACTTTCAGTTAGGGTGAAAAGTGTGAAACACATACAGCATGCAAGTGATACTTTTCCTTATCATTTGGCGCATCTAAATATTCGAATATGCATAATCTTCCCTACTTGCCGTTACTGCAGAAGCATTTTTAGTGCACCTAAGTATTGGAATTTGCATATTCCTCCCAATTCCCTCCTGCTTTGCGCACAGCCCCACAGACGCTGCTTATCAGAAGGCTCAAGGACAAATTCCTCTGAGCTTCTTCACACACAGCCCTGCAGCTTACTGGCTTCAATACTCAGACCTCACATCCAAGGCTTGACTGTACACACTCCTAGGGGCTTGTGCCCCCCATTTTCCAGCCAGTTCCCAACACTATACTATTACATTTTCAGAACAGCCTGACCAGATAATCAGTGTGATTACGGTTACATAAATATGGTTATTTCATAAGGTAGAGCTCACTACTCTGGCACTTTGTTATAAGCTAATTTCATGTTACTTATTACTAGGTTGTAGTTTGTTGCACATTTGTGAATTATCATATAAATCAATCTGCCTAAGTCTACTTAAGACCTGCACACTGTGATAGCTGTCACTACAAACCACTGCACCGTCACAGAAAGTCACTAAAGTCAGGCTTCCTCTGAGTTACTTCAGATGCCCATTTCAGATAAAGATCAATTACATGTCCTACAAATTTAAGTGCATTAACTATAAATGATGGTTAGCAGAGCTGTGGACCACATCTTAGACCGCAGGTAGGTGAAGTCCTCCCCACTCCACCAAGATATTCAACAAAACCAGTGAATGAACAAAACCATTATAGCTGTGATTAGTCTGATCTAGTTGAGGATGCCCCTGCTTACTGCAGAGGGGTTGAACTAGATGATCTTTGGAGGTTACATCCAACCCAGGCTGTTCTGTGATTCTGTGATTAAAAGACACAGCAAGCTGCAATTTGAAAGCAGTGTCACCTAACACTTTGAAGCTGATCGTGCATCTGACAATAACGATTAAAAGAAATTTGAGGTATTAAAACATGCATTCAAATTTCTAACATAAGCATCACTGTAGGCTTTTCTGTCTCTGCATATTTCTATCTAAGGCTATAATTCTTGACGCTCAGTGCTTAGTCTCGGTTTACACAGCAGGATGAACCAAGCCTTAAATCTAAGGCTTCATAAGGTGTAGGACAATACTAAACTTCAAGATACTCAGTGTTGTGAGGTTTTTGAGAATTATCACCCCCAACATCATAAAACCAACATACAAAAAGATATAAATAAGCTGAGAGGATGGATTGAGCCTCGTCTGAGTTCTGGCCCAGAAAAGCTGTGTCGTGGAACGCAGTTTAGGGGAAATTTATGGGGAAAACATGCAAGGCTAACTTGTAAATATCAAGTGACTTATTGCTAAAATACAGAGATCCCCTTCCCCAAAACTAAACTACCCAGGTAAATTCTTTTGATCCAAGGTCGCAGATAACATTGCAGAAAATGGCGAATAAAGAGAGTCTGCGGTTTAAAGAGTTCTTTGAGTCTTGAGAAGTTACTCAGTCTTCAAGTAAAAGTTTGTTGGTTACTCACTGTTCAAAGCAGTTGTTTCTAAGTGTTTATGAAGTTCAGGGCACTGTCCGAACCTTTGCGCAGGATCGGGCCCAGGCAAGCCCTGGCTTCAGAGCATCGGGCGTCCGCTGGTCTCGTGGCAAGCATTCATAGTATCATCATCATCAGTATCATCAGGGTTGGAAGAGACCTCACAGATCATCAAGTCCAACCCTTTACCACAGAGCTCAAGGCTAGACCATGGCACCAAGTGCCACGTCCAACCTTGCCTTGAACAGCCCCAGGGACGGCGACTCCACCACCTCCCCGGGCAGCCCATTCCAGTGTCCAATGACTCTCTCAGTGAAGAACTTTCTCCTCACCTCGAGCCTAAATTTCCCCTGGTGCAGCCTAAGGCTGTGTCCTCTTGTTCTGGCACTGGCCACCTGAGAGAAAAGAGCAACCTCCTCCTGGCCACAACCACCCCTCAGGTAGTTGTAGACAGCAATAAGGTCACCCCTGAGCCTCCTCTTCTCCAGGCTAAACAATCCCAGCTCCCTCAGCCTCTCCTCGTAGGGCTGTGCTCAAGGCCTCTCACCAGCCTCGTCGCCCTTCTCTGGACACGCTCAAGCATCTCAACGTCCCTTTTAAACTGGGGAGCCCAGAACTGAACACAATACTCAAGGTGTGGTCTAACCAGTGCAGAGTACAGGGGCAGAAGGACCTCCCTGCTCCTGCTGACCACACCATTCCTGATGCAGGCCAGGTTCAGCTGGGGCAGCAGGAGTGAGAGCGAGCCAGCAGGTGAGCAGGCTGAAGCTGAAGCAGGCTTCCAATCAAAGCAGACACACCATTTTACAATGTTTAAGAGGGGTGTGCTTAACCAGTTCAGGCGACTTTACGTTATCTTTACAGGTTGGTACGAAGCTATAATCAACTTGTACAATTGGACAATTCTTACCATAAGCAACCTGTAAGACCACCCAGAGATCGGCCCCCTGGCAGGTGTTGAGCGCACATGGGAACCAAGGTCCCCCCAAACCAAAACAGAGCCTATGTTTACCTTTTACCCTTCCTAGGGAGGAATCTTCCCATGTATACTGGAAAGATTGTTTTGGTTTCACGACTGCTTTTGGCCTTCAATGTGAGACACTGTAACATGCACAGCAAAGGCCCCACAAAAGAGCTTTGCTACCCTCCATGACAAGCTCTGAGCCAAATTCCTACTGATAGTAAAACCAAAGGAGTTAATCACACGCAGAATCACAGATTGGATCGAGTTGGAAGGGACCTCTAGAAGTCATCTTGTCCAACTCCCCTGCAGCCAGCAGGGACATCCCCAAATAGGTCAAGTTGCTCAGAGTCCCATCAAGTTTGATCCTGAATGTCTCCAGGGGTGGGACCTCCACCACATCCCTGGGCAACCTGTTCCAGGCTTTCACCATCTTCATGCTCATGTCCAACCTAAATCTCCCCTGTTCCAGATTCAAACCATTGCCCCTTGTCCTATCACCACAGGCCCTTCTAAACAGTCTCCTGCCCAGCCTGCCTGGAGGTCCCCTACAGGTACCGGAAGGTTGCTCTAAGGTCTCCCTGGAGCCTTCTTTTCTCTAGGCTGAACAGCCCCAACTCCCTCAGCCTGCCTTTGTAACAGAGGTGTTTCAGTCTCTGATCATCCTCATGGCCTCTTCTGAACCCACTCCAACAGGTTCAGGTCCTTCATGTATTGCAAGCCCCATAGCTGGACACAGCACTGCAGATGAGGTCTCCCAGAGCTCAGCAGAGGGGCAGGATCTCCTCTCTCCATCTCTGGCCATGCTGCTTTGGATGCAGCCCAGGCTGCCATTGACCCTCTGGCCTGCCAGTGCCCATTGCTGCCTCCTGTCCAGCTTCTCCCCTGCCAGCACCCCCAAGTCCTCTGCTGAGCTGCTCTCAATCTCATCATCCCCCATCTTGCATTGATAGGGAGGATTGTCTTGATCCAAGTGCACAACCTTGAATGTGTCCTTATTGAGTTTCATGACGTTCACCTGGCCCCACCCCTCCCACCTAGGTCCCTCTGGTTGACCAGCAGTGACATTGTCCCCTCATGCTCTGCACAGCTGCTTCACAACCCTCACCACAGTCCTAAGTTTGGATAAACCTCTGCACAGAGTGGTGTTTTTTTGCTAAGAGCAAGAGGAGGGCAGACAAAGAGTCCTTTTTCTACCAGTGCTGGGTTATGGTTTTCACAGGTACTGCCAGCATGGACAGGGATTTGATTTCTATGCCACCAACAGCATCCCCATAATCATAGAATCAACCAGGTTGGAAGAGACCTCCAACATCATCCAGTCCAACCTAGCAAAGAACTTGGTCCAGGCACTGCACTCAAAAAACATTGGAGATGTTATGTTCCTCAGAAAATGTATCTTGGAATGAGCCTTTCTAACTAGACAGCAACATGACAAGCCACAACAAACCACCAGGGGCTGCAGTTTAAATTCTAATTCCTCCGATAAGGTCCCAAAGTCTCCTAAATCAAACAGCCTGTAAAAGCAGTCATGTGCCTTTGCTTGCTCAGAAACTAACAGTTCTGTCAACAGAAAGTTAGCAGGGTTTAGGAAAATGTGTTGTGCATATGTTTGATTTTTTTAATGAAGTTTCAGCTGTTTATTTTTCCACAAAAAAGCAAGCTAAGTATTTTTCAGATGACAGAATATTTCTTCTTATCCACCCCTAATTAAAAATGGAGGTGAGTGACTAACTAAAAGCAGTGATAAACTTGTGTGGGAGATTTCTTTTTTTTTTCATTCCCAAATGTGAGTATTTTGAGAAAGCCAAGAGCCAATGAAGTAGTAATATTGTATTTAAGAAACAGTAGCATAGCTTAAAAAAAGAACAATAACCTCATTTTTTGGCATTGCCCCTTTGTTTAGCAGATGCAAGGTGTGTCAACTGGTTATACAAATAGTTAAGAAGATCTTTTCCTCATGAAATCAAACCAAGGGTTTTGCACTGGCTTTTACAGAAAAGTATTTCCTCCACTGTGAAACAGGAGCACAACCCTCTATCATTTCTTAATTTAGCAAGTGCAGTTTCAGTGAAACTTTTACAATTTGCTTCCCAAAACTCACAGGCAGGACCATCAAACTAGACTAAAGAAGAAACAAGTTTTGAACTAACAGAAGAGACGATGATATAACCTTCTTCATAAGAAGTTGTGAAAGATTCTTGAACAAACACACCTAGTCTAGTAAATAACTCACTTGGATGCTGGAAATGAGTAGAAGGCATAAAAAACCTCTTTTCAGTTTTAATGAGCTCAAAAGCAATCCAACTGTATCTATTTATATAGCAGGAATGGCTCAGAATATGCTCTACCTGGGCTAGCATCTATAATACAGTTCTGCCTATTTTTAATCTCCTAATATGAAATATAGATAGGAAAATTATATTTGAGCAGTGGTTCTTATGGCAAACATTCACTAAAATTAATTAAACTTTTGATGATATTCCTTCTCCTTCCTTTATTCTTTGTTTGTCCACTTTTGTGTAATCATGCAATACAATTTGAGGATCCTTTTTGAATGTATGAGTGAATAGTGGAATACAAACTCTGTCGAGATCATTAGCAGCTGATGACTCTGTCACTTTCAAATGGAAAGAGAAACTGTTGTGGATGTGATGTGAAGTTACAGATTAGATCTCTAAATGGTGAATGCTGAATTCTTCCTGGACAAACAGTTCATAATTTTCATAGATTAACAGAGCCATTATCAGCCCAACTTGTTTTCTCTTTCACATCTGCACCATAAAAAAATTGGATTCTGAAGACCTTTCAAAGTTAGCAAAGACCTAATTACAGCCTCAGGACACGAGGGGATCACTTAAGTCAATGAGTCAGGGAGTTCATCGACACGCAGCATCTGCACATCACAGGTTATTTTAAAAGTCATGTATATTTGAAGTGACTTACTTCAAATATGCTTGCATAAAGCCCTTGATCTGATTAAATTTGACCAATATTTTAAAGCAGTTTTTAAGATTTGTTAAAACTGAGCTTTCCAGGCATTATTCAAGCATAAAGTCTTAAATTACTATATATCTTCATATATAAATACAAGGATCTTTGTTACAGCACTAGTTTCTCAGTGTTAGTATCTCCATTTAACATAGCATGTATTCTGAACTATTATAGAAAATATACATATATTTAGAAATAGTTTAGTCCACAAACCAAAACTGCCTATTGATGCAGTTTTAGACTACAATATTCATGTTTAGTACACACTGTTCAGAGGAACTTCAGTGCCTCAGCTCTCTATGGTCTCAATGGAGAGAAGCTGATGGAATCAGCAGTTGGTTCAGTATATCTGAGTTACTGGAACAAACTTAGACAGTATCAAGGCCACTCTCCTCCTTCCTCATAAAGTAAAAATGCTACATATTTCCACATGTGGTAATTTATTTAAACAACAAACCAGTTTTATTGGAATACATCAGAAGAAGTACGCATTTAATGCACTCAGCCTAAGGAAGATACTTTTTATGTTGGAGGAAAAAGCACTAAAAAGGAAATGTCTCTCTTTTTCAGAAATTACTTCCATTCTGCCATCACGCTTAAAGCAAAGCATTCATTTAAGTGCTCTGCTAAAGAGTGGCTTAAATATGCATGTTGGAAAATTACGAGAAGTATGAAAGACCAAAACTCTAGTAATTAAACTGTATGGAGCGATAAGGCTGTTCTATACTGAAGCATCCAATTTGTTTGCTTGAAACTATAGGCACTGTATCCATTTTCAGCCAGAAAAATACTTACTGATTGCAGAGTCATAGGAGGTTGAGTTGTGTTCATCTCGGATAAGGGGAAATGGAGACAGGTAAGCATGTGTACAATTCTTAGAAGGTGACTGGTTAGCTAGAAGTGAAAGAAAGCTAAAGATTACTATTTTATTGGCTTAACAATAAAATGTTTTAAGCCTGTTCTTCAAATGGGTAAATGGAATTTTGTAGGTCAAGATTCCAGGTTCTTTCCCAGGCAACAGCTTGAAGCAGATTTGGTTTGGTAAGAGGCACCAACCTTGTCATCCAGCCAAGGATATTCCTTAAAGGGCAACAGAGATTTGTACTATGTGAACAGTAAAGTAGCCTTGCTGAATACACACCGCAATTTATAGGCAACGCACACGTATGCTTTTATATGTATATGTGTCTTTCTGTTATGAGGAATAATTATGTCTGCCTCACTATTGCATGTCCCACCAACAAAATTAAAAAAAAGACAACCAGGAAATTACTTTCACTCTTGTGAAAGAACAATGAAAAATATCAAGCATCTTCAGAAAGTTTACAGTCTCAACAAATATGAGTTTAGTCTACGGAATCAATATCCCCAGGGAAGGGTAATTTCACCCTTTATATTAAATGCTTATAAAAATATCACCTTCTTCCCCTTGTGAAAGATAAAGGCTGACTATAGCTTAAACCACATCTAAATTTCAGATTCCTGACCACAGAATTCTCCAGATAAATAACAAGGGGAAATTAACTAAAATGAATAGTACATTGACCACCTAAGACCAAGCAATATATTTAGCAAAATAGGGGTTATTGAAGTCAAATCTGTATGATGGCACCTGCTTTTCTCAAGGAATGTGGAAATCTTGCAATAAGGACAGGGAGATCTATAACTCAGAGGTAGGGTCAAACACATGAAAAGAAAGTTGCTTGATCTCTTCATGGAAGATTTTGATTGGATTCTGATCTACTGGAATCCTAGCATATAGTGGAAGATTGCAAAAGGTCACCTGTCAATCTAGTAGAGGAATTCTCACAGAGGTTATATGCCCTACACATTTTCCATGGTAGAACTGCCCATGTCCTCCTTAATTCACTTGTAGAACCAGATTGAGAAACTCTCTGACCAAAAATTCATGGACCATCCTAACCACTAAGCTCTTTTTCCCTGCATTACAGAAATATGCAGTCTGTTTAACAGTAATTGGCAAGAGGGAGGCTGTCCTGATAAGAATGAACTCAGGTTAACAGGACAGCCATACCACTCTTAGCATAAGTTGTTAGCTAAACATGTATCACTCTGTCCCAGGTTTTCCTTCAGTATAGATTACAAACAGATTTTTCAAGCATTTGTGTCAGGGTAGCTGAAGAACATGATCACCAGTGGTAATAAACATGATCACACGAGATGGCAATAAACCCCACAACAATTCTGACAACAAACTACTGTAGATAATTTAAAAGGAAATTTACTTACTATACCAGAAATTCCACATGCTGGCATTATTTTCTCCTACTTTTCCACTAAACCAGCACCTCCAGAAGAAACCTTCATGATGGAAAGTGGCCTTCTCTCCCTATGGGGTGGAGGGAAATAGGAAAGAAAACAAAATTAAAAATCAAGAAGCTATAAATGTTCAGTTTTTCAATGGCTGAAAGTATCAAGTACAACTGAAATCAGATATTTAGGTAAAAAACACCACTATTGTAATGAAACACAGCCTGTTCAAATACAGGTTAACTACAGCATATCTTACCAATTATACATCATTTGAAAGAATACCATATTGCAATAGTATCACAAAAGATAAGTTCCATTTTAGAGTTGATTACAATCAGTTACAAGAGGTTTTGGTGCAGGTTTGTAGGCCTCCAGAAGGTGAAAATGAGTTCATGCAGGATTAAATTATTGCAAAAGAAACACGTTGAAGAAACCTACAGATGTACAATCCTTGTTACAAATAAAAATGTCCATACTAACCCCAATATCTTCAGGTGCTTTTGAACATCTTCCTATTTCTGTAGCAAGAAGCCAATAATCGGTTCCAAATGCCACCAAAAACAGCAAAACCCCCAGAGCTGCAAAGAAGCCGCCAAAAAATATCCCCACACTTAGTTTCATTATCAAAGTTATTCTAAAGGAAACACTTAATTACATAAGAGAAAAAGTAAAACAAATAAAAGTATTGGGAAAGTGACTAAAAAGCTGATTGGAGAATACAACTCATATCTGAAGAAGTTTCTCTTCCTGCCTGTGCCCTTCTTCCCAATGCCCTGTGAGTTGGTTTGTGTCCCCTAATTTTTGTTCCATGTGGCTGACTCAAGACTGACAGATGAAAAGGGCCTTCTATTTTAAGACACTGATGGCAGAGCTTCATTCTGTTTCTCTGTCCGGGCAAGGCCAGTCAGAAATAGCTGACCTTCCCCTAACTAATCGTGGATTGACTTGAAATATTATTGCAGCTGGTGCATCAACATCAGCAAAGATGGGGATGGAGCTGCAATGGCTCTGTCCATCCATTCACATGAACAATGTTACAGAGCACACAGTAGCAGCAAGGGGTTCCAAAGTTCAGGCTTGGTGGTATATGTTTCCTTGGCTGCCAGCAGGGAAGAAAACACACCAAATACCTGGGAACTTACCATGCCACATTACTAAATAAAGAGATTTTTTAAAGGAACTGTAAGACATGGTAGCCAAATTGCAGAGATGCCTTTGGAAAGTTCTAACCTTTATTAAAAGTACAGTTAGTTTTAAAAAATTACATCTTACACTTACAGTAATAGCTTTAACAACACTAAACCAAGCATCTTCTTTATTTATTCAGGTGCATATAACACAAATGCATGTAACTAGAAATTCCTCCCAGCACCTGATAAAGAAATTTCAATCTCTTTATATATAGAAGACAATTTTCCATACATGTGCTTTGGCTGCTTTGGAAGGTAATGCATTTAATGCAAGGACTCAATGCACAAGAAGAGGCTTTTTAAAGGACTCTTCCTGCCAAGCAGGCCTTTACAAACATCTCTAGTGCATTACATGGCATGCCACTTGTGATGGTTTGGGTGTTCCCCACACACACACACTTTGGAAATCACCCAGACTAGACTCAGCTGACCCCTCTGGAAATATGAATGAAGCTTATACTTACAGCTAGCACAATATACAAGCAGATATTTACAGTATATACAGTTATATGCAGAAATAGACAAGGTAAAAGGTAACACAGAAACACAACTCCCCTCCCAGAAACCTGAGTCCCCAGGAGGAGCTCTCAACCACCCCTGCACCTTCCCCCTGCCCCTCTCAACCTTACCCCAGTCCCAAGGAAGAATGGAGGTTCGGCCAGGGGGGGTTAGGAAACAAAGTGGATTAGAAAATAAAGTGGAGGGCGAGGTTAGAGAGTGAGATCCAGCTCAGAGCTCGCCAGCAGCAGAGGAGAAGACTCCCTTATCTATGTTTTGCTTTTATTCTTATACACCTCAGCAAGCCTATGAGTGAAGTAGACATCACCACTGTTCTCCGTTCACAGCCTGTAATCTAATTCTTCTCACCAAAACATTCTAGCTAGCTTCAAACTAGCACACTACTGTAGAGATCTGTTGAGTTTATACTGCACACCAGATCCTGTACTCCTTACCCAGTAAAATTGCTTTGGAATTATCTATAACCAGAGGAGAAAATATTCCACTGGCTTCTCACACCGGGAAGTGCTGGGATCAAGAAAATGATGAAGTCAGTTTAGTCCAGAAAACGTGTCACAAAATGTTACTGCAACAGACTTAGGATTCCAGAGGGACTTCTTACTTCCAACATCACAGTATCTGTTTGGACAGTGCCACAGTGTTCTCAAGGAGAGCAAGAGAAAGACTGTTTCTACCACCTCTCTTTGTTTCCAGACAGATGAGGCAAAGATGTGTCCTCAGTGTTTTCCTAACACTACATTGTATGCCAAATGCCATAGACACAATTGTTACAAGTCATATTTTATTCAAATCTCATACTGTACTAGCCTCATACACAAACACACCTGATATTCTATGGCATTTTTTCACTATACGGCTTCAATGTATGCAGAACAGTAAAGGAATTCTCAGCCCAACAGACTTTTCTTGCCATATCTGCTTTCTCTGACAACCACTGACGCAGTTTGCTTTGCTATAGCAGGGAGTGATTTAGGAAATCTCTGACTTTGGAAAGTGATGTTTTATTTTCTTGATCAAAGAAAACCAGTCTTCAGGAAAAAAAACACTTACAGAATGTGCTATAAAAGCAAGTAAGGTATATTTCAGAAAATCATTACTTGCAAGTTAGAATAATGCTTTAACTTTTAGTCAGCCCTGAAGTGCTCAGACTGCTGGATTAGATGACTCTTGTAGTTCCCTGATAACTGAAATAGTCCTATTCTATTCTATTTTAATGTATCAACAAGATAGAAAAAAAAGTAGGGTTCGGTTCAAGGCTAAGAAGCCCAAATTTAGACCATTCCATGTGAGCTAGATGCCTTTCTGTTATAACCAATAGTGACCCAGTCAGTACAGTCGGGGAGCCTGAAGAGTGGTTCGGCAAAACCTAGATTACACTCCGAGAGCTCAGTTCAATCACTCAAGTAGACATCTAGGTCTTGTTAGTTCACAAATAAGAAAAGAAATATAATGGCTTGTTTCAGTCTTACTGTGCCTACCTGGCTTCAGAAGTACATCAGCCACCCTGAACACATTTCTGCATGACAGTAACTTACTTTCATGAGTAGCTTCACTGAAATCAGCTTGCATGAAAAGCTTCACTGAATTCCAATGACAGCTGAATCACTGCCTGTGCAGTACAAGTATTTATTTTTAATATACTGTACATGTACTCTGGTCTCAGTTTAGCATGTTCATCCTGAGAGGATCTAATCTAATTATTCTCTTTTATATTTATGGCACATTCTCTGGCAGAGATATCTTTCAAATACTCTAACATCTCCAGTATTATGCCGAGCTATGTGAGGAATGAATTGGAAGCCATGTTAAGACTTGCTTTGTCAGGTTATAAATTCGTGTTATCCAATACTTGAATTCTCACAGAAAGTCTCAGGGCACTTTTTCTTCAATAAAATAAAATAAAATAAAATTCTCAAGGTTCCTCAACAGAAGAGAGAAAGTATTGAGGCAGGGAAAACAGGGCCAGGCTTAGTGAACCAGAGCAATCATTATTCTGAACCTTAAGCAAGATTGCTACCCAACTCCTTCCAATATTCCAAAATTTCCACAGAAAGACAGATATTTTAAACCAAAGGGGCTTAGTAAAATTTATCCCTACTATAATGACAATAAAGTAATTAAATCAGTTTTAATATACAGTTTGTTTGGCCAATTAAGCCTAACATTCATTGAGGCTGAAGGTCCTCACATAACAGATGGATCCCAACAGCATTTAACAAAGCTGGCAGAAGTTTTATCATTTTATCTGTACTCATTTCCAGATAGATAGGGCTAAAATAATTCTAAATAGTCATATTTTATTTATGCATCTAAATACCTCTGGCATCAATATAGCATATAAGCTCCTTCATGTATATAAAAACAGGGGGAAAAACCAAACCACCACCACCAAAAACTACAACCAAAACCCAGCTGTTTCTTCATTTTTCATCTGAAGGGGAAAAAAAACAGGGGGGGGGGGGGGGGCAAAAAAGCTTGATTAGTTTATGGGTGGGTAGGGGGGGGGAAGACTGTTTATTTGCTTGTGTATGTTTGTGTGTGATTGAGTAAATGTCGTATGTGTATGTTTGGAATTGGCATGCAGCTCTACTCTGTGCTAGCAGATAATGTCCATGATCTAAAAAGAGCCTTTTAAGAACTGGCTGCATGTCTCACTATATCCCAAGAAACAATTTCAGCAGCTGCCTCAGAGCTGAGTCCTTCTGAGACCTCAATGTCCATTTACTGTTGAAGAAAAACATTTCATATAGCAACCAAGGATGTCATCTGCTGATTCCGATCCCCACTCTGTCCATCTTTCCCAGCTGGGCAGTATGTTATCCATTGCACCTACATGGTCAATTGTCAGCTGTGTGCTGAGCAGAAATACAGGGTATAGTACACCTTGTCCATTAAATCTCTGGCCAGGATTTATCTTACCTAACACTAGACAGCTGCAGGGTAGCTGACTCCAATTAAGCTGGTCACCTCAGGTTTCCTTTACAGTCCCATCGGCACTTTTACAACACAGTCCCTCTGACCTATTTTTGGATGACTACTTCAGTGGGTAATGAATCATGTCCTAAAAGCACTATTGCTTTTTTTCTTTCCTCTCTCTGCTTACTAGGGGCTGGGCTTACCAGTAGCCTGGAATAACTAGTCTGAGATATGAGCACTTTAACCTCAATGCTACAATCAGGCTACAAATCACAGAATCACAGAATGACTGATGCCTGAAGGGACCTCTGGAGGTCACTTTGTCTAATCCCTTGCTCAAGCAGGACCACTCAGAGCTGGTTTCTAGAAATGACGTCCAGGCAGCTTTTTAATATCTCCAAGACTGGAAACTCCAGAGCCTGCCTGGGCAACCCATGCCAGTGATCAGTTATCCCTGAAGTAAAAAAAAAAAAAAAAAGGCATTTACTGATGTTCAGAAGCAATCTCCCATGTTTCAGGTTGTGTTCACTCCTGCTGGTCTGTTACTGGGCATCACTAATAGAGCCTGTCTCTGCCCTCTTTGTATTTCCTTTCAAGTACACACATTAAGGATCCTTCCGGGCCTCCTCTTCTCCAGGCTGAACAATGCCAACTTTCTCACCTTTTCCTTACAGGACAGATGCTCTACCCACTTCATCTTCATGACCCTTCACTGAACTCTCTTCAGCACATTCATATCTCTTTTGTACTGAGGAGGCCACAACTTGAACCAGCACTCCAAGTGTGGCCTCATCAGTGCTGAGTAGAGAGGAACTTTCTGGCAATACTGCCAAATACAGACTAGGACACCATTCACCTCCTTGCAGCAAGGGCACATTGCTGGCTCATGTAAAATCTGAGTAGAGATTGTATAGAGGACAAGTCCTCTGTATATGGATGAAATCAAGTCACTCTAAACACAGGTGTCATTGAACCATTCATTCTGCAGGAGCTGGACTAACATCATGAAGAGTCAGATGATGGTAGCTACCTTTCTTCTGACTGAAGGACAGAAAAAGCCCAAACCCTAGCAACAGCTTCAACAGGAACACTAATAAAGCAAGAACAATCTTTATGGGGCATTAATTACATCTATTCATGTTTATGTATTCAGATGCTTACATCTGCAACAATACATCACAGACTTGCCACTCAGATGAACAAAACTGCAAAGCATATGTTCCATTTAGATCCTGCCTCACATATTCTCTGTGCTGATGACTTCACTTTACAAGCCATCCAGCCACTGAAAGGAAGATAAAATTTTAGTATGACTGTGACTGGGTCATTCTGTTTCATATATCACATTCTGCCTTATATCTTACATTAAATCTCTATTGGATAGGTAAAAATAAGGGAAGGCATGCTATTTTTTAATCAAGTCATTGTCCAGGGTTAACACAGTCTGCTTTAACAAGCAAGACCCTTACCCCAAATACAGACAGAAAGAAAAGTAACACAAAGAAACACCTATGGGTTGAGATAAAGGGTTTAATAAGATCATGTGCTATAAAATGACCTTAGCAAAAGCAGCGGCAGAAGTCAGTGATAAAATGGTTCCCCCCACCCAAGCATGCAGCAGCCAGCCCAGCAGAAAAGACTAACACTCCAAAACCAGAAAGAGCAATCAGAACAGAAAGCCTTTCATGTTACAATCTGAACTTCAAGCCCCATAATACTCTATCCCATCCAACACTTTCATTTTTGACATTGGTATGATGGCAGCATCATACTGAATATTCAGCTGCAAACTGAGCTTGGCCCATGACAGTCATAACACTGATGCAAGGAGTGATGAATCCATGTCCCTGCAAGATAGGCAAGACAACTAGAACTATCATAGGCACAAGGTGCATTTGAGTGCCTCACATCTTTGGTGAGTGCTCTAAACTTCTCTTAAAATTATAAAAAAGCCAGGCCAATACTAAACGAGAATCCAGGCAGAAAGGGACCTGGGGGTGCTGATAGATAGTAGGCTGAAGATAAGCCAGCAGTGTGCCCAGGTGGCCAAGAGAGCCAATGGCATCCTGGCCTGCATCAGGAACAGTGTGGCCAGTAGGACAAGGGAGGTTATTCTTCCCCTGTACTCAGCACTGGTCAGGCCACACCTTGAGTACTGTCTCCAGTTCTGGGCTCCTCAATTCAAGAGAAATGTTGAGGTGCTGGAACATGTCCAGAGAAGGGCAACAAAGCTGGTGAAAGGCCTGGAACATAAACCCTATGAGGAGAGGCTGAGGGAGCTGGGGTTGTTTAGCCTGGAGAAGAGGAGGCTCAGGGGTGACCTCACTGCTGTCTACAACTACCTGAAGGGAGGCTGTAGCCAGGTGGGGGTTGGCCTCTTCTCCCATGCAACCAGCAACAGAACAGGGGGACACAGTCTCAAGTTGTGCTGGGGAAAGTCTAGGCTGGATGTTAGGAGGAAGTTCTTCACAGAGAGAGTGATTGGCATTGGAATGGGCTGCCCAGAGAGGTGGTGGAGTCATCATCCCTGGAGGTGTTCAAGAAGAGACTGGATGAGGCACTTGGTGCCATGGTCTAGCTGACTGGCTAAGGCTGGGTGCTAGGTTGGACTGGATGATCTTGGAGGTCTCTTCCAACCTGGTTGATTCTATGATTCTATGATTCTATTAATTTTTCCTGCAGCGCTTAAAAGACAAGACTCATCTCGCTTCCAATTTTGACAGAAATTGAAGAGTTGCTTAATTTTAGCAAACATTCCAGTCAATTTCACATAGAAACAATTAAAAGCCTGCATCCCAGAAATAGTCAGAAATTAAGAGTTGCACTCTTCTTTGTTGTACTGTCTTATGTGGCTGCTTCCACAGCAAGAAGCACTATGAATCTCACTCTGAGGTGGTACCTTCTTCCATCTACTGCACAGATGCTTTTTGGTACATATATCTGGGATTTCTTCAGGAGGCCATGAGGATCTAGCCTGCTATAGATGAGGACTAGCATACAGTCTTTTCTGTACACCTCCAGCTTCTCCATCGCTCCTGTGGTTAAAAATAAAAGTAAAATCATAGGTTATGTGTGTGTGTATTTGTGTGTGCGTGCATGTGAAATAAGGGTACTGTTGTACAGCAGGAAAAGGACTAGAGTCAACAGGAGTCATTTAGACCAACATCTTCTCCAGTGCAGGAGCAGTAGTATCTAAACAATATGTGGCATATTTATTTTTTCTGTTAAACATCTGTTTAAAGAAACATGGAAAGCTATACAGTATTAGTTATGCTGCCATGGAAAACTCCAGGAGGGGAGATCTTCAGAACATGGATTAACAGCCATGGCAGTGTTAGGTTGATGGTGGGACTTCATGATCTTAGAGGTCTTTTGCAACTAAAACAGTTCTATGATTCTAGGATTCTCCCAGGCAGCCAGCAACAGAACAAGGGGACATAGTCTCAAGTTGTGCCGGGGAAAGTATAGGCTGTATGTTAGGAGGAAGATCTTCACAGAGAGAGTGATTTGGCATTGGAATGGGCTGCCCAGGGAGGTGGTGGAGTCATCATCCCTGGAGGTGTTCAAGAAAAGACTGGATGAGGCACTTAGTGCCATGGTTTAGTTGACTGGATAGGGCTGGGGGATGGGTTGGACTGGATGATCTTGAAGGTCTCTTCCAACCTGGTTGATTCTATGCTATTCTATAACAAGGCCCAAGGCCTGAAACAATCCCTTCTTTAACAAGATTTGTTTAAATGCTTTCTAAGTCACTGTCATGCCCACCAGAACTTACAGCGTTGAGAGTGGAATCAACTGAAAGATTTCTTTCCACAGTCCTTACAGCTGCAGATCTTTTCAGAGAGGATACACTTTAAATGCCTTTAAGATTAACAGCAGTTTCCAAGCTAAAGTTCATTTACAGTACATCTTAAAGCGTTCTGGACCGCTGGATGGTAACTTTTTCTACTGGGCTCAATTTATATGTGAAAAGTTGAAATGACTGGTGAATGTTACCCTAATGATCTGAAGCAGTAAACCAGAATGAAGTCATTGTTAGATTCGCTAAATTGGATGACAAAATGTACTTCTGGGGGGCTTGACCTTATCTATTTGTAACATGGGAATCCAGTAATATGTTCCATTTACTGAAATAAATTGCTGTAGTCGTCTCAAACTGTCTAACAAAAGTATTTTACAAATTTTGTTTAAGAATTTCTAAGGCTTAAAATTTTCTTCTCTCTTGAAGGAAAGAAAAGATCTTTTTTCCAAAACTTTGTTAGATTTTAGATTATTTTCATCAGTGCTTTCACTTTGTAGCATCTTGGAGCACACCCAGCCACACAGCTGGCGACGGGAGAGCAGCTGCAGTTTGTCTGTCCTTTGCTTGGCAGGCAATACCAAGCACCTACCAACCACAATGGATGTTTTGAGTAAAGGGCTGCGGATCACTCATCCCTTCTCCTCATTAAAAAACAAGCTCAGGCATTCTGCCTCAGACTCATTCCCCTCATATTCATAATCTGAATCAAGAAAATCCCATTAAGCAAGCCTGAGAACAGTCCAATGTGCACCAGCCCAACAGTGTAAGAAGCATTTCTTCTGCCATTAAAAGTCTCTCTTTCTTTTAATTCCTTTACGTTTACTCCACATTGATCTTCAATTAGGACAACAGAACAAGGCAACTGTTGCATTACTGGTCAGATCAAGTAACTGAGACAAAAGTTAAAAAGTTTTCCTGCTTTTCTACTTCAAGTTCCTCTTTCATTGAAAAATGAGGTTTGCTCATTGGGCCACAGAATAGCAATAAAAACTTACAATCACTGCTTATTTACTATGACTACCATGTTAATCTCATACTATACCAGACAGATGCACCCTCTAAGCAGGCATCACACTTTGTTTCTAGCTGGGTCTTTACATTTAGAACACTTATACATCTCAGACTGTGTTACTAGTCTGCAATTTTTTCCCAGTCCTAGCATTACTGACATTGTCTAGTTGATTGGACAGGGCTGGGTGATAGGTTGGACTGGATGATCTTGGAAGTCTCTTCCAACCTGGTTGATTCTATGATTCTCTGATTATCCATGAATTCAGTAATTCTGATTTTATCTCTTCCTCTAGGTCTTGGAAAAAAAGGTCTAGAAATGAGAGGCCCATCTAGACATACACCTTCTTCAGGAAAGGTTATCCATTCACAAATACAGTCCAGAAATGTATCAAACAATCCTGATCCCACATTCTGTTTGCCATGTCTGAGCATGTACCGCTCTAGTGATCATAAGAATCATGCAGTAAGTCAAACACCTCAAATTAGCAACAAGACAAATATCTTAAAGTAATGGAAATGCACTTCATTGATAGTATCATTTTAATCAACCAACTACTGCATAATTCTGCCCCAAATGATATTAGACTAGTTCTAGTTTCCTTTAAACTGTGATAAATGGTCTTCATTGTATTTCATTCCTTTAATCGTTAGTCAATTCCATTATCAGCCACCATCAATTTATTTGGCAATTTTAATCTTTATTTGGAAACTTTTATCTTAAATTTTGTAATTGCAGTGATAGAACATGAGTGAAAACCTCTGAGGTAGCAGGAATCATCTGTCTTCAGCTCAAAGGCAATAAAGAGATTTGCCATGCTACCATACACTAATGTATTTTTCTTTTTATACAAAAGAAAATATGTAGTATGCATAACTTTTAAATAATCTAATCAAATTTGGTAGTACCAAATCAGTAAGAGTTCTGCTACAGGAAGAGATACCTATATGTATTCTGAATACTTTTTTTTTTCTCCATAAATAATTTGCACTACTATTGAAGGATCAAAAAGTTCAGCTATTCTTCTTTACAAGCCAGCCTGCATGCAGACAGTTTAAAATAATACACAAAACTAAGCATTTCCATTGACATGGAGTACAAGATTCCTGCCTACAATATTTTGCACCCATTGTCATGAGAAATCATGCTTGACCAACTTGACAGCCTTCTGTGATGGTGGGATCAGCTGGGTAGGTGATAGGAGAATAGTAAATGTTGTCTAACTCAATTTCAGCAAGACTTTTAATGCTGCTTCTCATAACATCCTCACAGGTAAGCTTAAGAAATGTGGGTTAGATGAGTGGACAGTGAGGTGGACTGAGAATTGTCTGAATGTCACAGCGTAGAGGGTTGTGATCAACAGCATAGGGTTATTGGAGGCCTGTGGCTAGCGGGCTAGTACTGAGTTCAACATATTCATCAACAACATGAATGCAGGAACAGAGTGTACTCTCAGCAAGTTTGCTGATGATAAAAAACTGGGAGGAGTGACTGACACATTAGGAAGCTGTGCTGCAATTCAGTGAGACTCAGACAGGCAGAGGCGAACCTCATAAAGTTCAATGAGAGCAAGTGCAGAGGGAGAAGAATAGCCCCATACATCAGTACAATTTAAAGGTTGCCCTGATCGAAAGCAGTTCTGCATAGAAGGATGTGGGAGCTCTAGTGGACAAGTTATACCAAATGCCAGCAATGTGTCCCCAAGTAGTGCATTAAGAAAACGGTGGCCAGTAGGCTGGGGGAGGTTCTCCTCTCCTCTGCCATGGTGAGGCAGAACCTGGAACATTATGTGCAGTACTAGGCTCCCCAGCCCAAGAAAGACAGGGAACTACTAGATAAAGTCCAATGAAGAGCCGTGAGGAAAATTAGGGGACAGCAGCATTTCTCTTATGAGGAGAAACTGAGAGGCCTGGGGCTCTCCAGCCTGGAAAAAAGGCTGAGAAGCTATCTTATAAATGTATATAAATATCTAAAGAGTTGAAGTTACAAGGATAGGGCTGGGCTCTTTTCAGTGGTGGTCAGTGACAGGACAAGGGACAACGGGTCCAACCTGGAACACAGGAGGTTTCACTTGAACTTAAGAAGTTACTTCTTTAGTTTGAGGGTGACAGAGCAGTGGAAAAGGCTGCCCAGAAAGGTTGTGGAGTCTCTTTCTCTGGAGACTCTAAAAACACATTTGAACATGTTCCTGTGCAACATGATCTTAGCAGAGGGACTGAACTACGTGATCTCCAGAGATCACTTCCAACCCTTACAGGCCATTCTAAGATTCTGTGATTGTATTAGATCATTTTGATCCTAAGAATATGAAAAGAATGCAGAATTAACAAGTCTGGTTTCTGAGACTTAGAACAGAGACTGGCACTTACACAGAGCTTCAAAGATTTCACTTGGGCTCAGTTTTGCACAGAAGTCAATCTGCCTAATAGCTCAGAACAGTACTTAACTCTTGCAACACCTTTTAATCATCCAGCTCTTTAATAGTTTCCTCTGACAAATCTCTGGACCATTTCCATTTCTTCTACCAGAGTTGAAATGACCAAGGTTAAAAGTATTGCACAATTGAGCGGAGTGGTGTCAATTCCTGTGGTGCTCTTCCAACATTTTGTAACCATTTTGTCACTTTCAGAGGATTGTATGCAGCTGATCTCCATTAATGTTAGATCTAGAATTTTAAAAATTAAGAAGTTTTGTTACTCAAAAGTGGCCACAGAGAGGAGGAATAGCTTCAGACTGAAAGCCAGACTTGAATTAGACAATAGAAAGAAATTCTTCACCATGAGGGTGTTGAAGCAGTGGAACAGGTTGCCCAGAGAAGCTATGGAGCGTCCAACACTCTAAGTGTTCAAAGCTAAGTTGGATGGGGTCTTGAGCAATCTGATCTAGGGGGGTTGGAACTCCATGACCTTTTAAGGTCCCTTCCAACCCAAACCACTCTACATGAAATTAAAGAAGATGCATCGGTTAAGTCAATTATAAAATACCAAAGCCACTGTGATATTAAACAACTGAGTCATTCTGGAGATCATCTTGGAGCCATCAACAATTCATTACCCCAACTTAACCTGAAATACAGCAGAGCAACACACACACACTAATGGGGAGAATGGATGCCATTCTTTCCTGGCTCCTATGTAACAAGAGGTGAAAATCACTTTATCATCATAAAACTTGGTGACAGCACCAGCTTGAACCCTGTCACAGACCCAAGCAACAATAGCAGTGGCAGGCAACAGCCAGCATGAAGGAAGCTGGCTTGGAGGTGCCCAGGTCCAAACGTTCTCTTTGCACAGCAATGCGGAGAACAGCGCAGGGACCTATCGGCATGCCTCCAAAGCCCCTCCACCCCACCTAGCCCTTCCTGCTTTCCTCCGAGCCTCAGGCCCCGAGGTGCCGCGTTGCAAAACTCTCCAGAACCAAGACACAGGAAGAGGCAGGAAGGGTAAAGTCCAGCTGAAAGGAAGATAGGGCAGGCAGCGATCCCGATGGCCTGCGAAAGCCAGTGATGCCTTATGGCTCCTCCTCGCCTGAAAAAGAGGCAACACGAAGAACACGCTCGTGAACACAACCACCATACGAGGCCTCCCTTCTGCTTCTCGTCTCACGGCCTCCTTCCCGGCACACTGCTGCCACTGCGCATGCCCTGCGCCGTCGCCGTCGCGCAGCCGGTGCGGGGCGCGGGTGCGCGGCCGCCGTTGGCCGGATGGAGGAGGATGGGGGCTGGGGAGCGGCGGGGAGCCCGGCGCCGGTGTCCACGCGCTTCGTGCGTTGCCTGTATGCGGTGGGCTTCCTGGTAAGCGGGGTGCGGCGGCGACGCCTTTCTGGTGCGGCCTGGGACGGACAGCCCTGCCTAAGTCCGGCCCCACAGCTCCGGGGCGCTCGTTGGAGGGGCCGTGCTGGAGGCAGAAGGGGGAGCTAGGAAAGGCTCCGTAGCCGTTAAGTCCCCTCGGTGTTGTCAGGAAATGCTTCAAAGTCCGAAGTCGGGAAAACTCTCCGCATGTCGGTTGCTATTGCGCTGTGGGCGACCCTGGGTCCCTATCCGTGTCGAGCTCCTCTCTCGGCGCTCCGGTTAAAGCTGTTGGGTTCTGAGGTACATCACTTCAAACGCTTTTCTTCTTTGGAGTTTGGGTGTTTGTAGCGGCAGTAGTTTGTAGCGACTGTACTGTTTTATCTGTACAGGCGGTCTTGCAGTCTGATGGAAAGGCATGATTTTTAGCCCGTGAATGCAGTGGGATAGCGCAGCACCCTTAAACCTAAGGCTTGCGTTATGCTTGTCAGGGAGCTGTTCCTTGAAATACCAGTGCTTAACGTAAGCTGGGGGAAAAAAAGACCAAAACAAAACCCCAAACCAAGCCCCCCGGCCACAAAACCAAAATAAACCCCCAAAACTGTTTCTCTGAAAAAACCCAAAAATCCTTTTGAAACCAACAACAACCAAAAGGACCCCAAAAACCCAACCAACAAACCTTGCTGAAAAACATAGTGCGTAGGCTTTAAGGTTTGTATTCTGTAGCAATTCACCAGACTCAGGAAAGTGTTATTTAATTCATTTAGAAGGGGTAACTTGGAAAATGGAGATGAGTACAGATTTGCACTCTCAAATGTAGATGTATTCTCTTGCCTAACTTCAGGCTGGGCTGCGGCAGCAAGCCTTTGGTTTGGGTCCTGGAGCAAATATGCCAAGAAAAGGTGTGTTAGAACAAGCTTTGCTTCTTAATTCACTTAAACGCTGTGTTTCTCCAATTCTGTAATACCTTGCTGACCAGGAGTACACTGAAATGAACTAGAAGTATCCTTTTAGAAGGTACAGAGCATAGTGAAATGTAATGAAGAGCTCTTGCAGCCTAGAAAGCCAGATGTATCCAGGGCTGTATCAAAATAAGCATGGCCGGCAGGTCAGAGGTGGTTCTCTCCCTTTATTCCACTCTCATGAGCCCCCCCACCTGGAGTAATGTGTCTGGCTCTGGAGACCAACACAAGAAGGGCCTGAAACAGTTAAAATGGGTCCAGCAGAGGACCACAAAGTATGGTGCATGGCAAGAGACAGAAAGTTTTGTTTCCAATCAGAACCTCCTGTTTCAATTTAAATAAAATCTTTTTTGCCATGAGGACATTCAAGCAGTGGGACAGGTTGCCAGAGAGGTTGTACAGTCTCCATCCTTTGCGGTTTTCAAGACCTAGCTGGATAAAACTTTCAGCTACTAGGTCTGACCTCAGATCCAGGCCTACTGTGAACAGAAACCAGAATTGGAGACCTCCTGTGGTCCCTTCTGAGTGAATTAGTTTATTTCATGATTGTGCATGTGAGCGCTTGGAATGGGTCATTGAGCTAAGTCTGGTTTATTGGGGATGTTAATAAGTCGTGTGGTGTGTTTGCTCATGGTAATATATTTAATAATGTTTCATGGCAATTTCAGCCATCAAAAGGTTGCTAATGACATACTGAGAAATTACTTAGCGATACACATTGTTGCAGTTTTTCTGGCTTTGGCTATACTATGAATGGTTAGTCTAGTTCAGCTCACACAGTCATTGATAAAAGGTGATCTCGCTCCAATAGATGTCTTTTGTAAGGTTCAGCTCTGATACAGGACATTAGGCGGTGCCAGCAGTGTACAGTGAAAGAACTACTGGGTCGCTCTAGTTAGCTTAACAAAAGATAAAAAGTCAAAAGGAATGAGTAGGAAACCCTTGTACTGTTCAGGACAGACAGTGTCCTTTGCCTTCCTCATATGAAAGGTTTTTCACTTATGCTTTCCTTTTATCTTTTTGTGTGTGTGTTGTTGCCCTTCAATTGCATGTCATGAGTTCTACAGAAAGGCAGTCTGTAGGTAGGTTTAGCTCTACCAGGACTTCTCCATTGTGGACAAAGAGTTAAAATGCTCTGGATTTTCCAAATATACTGTATCTGCAGAAGTTAAAAGTATTTTTAGGTGATTGATATTATATACCACCTTGAGTTTAAATTACAGGTACCAAGTACTTTTCATGTTAAACAACTAAAGGTTAATATATATTAAGGTACTTTTTAATGCTTAAATGTCTTCAGAATAATTGTGTCTTGAGGAGGAAAGTGGATTGCCATTTTCATAATATTAACTCCTCTGTGAAGCCATCCTTTTATTTTTAAGTTTATGTGCTTTTGTAATTTTGTATATACTGGATGCATCATAGAGGCTACAACATACCATACTGGCCATGAAAAGTTTTCTTTTGATCTTGTATTGATATGGATTTTTTTTTTTGGGGGGGGGGGGTTGTTTGTTTTAATGTTATTAAGCCAAGTTGCCATCATCTTTGCAAAAGTGATTGGTTATTAAAACTTTTCTGTCATCATTTCAGGATTTGTTTGGTGTGAGCATGGTTGTTCCTTTAATGAACCTTCATATCAAATCTCTAGGAGCAAGTCATACAGTTGCTGGAATAATAGGTGAGTTGCTGTACTTGATTGATTTATTAAAGAATAAGATAATGTGGCCTGTATTATCCCTTACTGCGTATTGGCTGTAGTACCATAATTCTTCCTTGCTTATAGCATAATAAAAAGTAAGGCTGATTTTAAAGTAAAACTGTAAGGGCAGCCATATTTACCAGACCCAGATACCTTTCCAGACAGAGATACTCACAGCAGCCAAAAGCAAGTGCTTGGGAAAGCACACTTGGAAAGAACAAGGAAATCTTGCATTGATATTTGTACAGATAACTTTTCCAGCATCCAGCAATTCACAGCTCAGTAACTTTGGGAGCCAGAGATGTTGCTTTTAGTTTTACTGTTGTTTATGGTGCTTAGGCAGTTGGTTATCTTGAACTTTCCAATGCCTGTGTTCCCAGTTTGATTAAGTTCCTTGCAGCTGTGTTTCAGAAAAATACTTAACTGTCTTTAAAGAGTGTTGGTTGAAGGGAAGAAGTCTGAGAGTCTAGTTGGAGGCCTGTAGTTAGTGGGGTCCCTCAGGGGACAGTAACAGGACCAGTACTAATCAATATATATATATGATATATATCAATGACCTGAATGAGGGCACAGAGAGCACTGTCAGCAAGTTTGCTGGTGACACCAAACTGGGTGGAGTGGCTTCCGCACTGGAGGGTTGTGCTGCCATCCAGCAAGACTTAGTCTGGAAAGTTGGGCAGGGAGAAATTTAATGAAGTTCAACAAGGGCAAGTGTAGAGTCTTGCACTTGGGAAAGAACAACCCCAGGTATCAGTATAGGATGGGGACTGACCTGCTGGGGAGTAGTGAAGGGGAAAAGGACCTGGGGATCTTAGTGGATGGAAGATTGACCATGAGCCAGCAACATGCTCTGGTGGCCAAGAAGGCCAGTGCCATTCAGGGGTGTATTAGGAGGGGTGTGGTTAGTAGGTTAAGAGAGGTTCTCCTCCCACTTTACTCTGCCCTGTTGTGGCCACATATGGAATACGGTGGCCAGTTCTGGGCCCCTCAGTTCAAGAAGCACAGGGAACTGCTTGAAAGAGTCTAGCATAGTCACAAAAATGATTATGGGAGTGGAACGTCTTCCTTACAAGGAGAGACTAAGGGAGCTGGGACTCTTTAGCTTGGAGGAGACTAAGAGGTGACCTGATTAATGTTTATAAATGTGTAAAGGGTGAGTGCCAAGAGGATTGAGTCAGGTTTTTCTCAGTGATGCCCAACAACAGTACAAGGGGCAATGGGTGAAAGTTGAGGCATAGGAAGTTCCATGTAAGCATGAGGAGGAATTTTTTCACTGTGAGGGTGATGGAACACTGGAACAGGCTGCCCAGTGGAGTTGTGGAGTCTCCCTTTTTGGAGATATTCAAAACCCACCTGGATTCCTTCCTGTGTGATCTGGAATAGGCAATCCTTCTCTGGCAGGGGGATTGGACTGGATGATCTTTTGAGGTCTGTTCCAGCCCCTATCCTTCTTTGATTGTGTAATACATATAAACTGAAGATTTGAAACTTTACCTTAAAAATTGAAGTGGTAAGATAAGCTTCATGGTTCTAAAGTTCTAATTGATATCTTATGATACCATTTTTTATCATGAAACAAGCATGGTATTCTTTATAGCTGCTTGTGGTTGACATGGGCTCTGTTTCATTTTTTTAATGAAGCTTATCACTTCTCATAAAATAATTCTGGTTCCTTTTTGTGAGTTGACAGAAAAGGATTTTAAACAGCAGCTCAAGAGTCTGTTTTCATTTCAACAACCTGCTTTGTTTTTTGACTTTGAAAGAAACAGGGGTTTGGGATATATTTTTATAAGTTAAAGGGACTGGCAGGTATTTCCCTCTGCTTCTCTTTGCTGCCTGTCTTCTGCCACTAACTGCTATTAAACTCTTAGCCTCCAAAATTAAAGAGGAGGATCTGTGGTTTCTTCAGGGGTTCTGTGGTGCCAAGTGGAAAGTAATTAGTGCCTCGTAGTAATATAATTCTCTGCTAATTCTGAGAAAATAACTGTAAATGCCAAGGTCCATTTTGTTCAATACACTGTACACAGCAGCATCCTTCTACATGATATGGTTTTACAAGCCTTCAGCATTTTTTCTTCCTTTGTTTGTTGTTGTTGGTTGGTTGGTTGATTTTTTTGCATTTTTTTATCATTCTTGGAACCTTTTCCTTAGCTGTGTGCTAAACTCCACCCTTGGTTTGTTCTGCTCCCTCTTCCTATTCTAGTAAATTATTCCCAGAATTTATCTGTTTCCACATTCAAAATTTTGTGGTTTTATTTTCTTAGACTTTTACTTTTTAATATTGATATTTTAATAATTTGTTTTAGGATCTCTCTATGGTATAATGCAACTCTTTTCCAGCACATTTGTGGTAAGTTGTAACGCTGCATTCATATGTGTATTGATAGTTCCATAGATTTTATGTGGAAAAAGGGTGAGGTTGATAAATGTTTCTTGACACTTCAAAAAAAAAAATGGTTATAGTTATAGTCTTCATATAATCATTTTTTTATTGGAGGATCCAGATTTTCATTTGTGTGGAAAATGTTTTTTTATTTTATAGTCAATTGCTAGATTTTTCCAGAACTAAACAGAATACAGTCTTCAGACAAAAACTAGAATCCATGTTTGGACTGATAGGTTATTGAGCACATTGTAATCGTACAATGCTCTCTTCAGTGTTGATCCTAGTAAAGCAGTTTCCTTCAGAGTAGTAACTTGTCCAGAAAGGAGTGTCAAGAGTCATCACTTTATAAGCCCATTATTTAGAATTTGCTTTCCCAGCTTAATGAGCAGTTCTTCATAATTTGCCATATGGCATAAATTCATGCATTATATCTTTGAATTTGTTTAGTTTTCTATTACTGTATATGAGTTTTTACATCCTAATCTAAGCAAGAGTGCAGAGACTAAACATCTTGAATGCATGCTTTACATTAGATCTCTATATGTGGCTAGAAGCATCTTTGGTATTACTCTGGTACCATGTAGCTTTCAAGAGAGCAGATTCTGAGCATCTCATGGAAAAAAATGTTTCAGGGTTTGTTGTGCAGGGCACTTGGAATAAATTACTTCTGTATTATTGTGGTACTTGCTTTTAACTGCAGGTCATTTGCTTACTTCAAAAGCTATTTCCTGTTTGGAATCAAGCTGACTTGTAAACTTGCATTTGGCACACCTATTGTTTGCCTTTCTCACAAGTACTTCCTAGTTGTCTGTGCTCAAATGACTCATAGCTAAGATCATTATTTTTAGGATGCTCAACATGCGTCCAGTACATAGGAACCATTGATGAAAATAACTATTTGTTGTGTTGCAATAATGTTTTCAGAGAGCCTCTATTACATATATTCCATGGTGTTTATTGCAGGACTGTATTTTTAAAAGAGTTTTTTGTTTTTTTTTAATTCTGTGCATCATCACATTACATAGAATCAGTTTCAGCAGGTGGATTGCCAGCAGGGCATAACTCTGCTTGTGACTTCCTAATTTTGAACACTTAGAAATGTTGTGTAATTAAGCTTTTATTGACAGTTTAATTTAGAACTACTGATTTTTCACTGTACTTAGTTACATCTTGTAAGAAGCTAATTTTAATTTCCTGCCTTGTGAAAGGGTTGCTGGAGTGATATAGTAGGAAGACGGTATTCTCTGCTTGCATGTATTCTTGTCAGCGCACTGGGTTACTTCCTTCTTGGAACATCCACCACTGTGCTTCTGTTTGCCATTTCTAGAGTTCCTGTAGGTGAGTAAACATCTTGCAGTTTAAATTCCCTGTAGTCCCAGCTAGTGAAATCATGGTATATGGGTGGTTACATAGCATCATCACCCAGAAGCACTAGCTGAACCTTACTAATGGGAAAATCTGGCCTATAGTTTTGATTTAGAAACTGCTAATATGGTATCTTAAAGACAATTTACTAATTAATAATTTGATTGTTTGATTAATTAGTAGAAGTAATACTCTTAAATGCTACCAATACTGTGACTGACACCATTGCCCTAGCCAGAGGAAAGGAATGCAAATGATTGCATTATTAATATTCCTGCAGTATGCTTACCCTTCTGTGCTCTTCTTTTGCCACCCATCAGTTTCCCATATGGATTTGGTGTGTTAACCATCCTGCAAGTCTTCACAGACAGAAAAGCTGGTACAGGACTAGATTCATAAATAGACAAGATGTTTACCTATCCACAAGTTCGTATTTTAGCAGTTATTTTATTCCTAGTGTGCTTCAGCACTCAACTTAATTCTTTGTTCAGCAGGGCTGCAGGAGCCCTCCTTTCACAGAGACACCTGAATAATACTGATTCCTAAGTCCACATCTTTGACAGCCAGAGTGTTTGTTCATGGCTGAACATGGTTAATGGGATCTTAAAAATATCATTCACATGGATTTTGACCACTGACACTTCATGTAGCTTCTGTAATTTTTAATCTTCTGGACTGAGGAGTGCATGTTTCTTCTTTCATTTACCTTATGTTGCAGGTATTTTCAAACACACACTCTCCATCTCTAAAGCCCTGCTTTCTGACCTGGTTTCTGGGAGAGACCGCCCTTTAGTAATGGGGCGTTTCAACGCAGCCTCTAGTGTGGGCTTCATTCTGGGGCCAGTTGTTGGTGGCTACCTCACAGAGTTGGAAGATGGCTTTTATCAAACATCATTCATCTGTGCCTCTATCTTCCTTCTGAATGCTGGTAAGTTGTATGTCCGATTTTGTATCTTGGGTCCCTTCATTCCTCGCTTTTGTGTTTATGCCATTTGTAATACTTAAAATTCATGGTGCATGTATCATCTGTGACACGTGTGTTCTGTATAGTGATACTACCCTTTCAATTTGAACCTGTGTGGAAGGGTAGGAATTTGAAAGTGGTTAATCTCCAGGTGCTTCTCCTTCATATTGTATACATCACCTTTACATTCAGACACAACAATGGGAATTTCTGATATGCCCAAAGATGAAAACTAGGAATCAGAATTCTGGCTTTAGTCTTCAGATTTGTTTATATGTTGTGATCGTGTGATTTGTTTATATGATGTGAACACCTCGGTGTTTTCTTTCCTTGCTCCCGCTGCATTTAGAATTGAACTGATATACCATGAGTAACACTAGACTTAAACTTTGTAATATTTTAAAATTATTAAAACCCTTTTTTGAATGTTTTTGTTTGTTTACATCAAGTAAATTGTTACAATCAGACTAATGTCTTCCACATAAAGTTAATGCATTTGAATGAAATCTACTGATTTCTTGTCTATATAGGTCTTGTCTGGATGTTACCTTGGAGTGAAGAAAACACCAGCAATAGGCAACATCAACAAGACAACAAAGGAACGGACAGTTTCTCAGCGAAAGCAAATCATGACCAGCACCTAAATTCAGCACCTAACAGAGCCATGGCAAATGAAAGTTTTTTCTGGTCTCCATGGACCCAACTTGCAACAGTGCTGAAGAGGATTAAAGCAATTGCGTGCTCTGATCTGTGGGATATATTTTTAGTGCGGTTGCTGATGTCTGTTGCTATACTTCTGTACTATAGTAATTTTAGTCTGGCCTTGGAAGAGAGATTTGGGGTGAAACCCTTGTTCGCTGGATACCTAATGAGCTACAGCAGTGCACTTGGAGTCCTGGCTGGTTGTCTACTTGGACCAATAACAAGGCTTTATCAGCACAACACTTACAGACTTTTGCTGCACTCCAGCACTCTTACCTGCACATTGATTCTTCTCTATGCTTCAGCGCTGAGCATATGGATGGTCATTTTGTCTTCCACATTCTTAGCCTTTTCAACTACTATAGGTCGTACTTGTATCATTGATCTTGAACTGACCATTGGTGGGAACGAGGCCAGTGGTACACTGCTAGGTGTTGGACAGTCTGTGACCTCAGTGGGACGTATAATTGCCCCGCTCCTTTCTGGATTTTCTCAGGAGTTCAGTCCTTGTGGCCCTCCGAGTCTGGGGGTTGGACTAGCTTTAGTAGCTATTCTGGTAATGAATGCCAACAAACAAAAATACCGCAGCCATGGAAATGTTAACTTAAAAAAACAATAGCTGCAAATTTGCATTGCATAGATGTGTTTTACAGGAGAAGCAAACAGAATCAAACTGGGGTGGTGCTTACACCTGCCAGACTTGGACAGTAGTAACAAGATCTTTTAAGAGGACACACTATTTTCAGGTGGAGGCAAGTAAATATAACTATTTCTACTGCCAGGATGTTACCCTAACAAATGTTATTCTGACTAGTACCACTAGAACACCTGTGAGAGGGACAGGTGTTGCCATGTTGTATGGGCTGGGATTTTTTAATGGCTTTTTAACCTTTTTGGAAGGAAAAAAGAATCACATGAAATACATAAATCCTGCTTGTAACTCACATTTGAATTGGTGTTTAGATTGATGGATTATTAAAAAAAGCCAGAAATTGGTTCTTATTATTTAAACAGAGCTGAATTTTTATTATTTAATGAGACAATTTGCATTATAGCTCATTAGCCTTAATTTCTTATGCTGTGATCTACTGCCGTTAGTCTGCTGTGACAGTAGCTTAATTAACAGGGTGTTTGCTTATGTGATTTTGTTAAGTGTACTTGGTCTGCAAAACTTGCTGCACAGCATGTGATTAGGTACTGTGGGCTGGCTGGTCAACTCCTACATCTCTTGGTCTTTTCCCAGGTAACAGAATCGGGTGTATGCTAACTTCATGTATTTAAAGATCTGAATCATACAGGATCATTCAGACTGAAACTGTGACCGAATGTAAGCTTTATTGAAACCTTGAACTGGTGGTTTCTGAGCAATTTTGTCATAAATTATTCATTAATGTTTCCTGTGCAATCTTCTACCTTCATTGTGAGAATAAATTTGCTTCTTAATTTTGAATGACTGTTAAAGGTATGCTCAAGCAACTAGCAGTAGTTCATGGATCTGGCTTATTGCACTCTGTCATCTCCGGAGCCATAAGTGACATTTGTTTTTTGATATTTTAGTCTTCATTTGTCTGTACTGCTTAGCTCTCGAGAGGTTAACTGTCAGCTATACTGAGAGCTGTAGCACTCTGCTGTACTCTTCTCTGTTCAAGCTCATATTACTTGTCCATTTAATTTCAAACATTGTAAAAGTGTTTTGAACTAGTAACATTCTGTATACTTTTCCTAGTGTTACTTGAAAGTACAGAGTAGGCTGCAATTATGTAATAGTTCGGTTGTGGGGTTTCTTTATTGAAAAGAGCTGGGTTATCTCCTTGAACACATCCATACAAATAGTGTTGCTGCTCCAGGAGAGTCATAGATGGTGTTTTGACTTTTATAATTTATTTAATTTCTTTTATTTTATCACCTCAGTGATTACAGTGGCAGCACCTTGGCAATATCTATAGAACTCTTGAGTTGTTTTAATTTTATATATAAGCATAATCATAGAGTCATAGAATGCCAGATTGGAACAGACTCCAAGGATCATCTGGTGCAGCTTTCCTAGATGATAGTTTAAATGTGATGGCTCAGCACCCTGTCAAACTGAGTCTTAAAACTGACCAGTGTAGGGGAGTCCGCTACGCTTGGTAGATTATTTCAATGTCTACCTATCCTCATGGAGAAAAATTTTCTTCTGGATTCCATTTGGTATCTCCCTAGAAGTAACTTGTACCCATTACCCCTTGTCTTTTCCATATGAGAAAGGGAATCTCCATTGTCTTGGTAGCCACCCTTTATGTACTGGTAATGTCTGTGTGTTATTGTACTGTTAACAGATTTAGTCTGTATCCTCAGAGTTCTTTATTGTAATAATTTGTGTTGCATTTCTCCTTAGGAACTTCAGGCATTTCCAGGTGTCTTTTCCACTCCTATCTTGCTTGGTATAGGTCCCAAAACATTCTTCCCTTAGGTTTCCTCTTCTTCCCAGCCTTTAATAAGCTACTTTGCTTCATTTTTTCACCTAAAGCAACCTTTCTGTAAATCAGTGACTTCTGTTTTGCAACTATAGCAAAGGGCAAAGGAAAAGGGTAGGGGATAACCCACAAAAATTAATATATGTGAAAAACCAGTATTTTTTCCTGTACATGTTGATTATATGGGGTAGCATAACATTTACTCTTCTAAGCTGCTGCACTGATTATAAATTCTGTAAACACAATAAAATTGAATTTATATTAATATATATAGCTGCTTGAATATTGGTTATCAAACCCACCAAACTTCCTTCTTTACATATAAAGTGCAAAATGTGCTTTCCATGATCAGCAGATATTTTTATTTTGAAAAATAGTTCTCCATATAAGCTAAATAAGAGAAATCTGTAGAAGGCTGGGGTCTCAAGGGACTTACTGCAACTAATGTTACAGAAGAAAAGGATTTTTAGTTGGTAGGCTAGCATTACTTCTGAGGTGCTGCAGAAACATTTATTTCTAAAGCCTCAGTTACAGAAAAGTTGCACTTTTTTAAAAAGGAATAGGAATATGTAATTCTGTCACTATTTTTCCTTCTCTGCTGAAACAACAGGACAAAATATATTGACTCAGGTCAATGCGAAGTGCAGATATTCGTTGTGGGTTTTTTTGTTCCTTCAAGCTGCTCCTTCAAGCAGATCATTTGGACCTGCTTGCTTTTCATGTAAAAAGCACAAGAAGTAGCTTGTCAGTGAGTAAGAAAAAAGAAACAAAGGAAAATAGAGAACTTGCCAGTTCTGAGATGGAATGCTTAAAGCTACTGTTCCCAGTGCCTGGACACTATGTTTGAATCCCTCGTGTTTTCTCATAGTTGCCATAACCATGCAAGTTCAGAAAGTGATAATGACGTCTCTGGAGATAAGGAGATGTGTCTCCCCATTTTAAGTCAAGGGAAGACCAGTTGCAGCTATTTTTGACTATAGTGTAGTGGACTGTACTGAAATACTCAGCAGTTCCTTGAATACAGTTGTGGTATCTGAAAACTGTTAACAGAGATCTGAATAGGAAGTAAAGTTTCTACTGGCAAATAAGTGCAAGTTAAAGTGTTTTCTTTTGCTTACTATTAATGTTGGGTTGGTTTTCTTGACCTTGAAAGCAGAGTTAGGGTTTTAGTTTGCTTTCTACATTTTGAAATTCTCATTTTTTTTGTAACAGTGACTCCTGACCTGTGATGATTAGCTGACACTGAAGAGGCTGTGTGTACAATGCAGTAATTTATTTCTATAAAACAGCTGGTAGTGTAGGATATGTACTGAATTTGTTGCTTTTAAATGATGAAGCAAATGTAAATTCTATGTGCTGCATACATTTGAAGAGATCCTTTATAAACAATTCTGCATCTTTCAGTTCTTGTACTATCTGAATTTACCACAGCACTACCACAGTGGTCAGGGACATTGTTTTTTTTCTGTGAACAAGTTGATTATTGAGCAGATAATGCAGCAACAAAACAGGACATGGGCTAGCATTGCTTGTTTGGTTTGATCATTACTTTGAACGCTCTGTAGTGCCACTACATCCTAGCTGATGCAAACCTCTGTAGTTCAGGTGCTGCCAGCCCTCAACTGACTGTGGAATACCCTGGGTAAGTGATGCTTTATAGCTTGACACTTCAGGATCTGAAAACCCAAGACTCAGCTGTGCTGCTAACTGCTATAATTTTGAAGACTTACTCACAACGAATTGATCGTGAATCTTGTAAGGCAGTATAATGGAATCTGAACTTTGAGAATCAAGTTATTGGAGTGGAGCTTGAGCTTGTCATAAAAACAAAAGAGTTTGTAGAGCTCATTTAAAAGAAAAGACTTGAAAAGCTTCTGTGTTAATTTACAAGTAAAAACTAAGGCAAATTTCTAGTTAAATCCTAAATTATCATCGAAGAAGTATTTTTGAGATGTGCTACACAATAGGATCCATTCTGTCAAACTTGTAATAAATAGGAGATCTTATATATGAAAATTAGATAAAGTGAACTGAGGTATTTTAAATGCCTTATCCTTTAAATCTAAGTGCATTTCACAGAGTCACAGAATTAACCACCTTGGAAAGGACCTCTAGCTATCATCTAACCCTTCTAATTAACTAAATCATGGCACTAAGTGCCTCATCCCACCTCCTTTTAAACACCTCCAGGGATGGTGTCTCCACCACCTCCTTGGGCAGCCCATTCCAATGAGCAATTACTCATTCCATGAAGAATTTGTTTCTAATATCCAGCCTAAACCTGCCCTGGCACAGTTTGAGATTGTGTCCTCTTGTTCTCTCTTGTTCTGTCACTAGGTGCCTGGGAGAAATGACCAACCCCCAACTGAACCAGCAAGGCTCACCAGAGCAACCAGAGTAACTCTTGCTTACCTTCTGCAGTCCTAGTCCCACATACTCTGTTAAATCTCACATGTTAAAAAGCACATCAGTGCCTTCCTGCTGGGGAGAGGAGTGTTACTAACCCAATCTCCCATGATGTTGTCCTACTAGAAGATGCATCTACCATCTGCAAGAAGAATTCTTCAAATGGCCAATTTTCCTGTGGCTCAGCACAGTATCCAAGGTGGACAATTTTCAACCTCAGCTTTAATTAACTCCCAAATCCTAAAGTTCCCTCAGCTGGTTATAAGAGAATTAAGCTGCCATGCATTTTTTTATACCTCTCTCCACTTACCCAGCCATTTAATAAATGGGCCAAGATTACACTCTTTGACTTCAATGTTATGACAGCTTCCTCATGGTCATTCATGTACTGACAGTGTCAAGAACAGCTGCAGATTTATCTAGAAATTTGTATCATGATCTTCTGAAACATGAGATAAACAAAGGATTGTTAGTCCTGTCTATCCTGGATTTAAGTATCTCCTGAATCACACAGTCCATAACTTCTGTCTACTGTGTCCTAATGCAGTTATTCCTTCTCATGCTTGGACTTGATAATTGGTCTATCATGTTTTTCTGCCCTGAGCCTCCAATCTGTCATTGGCTCTTCTGGGACCATGTATCACAGATGTCATGTGCATATCAAGAGTTCTTGTAGTACAAAAAGCATTTCTGCAGCCAATTTCAGTATCCTTCCTTTTTCTTCAAGAGCTGAAGGATGTTGGCAGGGACCTAGACAATTTTGTAAATGATGACCAGCTGAAGCGTTTCTTGCATTGTCAGTCTGAAAATGTTATTGGTGTCTGGAATTAGTAGATTTGGCATCTCTTGAGGTAGGGTGAGGTGTGTTTGCTCTCATAATAGCAGGCATGTTATTTGGGTCACATTTTTACCTCTTTCTCCATGTGATTTCTACGTGGCTTCAGTGGAGAGGATATTTGTAAGTTCCTAAATCATTCTGCAGCATGGTTTTCTTCCACTGAACACCTGTGGTTTCAGTGGAGCTTGCACTATACTCTACTGCCACTAGAGTTTAACATTTTGCCACAGGGCTGTGCTAGTTTGAAGCAGGGGAGAATGTTTTGGTGAGAAGAACTAGATCATAGGCTGTGAAAGGAAAACAATGGTGATGTCCACTCCCTCAGAGTCTTGCTGAAGAAACAAAAACATCAGATAACACTCTCGACATTTTGTCGCGCTCTGCCTTGGGCTGCTGGCTGAGCAACATCTTACTCCCTAACCTCACCTTCCACTCACCTTTGCTTCTTAACCTCTTGGCTGAACCTCTATTCTTCATTAGGACTGGGGTAAGGTTGAGAGGGGCAGGGGGAAGGTGCAGGGGTGGTTGAGAGCCCCTTCTGGGGACTCAGGTTTCTGGGAGGGGAGTTGTGTTTCTGTATTACCTTTTACCTTGTCTATTTCTGTATATAGCTGTATATATTGTAAATATCTGCTTGTATATTGTGCTAGCTGTAAATAAATAGCTTCATTTATATTCCCAGAGTTGACTGAGACTAATCTGGGTGATTTCTAAAGTGTGGGGGGCGGGGAACACCCAAACCATCACAAGGGCAAATTATTCTGACTGTTGAAAAGAGATAACTGGATATCTATCTATCTATCTACTCTCCAGCCCTTGCCCTACCTAATTTCTTACCCTTTTAACTTTCAATTTGTAGATGTCCCAGCTGCCAAAGGCAGAAGGAAATTCCCAGAAAACCCTAATTCAGAGTGTAAGATACATATATTCCTGCTATCCCTAAAACTGGACACTTGAGTGTTGTGCTTCCTCGGCAAAGCAGTAAACTGTCGCCACTACGGAGCGCACTGGGGAGCCCAGCTGGAAGCAGAAAATCTGCCTTCTGACCCGGTGCGTTTCCCAGGCACTGCTGCTTTCTGGCTTCCCGTAAGAAGTGAAAACGTCCCCAGTCACTGCACGGCTTTGCCCGTTAGATGGTGCTGGAGGACAGATTTATTTGGCGGTTCATTCTCTTGCAGACTTGTCTGTGATACAACATGAAGGGAAAGTCTCTGCTAGCTAAAGTAAGATGGGCCTTTTAGAAAGGTCAAAAAGTGGATATGTTTTTCTTTTTCAGCCAGGAAAAGCCAAACCTCTAACCCAGATCAGAGAAAGAGCTGAATGAGAAGAGCTACCTAAGATTCGTCCTGTGTCACCTATTGCTTTCATTGCTACTAAAAAGGAGAACACTCAAGAAAACAGGTCACCGAGATGATGAAGACCTAGAGCCAGCAGTAGCAGAAAAGAGACTGAAAAGGGTGGGAGGAGCAGGAGAGAGAAAGGGAGAAAGCATTTGCAAGGAGACAGAATCCCAGGAGATTTGTTCCTGCTTCCGACTGTAACTGTGTTGGAGATCTGCCTTGATGTTTGTGAATCTCAAAGTGCTTTGGAAAGGTAACAGCATGTTAGTGTATCTTGAAGTACAAAGAGCTGAACACAGTATTGCATAAAATCGACCTCCAATCTGATGTGCTTGTACTAACTGGCACCCACTCTAAGTACTAATGATCTGAGTATCCACTAAGCGACAACCAGAAAAGCAGCAAGGTTCCCAAAACCTGCATTTGCTATTTAAAACTGTGCTATAAAATACAGCAACCATTTGAGAAGAAGGCAGAGTTCCCCAGATACAAGCCAGTTGCTTAGTCATTACCAGCACATGAATGGGAAAGCTCCACAGGGGGAAAACTCAACGTTAATGTGCAACATTTCACACTTATTTAGTCAGGTTTTAGAGGGGCCTGCCTGATACAAAACACCTAATCTAACAGAGTTTCAGAACTGAAATCCAAACTCAAGGCTTCTTTCTTATTCGAGCATGATCCCGAAAATGCATTGACAATTTTACCAATGAAACATATTTTCCTGTTGAAAGACAAATTCAAATTAGTTTTTAAAGCTTGCTGGCTTTGAGTCCAGTTTTATTTCTACACAAGAGATGATCATTAAGGGATAGTGAAGTACTGTCTTCCACAAAAATCATTTCTTGAGAATAGCCACAAACACTTGACTGAAATTTCTAGAGTTCACATACCCATGCCTCTGCAGCTTGGGCTTTATGTTTCACACAGAGCAGAAACTTCCATAGCTGGAACAGAAGAAAAGACTGAAAGACTTCTCCTAATAAAAGGGCTTGGGAAGGTTTGACATTTCAAATACATACATGAAATAAATATTTTGGAAAAGCTGTTAAAAGAAGGAAAGTCTTAAATCTTCATTTATAAAACTAATTTATTCACCCCATCCACGAACCTTGGAAATAAGTCTAGCCTGTGATTTTCAAAAGAAATTCTGATTTTTAATAGTTCTTTCAAAACAAGCTTAAAAAAAAAAATTAATCTTATTGCCCACAGGTTTAGAAATGTGCTAACGAAAAAGAAAAGTCAAGATTTCACAGTGTACATTCTTCAATTAAAGCTACCGATTTTATAACACGTAGAATGAAAATGATTGTGCTGAAATGTGCATCGGTGCTAAGGCAAGCTCGAAACTTAGTACAGATCAAGTGGGACAGAAAGTGCAAGTTCCTGAGAGCTATACAGTTAAGTATCGTTTATTTTAATGCACCCTCCATGCCGATACACATTCAAATGGCAGCCATTTATGCGAGGATGAAGACATCTGTGTTTCTTACGGGTGTTGCTGAGGTGCGTAGTGACTTCAACTGATTTCAGGGCCCTGCTGTGCTACTTTTCTGCACAAACAAATCGAACGGAACATTTTTGCTTCTAGGAGTGCATAGCTCAGGCAAGAAAATATTATCTTTCTGCTTTTACAGATGAGGAAACAAAAAGTAAACCAAGTTGATCAAGGTCTGAAGCATGAGCGAATGAGCTTTCTTGAGTCTCAGTGGTCCCTTCCTCGAATGATACTGCTTGCTTCAGCTACATGCAGCACTCTGCAACTATTCTACTGATGTACTTGCACTGCAGCCAAGAAATGAAGGTGCAAAAAAGCAATTTTGAGTGAGAATATTATTTATCTGTTTCTTTTGGGGCTTCTGGTGTCCTCCTAGCTGCTCTCAGCTCTCATTTACATTAGTGAAAGTCAAGGTAGGTAATTCCCATTTCCTTTGGTGACCTTTAGTACCTTTCAAAGGTAACATATTGCCAACAATTCAGACAGTAAAAAGTCAAGTTATTCAAGTCTTGTCCCTGTTGCAATTCATTTCTATAAACTGCATTTGCAGTTTTGCTCCTACAGCTTGTTTCTTCATTTCTTCCTCTTTTTCTGTATCACAGTTCTTTGAACAAACTGGGCTTCAGGAATATATTTAACCTTCTGACAAAGTCTATACGATAGGTGCATTGTGCAGTTTTCAGTGTTACTCATATTAAAGCTCTGGTTAAAACAAGTATTAGTTGATTATAAATAAAATCTGAAATGATACAAAGTTCTGTTAATGAACCCATTCATCATTGATAACTGGGCACTGAACTTGTAAGACTTGGTTCCACGGGAGACGATGTGATAAGGCACATTTCCATGCTATCTTAGTAGCGGAAATAATGTGACTAAAGCATTGCCGTAAGTTATTCATAAAAGAGATTCTTTTTATATGTCTTTGGCTTCAGTATTCCTTTCATTTTTGACTTTATCCAAGTGGAAGTGGTTAGATCCACATTGAGGTTTGCTTGTTTATTTTAATGGATCCCATAGTCTGATCAGATAATTTAGAATCCTAATGTGATATGTCTATGGTTTATTACCAGTAATTCTCTTATTGTTGTGTTCAGTATGGCTGGTTCTCAGGCTTATTTCTCTGCCTTTCTCCTTGTGATGCCTGCCTAACCAGCCGTGGTGGTGGCATAGGTCTTGCCGACCCATGGTCTGCAGTCAAATCTTCTCTGCTCAAAGTGCCAAATCTTGGCCTTGTCAGCAGTGGCTGCCTGAATCCAATGGATGGCTGAGGCAAGGTGCTTGGCTCCTGCTGCTCTCCTCGTCCATCCTGACTCCCATCAACTTCATTCTTCCACTCCACCATGAACTCGGGTGGTGGCCTCTGCTGTCTTAGTCTCTGGTCTCTCAAGATTTTTCCTGCTCTTGGTCTTAGATTGAGCACTGTTGTAGCAGCATCCAGCTCAGAGTCACTGCTGTCACCCACTGTTAATGGAAAAGACAATTAAAATTTTAGTTGCAAAATATTACTGTTTCAGGATATTTGAACAACAGCACACTGAGCCATGGAAGAAAATTTCCCTGCGTTTCTTAATTCAGTGCTTTCTGATTAGACTTAATAATAGACACATAACTGCCATAATAGAGGACAGATCTGACATAAAAACGTCCTTCCCCTCAAAACTGATTTTAGAAAACCCTCACTCAGCTGCTCCTTTGTTGCCAAGTTTTCCCCTGTTCAAGTTGACATTTCATCAGTTCTGCCTCTGGACACGGAAAAACTTGCCTCTCTTGGAGGTATTTGGGTGCTAGTCCCCACGTAAGTCCAAGCAGGATACAAAAGGGAGATTTCTCACCCTTACATCAACTAACCTGAGAGGCATTTCCGGCAAAGGATCACACAAGGTCAATGTACAGACAAAGGAGGAAACATCCCATACTTAATACAGGTGAATGTAAGGTATCAAAGAGAATCCACAGAGCAAATGTCACAAATTGTAAGTGTTAAAGACTCCTTTGCCCTCTCACAGCAGGTTAGAAAATGGCCAGAGGAGAACTGGCATAATAACTTAGGGGATCCTCTTAAATGATGACTACCAGGTAACCTAAGCTGGACACTTTCTGGATGTGTACGAGTACACATATTTTTCCCCAGCAGGCTTCTTTTAAATGAATTAATATCTTTGTCAAAACTTCCACACATCAGTCATTTGAGAATCATTTTAACAATCATGTATGACTGCCTCAGATTCATTCTCAGACTTAAGTCAGATACAGCATTTTTAATTTATCAAAGCAATGAACTGTGTACTGTGCAACTGTCATGACTTCCATTAGTAGCCCACATGCTATTTCATTTAAAAAGGTGAGGAATTGGTCAACAAAATATATTGCCAAATAATTGTCCAATCGCTTAGATAATTATATATCAATGAAGATCTGCATCAGACTGTGTTTGCAGGCCTTCTCCCCCTTAATGTGCCAAATGATATATTTTGTGACAACTGAATAATCCAGGGGCACATTTCTTCTTTAATTCTGGGTGACAGTGGGTGACCTCTGCAGACATAACTACAGAATGAAATGCATCCTACATTCAGGAAAGCAAAGACATAATTATTAACAGGCGAAACCATGGTCTGTTGCTAAATAAATGTGGAAGGGTGGGAAACTAATTGCACTGGGAATCAGAACATTATAGTGACTGTGCCTAGATCTAATCTTCTCAGCAAGAGATCTTAAGGGTTGCTTGCAGTGAAAGGAAATGCTCCTGAGCACACTGTAAACATGGTAATGCAACCAGTAATAATCAGAAGTTATATATAGAATTTGGCAAAGTTTTCATATCAAATGGTTGCCTTCCTCCAGATTTTGTGTGTGTGTTAGAATTCAAGAACTCTAGAATAAAATGTTTGATTAGAAACCACATAATTTTGAGAAGACCTCATGTCCTTATTCTCCTTCTGGTTTGGTTCTCTCAGCAGTGTCCTCTATGCTGGCCCCAGTGAGAAAAGAAATTAAACAGGCTCACAATCCAAGAAAGAGATCTGGACATTATTATGGAATAAAGGCAAGGAGAAAGAGACACAGCAGTGCTTCTGCTGCAGAAGTATTTCAGGCTGCCACTTGCTTACATGGAGTATGACACTATGGTGTTTAAACTGAGAAATTCCATAAGACTCTGCTTGCTGGGGCATTTCTCTACACTCAGGTATTTGCTTCAGGACCCATTGCCTTTAATGCTCTAAGACCCCTGATAAATATTCAACATCCAGAAATAGGCTATGAAGTTATTAACTCTAGATTGAAAGCATGTGCATGTAAAACATTTAATGTTTATTTGAAAATGAATGTGCTGATTTCTCTATGTCACCCTTGGAAAAACTTTCCTTCTGCATAGGCAAAATGTAGCCCAATATGAGACATCAGAAAAAATTTCATTACCTCTGGAAGTTGTTTTATTTCTTACTCGTAGTTTCTCTGGGAGTTTGGTGTTTTTAGGAAGTGAAAGGAATCTTTTTGTATTTGCAGCAGGCTGTGTGCAAAGAAATATGAGAAAAGTAAAGTTAGGGCAGTTTAAAATAGCTACATAATGCATATTAAGATACACAACTGAGGCTTGAACAGCTTTATGTAGCTAAAGGGCTGGAGACTAGTTTGGGATTAGCTAATACATGATCTTTTACTACACATTCAAGTTAATGCTGATTGCTGGTTGAGGTCTGTGCCAAAGACTGAGTAATCTCTATCATCTTAAACAAAGGAAAGTCTAGTGATATGCCTCCTGAGATGAAAGTTAATAAATGTATGCCCTCGAACCTCAGCCTTACCTGTACAGGTTTTCCTAAGGAAAGCAAAAACTGCAAGCACGGCACTACTTCACAGCTCTCCAATTTGAAACTTTTTATTAATCACCTGCGAAAATCAGGTTGAGACTGAAGCCTGGGCACAAGAACTAATCTGTATTCTGATCCTGCAAGTGCTTTATACATACAAATGGCTTTATACAGTTGACTAGTCACACTGAAGTTGATGGGAAAGTTAGGCACCTGCATGATCATTTACCAGTTCGAGGCATTAAAATCTTTGTTTTTACAAGCCTAAGCTCTAAAGTCCTTGGAAGCAGAGCACGCCTGATACTTCCTGTAATGTGAGAGGTACTTTCCAAGATTGGGGGGGGGGGGGGGGGGGGGGGGGGAGTGGTGTTTGTTTGTTTGTTTGATATTAATTCCAAAGTTTATCAAGGGCATCTTTCCTTCCTTACATTTGTTACTAAGATTTTTTTTCAAACTCTTTACAGTCTACCAGTTTTCCTCTGCTTCACTGCTGCATATGCAAATGGAATCTGAAAGGAAATTTATTTCCTTGAAAGGAGAAGTTTTTCTCATTTGGATATTGTCACAATGCTCAGGGCCACTGCACTTCCCTCTGTGGTGGATTTATCAACGGATAAATATTTCTTTCAAATTACAGCCTATGTATTTTAATCAACTGCCAGACATTTTTTTTCTCTCTCTGCTCAAAAAACATCTCAGTCCTACTGCACCTCTTCATTATTGCACCTAATTTATATATATTGCAAAGACAACCTATGTAACTGGTTGAGAAGATAAAAAAACTCCCTCAGCAACAGCCTTATTGCCACAATTAACACCACAGTAGCCCTGGAATAATCACAAATGAGATACAGCACTTATTTGAGACATGGTTCCAGCCTCAGCTGCTGAAGGACAACTGTATCACTGAAGACAGCAGTCCCTAAATATTTCTGTAAAATGAAAATATGTATTTACAGGATTGTTAATTTGTCTGATAATTAACATGAGAAGATGATCCAGGGGATCAGCTTCTCTGCTGAATCACTGTGCTTCATTCAAATATGGTTAAATTTTACAGTGAAAGTATTGCAGAACTGCCTCAGAAGGTCAAATAGTATCATGCCACAGCTTTTCTTGTAGTCCTATTTTGTGTCAAAAACTGAAGTCTTGACTATGTTTTATAAATACTAAAGCGCCCACAACAGTTTTCAAAGTAAGAGCTCGCATGGACTGACTCAATTAAAAGTTCTCTTTCCTGTGTTTCGGTGCATACTCTAAGTAGTTTTTCTATCTCAAATCTAGTTTTTATCTCAGTCATCCACACTTCATCAAAATTCCAATAGTGAATACTTGCCATCCATTAGAAGTACACTGTGTACAGAGTCTATTCAGCTCTTAGGAGATAAAATCATGGCAGGAGATCCTACTCCCATACAATATTCTACAAAACTAAAGCTTTGCTGAAGCAGTCAACACAAATTGTCTTCAAGGCACAGGAGCAGTTTGACCCCCTGTACTGAAAGCTGGGTCTTTGGAAGAAGGGGCAAGCCATTCAGGATGACTACAAAGTTGTTGTGAGGCTGTGCAGGGAGAAATGTAGAATGGCCAAAGCCCAGCTAGAAAATCTTCTGCCTTCATCTGTGAAAGACAAGAAGTATTTCTGCAAATATATTATCAACAACAGAATGAACTAAGGATAATCTCCATCCTCTATTGCATTCAGGGGAAAGCACAGTAAATCAGTAAATCAAGGATGAGGAAAAAGCTGATGTACTCAACGCCTTCTTTGCCTCAAGTCTTTAGTAGTAGGACCAACTGTTCCCTGGATACCCAGCCCCCTGAGCTGGAAGATAGGGATGGGGAGCAGAATGAAGCCCCCATAATCCAACTTACTGTACCATTTAAGACATACACAAGTCTACGTGGCCAAATGACATACAGTCAAGAGTACTGAGGGAGCTGGCAGAAGTGCCACCAAGCCACTTTCCATCTTTTACAGGCAGTCCTGGTTAACAGGAGATGTCCCAGCTAACTGGAGACTGACAAATGTGACATTCATCTGCGAGAAGGGCAAAAAAGGGAATTACAGATCTGTCCATTTGACCTTGGTGCCAGGGAAGATCATGGAGCAGATCATCTTGACTGCCACTATGCAGCATGTGCAAGGCAATGAGGGGATCAGGCCCAATCAGCATGGGCTCATGAAGGGCAGATTCTATCTGATGAATCTGATCTCCTTCTATGACAAGGTGACCTGCTTAGTGGATGAGGGAAAGGCTGTGGACACTGTTTACCTGGACTTTAGTAACGTGTTTCAGAGTCTCTCCCAGAGTACCCTCCTGGCTGCTTAGGGCTTGGGTGGGCGGATACTTCATTGAGTAAAAACCTAGCTGGATGGCCAAGCTCAAAGACTGGTGGTGAATGGAGTTAGATTCAGATGGCAGCCAATCAGTAGTGGTGTTCCTCAGGGCTCAGTTTTGGGGACAGTCTTGTTTAATACCTTTATCAACAATCTGGACAAGGGGACTGAGTGTACCCTCAATAAGTCTGCAGATGACACTAACCTGGGACAAAGTGTTCATTTGCTTGAGGGCAGGAAAACTGTACAGAGGGACCTGGACATGCTAGACTGATGGATCAAGGCCATTCACTAGATTCAGAAAGGCCATGTGCTGGGTCCTACACCTGGGTCACAACAGCCCCATGCAATGCTGCAGACCTGGAAGTGTCTGGAAAGCTGCTCAGTAGACTTGGAGGTGCTGATCAACAGCTACCTGAACATGAGCCAGCAATGTGCTCAGATGGCCAGTAGAGCCAGCAGTATCCTGGCCTGTAGCAGGAATAGTGTGACAAGCAGGAGCAGGGAAGTGATCATGCCCCTATACTCAGCACTGGTAAGGCCACACAAGTATTGTGTGCAGTTTTAGTTGGGGCCTTCATTACAAGGAGGACATTTTGTTGCTGGAGCATGTCCAGAGAAAGGCAATGAAGCTGAAGAAGTGTTTGGAGAGCAAGTCTTATAAGGAGCAGCAGAGGGAACTGGGGTTCTTTAGTTTGGCTGAAGGGAGACCTTATTGCACTCTCCAACTACCTGAAAGGAGGTTGTAGCAAGGTGGGTGCTGCTCTCTTCTCCCTAGTAAAAAAATAACAGAGTGAGAGGAAATGGCCTCAAGTTGCACCAAGGGAGGTTTAGATTGGATATTAGAAGAAACTTCTTCACTTAAAGGGTTATCAAACACTGAAATAGGATCTCCACAGAGGTGGCTGAATCATCATCCATGGAGGCATTTAAAAGACACAAAGGTGGTGCTAAGGGACATGGTTTAGCACCATACTTAGTAGAGACAATAATGGTTGGAGTCAATGATCTTAAAAGCCTTTTCCAACCAAAATGGTTCTACTGTTTCTATCACAAATTTAAGGGACTCATGCATGCAACTCAAGGTGTAAATACGATGTTACACCTGCAGGTGTCTTCCAAATTTTTTCTGCCTTTCAGAAGGTTTTTGTTTTCTGTATGACATTTAGCTACAAAGAGCTGCTTTCTATAAACCACCCAAAGCACAAGTACCGGTCTTTCTCTTGACAGGCTGTTAGTTTTCCTCAGGCTCTCCCTAAGGCTGTGCCGGCGACGGATCAGAATTTCCTTGGCCTGCTTTTCGTTTGCATCTGCAGCCAGGCTGTGTCGGTTATATGACATTGTCTGAAATACAAAACCAGTGGTCACGTTCTGAAAAGCATCATGCCAAAGGCGTTGAACTATATGCATAGTGCCAAACGGGCTCTCTGCTTTAACGTTTTAATGAGCACCATAAACCCTTGTGTACCGAATTGCGCTGCAGATAATTAAGGACTAGAACAGCAACTATGCCAGCATTTTTTCAGGCATCTGCTTCAGAAGCACTTGGTTTGGTTTGTTATTTTTTTAACCTGCTGATACTTATAACAAAAAAGAAATTGCAAAAAGTTGTCATAATGTAGTGTTCACCTCCACACCGTACTTCCTCAGCAATACATCAATGGAAGAGACACATTTGAAAGTGGTAAGAGGAGTCACCTAAAGGGAAGTCATTTTTACCTCCAGCAAGCTGAAGCTCGCTCCACTTTTGAGTGTTTTCCAAGGGCTCAGGCATTTAAACTACTTAGCCACAGGAGGGTAAGTATGAAACGTCCTTTTGCTTTTATGTCACTATTTTTCCAGCTCATCACCTCTGCTTTTAATATAAATAACTTCAGAGCTGGAGGCAAATGGGAAATCTAATCCCGTATCATGAAGTGACCAAAATACTGATGTAAGTGGACAGTACTGGGTTGAATTTGCACCTATGATCTTTTCTAAATTACACAAGTATATTGCAGATAGTATGATACAAACATTAAGCTTTATCGATACTGTAAGATCAAGTAAACTATTTACATAAAGGAACATGAATGTGTTGCTGTACATACCATAAGACATGGATTCACAGGCAATGGAAATAACAGCATGTATTATTATGTTGTGATACAGCAGGTGTACTAGCACAAAGATATATTAGGAAAGTAATCAGCCTATTGAAGGAGTAGTGGGATATATAAGTATGCAAAACTGTGTCCTTACGCGATGCCGTATTTGGTAGAGATTCTTTGTTAATATTTCCCGCATGTTTTCCATCTCAGTGGGAGAAAGTGGCTTTATCTTTCCTTCATGATATTCACTGTGGCAGGATGGAAAGGGGGAAACACAGGGAAATGAGATTACAAAAGAAAAAAAAGAATAATTTTCTTTTTATGATTGGGAATTACTTTTGAACCATTTCCCTTGTTAGAGTTGGAAACATCATTTGAGAATAACTGAGAAATAGGTGAAAACACAACAGTGCAGGAATGCAATCTTGATCTCATTTGAGTCACTGGTAGAGCTCAAAACTCAGTCTCCAAAATTTGATATAAATTACATTAAACTGCTGATTTGGTTAAGGTACTTTTCAAAAAGTCCTTCAGGCTTCCCCTGAAGCTATTTGCAGCAGACAGGCAGGCAATGATTCAAATACAGCTCTGCTCTACATGGCAAATCAATGCTTCTATGCGCAGCTGCCCTTGTGAATCTATATAAACCTCTGGACAAGCACAGCTCACCAAGCACTTTGTGTCTGAGCTTCAGGCAAAATGTTCTTGTTTAGTATCCATTTACTTTTCAGGTGACATTAGACACAAAGCGTCCTAAGTCAAAGTGATTAACCTGCCTAGAGACATAGCTGTGAAATAAATTATGTGACCCAACTAAAATGTTCAGCCACGCTGGCATCACTTGTTTACCTGAGAGATCCTGACGATGGGACCTTGCTTATCATTCCACTCTCTGCCATCTCAATAGCATGTTTGATTTCCAGCTTCTTATATAAAGAAACAATGCTGGACTTGGGCTGGTTCTCCCGGATTAGAAGTCTTCGCAAGTATTTATTGTCAAACTTTTTAAACCTGTACATGAGGCAAAGCAACCCAACCAGTTAATTTTTACTGTGCAGAGTTAAGGAAAGCCAATATACTGTACCTAATCCAATTGTGAAGAAGTTTATTGCCCTGGAATGCGTCTGTTCATATTAACAGCCTACTGCTGAGTAACATAAAAAAGGGTCAAGTTCATCTTTGCTTCAGATAGTTTTAACCTCTGTTTTGATGAATACGTTAATGGACAGTCTCCCTAGCAGCAGTTTTCAACTTTAAGATATTCTGTGTTATTAGACAATATTATTTTTCATTCTCCATTTTCAGCGAGACAAAGAGAACATTAAATATTTACTGTAATAACAAATAAGAGGTCTAAATTTGCACCACCTGCTTTTTTCTTTGAAATTTTAGCTTGCTCTTGTAAAACTCTGGAAATTTCCCCCTCCTTTAAAGCAATTGCAATCCTCTTGAATGTTTGGTGAAAAAATATTGATTACAGCTTGGGTCATTTTGATTGTCAGAAAATATTTTGCCTTCTGGTGATTCTGAAATTATTCTTCCATTCAGGTTCAAAGATCATGAGGAAGTGAGATACTTCTTTGCTCTGCACAAAGAAGGGCAGTTTCTTCTTTGCTCGCACGGGCTGGAGAACCGGGCTTAGTAAAGGCAAGCTGTATCCATGTCACTCATCTGTCAGAAGAGCATCCTCATTGACCCCTCAACTCATTCTGAGAGGGCTCTTCTTAGCCTTTCCTTCTGGTGACATTCCTCTTTGTATAAAATACTTAAATTCTTGTTGAAGTGCATGGAAGGTGGATGAGCAACGACTATGCTTTGGATCTAAAGGATTTGGATGTAAAAGAGTGTGCCTCTGAGAAAAGGGAGTTAGATCAAAACCAATTACAAAGATGATTTAGCAGCTAATGTGAAAATATGAATGATTCAAGTATTGCCAGCAGCAATATTCTTAAATGACACAAAAGTCTTAAATGTTACAATCAAGAACTGTGGAGCTGCCTGCCATTAGGATCCCTCATGCACCTCATGCCAGCTAGTGCCTTGATCTTTCCAGAGAGAGGTCCAAAGCTTTTGTGTATGTCCCATCAAATAAGAAACTCACCCCTCGCTTAACACCACAGACACATACAATTTGCAGGAGGAAAGGTGGACAGGATGAATGCCTCATCAGACATACAGGAAATGCTCCGAAACTGTCAGGAACAGGGAGAAGACACATACCCTCAGAAGGTACTGTACTTTATCCTGGGACCAGAGGGCTGCCTTTCTTCCCAGATGGAAGATTTTGTTCTACTTGCTTGTGGCTTACTAAAAAGACAATGTTTTGCTACTTTCCTCTTGCAACCCACATGTTCTAAAAGCAAACATCCACTTTCAAGGATAAAATGATAAAAAATTATATATAATGGACAACAGCCTTTCTTTGTCACTGGTGAGCAAGTTCAGCCTCTCCTGTATAACAAAGAGATTTAAATGCCACTCTTACTTATCTCTCCAAAAGTTGTGACCCCAGTGTCCACACACATCTTCAATTCCTGTCTTCACATGGTCAAAGAACTAAAAGGGAAACATTGGTTCATTACATATAAACATCACTTTGCTTGCCCTTAGGCATTGGTAGTTTCCAACTCAAAACAGCCATGTGTATCACAGAATCACAGAATAAATCAAGTTGGAAAAGCCCTCGAACATCATCAAGTCCAACCTATCACCTAATCCTTCTGATTAACTAAACCATAGCACTAAGTGCCTCATCCAGCCTCCTGGTGGTCTCCATCACCTCTCTGGGCAGCCCATTCCTATGTCAAATCTCTCTTCTTCCTGTGAAGAACTTCTTCCTAATGTCCAGCCTAAACCTGTCCTGCTGCAGTTTGAGACTGTGTCCTCTTGTTCTGTCACTGGGTGCCAGGAAGAAGAGACCAACCCCACCTGGCTACAACCTCCTTTCAGGTAGTTGTAGAGAGAAGTAAGGTCTCCCCTGACCCTCCTCTTCTTCAGACTGGACAACCCCAGCTCCCTCAGCCTCACCTCATAGGGTTGTGCTCCAGTGCCCTCACCAGCCTTGCTGCCCTTCTCTGGACACCTTCAAGCACCTCAATATCTTTCTGAAATTGAGGGGCCCAGAACTGGACACAGTACTCAAGGTGTGGCCTGGCCAGTGCTGAGTACAGGGGCAGAATGACCTCCCTGGTCCTGCTGGCCACACAATTCCTCATGCAGGCCAGGATGCCACTGGCCTTCTTGGCCATCTGGACACACTGCTGGCTCATGTTCAGTTGCCTGTCAACCAGTACCCCCGGGTCCTTGTCTGCCTGGCTGCTCTCCAGCCACTCTGTCTCCAGCCTGTAGCACTGTGTGGGGTTGTTGTGGGCAATGTGCAGAATCTGGCACTTGGACTGTCCAGGTCCCTCTGCAGAGCCCTTCTGCCCTCTAACAGATCGACACATGCTCCTAACTTGGTAGTTAGAATTCAGGATAACAATTCAGCTTAATTTCCTTAGTTCACAGCCCCAGAAGGACAGAAAGAAGTGGCTAATTTCCTCAAAGTCAATCTGCCTGAATCTGGAGGTTTTTAATTCTTTTAAATTTCTTAAACACTCTGGGATATGCCTGGGACTTCTGCAAGGACTTCGCCAGGGAATTCCCCAGGCCTAACAGTGAAGCAGGTTATGGCTTTGTGGAGGAGAGCACCTGACTGAGCAGCAGCTCCCTACATCAGCACCAGCCCCTCAGGGTGCCCAGGATAGAGTTGAGATATCCAGCTTCAGGAACTGAGCTCCTGTTTTATCGAACTGTGGTCTAGCTTTATCTCAAAGCATCCTGATCACCTAATATTCATCTGCATATTATAAATTATGAAATAGAGAATCACTTTGCTTTTAATTTAAGTACCACAGTAAAAGCCTTTCAAACTGCAGGAGAAATCCTGGTAGATACATGTAAAAGGATAAGCTCTAAAAACATGAACTGAAAGATTAGGACAGGCTGGACAGCTGGGCAGAGAGGAACTCAGTGAAGATAAAAAAGGACAAGTGCAGAGTCCTGCATCCGGGCAAGAATGACTCCACACACTGTAACTGTGGAGGTTACCAGCTCCAAAGAGAAGGACCTTGGAGTCTTGTTAGACAGCAAGTTGACCATGAGAGAGCAATGTGCCCTTGTGGCCAAGAAGGACAATGGTATCCTGGGGTGCATTACAAATAGTATGACCAGCAAGGTCAAATGAGGTTCTTCTGCTCCTCTACTCTGCCTTGGTGGGGCCTCATCTGGAGTACTGTGTTCCAGTTCTTGGCTCCCAGTTCAAGACAGACAAGGAACTACTGGAGAGAATTCAGTGGAGGCTACAGGAATGTCTAGATATACTTCTGTGATCAATGTGGCCCTTATTATTTCTGGAATATCAAACCACCTGCCACAAGTAGGCTACAAGGAAAAATACACTCAAGAATATGTATGGCCAGTAAATTGCAATAATTAGAGACACATAAAGAGGCCAATGATGTGGAAGTTAAGTAAGTTTAAGAGTATGCTTAGGAGGAGTTTACATTTATTTAATTAAACTAATTCAAATGCAATGGAATGTAATTAAATTGGTAAAGGTTTCCTAATGTTGCTGAGTTCTAAAATAACACGTATCTCATACGAGAAACAAACTACAGGAAGTTAATTTACCTCATCAGGTAAACAATTAAGAAAGTGAAGACTCCAAAATAATTATACATAATAATGCTAATTTTGTTAATTGCCAAAGGTTAAATGTAAGCTTTATAGTGCTTACAACAGCTGTGGAAAAAAAATCTAAAGGAGCGTGTGTCTCTCTGTGTACTGAATTCTTGTCTTATGGAAAGCCACTAGGAATTTCATCTACATGAAGGTTTCATCTGAAGCTGCAGCATACCCTGTTATAAATTTCTTCACTGACAGCAGGCTGCTTTTTATTGGATCTTTTGACATCAAGAAACTCTACCAGTGGACGAATTGTTATTCCCTGTGAAGAAGAAAAAAAAAAAAGTTAAATAGTCCTGGGGTGTTTTTTGTCCATAAAGCAAAACCAAAACCTTTCAGTCCTTTCAATCTCTGTCAGAACCTTGAAAATGGCTGTGGATAACTTTTTTAGCTCAGGATACCCTTTCATCTTCCTAACCCCAAAACCCATCCTGACACAATAATTGTTAATTCTCGTGATTAGCAGGCCTTGCATTTAACTATTAAGTCCTTGCCAGAACTTGGACTTCACTAATGCAACAGAAGGAAGAGGCTCTCTAGAGCTAAGAGATCCAGCAGGGGCAACCTGACAAACTCCATCAGAAATACCTCAGCCTATTCATCGTATATTGTTTTGGGTTTTTTTTAAGTTCAGTTATGTATTAGAAAAACCATCCCTTGTTTTCTGAATTAACAAACAGATCCTCCAGTCACTCCAAACTAAAACTACAACATTCTGGGTTTTAGTGACTGTTTTCAAAACAGAAACTCAAAGACGTATCAAGAGAAGCGAAAAAATTGCTATTCGAGATCAGGATACTAAGACTTTTTGTAACATGTGCCCTTGCCTGCCTAGTCTCAGAGAAAGAACAAAAAGCTCTGCCTATCCCAGAATGATATAATGGGTTTGAACAATTATTTGTGGAAGAACTGGCATAATTTGTTTATTCGTATAGCTGCACTGGCACAGAGGAGAGGAATTGATCTCTCATGATAATATAGTCAGACCCGACGATTCTAGACAACCAGGTCACTTTTTATTCTTTTTTTGTTTTTATTAAATGAATCAAGCTTTATCTCAAAAGTAGTTAGGTTTCTTTGCCCCATTGCTCATACTGGAACACTCATCCTGAACCTTATTGTTCTAATAATTAGAAAGCTGTTTCTTAATTGCATCATGGTCATGTTGCACCACTTTCTTCTGCCAACATTTGTCTTTTTAGTTTAAAGTGTTCCTTCTTCTCTGGTATTTACTCCCTCTTATAATAGTAATTATAATCCTTCTCCTTCATTTTTCTAAGGCAAAGGCATCCTGGTCTCCTTTCACACAGCAGGGTTGCTAGTTCCATGATCACTCCAGAATATGACACTGTTCTCCAATGGAATTATCTATCATAGTATCATAGAATCCATCTGGTTGGAAGAGATCTCCAAGATCATCCAGTCCAACCTAGCACCCAGCCCTACCCAATCTCAGTATCTATTTACACAAATACAGAGAAATACATAGAAATATCCATCTTAAGACCAGATTTGCCTTTCTGTCCCCAGCGCATCAGTGGCTTTAATTTCACCCCATTATCAAGTAGTACAGCCAAGCCTGCTTCCCTTTGTATTTGTTTCCAAATGAAAGCTTAAAATTTCATAAGCGAAACCCCTAGTAAGAAAGCTCCATCAAGAAAATATCTGCACTTAATATTGTTAAATTCCACTCTATTAAATTGCTCTCAGTTATTCTCTTGTTTCTACGTGATAACCCACCTTGCTGTTACCCTGAAAACACCTTCCAAAGCCTGTCACCAAGAAAAAGCTCCTAGATTTATGTGCCACAGTCATTGGAGGTCTCTTCCAACCTGGTTGAGTCTATGATTCTATATTAAATAAACCTTCCCCAGGAATCATCCATGTGGAATTCCATTAATAACACCTTGTCAGCCTATTACCTTCAGTCAAACACTGAAGCAGATGCCCAGAGAAGCTGGGAAATCTCCATCCACAGACATGTTCAGGCCCTGAGCAACACTATCTAGCTTTGAATGCAGCCTTGTTTTGGGCACGGGATTGGACTAGAACCCTTCAGAGGTTGTTTCTGACCAAAAGGACTATACACTTCTGTTTCCCATTAAAGGAAAAACTGTCAACTCCTTCCTCATCCACTTTGTAACCATCCTAACATGAATCTAAACCTTGGTTTAATAAATATTTAAGCTAACAATCTCCTATGTATGCCCCACCCTCAAAGATTTTACAGTAGTCCAGTTAGATGAGATTAATCTAGAAAATAAATTGCCTTATTATGGAATGATGATGTTGCATTTCATAACATATTCCATTTACCTACATATTTTAAAGTACTCTATCCTTCAAAACCAGTTTTCACAGCTTACATGTTAAGGTCAACTCCAGCTGCTATGGGCCACCTTCTCTTTTCCCAAGAAAGAGTAGAGATACTTGCTACTTTCCATAGCACATTTATGCATGTAAAAGCCAGGCTAAAAAAAATATATTTCTTTTTAAATTTCATTTACTAGTCTCTCAAATTTCTGTCACTGGTCCAGATAACGACTAGCCTGGTACGTTTGTTTGTGAATCTTAGCCTCACAGAATCACAAAATGTGGTTTCTGTCACTTCCCTCTTGCTTGGTCATTCTTGGCCAGGCCTCCATGGCCAGGAGGACACCACAGTCATGTTCTTCCATGTGCTTTTGGGTGGATGTCCAGTTGGCTTGCAGCACCACTGCCTAATACCCAGACTTTAACACTCTATGCCTCAGTACTCTCAGTGTTTTCCATCTCCTACTCACTGCACATCATATCCAGCACTGAACTCCTGAGTAAATGCTCAGTAAGTAAACTGAGTAAACTTTAAATATTCTAACATGGAATTAGTGCTGGAGCTGTACACAGATTATTTTTTACCTCTGCTTCAAACTCACTAGGTATTAAATGCTTCATACTACTTGCATGTTAGCATAAGTGCTTAAAATCTGTCATACATTTGATACCTGTGACCTTTTTTTTTACAACTATGACTATGGAGAGTATCCTCAAGTATGTTTCTTGCAGTAAATTAGTACATTTGGGTTTTTTTTGCCCACTGCTTTTTTACAACCTGTTTGAGAAAGAAGTCAAGAGAATGAAAGCCATTACCTGAATGAAGACAGTAAAGAATATCACCACAATAACAGCAGTGATGAACAATTTCTTCCTGGGAAACACAGCAGGAGGAAGCAGAAAGACAAGTGAAAAACAAATAGCTCCCCGGAGGCCTCCATAGGCAATAATAAATTGGTCCTTAAAAGTGAGAGGAATTGTCCGGAACACATTAATGATCTTAGTCAGAACGAAAACACCTGAGGAAAAACAAAAGCAAAGCAAAACAAAACAAACAAACAAAAAAAAACCAAAACAAACAAAAAAACCACCAGAAAAAAATATAGGGAGGAAGGGGGGAAAGAGAGAAATTAAATCAGAGAAATCCTTCACAATACCAACATTTTTTTTAAATCACTTTTATTTGCTTCTTACCTATATATTACTGAAGACACTAAATGTTACTTAGCAGCTAAAAAATGACATGAAAAAAAATTAAATGCCTAAAGAGCATCATTCTAAACATATCTAGTGAGCTAACCACCTGGATTTAGGACCTGTAGCAGCTAATATCTCTCCATGAGACAACTATCTGTTAGATTCTACACCTCTAGCACAGCAATAAATCTTTGTGTCAGTATAAGCTAAGACTTCTTATATTCTTTAAATAGGATTTGAGGTGCTTTTCTACACTTTGGTTTGTCAGCTCCATCAATCTGTGCTTTGAATCCTGCAAACTCCTACTCATGTAATTTTATCTGCACACACATGAAGGATGCATGACTGGAGATGGAGGGAGAAGATGTCATTGCCTGCTGGTATACTGAAGGTAAAGGCTCAAGTGATGTGGTAGAATGGAGTAGATGTATAAAGGCAGGTGAAGGCAGCAAGTACTGGGGCCAGGAGCTGGGGAGCAGCCACACTGCTCACCTGCTTTTCAGCAAAAGGTATTATTGTGGCACTGCAGGCACAGGAGGGAAATTAGTTCATATTAACAAACTGGAGAGAGACTTTGGAAGTAGGGGTGCAGAGGCAGATCAGAGCATGAGCTGCTTCTAGCCATGAAGAGATCAAATTATTACAAATGAACCTGAGGCAAGGGACATATTTAAGACCTACAAGCCTGAGCTGCACTTAGGTCTCAAGGTAAAAGAAAAAGATTTAGTACTACAAAAGGGTCATTCATTTTCTTATGGAATTTTTGTCTTACCTATATATACCTGAATTTTGACTACAGCATTTCCTGTTTTGATGGCATTTATGCCTATGACTGGGGAAATTTCCAAGCTAGGAAACATAAATTTTAAAAATCTACAACCTGTTGAACTATTAGACAAATACTTTTTTTCTTTTCAGCAAAAGTAGCTTATTTGTAAATAAATATTTGCTTAAATGCATGTACTCTGAATAATAAGTAGACTACCACTGCCTTTAGATGGGCAGGCTCAGGAGCAAAGCAACTTTTGCGTTCCGTTTTGCGAGAAGGTGGAAGCCAGCTCTGATACAGGACATATTACAGATAAGACCAGCTGATGAGTCTTTGTCTAAATGTTGGTATATTCTACTTGACAAAAGGTTAAAATTTTCAATTGTAAAGAACACTGACATAGTCTGAGACTTGCTTACCCAGTGCCCTCCAGATTAAACAGAAAAGGAGGGTGAAGCTAACAAAGGCCCAATTCCACTCATGGTTCTTCCCAACTGTAGACACTCCCATGAAGATGAAGATTAAAGTCTCACTGACACTGCTCAGCATCTTCATGAAATACTTTATTGTCGTATAGGACTTTTGAGAAACGTTTTCCTCCACGTATTTGTTCATAGTCATGGCACAAGCTGTAATTCTGGAAGACAAATATTATCCTGTATTTCATTGACTTGATTTCTTCAAAAATTTATTTCATTGGCTTCACTTCTGCAGAATATTATTCACATTTCCATAATCCACTTTAAAATACTTATTTTATTCTGTAGCTTACTCTATAACCAATGTGAATTTTGTAGAGTTGGTGAACATACAGTTTTGGGCATGAGATTGGGGGGTTTTGTTTGTTTGGCTTTTTCCATGGTGGGGAGGTTCCTGAGAGAACATCAGCACACAGAGAGATCTATCACATACTAAATCTGCATCACCTCTTTGCAGAGGTCACTCAAACTCTGTTTTGGAAAAGGCAGAGCTGCAGAGAGCCAGGGGCAGCTCTAGAAAACAGATTGCTACTTCAACTGCTGACAGAGGACATCAGACAAGATGGTAACTGCATGTCCTGGGGCAGGACTTTCCTCTCTTTCCACCAGAGACTGTCTCATCAAACAACTGCTCTCCTCAACAGCAGTGACGGTAGTCAGCTCCTCTTTCCAGGCAAAGTAAACACCAATGCCACAAACAGTTTATCATCCTCTACCACTTTTGGCCTCTGCTTGCTTTGCCTGTGCACAGGGCTAAATGTGAGAAAAACACCACCACAAGTCACTTTGGTGCTGTTGCACATTTAAATCATCTTCATGGGAATGAAACGTGCATCTCAGCTGATGAGAAAAGAGATATGGCTTACTGTAAGTACACCTACAAGTCCATGTTTTGAGTCTGTGCTAGTATACAGTTTCTTAATCAATAGAAAGAGTAAAGAATTACATTATTGGCTGTTCACCACTTGCTCAGCTTAGCTGCCCATGGTGCAGCGATGGTTGAGGACCACTTAGCTTTAAAGCTGACAAATTTAAGGACAGTTAGCAGAGCTGACTGGAGGTTAACTTCAAAGTGTAGCCTCAGTGTAGTGAAGCATAGTCCGAATTGCCTAGTAATTACCAGGGTGGGCAACTAAGGTAAGGCCACCGTGAAACAGCTGTCACTCCTGACTCTATTACATAGAGCAAAACCGTGTCTTCTCTGATCTCCCAGTTAAAAACGTTCTACATACCCATGTATGGGTTCTTAGTCAAACCAGGTACACTAAACTATGTCTTTCTGAATACACGAGGACTTATCCTATGGTTATTTCTCTCAGTTCCATCAGGCTTTCAGTTTATAATTATTTGTCAACATGGGGAATATTTCTTCTTACTGAAATCTCCACACTTCTCTCTGTTGTGGAGGTGGCTGGCAGGTCTGCCAGCATTTCTTTGGAAGAAGCTGAAGAAGATTTTCCCACATCTCATGGAGATCCCACTGTGGCAAGTCTTCTGTTGAGCATGTCCTCTTTCTAAGACAAGAGCCCCATCTCTGAATAACTCAAACATCCCTGAATGTGAGTGTAATGGAATGGCAGACTGAGGGAGAGCTCAGAAAAAGCTCACTGACATTATGAATGGCACATCTAAATTCTTTCTTCTAACAGAATGTATGTGTGTATATATATATATCAAAGTACAGAGGAATCCCAGAAGCAGCAGAAACTTCAAAAAGGCTTTGACATAGTAAACTTTCTTAACATTTTGCAAGATGTCCATAGCAGCACCTGAGTCTTTAGTCTCTGGCAGACTCTGAACATGTTCCTCCTAAATAACTGCAGTTAGTTTTGTCCAGAATTTTCTTCTTGTCTGTGAAGTCATCATGGCTCGCTTTGGAGGACAACAGCCAAAATCCGAAACACAGTTGTAGATCTCTGACCTCACCAACACATCCACATCCCTGAAGTGACTAGGCAGCATTACTTCTGAGGGACAAATCCAAAAGGACACCTGGACACTGGGAGAGGACACAGTGTACTTTGCTGATCGTTATCAAGCAGCACAGCCGCTGCAGGCACATGATGGTGATTAAAACTCAGGGAAGGTCTGATTTGGGGACAGATGTAGTAGTATGCAGCAGACACAGGTTTACAAATACAAGTGGAGGGGGTTTGCTAGCAGGACATGCATCTAACATGGCCTTCACTCTGCATTTTCCACCACACTTGGTGATGGAGAGGCAGATCTAGTCAGCACAAAATAAAATGGCTGCTGCAACACAAAAACTAGCTCCAGCCCAAGAAAACTCCAAGATGAAGAAGGAAAGCTTGACTAAAACTATGCCAGACCTCCATTTGCATTTAGTACTAACATAATTGCCAGCTCTCTGCTCATTGCCAGCTGATTTCACCAGAGTGTTAACAGAAAGACTGTCCCAAGAGAATCACGCCATCTGAGAAGCAAAGCTTATCATGGTTTCATGGGATCCACAATGGAAGAATAAGCATGCACACTTCTTTCCTGAAACACTCAGTGGTTTAGGCAACTTTTCTAGTTTGAGCGTGTGTTTGGGCTAACTGAGGTCCTGCTTTTTTACCAATACTGGCAGACTGCTGATGTTCTTCACAATTCCCTTCCTTATCCTGATCTCACAGTTGCCCTGAATGGGGACTTGTCACTACAGATCCCACAAGCATATGTGCCTGCTTACCTCAGGAAGAAAGCAGAAGAGGACCTGGGCCATGTAAGGGACTTTTTTCTTGACAAAGAATGATGACTTTGCCATGACATGTATCTAGCCCTGGAAGCTGTCAAATATTCTTAGGTTCTTCAGTTTACACATATCTCTGGTGGTCACCCTTAAAAAATATGTGAATAAGGGTCTTAAATATTTTCATCCTCCAGAAGTCTCATATTAAGTGGTAAATTAGCTCTTCACAAGCTGCAGGCTGCACTGACAGACCTACAATTATTTCAAGTTATATCATAAGTTATGACAGTTCTTCTGTGCAAGCACTGCTTATCGGCACAAGTATAACAAGTCCAATGTATCCCAGATACATCCAGCTAATGATGCATACAGTGGAGCTGGCAAGTGCAAAGGTACCAAATGTAACATAGCAAGAACACTGTGGGCAGGCTGCAAAACAGCCAATTCCAAACCCACAGTCATTTTAGATTCTCGAAGCTGCAACTTAACTGCCCAAAGCATTAGGGCTGTCAGGTCTGCCTCAAAAAACCACAATAAAACACTCTAGTACTATTTATTGCCTTTTTAAAATACATAGCTTTCATGATTATAGAAAAGCCCTGCAACTGGGGGAATAGGGAAGTGTGCTCTCTACACACTTTGTTTTTGGATCCTGATGTAATGGAGAGACTGTAAATAGATGTCTGATAAGAATCTGTCACCAGATTAATCAGGATCTTTGCAAGCTGTAACTTAAAACACCTACTATGCTTAACCACTAGAATTTAAAGGGACAACACATTTTGCATTCATTCAATTAGTGTTGACTAAGTGGTTGGTTCACCAGTATAAACAATAGTGCTGCCCTTTATTTGTTACTCTTTGGGTCAGTAATATTCCACAGCTAATAAATGCTGGCCTTATGAATATGTTACCTTTTCAGAGTATTTATTTATGTTAGAAAAAAAAATATTGAAGGCACTTTAACTTGAAAACAAGGCAATATAATGTTAGAATTTAATATAAAATCTTTTTTAAAAACAGGCAAGATTTTATGCATATTAATATGTTCTTCTCAGACTAAATTTTTACTGTCACAATAATGAAAGCAAAAGCTTAAGTGTGGTTTATTTTACATTTCTTATTCAACTATATCAATTCTGGCTGCTACTTCTGTGACCTGAGATACTTGTCTTGGTCTAGAAGGGGGAGCAAAAAAGCAGTTAATTGCAATCAACCTTCAACTTTCTGTGCTTCTGAAGAACAAAAGTCCTCCTGTACAAACAGAACAGTTTCTGTCATGACTGCAATAAACTAGGCCACTAAGTTCAATCCTCAGGTTTCCTTGACCTACTAAATTTACAATCCTTTTAATGTTTCTTCCTTTCAGCCTGTTAATTCACGTCTGGAATTAAAAAAAAGTGTATGTTAATAGTTCTGCTGCTTCACAACCTTTACGAGAAATTAGTCAGCAGAAAATGCAGCATTATAATTACAAATGGAACCAAGCAAGTGCACTTCAGATTCACATCAGTATGTTTTTACACCTGTGATCCTGATTCAAGCTTGACTTTAATTACAGAAGCAGCTCATTCCTCTCCTTCTGAAGAGGACTTTCTCACTGCAGCTTACAGGGACATCATTCAGTCCCTTTGCTAATTCATCCAGTTAACCTGGTGTAGAGGTTCTACATGGATGCTTCAAGAATTATTTGTCCTCAGGAAGAGTACACAGACTTATCAGAAGAGGGACAAGCACCTTTTATTTCCCTCTGTTTCTCTGCCAGTGAATTCCTTACTTGCACAGAAATGAGGCAGTCTGTGTATGCCACTTATTTATTGGATAACACCGTACGTTCCTTCTCATGTCCTCCTACTGAAGTGATGTAGGGGGGTGGGTGAGCATGGCAAACAACTACAAGGTCTCACTGAGTAGCTTTTGAATCTGGTTATGAAGGAAATGGCAATCAGTAGTTTGGAAGACTCATAATGATACAGGCGAACAAGGTGAGATCAGGCAATTACTCCCTATAGGCTAAACAATAAATGGCCACAGAAGCACATAATGAATAAACAATCCAGGTTCTATGGGACACTCCAAGGTCACTTGGTCCAACTGCACACTCAAATGAGAGCTGAAGTCAGATGCAAGTAATCCTGCCATGAGTCATTTGCTGTAGAAAATTACAAGGAACTCAATTTTGGTGCATGTTGCAGTGTGACACAGAGTAAAATATTCTCTGCAGTTCAAAGCACAACAAAGTGAAAAGCAGGTTTAGATTTACTCCAAGGGGTTGCAGGGAGGGGGCACATTTTACATCTCTTGACATCTGAGACACTACATGACTGCAGAGAGCCTTTCCTGCTCCCCCTGGGTGTTATTGACATATCCAGATCTATCACAAAATACATTTAGGGGAAAAAAAAACATACTGGGTTGTATGAGATGATAGCTTATTTTCTACTGTGCTGGAGGGAAAAAAAATACTTGGTTTTCCTCTTCTGTTTTGCATCAACTCAGGGGCCACTATTACAAATGAAAATGAATAGGTTGTTAGTGCCATGGGAAGTACTGGTGTGCTGGTGGCAGGCACTGGCATGCGGTGGGTCCATTGATCCACCGGCAGATCCACCATGCCCTTTCCATTGTACCCTTGATGCAGCATAGCCAAATTAGTATTTTCATACTCACTGCCACAATTTTTCCCATGTACAATTTGGCCACACATTTTTGGTTTAGAAGCCCTTTAAGTATTTGATCATAGGATGTCAAGGACATATCACTTAAGAAGTGGAGGAAACTAGAAACCACACAAATGCTATGAATAGAAGCTAGGGGAAGAGATGGCACATTTATGAACTCGGTCAAAGTGGATGCATACGTTACTTTATTTAGGCTCATATCAGAGGAAGAAGCGTATGCAATCTTTATCTCTTTACCTACATTAAAGTAATAACCCCTCCTGTTTATACTGGTGAAATCATCAGCTCTAAGCTTCCATGTAAATCACTCCCCAGCTCCCCAGAAATATATACTGGTATGACTATCAAACCTATCTTCACTCTCCTAAAAAAAAAAATCATCACATATGGTATTAGTAAGTATCAGTGATACTCAGAAATAACATCTCAGCTTTCCTAAAAAGCTACCTTCCTAATGTCTGAATGACTGATATTTGCCACTAGAACAATACAAAGTCATTAAAGAAGTCTGGTCTTTAAAAATATTACCTGGAACCAGAGCAAACTAAGTATATCAAATGTCATAAAGGCTCTTTCTAATACTGAGGTGGATACAGTATAAACAGTATCAAGCAAGAGGCTGTGCTTTGTCTTTACTGAAGCCCAGGAGTGAGAAAAACAGGAATTAAAATATTTTTACCTCTTGGAAGTCAGAAAAATCAGTATTATTTTATACATAATGATGTATTTGGAGGGCATCATAATGCCATGATATTAACTAAAATCAAGACACTAAACTAAATGGTTATATCACCATAGGACTGGATTTTGAAAATTTTATGTACACCCAATTCTTACTCTGCTTGTCATCCAGCAGGAGTTTCTCTTAATGATATATACATTGTCTTCATTGAATGGTACTTACTGGCTACTCATATGACTAAGTCTAAGACGCAGTTTCACAATATATTGGCATCAGAAGTGAAGCCAGTTCACAGAGTTCCTAGCTACCACTCCCACTCCCTCCCAGCCACCACTGTCCCTACATCACTGTGGGCCACCCCTCAGACATGCCCTTATGAATAGTTGTGGGGTCACACAAGGACACAGGTCACCAAAGTGATCCTGGTTAAAAATAACATCACTGAAAATACAAGGGATTATTTTTAACTTGGAACGTTTAAAAGATATGGTTTATGGTGTGATGCCACGAACAGTTTTAGTGACACAGCTGGTGTAGTGGCAAGCTGAGAGGATGGGATGGAAGTGGGAGGGGAGAGGCCGGAAATCCTCAAGCCAGCATCACTGCCATGCACAATGAAACGATGCCATATGACAGGGTTTGCAAATTCTGGTCATCCCTGCAATTTCCTTTGGCATTCTCACTTGGCTGCTATTATTACTGAAGTTTGGGGTACTTACGCCATGATGCCTGATAGATGAAACATTTCAGCTGTTATGTATGACAAGTAACTGTACAGGAAGACAAAGAGTGGCTCAATCACTCGGATTTTATGGGTGAAACGGGTGGTAAAGGCTGCTACAAATCCCAAAAGGATTCCAATCAATACTCCACCGATTCCCACTATAAAGAAGTTAGCAATCCCAGCGAATATGTCAATAACCTTAATTGTGCGCATCTGGCAGAAAGACTTGAATAAATTGTACAGGACCTATGAGAAAAAGAAAGCACATTATGTTTCTGAAGTCTCCTTAATTTCCCTTCATGCCATTGCGTTCCTCTACTTCAACACTGAACTTTTCATTTCTCCATCCGCCCTGTGCTCACTTTTGAGATATGCTGTTGTTTACCTACGGCACATTACTTGCCATCCATAAATAGCACAGAGATACACAAAGTAAATATTGTGACTCCCATTTTTGCAAATGCGACAGGTTTATTAATCCATGCAATTCTGCATACCAGGAGCATATATTTATCTAAGCTTTCTTCAAGTTCATTTATCTGCAAAGCTTCTGATTTCTCCATAAATGGCCATTTCAGATTTTCCCCAGAATCAAAGAAATAAAAAAGAAGGGGGGGGGAAAAAATGCAGTTGCATAATGAGCAAAAAAATCAGACTATTACATAAGACACCAAGAGCTGCAGTACTGAGTTAGACCATATAGTTACCAGTATCAGAGGAGGAGGAGGGAAAAGGGGTGGATAGTGATCACCTCAAGGACTATGAGAAACATGGCAGTCATGGAGTGCTCTTTCTCTAACTTATTAAGCATTATGAATCTGACTGCTTAGAGACTTTTCAAAATTTAAATTAGTTGCAGAGAATTGGATTTAATTTCCATTAACAGATCTGTTACCATGTGTTTGCTCAGTTTAATTTTCAGTTTTTATAACCATCCTCCAAAACAAAGTGGGTCACTAGGAGAGCCCTTCTGTTGTACATAGGAAAGAGAACAATGTAAACTCTCCATTTCTCTAAAATTCAGTATTTTAGTTGCTACACAGACAATGGAGTAAGTTACTCTCAAAGAAGTCTCAAAGGATGTCCCCATTTGCAGACTTACTTGGGAGATTTAAGTATTACCTGGCACTGCATGCATGCTCCAAGTCATGCAATACCATGACAGCTACATAGTCCCCTTGTACAGATCTAAGGCTGGTCACAGGCATCTATTCTTACCACGGTGGGGTCACAGGTTACACGGATATACTAAATACATGACAAGCCATCTTGGACAGCTTGCAGGAGTTAAACCTCCACTTTCTTTCTGGATTTATTAGCAAATCAAACAGGTTTCTCTATCAGAAATGATACTCAAGAGAACAATGCTTTATCAGTACTTGCGTTGTGCCAACAATGTATGTGTTTGAATAGCGACTGGGAGGGATTTGTCATGTTTGCAGTCTTGTTCTCTTTCACATAACAGAAGGTTCTTAAGCTTTTCTTGGGCAAAATTTGATAGGTCTTACAGAAGTAAAAGTTTTCACTATAGACTAATGAAAAGACATTATGGGTCCACTGGGCCATGTGAAAAGAAAGAACTGAAAATACAAAAGAAAAAGCATTGCAGAGTAAGCACGACAGAAGACAGTTAATTCAAACTTAGCATGGCCACCAGTAATTTTCATCACAAAGCAACAAACAAGACAAGAGCAGGAGCATGAACTACTGATTTGATAACAATGTCCTCAGGATGAGTTCACCGGGGACAAGGTCCTTTTTCACCTGGATGAAGCCTTTCATCTTGCTATACTGAGGCAGACTCCCAGAATTTACACCCTATTCCTGGTTACTATGTCCTGTGCAGGATGGGAAAGTAATGTCACAGGTTCCACTGTTTTTCCACCTGTTTTGATTTGTGGACCTTGCTTGAAGACAAGCATACCAGAATGAAGTCTACTGAAAGCAGGTGTGCCTTTTTTAGTCACTTTACAAGGAGCTCGCAGCCCACAGACTGTGAAGACTCCATGAATCACAGACTGAAGAAAAAATGCTGTTGGCTTGTGGTTTTTTGCAAGGAGAGGAGTTTCACTGACATACTTGTTGAAACTTGAGCCTACCCTAGACTTGTGCTGTTCTTCAAGACACCTAGAGAATTTGACCTGGCAGAATATTCTTTTAGGAAAGATTATTATTATTTTCTGTAATTGGAGTTTTAATAACCTTTTTTGTATTTTAAAAAGTAACTATATAAATACATGTAAGGCAAATCTCCAAAGTAAGGGCTCTGAGAGCTGCTTTTAAAGATGTTCTGAAGCAACAGCCTTTCCATAACCTCACCTCATCCTCACAGAGAAGTGTTGACCTTGCAAACAGAGTGGACCCAGTTTACAGGCATCTCAAGTCTGTGTTTGTAAATTATTTTAAAGTAAAACTGCAATGTTCTCCTTTGTACCTCATATCAAACCCAGATCACCATGGTAAAAGCAGCAGTTAGAACAGAACTATGGAATGAGGACTATGGAATGTCATGAACAGGATTTTAATACCATTCCTATTATTCTTTATTTACACTGCTGTAAATAAGATCAAAATCAAGTTCACCTCCCTTTTACTCTCCAGCAATTCTGTTTTACTGCTCTCTCTAAAAGTTCAGGTGAGTTAAACAATATCAACAATGGTCACACTTTGTAATGCATTTCATATGAAAACAGGGTTTTTTCTCAGGCTCAAGATTTTGCATTTAGTCAAAATCCTTCAGCTGAAGCCGCTGAAGATTTCACGAAGGAATATTAGTCACCATTCACTTTTTAATCTTGTCTCAGAGTATCTCAGCTCTTCCTAGACACTAATTGCTTGTTTTCTTTAGTTCTCAGTTATTAGTTTTCAATTCTGAGATTACTTTAAAGGACTCTAAAACAATGTTTTCATTAGAGATGGAATACAGAGCACTGCCTGTAATGTTTTCTAATATGAAAATAATATTATTGTAACAACACTGGCTCCTTTTTTTTTTGTGTGATTTTAAGCCCAGTATTGGAATTTGAACTTGTAACACTCAGTTCCAGCTGTGATGTCTCAATTTAATCACAGAATCACAGAACTTTAGAGGTTGGAAAGGACCTCCAGAGATCATTAATATCACTGTGCTAGTTAATGCTGACCCAGTCTTTTGGTAAAGCACAAACTCTGAACAAGGAGCCAACCAGCAAACATTGTCCTCAGCCAAATTCAAGCTCCAAAACTCCATCAGTCAGATCATCTGAATGCACAGACATACAGCAAAAAGCTATCAGGTGTGAAAGACCTTCTGAGAAACGCAGCAGAATTAAGATTCCTGAGGAATCACCTCTCTTTGCATCTAAAATGAAGGTGTAGTAAGCAGGATTTGTGAAAAGGGAAAACATAGATGGCCTGGCTTTCTTAATAAAAGCTTTTACTAGCAACACCCAGGGAGAGTAAACAGGATACAGGAAGAAGTATCTAGAAAACATCTTTACCAAAGCCACACTGTTCTGCACTGCCATTCTCTGTAGCCCCCGAGGTTTCTGATACTGCAGTGGCCATAGGAATTAGGCAGGCACGCATTCAGGTCTCCTGCTTCAAATCTGCACCCCATGGGAGGCAGCTGCCATGGTAGGTGGGAGTCATGGTACTCCAGCAGACAAAGCTGGAAGTGCTTAACTCTGCCTGCAAACTGCCTTGGCAGCTCTCAGCAACACAAGACAGGCAGAGAAAGAGACAGCATTCACAAAATATCATCTCCTTTGAGCGGGTAGCTGCGTAATCCTGGCAGCACCACGGTAAGGACTGGTCTGTTAGCACTGCTATGGGCAGGAGAGAACCTCTAAGGGTACCCCGCAGGAGAACTGTGTGACAGCCTGGGTCATGTTTTAAGTATAATCATATGATTGCAAGTGTGCAAAGCCGTAACCAGGAACCATCAGGAGAGCAACGCTTAGCAGGTGAGAAACCACTCGACCTCCTGCCAAGTGCTACCTCTAAGCGATAGCTGGGAACTAAGATCGAAGGTACTCTAAATTCTTTCCAGTCCTTCATGAATGTATGTATGACCAGTGCATTACTGGCCTGCCCTACTGACTCCTCAGAGTATCTCTCCTGGGTTAGGGCATATGGACAGGAATGTCCTGAGAAAGGACTAGGTCCAAAGAAGGCAATAATGATGCCTACAGGAAAGCCATGCATCACTGTTATGAAATTGCCATGCCAGCACCTATAAAAATGGTGGTTTGGAGTAATTCGCCATTGGGCAATGGCACGCATGAATACTTCTGTCATTGTGATGCAGTGTTTTGCTAGGAAACCTCGCTGGATTAACTGCTGCTCCAGTGGCACAGTGATTAATTTTGTGATTGGAAAGAGTAATTTTGGATAGAAATACACACACATACACACACACACAAAAAAAAAAAGTAAGCTTAACATTGACATAAAACCACACCATTTTTCCCCCAAACTTGTATAAAAAAGAATTCCATTGCATGTGTGGCAATTAAGAGTGAATAGAGACATACACAGACAGGGGTGAAATGCTATAGCTTTTGAAACTCAGTATTTATACTTATTTATTTTCAGGACTGGCTTAATACCAGTTTAGTAATGGCAGGCAGTTTCAGATGTAAGCTAATGAGAAAAGCTAGGCTCCAAGGCAAGCCTGTAAGAGAGGATGCAATTCAGCTGACTGGATAAAACAGAATCAATTAAAGCATGAAGTGGGGGGGGGAGGGGGTAGAAAAGCCAGTACTCCCATAGACATACAAGAAATTATGAGTACCAAGAGTCAAGTTATACCATGAGATATGCAAGTGTTAAGTAAATGAGGAAAAATCCTAGGACAGGAGAAAACCAAATGATAATTCTGCGTAGAATAGAATAGAAATAAGAAGCCAGTGACAGAGAAGGTACAGATCCAGTTCATGAATCTTTTTTATTCTTCTGGAGTACAAAAAACCGGACCTCTGTGTCTCACAAAACAGAAAGCATGCCAAGACACAGCTGGCAGAAGGAGGAGTACAAGTAAGGCATGAGTAAATGGGAGCAATGTCTCAGATATGGTGTCATCTGGTACAAATGAGGGGCACTGGGGGTGTTGATGGATTTTGCAGTTTGCCATCTTCAGATCAGCACCACAAACCCAGTTCAGCTAGTTAATAATTAGAAATTACGGCCTCCATATGACTGTCCTACCTCATCTCTAGCTTGAAAGAAATGTATTGGTGGTCTCAGGGCAGTTTTAGCTGGATGGGCACACGCATCACCTAAGTCCTTTGCCATCTCAATGATTTCCCCATTTTCCCTGAGAACATGCTAGGCCAGCCCATCACCCCTTTTCTTTCTCCTGTCCAACAACGTTTCTGCAGGTGAGTAAAACCTCCAGTTTCAGCTTACAGAAATAACAGAATTCAAAGATACATAAATTAAAGAGATCAGGTAGTAAAATCCTTAGAGCAAATATACTATCATTACACATTATTTAGGTATAGTAAGACTTCCATAGTTTATATATCTACAATTCAGAGAATGACATAAACACATTAACATTCCTTGACTTCCACTCTATTAGCAAACTGCAATACAAAGATAGAGATGCAAAGAGGCATAATGGAGTAGCATGCAAGAAATCATTAATCATTTGTATCAACTAATAATTTAACAAGCAACTTACCACAGTTATAGCATCATTCAGCAAAGACTCTCCAAACACCAGGATGTAAAGCTGTTCATTGACATGAATATTTTCAAAAACAGCTAACACCGCCACGGGATCCACAGCTGAAATGAGGCTGCCAAAGAGCAAATTCTGCAGCAGTGTGATATCAGTCAAACCAAATGCACTGATCTGGCAAATTCCATAAAGTGAAATTCCAATGCCAATGGCGTTCCAGAGTGTGCCCACCACAGCATACCAGAAAATGGTACCAAAGTTCTCAAAGAAAAGACGAGTTGGCATAAAATATCCAGCATCAAGTACGATGGGTGGTAAGAGATACAGGAAAAAAACATCACTGTTCATTACAGGTGGGGACTTCTCATCTGCTCCAAAAATAATCCCACCAAGAAGCAATCCAACCAAAATGAGCAGACAGCTTTCAGGTACTATCGAGGGCAACTTGTGATAGAGATGAAAGCCTTCCAAGGAAATTCAAACACAAGAAAGTAAAATGGTTATTTGCACAGAATCCCAAATTTTGTTTTGGATTCTGCTATCTTAGTTTCTATAGTAAACAAGCAGCAATCTCAGAGCAATTTCATTTTCATTGCAAAGTCTGACCCAGACCACTGCCACAGGTCAAGGCAAATCTGTCAGCTAGGGTAGTTAATTCAGTTAATTTGGAGGAGAGACAATTTAATAGCTAGGCCTTCCAGTTAATAGCTAGTCTGGGTGGAACAGCTATGTACAAAGGTTCTGTTTGTGAAAGTGTGGGATTTTTCTGTGATGTGGAATCCTCCGGAAACACAATCCAAACACTTTTTCTAGGGCAAATTATACCTAGATAGTGGGGGGGGGGGGGGGAATCATAATAATCACCCTTTCCTCCATGCACAGCTTCTTAAAGGAACTTAAGGAGTACATTAATTTAATTTTTAGAAGTCTTTTATGGTCTGAAAGCTAGGGAGCAGAACTAGCACATATGACCTGCACCCAGTCACCCATGGCCACCTCCCAGTCACCATGAGGAAGCATTTACAAACAAAATTATTCTTTGAGCTTTAGCAGAGCCTCCAAATGAAGTTCATAAGCAGCAGCATGTTTTCCATGAAGTGACAATAAGTTGCAGGCCGTATTATTACATTCATTCTTTTGCATTATATGAACTGTGGCAGTGTCAGGAGTGTCTCATAATAATCTGTGCAAATTCCTGGAAAAAAAAATTAATTAAAAAAGGTTCTGAATGAGGACACTGTTGGATGTTCTTTAGTCTACTAAAAATCTCACAGCCGTGCAGCTTTTATTTAAAGATTCCCATTTCTTGCAGAAGTTGGCTGCTGTAAGGATAATTTTGGTAATGAATGGGAAAAGTTTTGAAGAAACCTAACTGGCCAATGTAATGGAAGGATCAACCTTATGCACCAAGGTCACATTCCGGGTCCTGGTGATGCCAATCTTTACCAGACTCCTCCTTATCTATATTTGGCCCACATAATTATATAGAAAACTCTCCGCACCCACAGCATCCCACAATTCCTGCCTAAGTAAAAAGCATTTAAATTATTTTAAATGAGAGCTGCATGGAAACACTGGGTGTGGTAGTAACGGGTGTCTATTTCAGGCAAACTGTTTCAGCAAATATCACACCCGTAGCCGAAACAGTTAAACTAGTGCAAGCTTGGCATACTTCACATCCACTTTCCCAGTTTCAAGCTTCTGCATCTTGTAAACATCTGTTTTATTAATTCTCCTTTCATCAAAGGTGTTTTTGAGGTAAAAGAAAGCCTGAACTTATAATTAGGAAAAGCAAATGAAAGACCAAGGAGAAAGCTGTTTCAATCTGCAGATTTTTTACTTACATATTCTATAAATAAGTATATACATATATATATACATACACATGTATACATTCTATAATACTTATAGATCCTATGAATATTAAATCTGGATTTAAAAGTAAGCAGCTCAGGTTGCATTTTTTGTTTTCCTTTCTGTGTGAACACAGAATGCTTTTTAATATTTAGAAACACAGCCTGTGTGACTCGTTACATAACTGCCAAAGTCATTGGTAGGCAGTTTATGGTTTGTCCTAGGTTTTGCAGTGGCAAGACACCAAAATTTCCAATACAGTATTCAAGTTTCTCCTAAGTAGATTCTGCAAAAATGTTTTTAAGCCCTTCAGAAGTATTGTGAAGAGTTTTCTCAGTAAAAACTGAAAAGGAGGGACTTTTTGTAAATACAGCTTTTAATGAAAACAAAAAAAACATCCCAACGTGTTGTAATGCAATGACAATGAAAAGTCTACTGTGAATATAGAAATAAAAATTTTTTTTCTTTTCTTTGTTACAAGTCATTCTTTGGAAAGTTCATATTCTTACAGAGCTTTTGAGATTCTTTTTCATCCTTAAAAGTAATGGAAAACATCCCACTAGGTTAAATGTGCTCTTTATCCATGTAAACAGCATTAAAGGTCCTAAAAGGCTGCCTGCCTCCATAAAAAGTATTCAAAAGTGACTAGGGATGGGCTGTGGTTTAAGGGCACAGAGCCAGGATTTAGGATCCAGTGCACATCAAGTCAGACACAGGTGCCTTGCAGGATGAGGAACGACTTCCACGCTCTGACTGGATCCACAGCCACATTACTGGGAGTGCCATGGGAGCAGATTCCCTGCAGTACATGAATACTCAGGTTTTTACGCTGAACCCTTGACTACAGCTACGTTTTCCTCCTCTGACTCTGTTTTTGGGCTCCTGATTATGCAATGACTCAACTTCAACAGCATGGAAGATGTTTACCCTCAGGTCATCGGGCATTAGGAAACTTGCCTAAAGTGCAAATTCTGTAACCTTCAAGCTAAAAGTCCTTAGAGTTCTGGTTTCTTACTTCTTGGGTGAAATCCAGTGCACTTTGATGCTAGAAATGCAACTGGGACTTGTACTTTTGATTTTTTCCAAGGGCTCTCTGAACACTTTAAACCCTTTTTTTCAGGACAGAAGCATTGGAAAGATATCAGCTAATTCCCAGAAGCAGCACCTCTAATCATGTATTTTTGTTTAAATATAGCGGTGATGAGAACCTGGATCAGTTAGACAACATTTTGCAGGCTAATAACATAAGAATTAAGTAAAACCAGGAGGAAGGTAGCCTAGTTTCAGTGCATAGAGACTGCAGCATAATTCAGGTGCACTGGGTCCCACCTCATACACTCAAAGATTCCATTGGCATGTTAGTAACATACCTCTTACATGGTATCACAACAGCTGGTAAGTTAGTAGAGGCGGTCAGAAAGTAACAATTTCAGCCAAAGCAGGCAATCTCTCAGATTTTGAATGCGCCCTTGTTTTATGCCACAAGAAGAATCAATGTATTTCTAAAGGCTTTGTGAAAATGCACCTTGTCAAATTGTTCAACTTCGGCTTGATAACTTTGTTTTCTTCTTTCTTGTGCTTTTTTGCTCCCTCTATACATAGCCTACAATAACATGATCATATGCAGGCTCTGAGATACATTTCAGACAAATCCCCTATAAAACTAGAAAAACCTGGAACATTTCAGCTCCAGTTAAATTGCATTTCTGTGAAAACACATTTGTTTAAAACAGCTCCAGTTGGACAACAAGCAAGAGCTGCAACAGAGTTTTCTGTGGAGTCCTCCACAAATTACAAGACCCGTTATTAAATGCGACCCCATCTTTTGAGCTCCTTACATCTGAAAAGACCTTAGGGCTCCGCTCATAAAGTTTGCCACTCAGCAGTGCCAAGCATAAGCATTCAGCACCTAGCCCCAGAAAGGAATTTGCCATGGCAGATTAAGCAGCAAAGTTTCCTGGGCAGTGTATGAATCTTGAGACGGATTTCATGCAACCTGACATGACAGGGATGAGATGCCCATGCTGCTAGCAGGAAATGCTGTGGAAAGGAATGCACCAAAGAGCTTCTCTCAGAGGGCTGCTCTTGGGGCTACAGGTGAGACAGGCTGGAAAACCCCTCTTCATCACTTTGAACTGAGACACATAGCCCACTCTTTGTAACACAATAGGACATGGCAGAGCCAACAATTCTGTGTCTCAGTGGGCACCCATCTGGGCTACCTCTATCCAAAAAGAAGGCACAAGCAAGTGAAAAATTGATCCTGTGGCAATGCAACTTAGGAGCAATGGGACCTGTCCTGGCAAAATTTACCTGATACACTCACCAGATAAGAAAACATAGACAGAGGTTCAGGAGCTAGAACTGGATGTTCCTAATTCCAGTCCTGGAGTGAGGGCACCTGCAGATGGGCGTGGTGAAGCTGAGCACTGCCACACCTAGAGCCTCTCCTGGATCTGGCCCTCACTGCTTGTAACAGCAGAAGTAATGCCCTAGATTAGCCACACTAGCTTTTGTTTGGTGTAATTGTAGGGATTTAAAAATAATGCACACTTTTCCTCACACTGTTTCCTTGTTCAGTGTGCTGCAGTCAGATTGGAAAATTAAAGTAAGATTTTTTTTCCTTTTAACTCTGCACTAGCAAAAACATCATGCTAGTCAGCACGTAAAGTCTTACAGAAATACAATAACATACTGTGTACATACACAATAATTGTGTATATACAATAATATATTGTGTATGTATGTGTGTTTACCTGTCTCAAATGGCTTCCCTGTCATTTTTAATAAACTAGAAACGTTTTCACTAGTCCTAGCTTATTCAAGAGCTCTTGATGTATATAAACTCAGGAGCCAGAGCAATTTAACAGGATTCAACTTGCTAAGCTCTTTATCAAACTCTGAATTCTCTGGCTATTTCGGTTCATGATGTACTCAAGTATACCACATTTGAGCTCTGTCCTGATTCTGCAAACACCTTAATACATATTGAAGACTAAGCATGCATCTTTAACGCATTAAGATACATGCATCGAGACATATGCATCCCCAATGCATGCAACGTAAGAGTATTTCTGCAGCAAGTAAAGAAATCATAGCAAGTTGCTTGGGTAGGAGATCAGGTACCCAACTACAACACTAGCTGTGGCAGGAAACGAGTAGATAATTTCTGGTTTGCAAAATCCAGATTTTCTGATCACTAAACAGAATGTGACACAGTCTTTGTTTAAATGTCCCAAGCAGAAGTCGAAAGTTTTGTCAAAATCTTTTATCACAATTAACATGGTTATAGTTTTTGTTGAAATCTGATCCAAAAAAAAAGTCTTAATTTTGTTGCCACGGCTTTACCCTTCATAGTTAAGAAGATACAAAGTTCATAATTTTCAAGATTTACTGATTTGTAAATGGCTTTTCAGTGCATCTTTATCTGGTATTCCCAAGATGACTGGACTGTACTAGTTTTTCTCACTGGGACTGAGAAAGCTGAACAAAACCCATCATATATATAAGCTGCACAAAACACTGTGGAGCTATGCAATACAAATATTTTCCACATGAGGGAAGAGGTGGCCTTTCTTATTCACTGGTGGCCTTTCTGGTCTTTCTCGGGACATAACTGAATGGTGGGGAAGTACAATGGAGAGGCTTACTCTACCCTCATAAATATTTGCTTTACATCGATCCGCTGTTCTGTTCTGACGCTGTCATTATACCCGACGTTATTTTAAGCAAAAGAAGGGAGTGATCAGATGACAGCAGACTGATCCCGGCAAAGTCACTCGCGCAGTGCACCCAGTGAACTCCGGGTTATACAGTCCTCGTAGCCCGAGGTACACGCGTTGCTGCTGAGGGCTGGAGGTAATCTCTTTTCTCCTCCACACCTTTCCTAACCGAGAAACCCCACCTTCTGTTAGATAAATCACGCCTGAGCATCCCGTCCCGAGAAGGCGCATCAGCCTCCGGCTGCCCTCGCACCCGCGACCCTGCCGCCAAGCACAGACCGCTGCAGCCTGGCTGCCAGAGGCGGGCCCGGGGGACAGGTGGCCCGAGAGGGCAGAGAGAGAGGGAGAGAGAGAGAGAGGGAGAGAGAGAGAGGGAGGGAGGGAGGGTCACTCGACGGCCCCGCTCACCGATCTTGGCGAGGGAGGCCAGTAGGATCCAGAGGGTGATCTCGAAGGGGATTTGCACGTGGGGATAGTCCAGGGTGAAGACGTGGAGTCGCGTCTCCTCGAAAGCGGTGCTGCTGGGGCTCGGAGGGGTGCCGCTGCCCATCGCTGAGGCGCCGGCCAGCTGGCTTTCCGAGGTGGCCACCCCGACCGCCAACACCGCAAATACCAGCACCAGCAACGGCAGCAGAGGCGCGAAAGGGCGCGGGGAGGCGCCGCAACAGCCCATAGCGTCCCCGCTCCCGGCCCGGCGCGCCGCTGCTCTACGGCCCCGTGCCGGCCGCCGCCACCATCCCGCCGCCGCGGGCACCTGCCGCTGCCGCGGGCCCGCCGACTCCGCCTCCTCCTCCCCGGTGACTGGGTGAGTCCCGGCTCGGCGCCGCCAGCCGGCCGCGGCACCCTGCTCTTCCCGGGCCGCCCCCGGGGCCGCCCCCGCGGGGCAAAGGCGCGTGTTGGCGTCGCCTTCGCCGGCCACCGCCCCCGGCCACCTCACGCCCCCGGTGCCGGTCGCCTGCCCGGCTGCTGTCAGATGCCGCGGGAGCTTATGGGCGGGGGCCGGGTCGGAGGCCTCCACCAGGTGCTCGGGCTGGGAACAGGGCAGGTTGCCACCGGCGTGCGGTGCATCGACGCAGAAGGTGTGCAGGCACCCCAACACCCGTCCCCACCTCTCAGCACATGTGGAGATGGACGGGCCTGTGGAGGTACCGACAGCGATGGAGAGTAGGCCTTGAAGTGAGCATTACTTGCAAAGATATTTGTATGTAGTCATACAAATACACTTACACATATTTATATACACCATTGTAAAGACTTAACACACTATACATGTAGATGTACATTCCTATATATGCATAGATGTATACAGTCTATACATATGAAAGTAATTCAGATACATGTATCAAGAGACTGTTGACTTAGGGATGTATAAACATGTAAATAGTGTATATACACGTATGGGATGTGTATATGTACATATATATCAGTAAAGTAGGTTTTACATACACACATACATATGCATGTATATATGTATGTATACCTATATGTACATATATGTGTTGCTGTTGCCAAATGCAGTGAAGGTGCTTCCACCAAATACATGAAAGACAACATTGTTCCCGTTAATTAAAGGGTTAAATTATGTTGAGTTGAAGGAATACATTCCATACACATGTATACATGTATGTAGGTTCCTATAAATATATATACATGTAGCACAATGTAGATGACATATTATGTAATAGATGATATGTAATTACATATTATGTTATATAATATGTAATATCTTTCATAATATATAGTCGTAAATATTATCTATATGTTGCTCTGTATCAAGTGGTAGGCAGTCATGTTTTGCCTTCTGTTAATTCAGTAGCTTAGAAGGACATACTGTTCAAACATATATATAATTGTTCATCCATATATTCTTACATATGTATATATAAATGTATAACTAATACATTTACATGTGTGTGTTGCTAACACAGGACACATGATTGACAAAATCCTGATCCTGAAGGCATTGGGAATGTGCCGTGAACTTCAGCACAGACAGTATTCCATCAGATCCTGCTGAGCATCAGCTGTCTGCATTTGTGAAAGAATGGAACCTCAGCCACAGTGTGTTCGTGACGTCATCACTTGTGAGTAAAAGAGAGTATTGCAAAGCTCAAAGTTACACTGTTCTGCCTGTTTTTATAGCAAAGCATAACTTCCTTGACTTTGGATACAATGAAGTAGATGGTAAGGGTTCTTTGTGGCAAAAAGCAGCAAAGAGTAACCAGTGGCTACTGTTTCTGTAGCAAATTAAAGCTCAGAATCAATGATCCAAATACCTGTTACTGTCCCTTATCCCCAGAGTCGAAAAACTGGGCACTCTGAGCCTGTTATTTTAATGATAAATTTAAAGTCATGACACTAATAAAAGATTTTTCTTTAGCTAAAAGTAAGCCAGGAGAACATGTTTGAATATCATTCCAGCATATGTACCATCTAACCCTCCAGCTGCATGTGGTATCTTCGTGGGTTCTTTAATTTGTTAAATTAGATTCTCTCAAATAATAAATACTGGCAATCCTGAGGATATTTCCTTTATATAGAAGAAAAATACAAAAAGAAACTATTCTGTCATTCCTGAATCTCATGCTCCCTATCAAAAGACCATCCATAAGATGACAAATGTAACCCTCAAGTGCAAATCAGGCAGTAAATCACAAATGTAACTAAATTTATTTATTTTATGACCTTTCCTGCAGATGAAGAAAACCTTTCTGAAAAATGTGGTTATGAGGATGATGATACCTGCTCTCTTAAGAGAAGTGTTACAAATACTCTCTGGTTATCTGACCTGAGCCTTCACATATTGCACTGGTCTGAGAATTATTTTCAATAATGTGGATGAAAAAGCATCAGCAAAAGCAATTTGGCCAAGAATATTGGAAGTAGGCTTATTCATATACTGACCCATCAACTCTTTTTTTCTAATATTACTCAATCTTCATCTATGCTAGGATTCATATTCCCATTCCATAGTCAAAAGTAGAAATATGCTGTAAGGCAGGAAACTGGACCACTCTACAATAGTCCTGCAGTCATTTGGAAATCATGAGCAACTGGCTGAAGATTTTCAGATTGTCACTAGAGAACTTTGGATGGCAGAGTACTGAGGCATCAGGAGGTGGGGAAAGTCCTTTCTCACAGAAAATACTCTTCATTGCTTCCCTTGTCATTACAGGCAGTGAGGAATGACAGAGTTCAGTTGCTGTGGACTGGCAGAAACAGAGATGCTTTGGTACCCAGGTCATGCCTTTACAGACAAAATTACTCTCAGACAGAAGGAAAAAAAAAAAAAAAAAGTGGGGAAAATGTCATTAATCTTAAGGCTAGTGACTTACATGTCAGTGATTAAAAAAAAAAAAAAATCACACACTGACACAGACCCACAGACCCTCCAAAACTGGGAAAGTAAAGAAAAACCTGAGTTGAGATTACTAGTGTTTATACTGCCTATCGCTACACCAATATAGTTAAGTTTTTGAATGAATTGTACAAATGAGAGTATCCAACATTTGGAGGAAATAGTTTTACAGCATAGTGTGATACAGCAGGGAAGTATTCCATATTTGACTTTGGAGCTTACTGAAATAGGTGCAGTGAAGCTCAGTACAGTATCAGGTGCCAAAGGTCTCATGGAGTTTCTTTCAGTATTTGCAGCACGTGGTGCTTCCCATTGCCACCAGCCTTGTGCAGCTGGTCCCACAGACTCTAAAGGCTTTCACCACTGGTGGAAGGACATTAAATCCAGTCACAGATTTGCCTGAGACATCAGAATGGAGTATGATATTCCCACTATCTCCGTTTCACTCAGGCTGTATGAGACAGCAGCAGCAGCTTCGCTCCCTCCACCAGCATTGGCACTGCACCAGCCCTGCTGGTATCTGCACAAGAAGCAGGTCCTCCTGAGGGTATGGCCAGGGACATTGCCATATGGAGGAAAATGCTCCTATTCTCAATGCTGCCCAGGGAGGGGAGGGAGAGGGGTCCCCTCAGCCATGAAGAGTGATAGAGGTGAAGGTGTGTCCCTGGCGCCACCGTGTCTCGTCATGGCTCTGCCCCTGACAGCTCAATACATCTGCTCCCACTTCAGAACAATTTTCTGTCGGGTCACTCCGCACCATTTCAGTGATAGCACAAACAGAAAGCACGTACACTGCACTTGCCTGATTGCAACTGATCCACAGAGGACTTCCCCACTGTGCCCCCACCAATGCCTCACTGCCCACGCTGTGCTGTGCCATCTGCACCCTTGTGTACTTTCATCTCTCTAATTCTGCTCACAAGCATTGTCTGTTTTGCCAGATAACAGTGCTAACAGCATTTCACGTGACAAAGTGCATGCTATTTTATACATCAAGATGGTAACTCACATAATTCAGTTTGTTTACCTTTTAATCCATTTATTGATTACTACTGGAAATTACTACCAGAGCAAGGAGCAGCTCAAGCTACCCACAGTGTTTTCTTTGGGAAAGGGAAGCATTAGCCTTCACACCACACAGATTTCCAATAGCTTGGGTGGTTCACATGTGTGTTAATGACAGTTTAGTTTTACTTCTGCTGTAGTAGGCATTAGGACATTTGCGTTATAGGCATGGCTTTGAGTTACAGGGCTGTACGTCATCTGTTATCATTAATCCAACATTATCTATATAGTAGATTACTGCTATTAGCAACACTGCTTTCACAATGAAAAAAAAATTAGCTGATTTAAACAATAAGATATTTAGCTCCATTTTTAGGGATTCCCTAAAAATCTTGAGGTGTTTTCAGACTTAATTTTCTGACCTCTCCTGGATATCAAGGAAGCATTTCTAGAAAATGTTATTGTGACTATTTTGATAATAGGTTCTCCTGTGAGCAATGTTATAGGTGTTGTCTAGTAAATATCAGGGACTGGCAGGGAAGTCACAAGTATATTGATAAATATTTGTCCATATTTTTAATTGTTCTTTTATGTTTTTAGTAGATTAAAATAACAACCACAAAAGTTCAAGTCTACTGCTGATGTTTTATTTTGATGGAGATTAGCTCTGTGCAGACAGGTTGCATACTTCTTAGATTTTCCCTGTAGCAGTATAGCAGGATTACAAAATCTTCATTCCTAGTTCAGAAGAAAAGTATACATTTCACTCTTCTTCCTAACCACGTGTCTAAAACAGGCAAAGACTTTGTTTGATTTACTCCAAAAAGTATAGTACAGGAGGCTGAAACACAGACCATCTTGCTGAAATAGATTAATGTGCTACTAAAATTAATCTGTTAAGCATTCATTTTTTTTCCATTAGAACAAAGAAGGAAGTTTCAGAGTTTCTTCAGGTAAAAAGGCAGTTGTTCTTAACTTCTGTAGCTGCAGAGGAATCACACTAATGGAGGGAAACCCCATGCCTGTGCTACATGAAACCAGGGTTTTCAAAATATTAAGGGAGGACATCAAAGTGGTGGCAAATATTATTGTTTGGAGGTGGGGTGGGTGGTTAAAATTTGTTTAGAAGTAGCTCCAGTGAAGGTTTAAGGATCTTATAATACAGACATGCCTAAGAGTTGCTTCCTTTTGGGAAGGGAGCTGGCCACACCTATATACACTTCTCAAACTCTCTCTTCTATTAGGGGTTAGACTTTTCATCAAGGCCTTGACAGTATGACTCTGTCTCCAAATCTATTAATTACTGAAAAAAAATCTCAGCTATTGAGTGATTTATGATGTGAGATCAAGAATCCATCGAGGATGTGTTTTTCCATAGCCTTTTCCAGGGCTGCTTAGCAACCAATCCCCATAAACCAGGTCCACCAGAGGCATTATACCTTCCTCACATGAGCACTTTAATGGCAGCAATTTAGTTGTGCGGGTCTGAACTTTGGTAAGCTGTTTTAAGGTGCTTACAGTGTTAACTATTGTGTCTGCACAACTCTGTTTTTAAACTGGAAAGAGCTGATAAAGGGCACAAGTACTGGGAGCCACCTAATTTGCCAGAACTTGAGGAGTGGCAAGAGCAGCAGGCTACATGACTACAAGGCTTCAGAGCACAAAGGAAGCAGCATAGCTATTTTTTAATCTTCAAAAGCAGCCCTATGAATAAAGTAGCAGTGAAGATGAGAATGAGTTCATAGTGCAGAATAGTGATGACCAGCACTGAATTCAGAGTGAGAATGAGTTCATAGTGCAGAACAGTGATGACCAGCACTGAATTCAGAGTGATAAACTGTTGCTTCTTTGGGGTCTCCTGAGGCTACACACAGGAGCTGCTACCCCACAGGACCTGTCTCAGTTACTCCAGCGTGAAGCCCTGAGGGAACAACATGCTGCTGCTTCTGTGGATTATGGGCAGCCACCTCCCCAGAGCCAGAGCTAATCTGAGTATCAGAGTAATTGCACCCCTGTGAACATTCTCTCAAAGACTTCTCCTAAGGCCTTCCCCAGCCAGCTGGTTTATATAGAGAGACCTCTGCTCATCATAAGTAAGCACCTTTAGCAGGTTCACCCAGGAAGCTATGGGACAGCATTTTGAGTCTCATGGCAAATAATAGATTTTTGCAGTGCTGCAACATTATGCTGAAGAACAGAAAGAGGGACCTGCAGAAGGACTAAGTGACATTTCTAGCTCCAGAGGATACTTAGAACAAAGGAAGGCTAAAAACCTAGGAAGTTAAATTTTGCCATTACTTGAAAGTAAAGCACACATCTTCAGTTCATAAAATAAGCAGGATCAAGAGAAGCAGTCCCACAGGGGTTTCTTCTCTTCTTCCTTTCTTTCATTACTTGTGTTTCAGGTGGTCGGCTTGTCACTGGAAAATGATAATGTTGGGCACATTTGCTGGAAACCCAGAACCAGAAATGATGAACTGGTCTCCATCTCTTAAGGATCAGAACAATCTAATTGTTTAATAACTAAGCAACATGTTTAATGTTTAAACTGTAAATCCCCTCTTTAGCTCATTCTTCACCAGGACATGAAGTCACTGAATGATTTCTGAGGCTGTGTCTCCATGCTGGCTGTCAAAAGTAGCCACTGTTCTCAAGCCTAGCACCTGTCACTGCCATGAATACAGAAATACTAATTTAAATGTTTAACTTTCGGGGGAAAAAAGTTAATGACTACTAGAATGCCTCCAGTTGCTGCTTTACAATGTCATTGTAACTGGCAGATTTTTTCTTTGAGAGCAGACTTTAAGTTTATAAACAGATTTTTAAATGCTTTCCCATGAGTTCAAGTGTTGGAGTTGCCAACTGAAGTGATTTCTACAGTGCTATAACCTATATTTACAACTCTAGCAACCTTTAAAGCATGGAGGACTAACCTCTGCAAAGGCCAAAGCAAAGGTTGACCCAGTCCTAGAGTCCTGGGTGGCTTTCTGCTGAGCTACATTTCCTACTTGCTCTTTGTCAGTAGATTAATGGCACAAGTGTGTTGAACAAATGCTGCTTACAAAATGCAGAGGTGTTGATTGTTTTGTTGTTTTATTTTTCATGAAGAAAATTTAATTTAAAAGTAAATGTTACACAGGTTTTCAAGCAGTTCTGAAGCAATTAAAAAAATATATCCAGGCTGTGCTCTGTCTTGAATCAAATCACATGGCATCTTATTATCAGATTCTCCTACTATGATCAGTTTCTCTGGCCCAGGAGCTTGCTCTTTGAACTTAGGTGGATGCACAGTCTAAAATGCACTTCCTCTTTCACTGACATGAGCTGTTTTGTGTAGACATAGCAGATTAGATTTAGGCCCTAGATATGGACTTCTCTAAGAGGGCTCAGATCTTCAAGAGGAGTCTAGAAATGTCTGATAGGGTTCCTTATAGAACGTCATCATGTTTTAAGTGATGCAGGTCAGTTTATAGTCTACAGATAGAAATGCTATGCATAGGTACATAGTATAGGGAGCTGTTCACTCCTTGGCCCCTTTCTCACTTGCCCCTTTGTTTCTGACTCACTTGTGTTGTGGAGGCAGTAATTAATGTGTGGATGAGTCGGGAATTTTATACAAAAATAGTTATTTTATTTTCCCAAAAACCCGCCCCCCAAAGCCATATAGACAAAGATTAATTTAGTTTAATTAGCAGATTTAGTTGCTTGAGAATTATCTACAGGGATACCATCGGTAATCTGACTATTTTGGAAGTCAGAAGTTGGAAAAGGCTTTAGCTATTAAATTATAGCGGTTTTCTTACTAATAAAGCGGAGCTGAGCCAAAATAACTCACGATCAGGCTGACTTGCTCGTGAGGTCTGTCCCTCTGTTCCTTTTCAGAAGCTGTCGAAGAGTCGTTAAGAGGTATTCAGCTCTTACAAAAGGTGTCAATAGGTGAAGCAGTCTTTGAAGATCTCTCTGCATCCAAGGCGAGGCGAGAGAGGTGGGGGAACACGAAGGTTCAGGCAGTAACTAACTCCAAGCAGGGACGAACTCCAAGGCGGGAACCCCCAAAGTCGGGAAGCCCCCCAATTTATACCCTCTCTAGACAAAGGGCAGAGTTACCACACCTTAGGCGCGAAAGCGCACAGCCAATTCCAGCCTGATTCCAGCGTGGGCACTACACGGGGCACTCCTCGTGCGGGCAGGACCCCTTTGCTCACCCCCTTCACGTCCGCAGGGCAGGCGAGACGGGGGGGGGGGGGGGGAACCAGGCGTCTTTCCCTCTCCCTCGAAGTCACGGCAGGAGAGGAATTTAGGGGTATACAGGACTCCAGGACAGCTTGTCACTCCCATGTACACCAAGAACCCACATGCAAAATACAAATGCACTTAGCCAGTCAGATTCCTCTTGGGTTTCTCCTCGGGTCACTGAGCTGAGAGGACACATCCTTTAGCAATGGCATAAAAAAACCCTAAAACCTTAGATCCTCCGCAGTCTTGAAAACTAGCTCTTGCTCTTGTGTGCCCTCTGAAGACAGAGAAGTGTTACTGACAGCTGCAGCAAAAGGAGCCCTAATACAGAGAATGCATTTTGCAGTTTGAGTTATACTAAAGGATAGTTTGTGAATTGCTGCAGTGGTCAGCCAAAGAATCATCATGGGGTTAAATACTGAGTATGTGTTATCTAAAAAAAAAATCATCTAGAGTCAGTGATACTTTCTACATGCTACATGTAACTTTCTGTTGGGCTTCAGAAATACACATTTCAGGAGTTGATGAACTCTTCAGTGGATTGAGTTTGTTTTTCTTGTCTGTCCTAATTGTCCTAATAATTTCTCTCTATCTAGCCTACTTATTGAAGTTAGTTAGACATTGTTCACATCTCTTATGCTATCATATATTCATTGCAGAAGGTTAATAAACCTTTGTAGAACCTGTAACTGTTGATCTCAGCTGTTTGGCTTTATGACTGCTAGACAGATGGTGTGAACGTAAGTTTTCCATTTGGTGAAAGTTTAAATTTTACACAAAATGTTATGTGTGGCTTATTTTCCATTAAATTAGTCAAGTTCATTGTTGTTTCAAAGTCATGTGTAAAAATAAGCCTTCCATGCATCTTTGTGTAATCCTGCCCTTAGGAAAGTTAGCATAGAACAATCAGGTAAGAAATTAATGAAATTCATTCTTTCACTCATCCATTCATTCAAGGAGAAATATCATGGGAAAGCCCTTCCTCCCAGTCAATGAGGCTGTGAGAATGAAAAGAAAACCTTTGTGTTGAAGTTCCCTGTAGGCACTGTAAACATAGAGCAAAAAGGACCATACCATGGCTGTTAAACTTTGCCTCTTCAGTTTGGAGATAAAGGGGTAGCACAATGTTCAGCTGCATGTGAAATCTTCCCAATCCTGCAGCCTGATTTTTAGCACATTCTAAATGGAATAGCATCTGTACATGGGGTTTACAAAGTCTCAGCCTAAAACATTGAGTGTCACAGTGGTTAGAGCTAGCCACAGCCAAGCATCAAAACAATTTGTTTTATAGAAAGAGTTTTCTCTTGATCTCAGAGATTATGTGTTTGAAATCCATGCCTGCCTTAACCTTCCAAAAGAATGTAAAGAGAAATGCACAGTATTTTTATTATTGATTATTTCCAAAGTAATCAATTATTTTTTTAATCAAACAATAAGACAGATTAGAAACATTATACACATTTTCATAGACTTTTAATTACATTTTCAGTTGGGAAGGTGGATTCAGAAACTTTCAGAAATGGAAAATGTGGACTTTTCACTGTAAAACTTCCAGATGAGTGGAAACTTTTGCTAATGAACTAATGGTTGCTGGCTTCTATAGAAGCAAACTGGACACAGTGACATCATGAGGAAAATGGCAAACTTGCTTTGTCCCAGTAAAATGACTTTGGCTAATTTTGAACAGCATCTGATAAACTTTTTTAATGCAAGGCATAGATAAAATGCTAGTGGAAAATCTGATGAACCTTTTCAGTGGTCACAATGCTTTGGTGATCATCAGTATCACTATGATTCCCATACTCTCTGAATCTACAATATTCATGGTTCAATTGTGATGAAAAGGCAATAGTGTGGTACAAAATTACCTTCTGCATAGTCTAACAGCAAGCCTCTTTTCCTTTGTATGTAGTTATTCAATATCTAGATCTATCTATATCCTGTGGAGAGGGACCTGAAAGTCCTGGTAGTTAACAAGGTGTCCATGGGACAGTAATGTGCCCTTGTGGCCAAGAGGACCAATGGGATCCTGGGGTGCATCAAGAAGAGTGTGTCCAGCAGATTGAGAGAGGTTCTCCTCTGTCTCTACTCTGCCCTGGTGAGACCCCATCTTGAGTACTGCATTCAGTTTTGGGCTCACCAGTTGAAGAGGGACGGGGATCTGCCCGAGAAAGTCGAACAGAGGCCTACAAGGATGCCTTACGAGGAGAGGCTGAGGGACCCTGAGCTTTTTAGCCTGGAAAAGAGAAGACTGAGAGGAGATTTAATAAATGTGTATAACCATCTGAGGGCTGGGTGTCAGGAGTGGCGGGACAGGCTCTTCTCACTTGCTCCTTGTGATAGGACAAAGAGCAGTTGATGTAAGCTGCAGCACAGGAGGTTCCACCTCAACACAAAGGGGGACTTCTTTACTCTAAGGGTCACAGAGCATTGGAACAGGCTCCCCAGACAGGCTGTGGAGTCTCCATCTTTGGAGCCTTTCAAGTCCTGTCTGGATGTGTTCCTCTGAGACTTGAGCTAGATGGTATGGCCTTGCTCTGGCAGTGGGGTTGGACTCAATGATCTCTTTGGGTTCCTTCTAACCCATAATATCCTCTGATCCTGTGATTTACACCCACACTTTTTTTTCCCTTTTTTTTTTTAATATAAGCTCCATATAATTAGCTGTGATCAACACTCCTACATTTTTAATTGTTTTTCCTTTTTACCTTCATGAATGCAGATGTTGCAAATGGAATCTGCTGTTGTATTTTTAAACCATTTCATCTAGGCACAGATACCTAAATGTGAAGTTCCCAACATAATTCCAAATATTTTCAAGTTATTAAAAAAAACAGCAGGATTTGATCCCATAATTACATATGGAGATCAAAAAGCAAGCATAACTTTTAATCACAGAAGAGGCTACACCAGGCAATCTATAGATAGATAGATAGATAGATAGATAGATAGATAGATAGATAGATAGATAGATAGATAGATAGATAGACAGACAGACAGACAGACTGACCGACCAACCCTCAAGGAGACCTTTTTAATAGGCTGGCAGAAAAGTGCAGAGGAATAGTAAAGTGCCTTCCAATGCCTGCAACAAACAAATCTACTCACAGAAGCCATGTCAGGATAGCATTACTTTTTAAAGGAAAGGAAATCCATTTCCTTATATTTTAACCTGTCTCTGCTTTCTTGTGCAACAATCTTTCTTGGAACATTGCATCATGGAAAAAAAAAACAGTGGAGCAATTATGTTTGTAGTCATTAACTACTGGTATTTTTTTTAAGTCCTCCTGTGTGGCACTCCTTCTGTACCATCTGAAGAAGGAAGGTACTGGACAAAAATTTGAATTAGGAAAATGTCTAGCAGAATCAGCCAAAGAAGTTGCTAGCTCTGGATACACAGGAATAAGTAAATCCCCTTTCCCATTTGCAGGTACCATGGAAAATACTGGGAAAAAATAATGTCTCTTTTGATGTCTCTTTTGAGGAGAGGAGCAGAAGCTGCATATCTGTCTTCTACACTCAACCTCAGCTTGTCTTGTGGTGAAGTATATTTGTCACATAAGCAGTTTGGTTCTCAGCTAGATCAGTATGCTGGTGCCAGTTTCTGTAATGGCAGCAAAACCCATCCCACAGCATTTGAAATAGACTAGAAGAACTAGTTATCTGAAAAACCTCAGAGAAGATGAATCAATCTGACCTGTATTTTCTATTGTAGAAGTCAAATCCCTTGAAACTTGAAGCTGCATGAAGTCCAGCAGTGAGGAACAGACAAATTTTTGATCCTACATGTAGTCCAGCCCTTGCAATGAGAATCCCAGACTAGCTCAGGACAATATACACATGATCAGATATCTTTTGGGGGCAAAATAGCTCATCTTCTTAGCTGAATGTGGACACAGAGATCATGATGCAGATGTTGAAACAGCTCTTCTGATTTTGGAAATTGCTTTTTCAGAGGAAAAACAAGTGTCTGGGTACAGAAGTACTGTAAAAAGTATCAGCATGCTTTTAACAACTGCTCACAAATTCAGCCTTAACATCACATAAAGTAGGTACAGGTGCTGCACATAGAAAGACCAAAATCTATTAACCCCCCCCCCCCACTTCAACTCCTTAGTAAAGGATAGTCATAATTTTATTTTTAGGGTTGCTCATCTGTCCTTTAGCAATGGCATCTATGTCCCAGCTTGACACCCTGGACTCTATTTAGGAATCCTGGATAGCAGAATCCACTTCAAAAGGCCCTGCTTGTTGCTTCCCAGCACAGGCCCATCAATCACTGTCTATAGATGCTGCCTTTTACAGCTGAGCATGAAAGGCGACCTGGATTGATAGGCTGGAACACACATCTGAAGCCAGATGCGGTGGTTTCCAAATCTTCATTTGTCCTGCTGCTGCTATTAAAATCATTGGCCAAGCTGAGCAAGGTACCTACTTCCTCATTGTTTACTGCATGTACCTCCTTTCATGATTTTTTTTCTTGCAGTGTTGGGATGAGACATGAGCTTTAGCCATTGCTAAGAGGCCTGTAGCTGTGTACTCCCAGGACTTCTCCAAGTGATTAGTCACAAATGGTAAAGGAGCAATGAAAGAGGAATTTAACTACATGACCCTTTTTAAACCATTCTGTGATTCTGTGGTGAGAAGGGATTTTACTTATCAGCTTGCTACACTTTTGACAAATCTTTCTGTCCTGCAGTTAAGCCTCATGCTTGTTCCACCTGCAGCATGCTAAAACAGAATGAGCAGAGAGATGCAAATTGCCAAAATCAAAAAGGTCAAAAGAACGGCAGGTTCAGATGCAGTTTTTGGAAATGAGCATAATTGTTAGGGTTCAGAGCTGGCACTGAGCAGAAAAGTTGGCTTCTGACTTGGGAGGTCACTCAAAGTCTTGGTTTGGATTGTCCAATTTATCCTGAGAAAGCATGCCTGAATGTTTCTGTGTGAGGCCAAAACCAGAAAGTATGTAAGTATCCCAACTATAAAAAAATCAAGCAATTGACCCAACCACCAATTACTGCAGGATCCAGATAATCTCCACATACGCAGAGGAGAACTTTGGGGCTCTTTGAAAGAGACAGTCCTGCCTTGTTGAATTCAGTTGCCAAAAAAATCCAAATCCAAATCCAGATATGATTTTACCCTATATTATATTCTTGCCAGTGTGGAGATTTTTGGTTATAGATAAGGATCACCCAGGGTTTATGTCGAAGTTTATTTTGTAGTAAGCCCGTAGCAGCAATTAAAGTTCCAAAACAGTTTTCACATACTAGTAATTTAAAGAAAAGTACATCTCTGAAGATGTAATTTTCCATTTTTGATCTTCATCCAAAGATATTCTTTAACTTTGAGCAAATTCCTGTCAAACAGTTATAATTGTATGAAAAAAGATACTTTTGCAGATGTGAAAAGAGATGACTACTGACTTTTTCCTTTCTCTTCTACAAGATAAGCCAAAAGAGCTGACAGCTGAAGACTGGTACATAAATAACCACTCAGGATCTCATTCATAAATGCACTGGAAAAGAATGAAATTGTAAAGCCTGAAAGCTAGGCAATAAGAATGTATAGTAAAAAATGGCAATAAGTTATTCTGATATCACAGTATCACAGTATCACCAGGGTTGGAAGAGACCACATAGATCATCAAGTCCAACCCTTTACTGCAGAGCTCAAGGCTAGACCATGGCACCAAGTGCCACGTCCAATCCTGCATTGAACAGCTCCAGGGACAGTGACTCCACCACTTCTCCGGGCAGCCCATTCCAGTATCTTTCAAGTCCTAACCTGCTTCCTAAACCATAGCTGAAATAGCAAAGCTAACATATGTTGGACTGTGGCTCAGCTTTAGCATAGACATCAGAGCACAAATGATTTCAGCCTACAGTGCAAAAGTTGTAGCCAAATACTGTATTACAAATCTTCATTTTAGAATTATGTCAAGCAACCTAAAAAAAAAATTGTCCTGACACAAGGTAAGCTATGCATTAAATAATTATTCTTTATATAGAATTGCTCTATGTGTTACTCTAATACAATTAATTCCCTTTTCTCGGGTTTGATTTTGGAAGGGTGAGTGGGTTCCTTAACGTGCTTTGTTAAAGGACTGCAGAGGTCTTCATAGGATGTCAAATATACTGCGGAAAAGAAATCCTTGATCCAGCCTACCACCCTGCTGACCTTCTATCCTCATCACTCCCCACAAAAATTCGTTGGACTCATGCAAAGTGAAAATAATGGATGCAATTTCCAAGAAGTCAATAAAGATCTTTGCCAGGATCATTAATTATAAATGAAAAATAAATTAACAATTCCTTCATGCCTAACAGAATGAAGTTCTCAAATAAGTAATTCTAATATTTGGCTTTATTGTGAAATTTCCATTAAATGCCATCATATTTACAAACTATCATTGATTTTAATATTTTACATTTTCTGTATCTTAATGACTGTCAGAGCAAGTACAGCTCTATTATCTGCTGAATGATATTATAGTGCACTATCTAGTTGTGGGTGGGTTTTTTTCTGGTTTGATTTTGTGTATATTGAAGCAAGACAGTGCTTTATGTACAGCTTTTCATGCTTTTTAGTAAAAAACAGAATGCACTTGGTGTTGGTGGGGTTTTTGCCTCCTTATGCTTGCAGAAATTATTCTCTACAAAGCCTGAACAAGGATCCCATAGTGGATGCTAGCAAAGTGTCATTAACAATATCCATTTGTCTCATCTGAGAATCGTATTTTAGGATCAGAGAGATGGCAATGGTTATGGAAGGTATACTAAAAAGAAAACTTCTCCATCTCTGGTGGAGGCCTTAATGAATAGATGAAGTGGGAAAACTCTTATCTTTGTGATTATGGTCAGACCTGCTATAACACGGGACACAGAAAGAAAAAGATACTGATATGTATTGCTGTGGCTTCTAGAAAAGCCAAATAATGTGGGTACCGATTGTTTACTGGACAGCTCTACTTTAGCAGTAGAGAGCCCTGACCCTCATTCATTCCCCTGTTTAATATTAAGTAGACCTTAGCAAAGGCAGAAGTCTGAAAAAAAACCAAGGACATAAAACCTCAATTTCCACAAGCTACTTACCTCTTATTGGAATTTTTCTTTTTGATTTCCATAATTTTAACAGTACAGGACCAATCCTTAAAAGCTTGGCTTTACTGAGACTACACCCAACCTTGAAGTTAAGCATTAAGATCCAGATCTTGGTAGGTATTTACATGTTTAATTATTTTCCTGGATCAGAACTAGCCCGTAAAGACATGTTCCAAATTCTTGGTCATAAAAGCATGACAGTTCCTCGATACTTCTCTCCGTCACAGGCAGACTGCCAATTGGACAGCTTCTTTGCCTCAAAATTTCCAGAACACCATGTATTAGGCTGGCATAAGGAACCAGCCACTGAATTGAGATCATATAGTAGATACAGTCATGATGTTTTCTTTTGGTGGTATAACCTTCTGGAATGCACTGTAGCACTTAGAAAAACCCTGTCTTCCTCAGAGTGTTATATCCTCGGTCTTCATGTCAATAGTTTTTTAATTTACACTAAAAAAAAAAGAACAATTTGTCTAAAAATAATTATAAAAAGGCATCTATTCTGATAAGGAGTCTGACTTCGGTAGGTCTTGGGAAGTATTTTTTTTCTTATGCAGGCTACCAGACTCTCCCTTTTAGCAGCGTTTCCTTTGGCACCTATTTAATCCTAGCAGAGGATTTCAATGTGTCGCCTTTCTTTTTTGTCTCTTTAAATACATTGCTTAATTCTATCAACAGAGGTCACTGCAGCTCTTTTTCTATTTAATGAAAGCATGCTTCTTCCAACAGATAATGCAGAATTAATGCTCTCTTCTAGCAGAGTTTTAGTGCATCCGTTGGAGAATAGTACAGGAAAATTTACACATAGCGGGAGGCTGGAAAAAAGAGAACTCTTCTGAACTTTGGAACTTAACCTAATTCAAGCTTGTTTATAATGATGTGCTGAGCTTTGCCACTGTATCTGTCTTTCTTTTCATTACCTGGGAACAGGATCTGTAAATCTAGTCTTGGCACCAGCTGTTATATCTGCTCTACAATGCTTGGTAAATCAGTATCAGATGTTTGTGCATTAGCGAAAAATAGAAAAAAAAAATCTGAACGAGCTCCTTCAAATTGCTAAGACTTAATTAACAAATTTGTCAGCAGTTATCACTTTCGTTTGAATCTGTTTGCATACTTATGAAAATGATGGGGAAAGATTTTGGGCTATTTATCATTAAGAGGAATTCAAGCCAAATGGTCCATCTGAGCCAGCAGTAGTAACATGAGCTTTGCAATTCTCTATTGCTAAACCCATGGCAGCAGATTGAACCAGATAAGCTTGCAGACAGAATCCTTTAGAAATAAGAAGATTATAGGAGTTGTATACAGTGAGACATTGCTTATATATATATATGTAACTTTTTATGTGTGTATGCAGAAGTAGCTTAGTTTATTGAGGAAGAAGATTTCTCTCCCAAGTTAATCACAATGCCCAGCTTTGAAAAGATGCTTTACTTTCATAGATGCCAAAATCACCTGAAGGATCAAGAGAGCAGAGTTCTGCTAGAGACTCAGTAAGCAGTGTTTAGATGTTCACAGTGAAGGTGTCTACATGTGGAGTAGATGCCTGAGTTTCCAACGGAGTCAGTGGAAGCTGAACTGTTCATCATATCACTGCAAAGCAGCCATACACACGTTCAAGTGATTTATGCCCTGTGTCACTGGCTGCCTTGTGCAGATGCTCACCAACTCCAGCCCTCCGGGTGCAGTTCAGCTGATGTAAAGGCACTCCAAAGGGTCTCTTGTCTGTGGATGCTGATCCAGGGACAAAATTGGTTTTTTGTGGGCTTTTTTGGTGGTTTGGTTGTTTTGTTTAGTTGGTTTGGGATTTTTTGTTTGGTTGTTTTTTTGGGGGTTTTGTTTTTTGTTATTGTGAGAGCTGGATGAACAGTTTCAGCCTACTGTTTTGTTCCTTTCTCTAGGTTTCAGTCACCTGAAAGCCTAAAGGAAGTAAAAGCAGCATTGGAGTCAAGGGACAACAGTCTTGTATTCTGTTCCTGGCAATGTTCCTGTGTTAACGTGTACACAGGACTCCTTTGCTTTGTGCAAGTTTCTCCACCTTTTAGGTGCGGTTTAAGCACTGGTATAGTTCTCAGGATGCCCTGCCTCTGAAATGTCTGTGCCTTGTGTTCACACTGCACCTCGAGGATACTGTACACCACTGTAAGTACTATCAATGCTCATCGTAAAATAACATTGAAGATAGCTGTATTTGGCCAGTTGACTTTCATTCATATAGTGTTTTTTCACCCAGTGCAGATTTCTTTGATGAGATATCTACCCTTAAATAAAAGCATGAATAAAGGTAGCTAGAGAACCATATACAGGTTTTTAAGGAAGATTTTCAAGGAAGTGGAAGCCTTTTACTTTGACATTTGTGAATGACTCACTACTTTCACCCCTAATCACTGTTGATAATACAGTAGAGCAAGGAGCAAATGGCATTAGGCCTAGTACCACCTAATGAGTCTAAATGAATAACTGACATACAGGCCAGCAAAGAAACCAGTTTAACTTCAAGCTTGTTTTACGATAACTTTGTATTTAGTGGAACAATTTACTGATGGGAAATCACTGAGGAGATGTTTAGTGATCTGAGCTGTGTCTGCATGTGTAAAAGTGATGTTGCAGATGGGTAACACCTAAGCCTCCAGCTCACTGTGGCTACTTCTTTTACCCTGTCTTGCTCCCACAGAGACAGTAGAAAAAAATATGAGAGAGGTGGTGGAGGCCCCGTTCAAGGTCAGGCTTGATGGGGCTCTGAGCAACCTGATCTAGCTGGCGGATGTTCCTGCTTGCTGCAAGGGAGCTGGAATAGAAGTTCTCTAGAAGGCCCTTCCAACTTTTGATTCCTTGATTCTATGATTCCATGTTTAGCTTGGGTGTCTACTCATGACTGCCCTCTACTGGTGTGGCTGCAATCTGCCTTTCCAACAAAACCTCTGAAAATCAGAGCTCGACATTGTTTTCTTCAGTCATTTCTTACAATTGAAATGTAGAAGGAACTTGATTTTTTTCCAGGAGGAAGACTGGACTAGAAACAAAGAAGAATCAATATGAACTTTTGAAATGTCATATCTATGAAACCAAGGCAGAGAAGAAAGAGTTTCACCTGTGATTAAGATTGAGACAGATTCTCAAAAGGAAGTAAATTAGGCAGCTTAGCTCAATAGATTTCCAGTCCTCATAACTAATTTGCATTACTCATGTTACCTTACACCTTTAATTTTAAGGTTCTTAAGTACAGTGAGTTTGGCAAAACAACAAAGGTAATTGTCCTACCTAAAAAGCAAACAAAATATAAAGATAAGGTAATCTGGTTTTCTACTCTCAGTGTTTGTGTTTTATTCACATATGTATATAGAACATTAGAAAAAGTATGCATGAAGAAAGTAAGCTTGGAAATACTTGCTATATTTTCCAGTTTCCTGTAGGCTTTTAGATAGTAGGGAGTTTGGGGCTCTGATAGCTGCAGGAAAAACCTTAAAAGTGTCAATTCTCAAAACTGCCATACCATCAAGAAAATTAGAATAATTTTGCAGTCTTCTGTTATGTTGAAGTGAAGTTTGTCAGCCATAGGAATTTATGGATTTCCTCTGCAGGTATTTGCAGTCTGTCTTTCTCTGACTACCTTGTTCATAAAAATCTATTAGGTTGTCATAGAATCATAGAATCAGCCAGGTTGGAAGAGACCTCCAGGATCATCCAGGCCAACCTAGCACCCAGCCCTAGCCAGTCAACTAGACCATGGCACTAAGTGCCTCATCCAGTCTCCTCTTGAACACCATCAGGGACAGTGACTCCACCACCTCCCTGGACAGCCCATTCCAATGCCAATCACTCTCTCTGCCAACAACTTCCTCCTAACATCCAGCCTGTGGTAAAGATTATGTTAACTTCTCTACCAGTGTCTCCAGCCTGAAACCCTGGCCTACCTTTCTGAATCTCATATAACCCTCCTTTATTGTTCTAAACACATCTAAATTTTCATCTGGGCCTACTTTCTTGGCCCCCACACAGAGCAGTAAATCAGTGCATCTAGGCCTTGTGCCAGGGCTTTCACTCTACAGCTTTTCCCCTCTGGCTTGGATGGACACATACTTGCTCCATTCACTTGAGGTGAATTCCCTTAGAATGGCACACAAACTGCTTTTAGATCCTTCATAGCATCCTTCTCTGTTCTGCTCACTAGCATTATCACATAGACAGGACATTGTTCCCCCAGGTGGCATGCAAACAGCAGCAGCAGCCCTGACTACGTAGCTGCAGACATTCCCAGTGGGCACTATTCAATCTGGAAGAGAGACTATGGCAATGCCTTCTTTTAGTGTAGTCTATTTAATAGTATTTCTGGATGTCACAGTTTGGGCACTCCCTGCACTAGCTGCCATCATGTACTGACTGCTGGCTCTCCCCTTGATGCTGTATCCTTGATGGCAAGCTCTCTGAAGAAGAGATTCTCCTTTTACTACACATTCCTAGTTTCCTGTGATGTTAATTGAAAAGTGATAGCTGCAATAAGAACAGAGGATCTAACAGTTAATCACACTGTGCAATAAATATGAAAGTATTGTCAGTTGCTCACAATGTACTACCGACCTTGGTAATTCCCTCCCTTTTTTCTGCAGCATTGTGTTTGTCCATTGTTGCTTTTGCTATGACAACATTTTCTGATCATGACTGTGCTTATTATTGCCTTACATTTCTCACTGATACCAAGGTCTGTTCCAGTGTCTCCTATTTTCTTTGCCGTACAGACTATTCATTATTATTCCTTCCTGAAACTCACCTGTCCTGCACTATCCTCCTGCCCTAAGGAAATAGTCTTAATTCTTTGAGTGTTTTTCCTCTCTGTATCTTGAATAATGATTATTCACTTGCTGGCAGGATTTTCTTATGCCAGTTCACTTTATTTATATCCAAGTACAATTTAAGTTCCTGGGGACTGAGTGGCTGGAGAGCAGCCAGGAGGAAAGGGACCTGGAGGTACTGATAGATAGTAAGCTGAAGATGAGCCAGCAGTGTGCCCAGGTGGCCAAGAGAGCCAATGGCATCCTGGCCTGTATCAGGAACAGTGTGGCCAGTAGGACAAGGGAGGTTATTCTTCCCCTGTACTCAGCACTGGTCAGGCCACACCTTGAGTACTGTGTCCAGTTCTGGGCCCCTCAATTCAAGAGAGATGTTGAGGTGCTGGAACATGTCCAGAGAAGGGTGACAAAGCTGGTGAGGGGCCTGGAGCACAAATCCTATGAGGAGAGGTTGAGGAAGCTGGGCCTGTTTAGCCTGGAGAAGAGGAGGCTCGGGGGTGATCTTACTACTGTCTACAACTACCTGAAGGGGCATTGTAGCCAGGTGGGGGGTGGCCTCTTCTCCCACGTAACCAGCAATAGAACAAGGGGACACAGTCTCAAGTTGTGCCAGGGTAGGTATAGGCTGGATATTAGGAAGAAGTTCTTCACAGAGAGAGTGATTTCCCATTGGAATGGGCTGCCCAGGGAGGTGGTGGAGGCACCGTCCCTGGGGGTCTTCAAGAAAAGACTGGATGAGGCACTTAGTGCCATGGTCTAGTTGATTGATTAGGGCTGGGTGATAGGTTGGACTGGATGATCTTGGAGGTCTCTTCCAACCTGGTTGATTCTATGATTCTATGATTCTATGAATAAATAGCACTGTACCTGCCTGGAAAAAAAAATCCTGAATTAACTTACCTTTGCAAATGATCAGCAAAAGTTTTGTGTAGTGACCTGGGTTAAGGTGTTTAAGAATGCCCCCACACCCGAGAACTTAAATCCATCAGTGGCAGATTTAAAAATCATGCTCTAAATCACTTCCATTTTCCCTATGGACTTGGCCTAAGAGCCTATAGTTCCTTGTAATGAAACACAGCTGTAGTTACTACTATTTAAAATATAACCTTTGTGCTTCTTTAAAGAAACCTCTTTAGTGTACAAGTATGAAATACCTATGAAAACAAATAAAACAGTGTGACTTTATGTATTTGAATGTATTTTGCACAGGCATCTGCCCCATTGCTTGTTGGCTGATGGCCAGCAAAACCATTAACAGCAAATAACAGCAGTGAAGGAAATTTTCTTGCAGTTCCATTTTCTAATGACTAGGAAAGAAAACTAAAAATAGACTTTACAAGTTCGGGGGACAAACTACAAAAGCTGGGAGAGCTCTATTAAATCTTAGATCCCCTATGGCTTTAACTCCCTAAAGATTTGGCTCGGTGTTTTGTCAGAGGGAAAATTGGAATGAAGCAAAAGCCAGAGATTTAAATCTCCAGCTATGCATTAGTTTTATTTGTATTCTAGAAAGACTTCATTATTTTTCTTCGGTTCTAATTCAGATGTTCATTAGAAAGTGAATGTTTTTCTCCCTGAGTACAATGCACAATTATATAAATGCACCATAACTTTTATAATGTTTAATAAAGAAATTCTGAGACAATTTTAAGTGTGCCTGTCAAGCAATCTGTCTGCAGAGGCCCCTCTCTTCCATGATATATGTCTAGTTTCTTTCCATGTCATCCCATATGTTCCATTACTCTTCCCCATCTCACATGGTTTGCATCTATTTCTCCCAGACAACCTGTTCATTCAATCTTCTTAAAGAGGAAGAGCTGAATTTGCAGCTCGCAGTAATGCCACTGTTTAATCTCTCTCCTCAGCATTCATCTGAAGATGAGACACTATCACTTCTTTACCCTCCTCTCAGATTTCCACTTTCTCTTAGTCACTGTCCCCACAAATTGTCCCCAGACTCTTCAACATAGCAGCAGATCCCCTATCTCCATCACCCTGCTCGATGCACCTATGTCAGCTCCATGGCCTAAGGACCACACCACGAGTGCTGATTTTGCCCTTAAATTTCATATGGAACCTTGGTAGCCATATCTGATTGCCAGCCTTTTAAGACCTTACTTTGTATGACAACTCATTTTCTTAAAACAATGTTTTCTTTGAGTCTTTGTCCTGAAGTATCGTATACTCCAAAATTCCTCTCCCTCTGTGGTTTGAATGGGGGAGGAAAGGCACGAAAAACCTGGTACTCCCCCTCCCCGCCCTGTAGGCATGAAGGGGGGGAGCAAAGGGCCCTTCTGGCATGAGGGGTGCTCCATGCATCGGGCTGGGGATTGGCTGTGGTCTTCGCACCTAGGCAGTGGTAACTCTGCTCTTCGTCTAGGAAGAGTATAAATATTGGGGTACTTCCCACCTTGGGGTTCTCGACTTAGAATTCTCCCCTGCCTGGATAGCTCCTGCAGAAAGAGTCCCCTGGCGCTCCGAAGGACAAGCTTCTGAGGAGCAGGAGCATCCCTGCTTTGGACAGCTTCCACCATAAGCACCCCCTTTATGCAGCTTGATAGGCCTTAGAGAGCAAGCGGACAAGCATCTGGACCACTCTTTCTTTCAGCCAGCCTGACTCATCTGTGAGTAAACTTTTGGCTCAGCCTGATTAATAGTGGGGAATTCTGTGTTTAGTAGCTTAGCCTTTTCCAACATCTGACTTCCAAAATAGTCAAATCTACCTATGGTATCCTTGTAGATCTTCTCAATCTAACTGAATCTGCTAATTAGAACTGAGCTAATTTCTGTGTGTAGTTTCGGGGGCGCTTTTTCAGGGAAATGAAATAACTCTTTTTCTATATATTCCTGACTCGGCCACATTAATTCCCTGCCTCCACAGCAGTCTTACATCTCAGCATAACTTGCTAAGGGATTGAGATCCAGCACAAGGCTTTTTTTATAAAATACTATGTAGAGCACTTAGTCTTTTGGTGGAGCCAAGTTTATTTGTTGATTGTCAGGTACAGAGCTGTATTTCATTGCTTATTCAGTGCCAGTACAAAAGCCTACCCTCATTTAATAATGTGCCACTGCTCTCATAATAGGAAGTTGTATAATTTCTCTGGCACAATAAGGAAATGCAAACATGACATGAGTTTCATAAAGATTTGTACAATTTCAGTACTGATGATTTATTATGACATGCTAAATGTAAAAGCTGCAAACACAAGAAAAGAGAGGGAAGGACTTTCTCCCCCCCACACTTTGGAGCCACTTTTCAAATTTGTTAGTTTAGATGCTACTTGTCCTGCATAGGATAATTCATTGTAAGAAATATGAAATTATAACTTGGACTTAATTCTTTTTTCCTAGACCAGGTCATACAAGGAGAAGCATAAAATCATTACTATCTCTAATTCTTACATCTCTGAGTCTTATGTGTCCCGGGTTGGGGGAGGTGCCCCCCGGGGAGAAGTCGACTCAGCACAACACAAAACCCATCCTTTTTGAAAGTTAGGGAAAGATGAAATTGTATTTTCTTATAATATAAGTATAACAATGTAAAGAGAAATAATAACTAGAGAAGGAAGGAAGGGGAAAAAAAAACAATACAATAACCTTAAGGGAGATGGGGAAGGGGTCAAGCGGCGGCGAAGCAGCAGAAGCAGCAGTAGCCAAAACAGCAGCCGGGGAAGATAGGCGAAGCTGCAGCAGCAGAAGCCAGCGGGAGAAGGGGGAGAACAAACTGTGCTTCTAGACATTAAGTTCTTGATGCTCCAATGAAATTATATTAATTTATCTATTGTTGCCATTTATGTGGCCTATCCCTGGAATGTTCATCTCTCCCCTATGTCTGAGCTAGAGGATCAGCTCAAACAGCCACATTATGGTAGCATTTACAGTCTCCAAGTCTGGCAGCTAAGCCCAATTGAGTGGAGAAGAGAGAGGGAAACTTGAAGAAATCACAAATGAACTTCATTCATTTCTCATTTGTGAATATTAGTGTAGCTGTAAGGGTATGTTTCTGGACTTCTGGACTCATACTATACCCTTAGATAAACCAGCTCACCTACAATTTCAAGACACAGGTGACAGTGGCAATGCTGCTTTCATTTTGCAGAAAAGAGCTCCATCAGAGGCAGAGGTATCTAGGATTTCAGAGTTTATCCAAAATGACTCAAGACCATAGCTTCTTGCTTCTACCACTAGGGAGATCAGCTGTTAAGACTGGAGAATGAGTGCACAGATACATTTGGAAGGGAGCTCAGCAGGCATGTTGGGAGGGAGGTCACAGACTCCAGCATGTGTCCTGCTTATTTCTGCTCTTTTGTTAGCAAATGCTTCCCTTTACAACACATAAGAAAACACTCAGCAAGACGTGAAAAAAGCACTGGAAGCGAAACACTCTTTCCTGCCAGCCAGCAGGAAGCTACGTAGTTAAGCTTCCCTTACCTTCTACACCACTTCATTGCTTCTTATCTGCAGTGTTGTTTCATACTCAGTGTGAAGAGTGGTTCAGCACATTGGCAAAGTGGGCATGGGGAATGGAGGTTAGATGTTCTGCAGTGAAGCCTCCCACTTGCAGAAACGTAAGAATATTGTACACATTCTCACTGTCCCATGCTTGCAAATAAAAGGCTTCCTGAGAGCAACCCCTGTCTGAAGAGTCCTCTGGATTTGTACCTACAAGGATGCATCCTTTATTAATCTGAAACAACTGTAGGTCTGGTGATAGCTGCCTACATGTTGAAGCTGGTTGAAGTATCAGGAGTTACAGACCATTGCAGCAACTGAATTATTACTTCCGCAAAACCTGAGATGGCAAGATTCCAAGCTGCTAGAAATATTCACTACAAATCCTTTTGACTTAAGTACTTGTTTAGGCATTTTCAGTGACATTTAGGTACCCTAAAAATGCCTTTCCTTTTTTCACCTCTTTCCTGGAATATCTAAAGTACTCTGAGGTCAAAAGCACCAAGCTAGTTGGAGTTACCAATCTGGGCACTCATGTGCCAAACATGTCCTTCAGTGTTTTTTTTCTTCTGGATGCAGGCCCTAGTGAAGAACAGAGGAAGGCAATGTAAACTTCCATCTGTAGCATTGTGTGTGCCTAACTACATGTCCAAACCTTTATGAAGATTAGGTTCCACTCTTTCCTGCAGTGTTTTATTGAAAAGAAAACTTAGTATAAACATAAGAATGTGAGTTTTCCCCAGGCTACAAAGTATGCTTTCAGTGTACCTTGATAGAGCACTTGAATGTGATACGAGAAAAAGTGCACAGATCTCAGAAGGAAGATTGTGGTTTGGTTCATGTAAGAGCTTTGTTATTTTCTCTGGAGCAGTGCACAAAGGACCCTAGGGATGCAAACACTGCCCTTCTCAGCTCCTCATATAGCTAATGGCCTGCCTGGTGCCATTGCTTCTGTCTCCTCTTCTGACTCATAACTCTCTACTTCTCCCACAGTGAATCAAGACTTTGGCATCAGAACTAGATTGTCTGCTTTGGTGAAATGATGATGGTTGCTTGAATTTCTTCAACCTAATGGATTGGCTGTGCCTGCTCATCTGTCCAAGCATATCATTGGAATCAGCTCTTCACAGAATCACAGAATGTTAGAGGTTGGAAGGGAACTCTAGAGATAATTAAGTCCAACCCCCCGACAAAGCAAGATCACCTGTGACAGGCCACACAGAAACACATCCAGGTTGGATTTGAAAGCCCAAGAAGGAGACTGCATAAACTCTCTGGGCAGCCTGTTCCAGTGGTCTGTCACCTTCACAGTACAGAAGTTTGTCTTGATGTTGATGCAGAATTTCTTGTGTTGTAGCTTATATCCATTATTCCTTGTCCTATTACTGGGTGCACTAAAAAGAGTCTGTCCCCTTCCTCTTGACACCCACCCCTCAGGTATTTTTAGACATTAGTATTAACCCCTCTCAGCCTTCTGGTCTCAGGACTAAACAGTCCCAGTTCTCTCAGTCTTTCTTCATATGAAGACTTCTAACTCATAATCCTCTACTTCTCCCACAGTGAATTTAGACTTTGGTGTCAAAGCTAGATTGTCTGCTTTGGTAAAATGATGCTGGTTGCTTGCATTTCTTCTTTGACCTGATGGATTGGGTGGGCCTGCTCGCCTGTCCAAGCGTACCATTGGAACCAGCTCTTTCTGGCAATGCTTTGCTTCGAGTGGATGTATTTGGGGCTGGGGTCTGGACGTTACTGGAACTGCAGCATTAGAGCCACTTCTGTGGTGATCTGATGGATAATAGACAAATCATTCAGATTTTGACAAAGAGAAAAGAGAATCACTATGTGTTGTCAAGGACAGTTAAAGGGTATTCAATAAAATACAACATTACAGCTTTAAAGCCTAGGACTGAAGCGTTTCAAATCACTGCCATAGAATAAGAGAGCAGGCAAGAACTGCAAATAACCCTATTTTTTACATTTGATCCCAAAGCTGGTGATGAAAAGATTTTACTGATCTTGCCTCTACCCTGAAATCTCAGTGAACAGGCACAACCAGCTATCTTTTAGTGCAGAACAGAGCTGCTCAGTGCCTTCACAGTGCAAGACTGCTCCTTTACATAGCTTGCTTTCTTTTTGTTCTGTTTTGTTGTTTTGATTTTTTAATACCACAAATACACCAAATACCATGGTTGGAAAGCATTGTGAAATTCACAGCAGAAGACAAAAAAAAGGAGCTAAGGCAAAAACTGTCGTACCATCAAAAATCAAGTTTACCAGGCACTTGTCTGGTGCCTAATGATAACTGAGATGAAAACAGTTTCACCTGAAACCTGGAGTTTGACTCTAGGGCGCATTGATTACGTTGGGTGTGTCACACCTGCTCCTACCAGCTTTCTTTGCTACAAGTACACAATAAAAAATTGCCAGCAATAGGCCAATAACTGTTTTTTTTTTTTTCATTCTGCTGAGTTTATAGAACACACTTTTTCACTTTCCTTAAATCCACTTGCAGTCTGGCTATGCACTGGCCAGTTAGCCAATTTAAGAAACAGCTTGTAACAAGGTAGGAGGTTTTGTGAGATAAACACAAAGGTCTATGAATACTAAAATTAAACTCTATTCTGATGTAGTTAAAGCACACGTGTATTAGCTATTGTCACACAGTCAAAATTTATCAAGCTATTGCCACATGATAACTATGCTGTTATTTTAAGCTAATACTTCACAGTTGGCACAAAGTAAGAATGAGTGCATCAGCACTTACCTCTACCAAACAGACATAGATTTCCTTAACAGTAGGACCTGCTTCTTGCAGGTCATGTGAGCAAACATACCACACCAGAAGCAATCAAGTAGGATAGGCTTTCTTAGATTTGAAGGGCTTTCACCTAGCCCTTTGTGAGCATCACAGCTACAAAGTATGTGTGATATGTACTATCAAAGAAAAAAATCATTTATATGAGTGGCAGAAAGAGCTGTTAAATGGTTTTATGGTTTATGATCATTCCTGAATGCATGGTTATGACTTTTTGAACATGTAATGTATAATAGCTAAAACAAACTTGCTGGAGGATGCTTCCTCCAGGAGGGCTTCCAGGCATTTATATTGTCTCTGTAAATGCATATGTGCATATATGATGCACGTTCTGATTTCCTATGTACTGAGTATTCTCAGTGCCCAAATGCAATTCATCTCATTCTTAAAAAGTTTATGGGAGGAATTTAGGACAACTTCCTCCTGCTGCAGACATTTAAAGTGGTATGAATGCTACACAATAGGCCTAAGTCAGGGTGAGAAGCTGGACCAATAAGTTTAATTATTTGTATAGATCACAAGGCAGGGTTCAAATTCATGTCTAGTTATTAGTAAAAAAGTCCTTGCATTCATGCTTCAGGATTTTTCTCTCTCCACTGAAATGATATGCCTGTCTGTAGTAGTACTTCATCCCCTGAAAGTCCCTGAAAGGCATTTAGGTCTGAGGCTGCTGTGTAGAGTAATTTGAGTCTCTCAGAAAGACATCAAGTCCTGACAAATGGAACAGAAAAGAATCAGGCGCATGGAAAAAAAATTAAATCCCCTTAAGTAAGTTTTCTCTTACTGTCTGAACAGAGGCTAGAGATTTCTGTGCTCCTGCCATTGTGTGTGTGTCCAGCCCCAAAGCAATGTTTTACCTACACAGATATCTTTCACTTTGTTCTCTTTCACAGTAAGACAGGAAGGGAAGGAAAAATAAATATTGTACCTGTAGGAAAAAAAAAAAGTCTTGTTGTCTGAGCATTTTATACAAAGTTAAAACGTTTGGTTTCAATGGCAAACCTAATTTTGACATAAATGAAAATCACTTTTTCTAAGGAACACAAATGCCTTTCAGATTCACATAAAGAAACTCAGATAGGAGTCAAGGAGATTACAAATAGAGACAATGATGAACATTCCAGTGTCCTAAATTCCATGTTTCTCTCTTAGCTGTTTTGCTATGTTTTCTTGAGCAAGTCAGTGTTGCCACACCCTCTGCCCTGTCTCCTTCAAGTGTGAGGATGGCTACTAGTCAAGTTGTAGTCTGGATTCAGTACCAAAGAGACATGTTTTCATATCTCTGTGTCTGTGTATGAGGCAAGGGGAGACCAGGGGATCCAGGAGCCTGCTACAGGAAAGAGTGTCTGTCCATGGCCAGCTACTGAAGGAACCTACAGTGTATGGGTGGGGTAGAAGAGCATCTGTGCATGTGTGTGTGTGTGTATGTAAGTCAGAGTATTAACAGCTGCCACGGGGCTGTGTCCCCAGGAATTCATATGCCTGACTAACAGGCTATTGTTCTGATCAGCCAGAGAGCGGGCCCGCATGAGACTGTCAGTGCTGTTTGTGTGAGCAGGAACACCTGCTCAGCTTCACTACCAGCAGGGCCTGGGGTCATGGAGCTGTGGCAACTTCACCACCACTGGGCTTATGGGCTCGGCAGCTCCTAATGAGTTTGTGTGCAATGGTGCCTGTGGAGTTGCAGGGAAAACATACATGGCTTACATGGATGTTCTCATGGCTAGGTCAAACTGCTGGGATCACAGGAATATTTGTGCAAGAGGGAAAAAGAGAAAACTGGGCGGAGCTGGAATGAGATTGAAACTACTGCAGTAATGACCATATAAACAACACAGATAGAAACGATAGGAGAGAAGGGCGTAGCTCGTTTAAAGAGGCCAGGGACTTCCATGAGAGTATTCATTTAGTACTGTTAAATCTACTGAACAACTGGCCAAGTTTCGTTCACTGCAGGAGTAGGATACAGAATAATGCACTTTCATTACCTGTAAAAGTAACATGCCTGGCCTTTCGTCTAGCATGCTGGCTGGGGCCCTGAGGCAAAGAGAGGTAGCGTACTTCTGTGCTGCTAGCCTGTGTACGAGACAGAAATGTGTTCAGTACTCGTGACTGCCTCTCCAGTTTGCACTTATTTGGTGAAACAGTAAGGAGAGATGGTTATATGCTTTTTTCTGTTGTGCTTTTGCACCTTTACAGCCAAATTTAGAGAGATGATAATAAGACTAAATCCTTGGCTTGGATGGTTGAGTTCCACTGAAAATGTCTGTCTGATGTAACAGTCCAAGTTGGGATTTTTTTTACGGTCAGTAGAAAAAATATATTCTTCTAAGATTATTTTTTTCAACTTTAAAGACACTATATCCAGCAAGAATTTCAACTTTAAAGACATTTAATATATGCAGCAAGAACTTATTTCTGTTCCTTAACTCTGATTATCTAATCTGTAAATGCCTATGCTATCCAATGCCTATGTTTGGTCAGACAAATCTTACTGATCAAGAGCCCAAACTGTCAATGTAAATTGTCAAGGGCTTTGCATCAGGCCTTTTGTGAATCCACAAATTCACACAGCTGTTAAATACTGTTTTGCACATGATGCAAGAATGCAAGTTCCTTTTTTTTTTTACTACTTACAGCATAGTGGCTGATTTCTGACCAAAGTATAAATGTAGGGCAGAAAAATATTCCTGTCCACATGCTAAGTGAAGCTCTTTCTTCTTAGGTGCTGTATGAGGATACTGAGCAAAGTATCCATTTTAATTATTGACAAAATCCAATAAAACTTGGTGTCTCTTTCCTTATTTACACAGAAGCAGAGGTATTTTTCACGTTAATAGTAGTATACATACAACAGGTGCCGGTCTACCCCAAGGTAAGCTGTTTCCCTTCCTGCAGCTCTGCCGCAGGCTGTGCTGCCGACGGATGAGGATTTCTTGGGCTTGTTTCTCATTTGTGTTGGTAGGCAGGGTGTGGCGGTTGTATGCCGGTGCCTGAAACAGAAAATGTACCCAGTTGGTTCTCTTTGCACTTGCCCCAGATCAGCCACAGACTCACCACAGCTGTCTTTGTTATCACATGATAAAATGCACTCTTGCACTAACTGCACTGCTGCAGAGCAAGAAGGGAGGAAGCACGAACATAGCTGTAAGTCTCCGACCTCAAGGGCTACATTTTGATGCCATTTTTGGTAGAATTATGCCCGCTCAAAGTGTTCTATAAAAATACACTCACTTGCACAAGGCTGTTAACTTCTCTGGGCTTGTCCTCCTTTTGTCAGCCCTGTTCTAATCTTACCATTCAGAGTTACAGATCTAAGGCAGATTCTAAGGAAGGGACACCTGGTTAACCCACCTCAGAGCCTTGTCCTACATAATACTGAGCAAGTTGCAGATATGTCCAGGAGCAAGAGACTATATTAAATAAAGTACATGTCCATAATGGGACGCACAGCTGAATTGCTTTTCCATACACAGACAAACTGCACCTTCATATTGCCCTAAAAATGCATCTTTCAGGACAAGCATTTTAATTTATTGCACGTATTTTCCTTAATGAGAAAGTTTCACTGAAGTTTATAAACTCTTTTAAAAAGCAGACTCTAATCTCATTTGTAAAGCTGGTCTAGTGAGCCAGAGCAGTAGCAGGCCTGCAAAGCTGGAAGTGAAGTATTAGAAGAGGCTTTATTTTACCCATCTCTCATTTCCAAAAGCACACAGTTCTCAGTACTGCATAGGAAGTGACTGGCACAAATAGTCATTACTGTAATTGATTTTGAACAGAGAAAAGTTAATTTCACTAATCTAAGAGGCAGCCATATATGCATATTGTCGCCAGTAAGATAAGAAATTAATACCATAAGGATAATTGGCCATGGCAAATCAAACAATATTAGGAATGAATATCACATTAATAATGACACATTTAAATCAGGAGGGTCTAACACTTTCTAGCAAACCTATTACACAAGGCAGCCCCATTTATCTGCATAATGTCAAGGTTACTGTAATATATCTTCTACCATGTATTGCTGAGGAGAACACTCAGTTGTATATTCTGGCCCAAGAATCAGATCAAGTAGGTATTATACACTGGGCTGCATCAGAATTAAGACAAAGTTCTACAAAGCAAATCCCTGCTGAGGCATTATCCCCCCTGTTTTAGAGGGGGAAAAGCTCGCAAACGTTTACAGTGAAAAGCCAGAGGAGGTGCAATTATTTTTTCCCTTTTTTCCTCCCATGGCAAAGGTGAAGCATTGCTCCCACGCAGACACGGGATTTACCAGCCTGACTCTCAGCTGACTTTGGGCTATGCAATGTTTACCACCACTGGTCCACCCACTTCCACAGGGGAGTTTCGCTTCTGCTGGCAACCTGCCCGGCGGCTGCCTGCTACGAAGTCCTGCACCTGTCCCCGGGTGCTGTAAGCAGCCTGCCCAGCGTCGGTTGCCTCGGGCTGCTTACAGCAGCTCAGCGGCCGCCCAGCCTTCGCCTTGCGGGCGCTGCGTGACCCCAGGCGGAGGGCTTGGCACCTCGGACTCGCCCGGGGACGTTCGGCGGGCTGGGAGAAGTGGTTGCCAAGTCACGGGTAGCTGTGCTGCAAGGGAAGCCTGACCTCTACAGCTCGCTCACAGAAATTTCTGGCTTTTACTGCTGCCGTCAGGTGAAGAGCTGATGGGAAAACAGTGCTTTCATGATTGTTGGTTTTATTTCACCCAGGAGTGTGCCCCAAGGAAGGAGTCCTTCCCTGCCTTCCTGTCCCCACGCAGCCTCTGGGCCAGAGTGGCTGAAGCCTCCGGGCTCATGTTTCCCACCAACGTGACCCGAGGGCTGGTCTCAGTGCTACCACCCAACACGGCTATGATATCAGAAGGGCAAATAAGAGCTTTCAATCTGCAAATAGCGTGCAAGAGCAGGTCGCTTACGCACCCTTTGTCGCACTTGATACAGATTATGTGCCAGGACATCTCTCATGGACTCCACCTCTGCAGGGGAGAGCCTACGCAGATGTCGATTTCTAGCTCTCCTGTAAATAAAAGTTAAATATTATGAGTCGTTTGAATTTTATTGCCATAACATGATCTATTATCTATTCTTAGTGCTAGGATGGAAGGCTAGGGAGAGGCTTCCACTGACCAAGTGACACCACACGTTCACCCCAAGATTCATAAAAAACGCCAGAATTTGCTCTTTCCCGGGTTTTGTGGATATCCTGGGTAATTATAGTGGACCCTAAGCCCTCACACATCTGGCTGCAGAAACTCCTTTTCTTTCTCAAAGCTTCGTAATTAGCTTCTTATTTAAGGTTTAGAATTGGCAGCAACCAGCTCCCTGTTCAGAGAGGTACGGCAAGGTTCCTCCTCTGAATGCATTCTTCAGCATGATCTAGCAGTCTGTGCCTTGCGGTCTTAACTGGTTTTAACTTCTTTGAGAACGTATAGCAAATCCTTAGGAGTTTAAGCACATGCCAGTGAAGGAGGCAGAGACCTGCCCTGTTTCCTCACCTGCGGTCAGGAAAAGGTATAGGGTTTCCTTGCTCCTCAGTCTGTTTCTTCATTTAAAATGAAAGAACTACGTAAACGATGGTTATCTTTTTGTTCTTTAATAAACTGTGACAAGAAGCCCACAGTCACTTATAGCTGCCTCTCCTTTTCACTGGCGAAACAATGGAGGGAGGCTGCTGAGAAGCGTTGCCTTGTTTTGCTAAATCGGTCAGCCCGTCTGAGAGTTGGCTTTTGGCTGAATTCCCAAGAAAAGAAAGGGAAGTAGATAGTATCACCCAGGATGAATCAGTCTTAATTCATCTTGTTTCTGGAGGTTGTTTTCCCCTTTCTCCATTTTGTTTTCTTGCCTTTCGTTTTTTTGTTTTGTTGTTGTTGTTTTTTTAAAGGTAATTGCAAATGTTTATTCTTAGGTTAGTGATGTCCTTGAAGTGTTGCCTGCAGATTGTACTATTAAAGAATGGATTATATTCCATGCACAGAACTGCCAAAGCTTTGTGTGCATTTATTTTGCATTCCTTCTAAAATAAATGTAAAACTTTTAATAACAAAGGCAGGTGAATTCCACCCAAAATGCTGAAAACATAAGAAAAATATTGGAATTTGTAATTGCAGATGGTTTGTGCTATAATCTAACATGAATATCTTGAAAAACTGTAGGATCATCATGAGCTGCCTGGAGCCTATGTTTTACTACCTCTTACCATCAAGGAGAGAGTGAGTACTGATGTCTTGACCCTGTCCAAACTCCCTGGAATACAAGAATTAGTTCCTGATATATTTCAAGTTCTCAGAATGAGTTTTCATTCTGCATTAGGCCAAAGCTGAGATCTATAAAAAATTCCATGAAGTAGAAAGAAAGGGATAAATTAACAATAGGTTAAGGTGTAGTGTTAGAATTAGTGCTGGAGTAACCAATAAGTTAAAGGATGTCACTGAGGCATGAGGAGCCTATGAGTCTATCATTCAGCTATCAGCAAAACAGAGTGACAGAAAAGGTCTCCCTTTCTGGATTTGACCAGAAATGTTATCCTGGCCCTGGTGAATCCTTCTCAACAAACATTTAATCCACATTCATCAATTCTTCACAACAGCAACAAAGTATTTACCAGCAAGGAAAGATGACCATCATCATCACCCAATTCCAGACCAGGTGGGTGAGTTCGTTGGTTGTTTGTTTTTGCACCTGCCTTCAAATCTCAGGGATAGCACTGAAAGAAACCAGGGATGCCACCAAGTTTCCAGGCTTGGATGTAACATACCCTTATTCAAGACCAGGTTGGATGACGCCTTAGGTAACCTGGTCTAGTTGAGAGGCATCCCTGTCAGGGCAGGGAGGTTTGATTAGGTGATCTCTAAAGTCTCTTCCAGCCAAGGCCATTCTGTGATTCTACGATTCCTTACTGGATCTCTCATGCTGCAGGCTGTGGGACAGTCCATGTATGCTACTTTCAACAGCAAGGAAACCAGTTTCATTGCTGTCAGCAGCCCCTAATTGATATCCCTTTGGGCAACAGAGACCTAAGCTACATATGGGAAAGCAAACACAAGCACAGACCCTAGGCATTAATGGCAATCTAGCCTGTTAATGAGTAGTTGTTTGTAAAATGCAGGCTTGGGTTATTTGTGTAATGCAAATTAAATTGCCATAGTTGATGCAAGTGGTTTTGACATAGTAGGGAATAACTGTCTCCTGGTCCATACTTCTCTGAGTGTCTATACAGGATCTTTGTACTTTACAGTTCAGAATAAATAAGGTAAAACAGAACTCGAATCATCTCTTTTCCAGTCAAATACATGAGCCCATCCACCTGCCAGCACAGAAGTGGCCAGTTTTAAGTAATTTAAATTATTATAATTTTGCTCATAAAGTGATTTACAATAGAACAAATAAAATTCCTTGAATTGCAGCTGAACTGGGATAGCAAGAGAACTAGCAGCAGAGATTAGATATTAACATACCCAACTGACAAATGTTCAGATGTTTGATAATAAGGACCAGGTTACTTTCACATTCTGCAATATAGGATACATTAAAAGAAGAACTTAAAAGAATTGCAAAGAAGTTTTGTGTGTTACCAAACCTAGAAATAAATCCTTACTGAACCTATTTCTTTGTTCTTATTCAATCTTCCAGAACATTACAACAAAGCACAGCACAGGAGATATATTTTGTGAAGAAAATATTGGAAGTATAATAATGCCATGAAAGTTGACTGTCTCTCTGTAATGAGTACCATAACAGTACCTATTTCTTCTGTAGACATGGAGATAGTTGATACATGGAGGAAATAAAATACTTTCTACAAACCTTGTAAGAATATTTTTTTATATATATTATTTTGAATATTTTGAACTTTGTGGACTCTACTGCAATCATCCATTAGGCATAGCTCTTGCACAACTGCACCACCATAAATGTCAACAAGGCATTTGGTTCTGATCTGTACTGTCCTGATACATTCTAAGAGTTACCAAAGTCAGTATTGTAGTAATACAAAGCCAGCTTTAAGTAAGCTCAGCATCAAACCGTCTCTGTTGGTCATATTTCTTCCATAAACCAGCCATACAAACACAATTTTCATAATATCTGTTTGACTCCAGTTTTGCCATTTCTGACATTATTTCTAAGGCATATATTCTCAAAAAGATAATAAGAAAAATGCACCATGTTGATCCTGACATAGATTCTCTGCTGTATGTACTCATTGGCAAATTTCCCTGGTCTGCACTGGAAATACTTAGTGCATGTTGGACACCCACTCCACCTGCAGGCATCACACCATCATGAATGTAGTATCTGAGAATAATTCACAGTGACAAAGATCTACTTTGGTTGTTATGGAGTGTTTACCCTCATGTGCCTAAAAGCTTATCAGTTGATCAGAAGTGCTATTGAGAGAGTTTTCTCTCTGGCACTGCAAATACACTATACATTGACATTTGATTTGAAATCTTCACTTGCTTGTGGGCAAATTTTTGTGTCATCACTGAAGACAGGGACCTTAGGTGCAAATTATCTCAATCATAGTGATTAAACAATTTATGAATGCACTAAGAAACCTTTTAGTCTTAGCAGCTTCATTTAGTTGCTTAGGCGACTGGAGGTAAGAACTGCTGCACTGGCTCAGATCAGAGATCGAACAACTAGCTCACTCTCTGCTGTCCTCCAGCACTTAGCAGCAGAGACTAACCAATAAACATAGCTGAGGAAACATTTATTTTTCTGCAGTACTCTCACAGCCTAAATTAATCAGAATCTTTCTGAGCTGATCAGAATGTTTCTCTGTGTAGAAGAATCTATACATCAGAGGTTGATGCATACTAAAAGTCAGTTACAGACAGAGTAGAGTGGGCAAAAATTAGTTTCTCATATCAGCTGTTTATTATAGAATATTTTTTCAATCTAAATTCTCTGCTTAGGAGTGAATTTCTGAACTATGATGAAGCAATTTTTCTTCTTTCCTCTTTTCCTCAGGAAAAGAAGTAGAATGCTGTTTGATAGCCACACACAGTCCACCAGCCTTGCACATTTTCTTTTGGCTCAGAACAGCAAAGGGAATACAGCAGACAGAAAGGAGCCTAACAGACATGCAGTCGCTTTTAATGTCACCCATCTAGCAAAAACATAAAAGATCTAGAATGAAAAGGGCTAGATCTTATACTGCATGCTGACATCAGTTTCAAGAAAGCAGATGGATCTTGAAGTGATTAAGCTGAAGTTTTAGGAAACATTTTAATTTAGTATCTACTTGGTATTTGGGCTTTTGGTATTGGTTTATATGATCTTTAGATGATTTGGTATCAATTTAGGTGATCATTTAAAAAAAAAAAAAGAAAAACAAAGAAAAGAAAAGAGGCTTGGCCCTGCCAGAGGCTGCTGCAGAACGGAGAGGTTGAAGGATGTAGCAGCAAAATGCAGGTAGTGGCAGTAACAGCAGCCAGCAGAAGCCCAGGGAAGAGTTTGTGGGCATTAAGTGCCTGGACAGTGTGTTAGAAGGTGAAGATAAATACATGCACAGCAACTAAAGTATACAGGAATGAAGATTTGCACAGCAACTAAATTATACAGGAATGAAGATTTGCACAGACCTCCCTGCAAGAGGGTAGTTCCCTCAGTGACAGCTCCCATAGTTTCCCCTGGTCTGTTCTAATCCAAGTTGTGTTATTATTTACTAATTATAGAATCACAGAATGGTTTGGGTTGAAAGGGACCCTCAGATGTCATTTGATCAAGCCCACCCTGCCATGAGCAGTGATATCTTTGGCTAGATCAGGTTGCTCATAGACTCATCCAAAATTACCTGGAGTGTTTCTAGGGATGGGGTTTCAAACGTGTCTCTGGGCAACCTGTTACAGTGTTTGACCACCCTTGGCATAAGACATTTCTTCCTTGTATCTAGTTGAAGCTACAGTCTTTTCATTTAGTCACTCCTTGTACTGCCACAGGGCCTTTTAAAGTGTCTGTCCTCACCTTTCATGTAAGGCCCTTTTAACTATTGAAAGGCTGCAGTAAGGTCTGCTCTGAACCTTCTCTTCTCCAGACAGAACAACTCCCAGTCTCAGCTGGGCCGGATACAATAATTCCTGTGGGGTTGCACCAGAGTGGAGCAGAACATTGGACTCACCTCCCTTGACCTGCTGGCCTTGTTGCTTTTGGTGCAGCCCAGGATACAATTTGCATTCCTGACTGCAAGCACACATTGATAGGTCACTTCCAGCTTTTCATCTATCAGTATCCCAATCTCTGCAGCCCTGCTTTCAGTGTTTAACTAGACAAATTTGGTAAAGAACTACCAAAATATGTCAAAATAGTCTGAGGGAATGTAGACTGAGTAGCAAAAAACTGCAAATGCAGTAGGGAAATCTGCTCTCAGTAAAAATCCATAATTGGGATAACGGAGTCAAGACCTGAACTCTAAGCTCTCCTGCCATTGTTCCAGCACCTAGCAGTGTTCAGAAACAACCACTGGCCAGATAAGTGATGAGTATGACCACACTGAACCACTGCTGTGAATTGAAGTAACCAGAGTGGCTACTGCACTTGAGTTATAATTCTTCTTCAGAATCGCTCATCATTGAAGAGAAGCAGGGAAAATGCCCCTGGTTTTAATTTTTGCTCTCTGAACAAAGAGCCAAAGTGCAAATACAATGAGCATCAAGTTGCCAACGCAAAACAGCAACTTCTCTTTTCAAAGCTGTCTCTTCTTTCTTGCATTTCTATTGAAATCATAAAATCATTTGGCTATTTGCTCCTTTTTATTCCTTTCCTTTTTCTCTCTACTCTGCAAAGGATCAGGAACTCTCTCTATGTTGCAAAAGGTTTTTTACTCACTGTAAAGAAGCTGCAGATGATTTTGAAACTTTCATGCCGCTCTCAGCCATCTCGATGGCCAGTTTAATCTCCATCTTTTTGTACAGTGATACAAGGCTGGATTTGGGCTGGTGCTCCCGGATTAAGATTTTCTTCAAATACTTATTGTCAAACTTTTTAAACCTGGAAAAGAGGTATTATTGGGGGGGGGGGGGGGGGGGGGGGGGGGGGAAGTGTTTATTTCTGCAGTACAAACTAATCTTCATTCAAGTGCGCACATATATATAATTCAGTGGAGAAAACTGAATCCAAATGGGAGGCACCTGTGGACTCCTGAAGGCCTGGTCAGTGGAGACCTTTAAGGGGACATTTGGCATGGTCTACTGGTCCACAGAGATTGCAAAGCCCACCAGACAAAAGAAAGAAACAAGCTGCAATCAGAGCGAAAAAGAGAGTTGGGTGTGTGTTTGCATATAACTCTGCCACATTTGACGGCAAAGAATATGGCCAGTCTCCATGCTTTTGTACAAATGGTGTATTCTAGTGGGGCATAACAGCAGCAGCTGCTCTTACAGTAATCCTGGCCTATTCAGCCAGCCACGAATGAGGCTCTAAATGGCCCAGCAGTTACAGTACTTTGGGCCCATTATGTTGCTGATAATTTTGAATCCTGACAATTAGAGCAGAGAAAATACATTTCTTTGTGTTCTGAATAACAGGGAGATTGAATGGACCACAAAATTCTATGTGCTTGCATGCTGCAGATTGTAAAATATTGCTAATGTGTGCCATAATTTGAATTTGAATGTCTGTGCACACTTTGGAACAGGTATGTGCTTCAGGCAGATGTTTAGCAGAATAGCAGATCTTATGTATTTCTTCCAAAAAAAAAAAGCAGTTTACCACAGCAAGGTAATGTGCTCCACAATGCTAGTAAAAGCACTACAGTTTGGATGTTTTTTTCTTAACAAAAGCTAGTTTTTGTATGTTAATAGCAGAGAGAGGCACACGAATGTTTCCACTGGGATTAGAGCTCTATACGTTTTTCTGTGCAACAGAAAGCCTCCTGGAGTGTCATCACTTAGGTAATTAATTCTGATATACATATGCTAAATATCTTTAAAGTGATGAAATCTAGGGAATACCTAGATGGGTTAAAATACAATCATCTTACATGTTTTTACATACAGAGTGTTGCTTGAATCTGACCCTGAAGTGAAACAGTACATTTATACAAGTTTCCACAAAGTTCTCATTTCATAGCTGTTGGGAAGACGTGAAATAGGAGGAAATAACATTTTTTCACCAGCGTGGAAAAGCAGCTATTTCAGTGGAACTAAGGTTGCAAGATGAACTTGTTTAGTTTATTTACTATGATAGTCAAAAGGACATTTTAGCTTCTTGGTTGAGGTGTGTGCTCTAGATATATTGCTATTCTCTGTTGGGACAAGAATTGGGTGCAAACCAGCCACCTTCTTCCCTCTCTCAACTCCTAATTTCCATCATGAAATGTGTTGCCACGTGTCCCAGCAGACTCTCAGCTGTGTTACTGGGGTGCAGTGTTGCAAGGTGAGACAGAGTTCCAGCAGAAAAGTAAAGGCATGTCCTAGTGGTAAGTGTGAGCTCACGGCATCATAGCACATGTTTATGGAAAATGAAGATTAGTGTCTCACCACACTTCCCTTCACATACTGTGGTGGCTATCAACAGGGTTCTGTTGGGGAAAAGGTAATGGGAACAGCAGCTCAGAATGGCAGGTCCACCTCTTCTGAGCAGTGCCTGGAATAGCCAAAAAACTTTACAAAGCCACGTCATCCTGCTTACAGAAGACACAAGTCCTTCATTTCTAAGTGAAGGCCAGATTGAAAGTTTGTTTATGCTAATATAAATTCAACAATTATCCTCAGTGCTCTTACTCTAAATATCACTGAATTCAAAGCTCTGTAAGGATGGGTAACTAATTGTTATCAAATCTGTATTCATCAAAGTACCGTATCTGCTGTGAAGGCTTACAGCAAAACTCAGTGAAGCACAGACTCTTTACAGCGAAGCACAGACACTTTACATCGACTGTTCTGCATCCAGACCTAAAAGCTCACTACTTTGGGTATAAAGTTTTTGCCAAAGCTCTGTGCATGTGCTGATGTCTGCAGCATGAGTTCTCATGTTATGTTTTTCTTTTAGAAGGCTTTTTTTCTGCTTGTTTGTGCAGAAGGGATTTAGCAGGCAATATATGAACTCTGCACCCCCAACAGATAGTAGTTACTCAGAAGCTCACTTATAAAAAGAGATATTGCATGTCTCAAATATTTTTGTACTCTTTTAGATTTATGGGAAACAATATTGATTTACCATTCTATTTGCTTACTGTACTTCAGATGATAAATAAGTTATTTTATTATACTAGGCTGCCATAAGAGGTACTTACTTATCTCTTAGCTGATAATGACTCCAATGTCCACATATGTCTTCAACACCGGCCTTAAAGTGATCCATCAACTAGAGAAACAAATATGGATAAAATACATTGGTTGAGGAGATTTTGAGGATTACTTTTTTTTAATGGAGAGTGTGAATTAATTCTGAAAGCATCTCTAAAGATCAGTGGAAAGATCTCACTGCAGTAGCTCCTACTCCTAGCTGCAGTGGCAATACATAAAGGGAGGAGACAAGTATGTCAGGCTGCTATCATCTCACCTTACCCAGCAACATATAGGCCCAAGTAAAGGACTATGTAGAATGAGAAATGATACTGAACATCCAAATTGCCTGATCCTCTTTGTCTACTGAGGCCAAAAACCTAAATTCTTGGTTCTGTGATTCAAGCTTCCCTTCCATATGTGACTTCAGCCTTTACTTTGGACAACAAATCCTCTCAGGATTTTTTAATTTTCATGAAACTGGTAATTCCATCACTATTAACTACCAGGATTTTCAGTCATCATTTGTGTGTTTCTATCATTACAGAAGCAGCAAAATGGCTGATTCTTACATAGGCATTACTGTAAGTGGTGCTTTTAAACAAAAATTGCTTTCAAGGTAAAATCTAAAGGCTGAAATAGTAAGAATTACATGTACTTCAAATAACTTGAGATGCTCTAGTTTTGCCAATGTCTCTGCATATGCTAAATTCTAAGGCACAGCATTTCTGTTAATTTCAAATATATTCCCTATTGTGCATATGAAAGTGTGTATATATATTTTGTATAGCCTCGTTAATTCAGTTTGAGAACCTTTCAGTTACTTTATGCAATAGCAATTTGAGAGATAAAGCCAATATCTGAGAGGGGAAAAGATCATTACTCAGAATAACTTGAAGCTAAATTTGCGGACCAAATTTTCAGTTAATTTCAATTGAATAAACTTGATTAAAGACTTTAAAGGTGTTCAAGAAAAGACTGGATGAGGCACTTAGTGCCATGGTCTGGTTGGCTGGATGGGGCTGGGGGGTAGGTTGGACTGGATGATCTTGGAGGTCTCTTCCAACCTGGTTGATTCTATGAAAATATTTAGAACCAGTCAAAAGCTGGCAACAAAGGTGTCTGATGAATCTAGACAGGAAGGATGACAATTATATCTTGTAAATACTGCCTCTGTGTTTCTGTCCTCCCACGGTCTCAAGCGTTAAGAAGGGCCTTGCTACACCGCGATACTTGCGGTACGTTGTTATAATTTGATAGTCACTGTAATATAAATGAGACATCTTATCTCAGAAGATTATGCCTTGGGTTTCCTCCAAATGTTAAAAGCATTCAGTGTCCACATTCACTGAATGCCAGTGCCACTAAATGCTTCTCTCTGTCCAGCTCTTTTGGAACATCCTTTTTCTTCTTTTTAGCACACCAGCTACTGATATAAAAAACTTACTCGCACATGAATTTCTTCATTAATAGACTCCTTTTTGTTGGTCTTTTTAACATCTAGATATCTGACCAGTGGTCCAATTGTGATTCCCTGCATTTGGAACAATGAGATGAAATGTTTGTTATCTTCTAGAAATAACAGAAAGAAAGTGAAAGGATTTCATTTTAGTCAATTAGGAAAGCTGTATCTTAGACAGAAGAGATATATGATGCTTGTACAGAGAGTTACAGAAGAGGATTAAGACTCAAAAACGTTTAAAAGTTGTACATATTTTTTTCCTTAAGCAAGATTGCAGTTATTGACAAGTGCTAACTGCATAGAGTAGATGACTCATTGCCAGCCTTCTTCAAAACAGCACTCACTTGAAAGAAAACATTCTTTTCATGAGATTCTTACAGTCTTGAAACCTCTTACTTCAACGTTTTCAGAAATAAATTTGTGGGGTTTTTTTCACTCATAAACTATTTTCAGTTCTTCCCAACTTTTAACTGCATTACAGAAAAGCATTTAAAATGGAAAATAGAAACAAAGTGTTGTTTGTTTTTTCTTCTGAAACACTCTGGTGAATCTAAATGCCTAACCATAAGTGCATAGTGCCCCGTTGTCACTTCTTGGTCTCAAAGATGAAAGCAAAAAATACAAAATCCTTCTCTGTTTGAGATACACCACCACTAGAGAACAATTCTGTGCTGAAATATGAAGCTAAAATGCTTCTTAAATTTGGACACAAAGTCTCCTCTTCCTGAATATTTCAAAAGACATAAATTTTCAGTATAGACTTTCTGAAAAAAAGGTATTTAATAATACCTAAAAAGCTCTGAAAGAGTAATTACATTACACAGTGGAGTGCTAAATCTGGCCACATTTAAGAGTAAATTCAATGTAACCTTCATCGTGAAGCTTTCAGTTGCCTCCAGTACTTGAAGGCAATCCATTAAGAAATATACTTACCTGGATGAACACAGTGAAATATATAACTACAAGAGTAGCAGTAATGAACAGGTTTTTTCTTGGGAAGAGATTTGCTGGAAGTAAGAATGCAAGAGAGAAGCTGCTGGCTCCTCTGAGGCCGCTGTAAGAAATAATGAGTTGGTCTTTGAGGGTGAAGGGGTATGTTCGGAACTTGTTACTGACGTAGAAGAGGGCAAATACACCTGGAAAGGTAAAGAGACACAACTACTAATAATCAAGGAGAAAAGGAAAATATTTAAAGAAAAACATCTTGACTTAGGTAGTTGTTAATAGACTTTTTTTTTTCCCCAAATTTGAGTTCTTGTACTTTCTCTTGAACCAATTGCTGAATCTGTTTTGTTTTAAATAGTCACCTAACTAACTGCTTCAGGATTTAAATTCACTTATGCAGTTCAGAAATGAGACTTTCTCCAAAATATTCTGGAGGCAAAACCAACTGCTGGATAAGAGCTCTTCCTTGCAGTGTTTCTTACTTTCTGCACAAAATCTCATCAAAGTCTTTGAACACTGTGTTACCAACAAGTCCTCTGGACAGCTTCACTGAAAGACAAAGAGTAATAGCATTTAAATTGTAATCCTCTGGCTTACTGTATCTCTAATTCTCTGTTTATTTCTTAAAATACATTTTCCTTTTAATAAAAGCTAAAATTAATCAGCTTGTGGCTGTGTGAGGACTGCACCTTCTCGTTATACATTGAGCAATCTGCTTGATTCACTCTTAATCTTCTTTATGTTCCGTGAGAACTATGTATCCTACATTTTGCATGGAAATGGTTATATTCCTGAAGTAAAAGATGACAAATGTTGATAATTATTTGTTATTTTACACAGCTGTGACTGAGAAACTCAGTGGATTATTATACTTAAAGCCAGTAGCAATATCTTGTTATGTAGGTTACTGGATACTACTTTATGTAAGACCTACTTTGATCGCTTCTAACTATGCTAGACATCAGTTACTCAGACTGAAACTGTGTGTGTGAGGTATCACCCTCAGGCCAACTGTCTTTAGTCAAGCTTCAGCAAAAACGATGTAATCGTTTTCACAAGCAAATTTAGCAGAAAATGTTTCAGCCTTTCGCTGGAAAGCTCTAGCACTCCCCTTTGTGTTTGAGAGAAGGATGGACATGTGGCAAGTGACATAACTTTTGTATCAGGAGAGCACTTCTTCTGTCTTGTTTGAAAGGATATTCCAATACAGGCTCTGAAAGTAAGCTTTAAAAAATCTTAGAGCCCTATCCACAAGAATTATATCACCTCTACTGCTGAGTACTTGTGTCATTGCTATATAAGTGAGCTGTTCACATTCATGTGCTTGAACTTTCACAGGTTTCCCTTTCCTCTTTTCCCTCTGGTTAAATGCCTTCCTCCAGGGCTCCCGGGCTTAAAAGTCAAAAGTCTTGAAACGTGCATGGTCTTTGAGAGTCAAAACTTCATCCTGTCATCCTGCTCTGGTGTTTGTTTGACTGTGGGATAAGGCATGCGAAAGGTTTAAAATATAACTCCTTAATCTCAGATGTCTGATGGTGCCAAATGTTAGACTCAAATTACTGTAGGCTGGAGAGGACCTTTGAATGCCATCTAGTTGAAATCCCTACTTAAAGCAGAGCTACCAGGTCAAGTTGCTCAAAGCTCCGGTCACAGTTTAAATACCTTTAAGAAGGGAGAGCTAAGAGACTGTTACAGCAATTGGATTCCTCTCATGTTAAGAAAAGGGTTCCTATTGTCTAATCAGAATTTTGCATGCACTAGCTTGCATCTGGTGCACACTGGGGACAGCACACACTTCCACCAGTGCAAAGAGAGGGGAAGAAATACTTCACTGGATCTGTTGCCTACGTGTTTGCTGATGCAGTCCAAGGCAAAGCTGGCCTGCTTTATCACAAGGACATAATTTTTGCATGCATTCAACATGTCTGCCAGCACAGGTCCTTTTCTACAGAGTTACTTACTAGATTCCAAGCGTATAATGACACGTGAATTTATTCCAACCCATATGTAGGTCCTTGCACTTGCTGGTTCTGAACTTAATGAGCTTTTTGTCAGTCTGTTTCTTCAGCCTGTCAGGGTTCCTTTGAATGGAAGCCATCCAGAATATTTGCTACACCCTGCCGTTTGATATCAGCCACAAACTTGCTCTGTGTTCGCTCCATTCCATCCTCTAGGTCATTAACAATACATTAAAACAGTATTGGTTCCTGTACTTAGCCCTGAGGGATGCCATTAGCCACCAGCTACACCAGTATTTTGAACCTAGAAGTCTAAGCCAATTCCCTTCCAGCATTATCAACCACTTCAGGTGGCAAAAAGCTGTTCTTTGAAGTCCAGGGCTGTAATTCTGCTGCTTAGCATCTTGCTCATCCCTTTCATGATCTTCTTATTCAGTCTTATGGTCACTGCAGTTAAAGTTACCCTCCATTTCCACATCTTCAGACATTTCTTCCTTCTTTTTGAGTGGCAGGGAGGACTAAGCTTATTGTCCTGTTGATTCATGCACCAGTTTCCGGCAACTAGCACTTCTCTTTTCCTCTCAATCCCTTGTTGCCATTCCCTTCAGGGTCTTTCCCCCTCAATACCAGCAGATGCAGTGTAAATACACAGAGATTAACCTAGGCTTTGTATGTAAAGCGAATAGAGACTGGAGCTAAAGTTTGGGAATGCTGCCCAATGTAGATTTCTGCCCTGCAGGGTGACCTAGAGAAGTCTTGTTTGATTATAAATGAAGCATGGGGGAACTAACCTACTGACTTAGCCAAGGCAGGTGCCTTAATTTCAGCACTCATTCAAAGCTATCTCATGGAATATTTTCTTTTAAAATGTAAATTACTCTGAAAAACCATACTGAATTAAAACTAAACAAAACAAAACTCAGAATATTGTCAAGATGGTAAATTCAGGCACTCAGAAGTTAAAAACTGTGAAAAATAAGGTCATCTGTATAACTGTATTTTTCACTCTCTCATGTGTACTACTTCCAAAGCATTTTTTATTTCAAAAGCATCATTTACCCATATTTTAAATTACATTTAAATGACAAATAACAGCATCTGAGTAGAGTGTGTTCCATAATTCATCACCTCTCCAGGATATCTGTTTACTTTCTGTTGCAGCAGCTGTAACTTAACTTAATGCAGAATATTCTGGTTCAAGAATACAATGGCAGAATTCACAGGCAACTGGCCCAAACAGAACTCTGTATAACCTAGGCAAAGACTGTACCCTCTCATACTCCTAACACAGTGACTGTAGAGGCTGAGGAAGTAAAAGTTGAACAGAGCTCAGAAAGTGGCCTGGCTTCAAAGAGTTCCCTAATCAGCGTCTCCTTCAGGCTCTGTTCAAGGCACCACTAGATGACAAGTCTGGCCCAGAAAGTGATTCCTTTTCATATTGCAACTAGGGTGTTTGGCTGGATGACAAAGGAGAAAATGGCAACGTGTTGCCTTTCTACTTCCACAGTTGCAGTAAATTCACTGAGAGGCACAAGAGAAGCTCATACAAGAAGTTGGCAGGACTGCTACTGCCTCCCAGAACACCACCAGCCTTCTTAGTGCTTCTTTTTCAGTGTTGTTGTGAACCCATCTTGGACATTAGGAGAAGCTGCACTCCATAGCTTGTGTGACATCATTTATAAAGTGCTTTGCCCACGATGGAGGAATCCCAGTCTCACAAGGTAAGGAGTAAGAGGCCTTTGCAAGAATGAGGAGAAACAGTATGTAGAAATGGAATATTTTCCAACTGATATTCTTTTCTAACAGTTTAAAACTTCACATCTAACTCACGAGGAGCAGTAGCATAGCATGGGTGGACTCAGTGTGGTATAAGGAAGGGACCAGTCCCTGTTCAGCTATCTATCAGTGCTAATTTTTGCCTGCCTTTGTGTTTTCAATGCCTCTGACACTCTTAGCCCAGGACCTTGTGCTAGTTTGAAGCTAGCTGGAATGTTTTGGTGAGAAAAACTAGATTACAGGCTGTGAAAGGAAAACAGTGGTGATGTCTACTTCCCTCACCGTCTTGCTAAGGAGTATGGGAGGAAGAAATGAAAACATTAGATAACACTCTCGCCGTTTTCTCTCACTCTTGCTTGGGCTGCTGACTGAGCTGCATCTTTCTAACACACCCTTCCATTTGGACTAACCCACCTTTGCTTTTACCCTCTGGCCGAGCCTCAATTGTTTCTTGGGACTGGGGTAAGGTTGAGAGGGGCAAGGGGAAGGTGCAGGGGTGGTTGAGAGTCCCTCCTGGGGACTCAGGTTTCTGGGAGGGGAGTTGTGCTTCTGTATTACCTTTTATCTTGTATATTTCTGTATATAGCTGTATATACTGTAAATATCTGCTTGTATATTGTGCCAGATGTAAATAATAAGCTTCATTCGTATTTTCAGAGCCAGCTGAGTTTAGTCTGGGTCATTTCTAAAAGTGTGGGGGTGCGAGGAACACCCAAACGGTCACAGACCTGTAGCATTATATCATCAGAACTGTGGTGATGTACATTATCTAATTAGCTAATAACAATGTCCTATTAAATGATTATGAAGCTCATTTATGGAAGGACCTATAGTTCACTAAGATATAAGCATTCATGTAGGCATAACTGTAGTCATATTTTAATTTTGTTTAAGATACTCCATTCTCACCTAACATAAAGTGTGTATTTAGAGACTAGTGCTCAGATTTGTTGGAGGATTTCCCCCTCTTTTTCTACCTGTGTAGATTTGTGAAATTAACTTATCAGTAACATAAGCCTAGTAAATTCATTCTCAATCCAGCCTGCACAAACTCTTCTGACATACCTTTGCATCAGAGAGTTACTCTCAGAGATGCAGAGAAGGTTGTCTGCAGAAGTTGACTTACTCAGTGTCCGCCAAATGAGGCAGAAGAGCAGAGTGAAGAAAACGAAGGCCCAGCTCCACTCGTGGTTTTTCCCCACTGTAGACACTCCCATGAAGACGAAAATCAGAGTCTCACTGATGCTGCTCAGCATCTTCATGAAATATTTTATTGTGGTATAGGAATTCTGGGAAACATTCTCCTCCACGTATTTTTTCATTGTCACTGCACATGCTGTCATCCTGTATCAGGCAAAACACCAGAGATCAGCCACAAACTCCTTTTGTTTTCATTTTAGAACAACCTCAACCTTCATTGCCCACACTCTCCATCACCAGCCTCTGACCTTCCTAATGTCAAGAAGCACTTCATTTCTCCACTAATGTCACCTATTTCCTAGCATAGAATAACATCTTCACTCAGCTTTACAAATCCATTTTGCATATAGGAAAAAGGAAGCAAACCAGTCAGCCTTTCTGACGAGGAAGCAAAGATATCACATTCCAGTTCAAAGTCCATTTTATCCTGAATGCCTAAGACACAACCACCAAGCACCAAATGTTTGAGTCTCAAACAAAGAGCAAGTCACTTTTGTACCAGCCTGCAGATGGATTGGCTAGACAGGTATAATCTGCGATCTACCTCTTTGATGTGGTAGTGAAAGAACATGGTGGTATTTCTGTCCTGGAGTCAAAGCTCCTGGTGGTTCCCTGCCAGCTCGCTGGCCAGGCAAGCTTCTTTGACTGTCTACTCATAGCAGCCCATGCTGTACAGCAAGGGGAAATTCAGATATCCTACAGAGGTGTCCTTCCTCACTTTTATCTACAACAGAGTGTGGGCAATGTTCCTAAGGAAGCAAAGGGACATTTCCCACCTCTTCACTGTTAATGAAGACTACAGCCTGCTTTGGAGGCATCATCAGCAACCCAGCACAGATACTGGTAACAGTCATATCTAACAGCAGTCTAGGAGCAGCCCTACTGAAAGGGCTTTCCTCTTCCCCCTTAATTTTCTATAGCTATGGGTAATAGGTAGATTGGATGCTATGCTAGTAGCATGTTCTATCACATACCTGGTTTCTACTGATTAGATTTTACAGTTTGGGGCTTCTTGTGATGATATTTTTCTAAACTTGTGAATTCAGAGATGCTGGCTGTTGATTAAATAACCCTTCATCTAGTTTGTACTCATTTAATTTCCCCTGAAGAAATCTCAAGGGTACCCTGGTGGAGCTGAGACATTTAGCAGGTCCTAGGACATTTTGAGACAAGGTCATGAGGCATTAATGTTTAATACTGTTGACTTTCAGAGACATATGCATAATAGACTTCCATGATCCAAGTGAAAAGTGAATGAATTCCCCAATAATTCAGAAAGGTGACAATAAATTCCCACCCCTAAAACAAACAATAATTTCCTTAATGAAGCAGTAAAAATAATAAATCCCAATTATATTAACTTTTTTTAAAACTAATAATTTCAAGACTCCAATGAAAATAAGAAGCAAAAGAAGTAAAGAGCTGTGTAGCTTAGTGTGAAAAATAGGCAGAGAAGAATTTTGGGCAGCACAAGTAGGAAAGAGTCCATATGGTATTACTGCTTACTACATAGTAAGTCCACTTAAAGTCACCAGTCAGCTCAATCAGATCAAATATGTTAGATATATGAAATATAGTGCAGTACTTGTCTGCTTGTTGAGAAAAACATATACTTATTTAATATGGTTAAACATTCAAATATTGCTTCTCAAGACCATCCTGCAAAGGCTGCTTTTATAAAGCAAATTCTTCTCTGAAGCAAACAAGTAAGGATTGTTGAGCCTGGAGAGGAGAAGGCTCCAGGGAGACCTGTTCACAGTCTTTCAATAGTTGAAGAGGGCTTATAAGAAAGGTTGGGAGACATTTTTAGTACTTGCATTAGAACAATATGTTGAAAAAGAGTAGATATAAGAAAGAATTTTTTTTTACAGTGAGGGTGGCAAAACACTGGCACAGGTTGCCCAGAGAAGTGGTAGATGTCTCATCCCTGAACACATTCAGCTGCATGTTGGCTGGGGCTCTGAACAATGTGATTCACTTAAAGATGTCCCTGCTCACTGCAGGGGGTTGAAATAGATGATCTTCAAAAGTCCCTTCCACCCAACCTATTCTATGATTCTATGAAATCAGGATTTGACAAGTGGAGGTAAGTGCACTGAACTGCAGAAAGCAGCAGCAGTACCTGGAACATTTACTACTATCAGGTTCCCATTCCTTTACCCTCCTGAGGGGATGTTTGGTGTGGTATCTTTGAAATTTGCCTTTGAAAATTGCCAGCAGTTTTCTCACAGAATCTCTCACTTTGACCTTCATTCCCCCTCTGACTCCTTTCCCATTGCAATCCTCTTTTCTGCCCAAAACAATCACTCTCTCCACATTTACTCCAGTTGATAAATCTGCCAGCTTTCTCTCTGTGGCGAGCATCCATGCCATTGCAACACTTTTAAGAAGTCCCAAGCATTATAGCAGCATTGGACAATACTGATCAAATCAAAACATGATTGCAAATGTCCTTGTACATGAGTGTATGTGTAAGTGCCTGATGTTCTTTGTTGCCTGGTTTTGCCTAGTTTCAGTTCCAGTGATGTTGTTCAAATGTAGTGTAAGTCTATCAAATTTTGTTAGAGCTGATGCTCACAGCCGCAAAAAACAGCAAGAACTCAGACATTGTTTACTATGTTTTCCATCTTCATTACTTTTCATCTCTCCTGTAATATGATGGTGATGTTTCTTAAAATGTATATACAGATAAAATTATTGATTATCAAATCATTCTCTCATTCTCCTGTGTTGCAGGCCGTGCTGCCTGCTGTCTCTGCTTACTGCAGGACCACAGTAAACAAGCCCATGGACCAATGTGGTGGCGGGCTAGCCATGAGGGTCTCCAGATGATTCAGTGTGAATTGTACAGAAGCCAGTTTTATTACATACAGCCCAAAATATATATACCCTCAGCCAGTAGAGCACATGCCTACACATGAGCATAATCAGTCAGGGACAACCCACCACCTCTGCATACATACACGCCTTGTTGTTCTCCTTAGTAAAGGTCCATTATCTACCCCTGTCCTGGGGTCCTGTATACCCCAAAATTCCTCTCCCTCTCTGGTTTGAATGGGAGAGGAAAAGGCGCAAAAAGACCTGTTCCCCCCCCTGCCCCTGCCCTGCAGGTGTGACGGGGGGAGCAAGGGGCCCTTCCCGCAGGAGGGGTGCCCATGCAGTGCCCGCGCTGGGATTGGCTGTGGTCTTGATGCCTAGGCAGTGGTAACTCTGCTCTTTGTCTAGGAAGAGTGCAAATATTGGGGTACTTCCCACCTTGAGGGTTCCCACCTTAGAGTTCTCCCCTGCCTGGATCGATTCTGCAGAAGGAGCCCTGGGCGCTCTGCTCCGAAGGATGCTTCCCACCTTAAGCACCCTTTATGCAGGCTCAGTAGGCCTTAATGACCCTTGGACAGCCTCAGAAAGAGAGGGAGGGGACAAGCAGGTGGACCGCCCTTCTTTTCAGCCAGCCTGGCTCACCTGTGAGTAACTTTGGCCCAGCCAGCTTCTAGTGGGAATGCTAACATTTACTATCTCCGCCTTTTCCAACTTCTGACTTCAAAACTAGTCAAATTACCTATGGTATCCTTGTAGATCTTATCAACCTAACTGAATCTGCTAATTAAAACGAAATTAATTTCTGTATATAGTTTTGGGGGCAGGTTTTCAGGCAAATAAAATAACTGTATTTTTCTATACATTCCTGACTTGGCCACATTAATTCTCTGCCTCCACAACAGCCCCTTCTGAGATAAGGTGGCCAGCTGCATGTGAGAACCAAAGTCTGTTATTACAAGGATCTGCCTGTTGTCATTTCACTCCATTCCCACAGCTCTCCTGCACCCGCACCCCACAACTCTTCTGCATTCTGCATTCCCACACTCCTGGTCTTATCACAGGTATTAGCCTGATGGTGACAGCACCAGTCACTTTACCCACAGCTTCCAGCATTTTTTTACAGCAGACAAAAGTCTTAAACTCAGAGGAGATGTGAACTCTTCAGTAGTACATCTATGCCTATGCTGGCTGTGGGTTTGCTTTTCCTAATTACCACTGTATTTTACAGAAACCATCCACTGCAGATCTACAGGAGAGAACCTGAAAATGCCTGTATCATGCAAATCTTGAGCAAACCTTCCTTCAGGAGGGCATCCAAAGAGCCACAAGGGATACTCACGCCAGAATGCCCGAGATGTAAAGGGTTTCAGCAGACAAGTACGACAGGTAGCCGAACATGAAGACTAGCAGGGGTTCAATAGCAGAGACATTGTGGGTGAATCGAGTCATGAACGCTGAAACAAATCCAAAGACGATGCCAAACAGCATGCCGCCCAGCCCCACCACAAAGAAGCGAGCAAAGCCAGCGAAGATATCAATGGACTCAATTTCTTCATACTTGTGCATCTGGATGAAGGCGATGAAGATATTATATAAAACCTACGTGTGAAAACAAGGAAACAGAAGTCAAACATCATTCTGAACCTTACTCATTTCATAGAGGAATGTGTGTGTTGTTCTAAATAGCTCAGAAATGTAGAAGTTCCAATCACAACTGGTTCTTAACAAGTCTCAGAACAAAGTTGTAAAGTAGTAAAAAGAAAAAAGAAGAGTGGATAGTTACCTAATAAGTGTAAAATTCTGGGGTATGATGCAGTTGAAATGGAAAAAAAAAAAAAGTTCATGCTTGTTTTGTTTTCTGAAGGTAAACTTAATTATTGGTCTTTTAAACTTTCTGGGAAAAGAAAGGAAGGGAGGGGACTAGAGGAGGGGAAGGGAAAATCGTTGCCTCTCTGTCCTCATGTATTATAGGTTTGATAACATTTAACCTCCCCCCCCAGGAGCTCTGTGTCAAGCTCAAAGTGGGAACCAAAAGCTGTGCCACTCTGTATGGCCTGATGACCCTTTGCACATATGTTTTGACTGGAGAGTTTGAAATTACAAAAATGAGGGTGAAATAATGTCAGATTAGAAGAATGATTGAATTCACTACATAATATAATTTGGTCTGTAAAGATAATTTATTTTAGAGCATGCTTCTGTTATCAATAATTTTTTTTTTGTAGAAATTTTTAATGAAAAGTCTTCAATATGTTCCTCTTTCATCCATCTTTTAGAAACTAATAGAAAGCTTCCATATTACTGAATGGTGTAGTAATAAGAAGGTCTTAGAGGTTGTTGACAGTCAGTTAATGTTAAGTCCTGTCTGATCCGTTTACAGGCAGTGTATAGCACATGAAATTCACCTTTCAGTTTTCAAGAGAATTTGGGGAACATCTAAAGACACCAGCTCTCCAAAACTGCTGCACCAAAGCAGTAGTTCAAAAACACAAAGCGGATCAATATAATTTTGCCTTATCTGGTTTTCTTTGGTTTTCTTCATATAGTTAATTCCAAATGTCTATTAAGAAGATTAAAGCAGATATATGCAGGTAGAAGAGTCAAGCTCATTAGGCTAATAATTATTCCCCAGCTACTATCTAATCTGAAATTGCTGCTGGGAGCATATGACCTTGAGCTGTCATACAGCCTGTTCTCCATGAGACTCGTTGCTGGCCTTTCGGAGGGATGGACAATGCACAACAAAATGTTTCAGGTGAGAAAATACTCAGAGCTGCTTTTTCCTGATGACCATGTATGCAGCTGGGCTTTTCAGTGGCAGATAAAGAAAAGAGGATTCATGTTTCCACAACAAATAAACTACTATACCTTCCATAGAGCTTTTCATTGTTCTCCTCTTCTCGCAGACCTCAACCTCTTCCTAAGACTTGTGATTCTTTATAAATGATACCAAGGCATGGATGTTTATTGACTTATGAATAACACAAATTATCAGCAAATGGCTTAGTGTGGTTTTGTCTTTTTTTTTTTCCCCTAGGTCCTAAAATGTCCATATGATATCCCTGAATTTGCATTAAAGTGTAAGTGATGGAAAAAAATTTGTTTTGTAACATGCTTTGTAGTGAGTAAATTGTTCTGTGCAACATCCTGCACTGCATCATACAAGTCAGGCTCCATGCAACTGCTGCTTGGCTAAGTTAAATTGCAGTGTTTCTGTCAGTCAATGGACTACTGTTTTTTAATATGCAGGAAAATATGAATCAACTTAGAATGCCTCAGTTCACTCAAAAAGAAGATATGGATTGATAATTGGCCTCATTTAACAACTCTGAGGGTGCCATGCTTTGGGGTATTTGAGGTAACATTACCATACAGTGGTGTACCACTGGGTGGCTGTTAAAGCCAAGGAAAGTGTGATGTTGTTGCCCACAGGGGACCTCCCCAGGGACTGGTCCCTGCTTTAACTGTTTATACTGCACAAGCCGTGCACATACCGTCCACATCAGAAGCACTTGAAAACAGGTTTTCAAGCAACTGCCTTAACCACCAGCACAGGCAGCCCTAATTACTCCTTCTTCCCACCCTGACAACTCTTTCTGACCACATGCATTTAATTGCACTCTAAACACAGTTGGTCAACTTCAACAGCAGAACAGAAAGCGTCTGCATGCTCCCTCCTAGTACCTATACATCCTAGTGGTCAAAGTCTTCCTCAGTGACATCAGAAAGTTAATTTCAGATCCCCTTCAAATGAAGAAATTAGTTTTACTTGGCTCTCCATTGTGCATCTCTTTAACTGCATGCAAGGAAGAGTGGGCACCATTAGAGAAAACAGTCTTTGAAACTTCCTTTTGAGTACAGCATGACAGACAGATATTCTCAGTGTTTCTAAAATCAAATATTGGAGATGAAGTAGTCAGGGAAAATACCCAGTTTCTTAAGGCACACAGGTGCTCAGATTCCCTTGAGACAGAAATGGCCTGTGTATGTGCAGAAGCACAACTTCAGATACCTGAAACACTTATAGCAAAATCAGAGTCATAGAATCAATTACATCTACACTGAATTTACCACCATCGCTGTGATGAACAGGGCTGTGAGACTCCACTAATGCATGATGCATGCTGGAACTCCTGGGGACTGAGTAGTATGAGAGAAGGTACAAATGGACCCCCAGTTCAAGAGGGACATAGAGCTGCTCGAGAGTCCAGCGCAGAGACACAAAGATGATGAAGGGAATGGGACATCTCTCTTATGAGGAGAGACTGAGGAAGCTGGGGCTCTTTAGCTAGGAGAAGAGGAGACTGAAGGTGACCTTCATTAATGTTTCTAAATAATGTGAAGGGTGAGTGTCAGGAGGATGAACCCAGGCTCTTCTCAGTGGTGCCTGATGACAGGACAAGGGGCAATGGATGGAAGTTGAGTCATAGGAAGTTTCCTGTAAACGTGAGGAGGAGCTTTTTCACTGAGAGGGTGACAGAACACTGGAACAGGCTGCTCAAGGGGGTTGTGGAGTCTCCTTCTCAGGAGATATTCAAAACCCACCTGGATGCATTCCTGTGTGATAGGTGATCCTGCTCTGGCAGAGGAGTTGGATCTCTTTTGAGGTCACTTCCAGCCCCTGACATTCTGTGATAAAAATGGTGAATTATGCACGTTTGTTCTAGCCCCTTAAGTCAAAGGCAGAACTCCTGAATCATCATTCTAATACCACAGTCTGGTTTGTTTGTTTGTTTTTTGGGGGGGGTTGTTTCTGGTTTTGTTTTGTTTTTTTCATACCAGGATATTGAACTAAACAAAGGAGAGGGAGCTATTGTTGCTTCAAATGTAATACACAAGTTCAGCAAAATTCATACCAGTTTTTCCTGCTGGGAAAAAAAAACATTCAAGCTGATAAGCAGACTGGAAACAGCCAGGGGATATTTGTATTTAAACAGTAAAAAAATAAAGCTTAATATATCTGAGTGATATTATCTTTTTAAACACAGAGTTAACTCAGACGAAACTGGTAGGAGAGAAACAAGAGGAAATGTCGAGATAAGGCACCTGAGATAAACAGTTTTAAAGCTTTTTTAAAAGCAAGGTGGGTATCCTATTGGGCTCCATCCAGGTGACAAATACCTCAATCTTTTCAAACAGGAAGGTAAGTAGAGACTTTGAAAATTTGAACATGCAGGAAATGACAAAGTGGTTGCAATATAGCTGATGTGAGAAGACTCTCAAAGATGAGGGTGCTTGGGGTAAAGGGATCTTACAGAGGTGCAGCAAACACTCCCCATGTACAACCCAGCTTCTGCTGTACAACAGCAGTTTCTGCTAAGACACCTAATGCTGCTGAGGAGAGCCTAAATACCACTCTTTTTAAAGGCTTTCTCTCACTACACATTTATGCTGTAACAGGATTCTGACCGAAAGCTCATATAAGCATCACAAGTAGGGTCGACATAAATAAAAGCTGATAACAAAGGGAAGGCAAAATAAGGAGCCAGTCAAAAAAGGGTGAAACAAGCTCTTCAGACTTTTTCAGGTCTACACTTGAAGGAATCAGAAAGACAAGTGGAAGTGATAAATGCATTAGGAATTTTTTCATTACATCTATAACACATAAGAAATCTGCATGTGAGGCTAAGTAACTTTTGTCCCTTAGCTCTACATATCTAACTCACCAAGAGGAAGCTGTGGCTGCAAGAAGTTACTTTCTTTCCTTTTCATCTTTTTGCATTAGTCACGAGCTGCACATCTCCCATGAAGCTTGTCAGCAATGAACTCTGTGCAGATTTTACAAGTCCACGTTACGCTGTACCTAACGCACAATTGCATCTGAATAGTTTTTATGTGGTTTAGATTCTTGTGACTTAAGTTCTGTATCGATCTTATCTAGCAAAACTCCTTAACCCGCAGTTAACTTGTAGCACAGGAGTAGTTCTGTTGCTGTCTGAGCAATTCGTTTCCTGATTGAAATTTTGTCCTTGAACACCAGGCATGTTCTAAGTCCGTTTCTCAACTGTGGTTTACATCTAGAGTTTCAATTTCCTCCAAGTTTTAGCAAAACTAAGAAAAGGGGGCAAGTACCAGCAAAAGGAGCTCTGTAAAAACATTTTCCTATCTAAAACCAAACCAAACAAACAAAAGAACCCCCCCCCCCAAAAAAAAAAAACTTGAAATAAAAAACCATCCAGAAAACTCACAACAGCAACAAAATACAAGTTAAAACAAAACAAAAACAAACCAACAAACCTTTTAAAAAATCAAACAAAAAAATAACTGCAAGCAGAATCTAAAACTCTCTTATACCAGATGCATTGTTTCTGGATGCTTGAGGTAGGACAGCCAACCTAAACCTTTGTCAGATGTTTTTTTACTGACAGAAACAGTTACGCAAAGTAACTGGTGGCTTTTGGATTGGAATTCCTAGAAAAGGGCTGGAGGAAAGACGGTGGCCTCCAGCTCCAGAGGTGGTGATTGGTTGCTGGGTTTTCCTTTTTAATTTTTTTTCCACAGAGGGTATGTGTCAAAGCAGAGTCTTCTGCATTGTTACCCATTTTTGCCTTCAGTTTTTCACAGAGTCAGTCAGGGTTGGAAGGGACCTCAAGGACCATCTAGCTCCAACCCCCCTGCCACAGGCAGCAACACCCTACCCTAGATAAGCCTGGTCAGAGCCTCATTCAACCTGGCCTCAAACACCTCCAGGGATGGGGCCTCAACCACCTCCCTGGGCAACCCATTCCAGGCTCTCACCACTCTCATGGTGAAGAACTTCCTCCTCATGTCCAGTCTGAACCTCCCTACCTGCAGCTTCACTCCGTTCCCTCTAGTCCTGTCACTACCTGATATCCTAAAAAGTCCTTCCCCAGCTTTTCTATAGTCCCCCTTCAGATCCTAAAAGGCCACAATAAAGTCACCTGAGAGCCTCCTCTTCTCCAGACTGAACAGCCCCAACTCTTTCAGTCTGTCCTCATGGCAGAGATGCTTCAGTGGCCCTTCTCTGGACACGCTCCAGCACATCCATGTCCTTCTTGTAATCAGGACTCCAGAACTGGATGCAGTAGTCCAGGTGGGGTCTCACCAGAGTAGAGTAGAGGGGGAGAATCACCTCTCTTGACCTGCTGGCCACACTAAGCAGTACTGTTTCCCATTTCTTTGCTTGCACTGTGTTAAGAACATTCCAAAGTCTTACATGGATCCTATTAGAAAAATCAGCTGTAGCTTATCCATTTATTTCAGTGAATGCAAAAGATGTCATGTCCAATGTGTATGTGTATGCTTCCCTCTTCCAGCAGCTCTAAAACAATATGTTTCTGAATGAGTTAGTGTAACATGTAATCTTTTAATGTATTAAAATTACTTGGGTAATCATAAACCAAATCTCCCTTAGAGATGCTCTTGTCCTGTGCCTAATAATGCTACAAGCCACAATAACCCAAAGGTGGGGAAGATGAGGAGTGGAAAGAAACTCACCACAGTTATGCCATCATTCAGCAATGACTCTCCGAAAATCATCATGTAAAGCTGCTCATTAACAGAGGCTTCTTCAAAAACTACCAGAGCTGCCGCGGGATCCACGGCTGAAATCATGCTGCCAAAGAGAAGGTTCTGCAGCAGGTTCAGATCAGTCAGGCCAAAGGCTTCAATCTGGCAGATTCCATAGAGGGAGAGGCCAATTCCAAATGAATTTAGCAGAGATCCCAGCAGAGACCACCACAAGATGGATCCAAAGTTTTCAAAGAATGGGCGAGTTGGCATGAAATAACCCTCCTCCAGGACAATGGGTGGAAGGAGGTACAAGAAATAGATACTTGTATTCATCACTGGTGGAGATTTGTGATGAGAAGCAAAGATGATAGCTCCTACTAGTGCTCCAATGGCAATTAAGATGCAGCTTTCAGGCATGAGTCTTGGTAATCGGTGATAGAGATGGAAACCTTAAATAAAACATTACATTTAAATTAACCTGGTGTCAGACACATGTTTTTTTTCTGCCTTTGAATCTTTGCCATCAGACAGCAAGGTTTTCCTCTTGTGATTATATATGTAAAAGCAGGCAGTACTATTCTCTTTGAAATTAAACATTTCAAGACTTGTATCACTAAAGCAGGGGGAGAGTTTGGCCATTAATGTCTTCTCTTCCTGCTCCCCAGCTCTCCATTTCTGAGCAAGTGTGCCAAAGTCCAAGCTCTGCTTCCAGGAATGTAGAACCCTCTTTGCAAATGTACTCAACAATTTGAAAAGAAATTATTCTTCAAGAACCCTTGCTGCCCAACGACTGCTGCCAAACCTCTGAGGCACAATGTTGTCCCTTCATCTCAAAGAGATGGCTGCTGGATTTGGGCCACCCAGAAACCTGTAAAAGCCCAAAGAATCAGGGAGCATCTCAGGTGCTATGGTCTGCTCAACTCTCTCCACTGCTAGCACTCCCCTGAAGCATTGCATGGACTCCAGGTGATCCACAAAGAACGTAAGTACTCATGAACAGCCAAATATCTAAAGCAGCAGAAATAGAGCCTCAGTTACATAAAGCTTTGTACAAGCAGATTAAACTTGGTCTTCTGGGGAAACTGCTCCTCTTACATAAGGTAAACATTTTGTAAAGAACCTTATCAATTAGCTCACTGAAACAAAACCAGTGATTACAGAAGAGCTGAAGGAATGGTAGATCACTCATCAAATATATGAGAAAATGACAAATCCTGACAGTTTGTGTTTTTTTTTTAATCACTAGAATAAAGGCCTAGTCTAAACTAGGAAATTGAACAGGACAAAGACATTTCCAGACAGAAAGGTTCACTTTGCAGCCAAATTCTCTTCCATTCTCTTCCCAGCAAAAATTGGTCACATCCAAAGTGCCTGTGGGAACAGACCATGGCCCACAGTCTGTTTGGCATTGCCTGGGAGAAGGCCTGGTGACAGAGGCCAAAGCTCAGAAGGAGCATCACAATACTGACATGGTAGGCACAGTGACACACAGGTTCCTGGCAGGGTGCTTGTTAGTTTACCAGTATAGATGTAGCCAACTTGTTTGACAGAGAAAAGCGTACACTTAGCATACTCATGTTGTGGGTGTAACATACCCATGTTGTGGGTGTGAATTTCCTTCTGCCCACTTTGATGTGCTACCACTGCAACTGTGTTCATGTAATTCTTCCCACTTGACATGAGTACTGATACTAGAGCGAAGAAAATGACTAACAATGGCTCATCTAGTTGCTATAAAAGGCATTGTGTAGTCATATTGCAACCGAGAGGTGCCTCAACTAGGAATGTAAGGAACTCTTGGGGGGTGGCCTCTTCTCCCAGGCAACCAGCAACAGAACAAGGGGACACAGTCTCAAGCTGTGCTGGAGGAAGTATAGGCTGGATGTTAGGAGGAAGTTCTTCACAGAGAGAGTGATTGGCATTGGAATGGGCTGCCCAGGGAGGTGGTGGAGGCACCATCCCTGGAGGTGTTCAGGAAAAGCCTGGATGAGGCACTTAGTGCCATGGTCTAGTTGATTGGACAAGGCTGGATGCTAGGCTGGACTGGATGATCTTGGAGGTCTCTTCCAACCTGGTTGATTCTATGATTCATAACTTACAAGAACAAGAATGAGACAGATAATGAAACCTATAAATCCAATGGCTATCTCCATGACTGAAACTGGGTCAGCTGTCATAACTCTGGCAGCAAATGGCACGACTGGATCTCCTGAATTATCAATGTTCAACGGTAAAGGGAAAGAAAAATATTTTTATGACATTTGAAATAATTTAGTACACTATTTTAAAAAAGTATGCTGTGGTAGTAACTCTATTAATCAACTTATTTCAAATGAAAAAAAAAAAAATCATGTCCAGGTGGTTTGTCAGTACTACAAGATTTCAACAGTGCTCCCCACTCTGAAATCCAGGAATAAGAGAATACCTGAATAAAACACAGTTTGACAATCTTTTTTTTTTTTTCCCTTAAGTAACCAGATTATTCAGACCATCTCTTTCTTCCAAGCAAATTTTAAGTCAGCAGCTTCATAATTTTAATCAAATCATAGAATCAACCAGGTTGGAAGAGACCTCCAAGATCATCCAGTCCAACCTAGCAGCCAGCTCTATCCAATCAACTAGACCATGGCACTAAGTGCCTCATCCAGGCTTTTCTTGAACACCTCCAGGGACAGTGACTCCACCACCTCCCTGGGCAGCCCATTCCAATGCCAATCACTCTCTCTGGCAAGAACTTCCTCCTAACATCCAGCCTAGACCTCCCCCAGCATAACTTGAGATTGTGTCTCCTTGTTCTGTTGCTAGTTGCCTGGCAGAAGAGACCAACCCCACCTGACTACAACCTCCCTTCAGGTAGTTGTAGACAGCAATGGGGTCCCCCCTGAGCCTTCTCTTCTCCAGGCTAAACAACCCCAGCTCCCTCAGCCTCTCCTCATAGGGTTTATGTTCCAGGCCCTTCATCAGCTTTTTTGCCCTTCTCTGGACATGCTCCAGCACCCAACATCTCTCTTGAATTGAATATATCATTTTTGGAAAACTATCAACTAAGGAACAGGTCAGCTTGGGAGGCATCACACATCTCTTCTAAATTATCAATTTCTTGCTCAAAATGCAGGGTAAATGTGCCTTATGGCAAGTTGTGTGTTTTCATGAATGGTGAATTAAAAAATGGTCAATATGGTCTCTGCTAGCACATTGTGCTGATGCAATAACAATAAACTTGATCTGTGAAAATGTTTATTTTAGCAATAAAGACATTTGCATATAGGAGCTGGATTGAGACCATCAGTTGTTATGAAACTGGCAAATCTTGGTCAGCTGTAACTGTCTTTGAAAATGGTGTGACTGTGACATAAAAAATGTTTCTCTTCATGCCACCTCTAGAATATCATCAGTCTCACCTAGCAGCCTGTTGTATGGGAATGTTAAAAATTCCATAGGAGATCACAAGGGCAAGGATATCACATGTATGTGTCTCTTCACATTATTACCACCTTTGTCATGTATGTGATATAGCTGCATTGATTCTAAATGCTCAACATAATTTAGCCCAGATATGCAAACATTCAAGACACATAGTGAGCCATTTTTACCGTGTTAATTACAGTCTCAGTTGTCTTCCTTCATTCAGATGCCATTGTCATGGTAATGAACACACCTAATCTTTTGAGGACAGAATCTGTGAAAACAAACCCAGCTACAAAAACTCATGGAAGATACATAGTTACATGGTACACTTTTAACTTCTTGCCAAGGCAGCAGAACCCAAGATCCGCTTTTCCACTTACCTATTTTTGCAAGAGAGGCAAGGAGGATCCAAAGAGTAACTTCATAGGGAATTTGCACATAGTCATAGTCAAGTGTGAAAACATGTAGCCTCATATCTTCTGAAGAGCCAACAGCCTCATGATCACTCTTGCTTAATTTGGGCTCGTCCACATAAGCAACAGCAAAACAACCTACCAGACTCAACAGTGACAGCAAGCAGTTCAAAAATTTTGCATGTGCAAGCAGTGCAAAGCCCATGGCTGGGGCTGAGATTGTTTTACTGCAGGTAGAGCATACAGCAGGTGCAGGAAAGTACGCAACACTCACACCTGTTGGTTCGCATTGCTCATCGCCGTGGTGGCTTCTTCCTCAGGGTAGCTTCGTTTGCCCATTAGAGGCTCTTCTGAAAGCTGCAGTGCACCTGTCCTGTTACCTTTGTTACAGACAAACCCAGAGTTCGTATGAAGGTACCGGTTCTGCAGGTTCTTCTGCCCCAGATAAACCTGGGTAACAGCATCACACTGTGAAGGAATAAAAAGCTCTTTCCAGCTACGTTACCTATCCAGCCACTTGGATTTTTTCCCACTGTCAAAAAGAAGAGGGGGGGGGGGGGGGGGGGGGGGGGGGAAAAAAGCAGCTACGATGCAAAACTTTCAGGCAGCAAGGGCAGCACTGGTCAATAGTACCAGGTGGATTAGATCATGGCACTCTAAGCAGGCAAGAGAGCCTGTTCTCTACTTGCTTTCCTGCCCTGCCTCCCAGTCTGCCTCTCCAGAGCAACTGGCACCTCAGGTACCACCCTTAGCAGTTGCTCCCGGGTCCTGTCTTGCTCAGTAACAAAACTAGTTGTTGTGTAAATAAATGGACTCTGCAGGGCTCGCAGTAGGGACATCTGGTGGAGGACTATACAAATGACGTTCTCATTCAGAAATCGGGTTTCTCTCTTGAATACACCTATGTAACTTAACACATTCATAGAATGGTTTAAGGTTGGAAGGCACATTAAAGATCATCTAGTTTCAACCCCCCACACCAGTAGAAAGAGGAAGGTCTGAATCATATCATGTGCCTAAAACTGGATCTTTAGCTCTCTTATATTTGATGTTTGTTTTACCCATACCTGCAAGACAACCAGATTATCCTTCTTCAACATGGCATTCACTCTTATGGAGCACGTTTTCATAAGTTCAGCCTCTTCACTTCTCCACAGAGGCTACCATTTGTTAACTTGAAGGCTAAATTAAGTCAGTAGAACACCAAACCAGTGGCTTTCCTACTCAGATTTTCTTAACACTAACCATTGCATTTCACTTAGCTACAGAAATACACTCACAAACTGCAAGATGTCTTGAGTGAAGCATTATGAGCCCTGGAGAGTTTGCAGCCAAAGAACTGGGAAGGAAATATTTCAAGGTGCCTGGAAATCTACAAGCTGTGGCAACCAGGACTTAGATTTACAACTGCAACACACCTTAATACTAACAGGTACAGTGGGACTTTCACTTCTGCCAGCTTCAGCTTCATCCCAAGAAAGATAATAGAACGCCTTATCCTCAGCACTGTGTTCAGCCATATCAAGGACAAGAAGGTCATTGGGAGCAGTCAGCATGGTTTTTTCAAAGGGGAAGTGATGTTTGACCAACCTGATAACTTTCTATGAGGACGTAACCAGGTGGATAGATGACAGTAGAGCAGCAGATAAACTTTACCTTGAGTTCAGTAAAGCATTTGACACCATCTCCCACAGCATCCTCACAGCTAAACTGAGGAGGTGTGGTCTGGGTGATGGAGTAGTGAGGTGAATTTGGAACTGGTTAAAGGAAAGAAGTCAGAGAGTTGTGGTCAATGAGATATAGCCTTGTGGAGCTCCTCGGGGGTCAGTGCTGAGACCAATACTATTCAATGTATTCATTAATGACCTGGATGAGGGCATGGAGTGCACCATCAGCATGTTTGCTGATGACACCAAGATGAGTGGAGTGGCTAGCTGTTGTGAAGGGGTTTTGAGTTCAGGGGATAAAATATGAGGTCGAATTTAAAAGGGTTTTAAATAATTTAATATTATATACAAAGAGAATTCCCTCCCCCTGCCCCCTCCAAACTTATATACAGTTAACCTACACAAGTTCTTTGTATGCAGGTGTGAAATTATTTTACAGAATGTCTATTTACAGCAGGATTCAGGAATTTGGTAGAGGTTTGGAAAGGCTTGGATAGAGAGTCTTGTGACATTAAAGTGCCACGGGTAAAGTCACTGAAATTCTTAGCTGTTCAAATTGAGATTGTTCAGTTACTCACTAGTTGGAGTCACAGTCTCGGTGGTCCCAAATATGTGTAGCGAATGCCACGTGGTTGACCCCCGTGGGTCTGAATAGTTCAGTTGGGATATTGGGGCGCGCTGTCTAAGAAGGCTCCACGGGTACGATGGGGCTGGAGCGGCGGCTGGCCGGGAGCGCCTTGCTCGATTTCCCCTGGGCCGGTGCGAAGTGCCGTGGGCTGGAACCATGCAGCGGCGGTGGTCCCAGGCGACGAAGAGGCTAAGAGCGGTGGGCAGAGGAGGGTGGCAAGAACACTGAATTGCCCTTTTTATGAGATGTGGGCTGAGATTGATGGTCCTTTGGCCACAACACTGTCCAATAAGCATCTGGCAGCCAGCCAAAACATGCCAAATAGGGTGAAATCCACAGGTACCACCTGTGGTACTGCCAAATATGGAGAGGGCACAGGTGGGCCCACACGGGAAGCAGGTGAACTTATACAACCTGTTTACCTCAGCCTTGCAAGCAGGGCAGGCCAGACACTAAGGCACCAGGCTTGTTGTGCCCCTTTGTCCACTTAATTTGTTTTCCCCTGGTTTAGACAGAAAAACACCTTTCGGAGGGAAAACATGTCCAGGCAAGCATAGAGTTGTAAACAAGGCTTTTTGGGTCTATGTGGCCCTCCACCACACTGGCATACCAGAGAGTTGTGCTGCCATTCAGAGACTTAGGCTGGGGAGTTGGGCAGGGAGAAATGTAATGAAGTTCAACAGGGGTGAGTGTAGAGTCATGCAGCTGAAAAGGAACAATCCCAATCCCCCCATGGGGACTGACCTGCTGGAGAGCACCAAAGTCCATCAGGACTTGGGAGTCCTGGTGGAAGGGTGACCATGAGCCAGCAATGTGCTCTTGTGGCCAGGAAGGCCAATGATATTCTGGGGTGCATTAGAAGTGGTGTGGCTAGTAGGTCAAGGCAGGTTCTCCTTCCCCTTTACTCTGCCCTGGTGAGACCTCTTCTGGAGTATTGTGTCCAGTTCTGGGCCCCCCAGCTCAAGGAGGACAGGGAGCTGCTTGAGAGACTCCAGTGCAGAGCCACAAAAATGATTAAGGGAGTTGAAAATCTTCTGTATGAGGAGAGACTGAGGGAGCTGGGGCTTTTTAGCTTGGAGAGGAGGAGACTAAGGGGTGACCTCATTCATGTTCATAAATATATAAGGGGTGAATGCCAGGAGGATGGAGCCAGGCTCTTCTCAATGATGCCCAATGACAGTACAAGGGGCAAGGGTAGAAGTTGAGGCATAGGAGGTTCCATGGGAACCTGAGGAAGAATTTTTTTCACTGTGAGGGTGACAGAGCATTGAAACAGGCTGGCCAGGGGAGTTGTGGAGTCTCCCTCTCTGGAAATACTCAAGAACCATCTGGATGCCTTTCAGTGTGATCTGCTCTAAGTCACCCTGCTCTGGCAAGGGGGCTGGACCAGATGATCTTTTGAGATCCCTTCCAGCCCCTGACATTGTATGATTCTATGACCCATGACTGACCAGCAACAGGCAGGATCAGCAATGTGCAGATATCTGAGTGTGAAGTGTTTCACAACTAGTAGTTCATGCTTTCTCAACCTCGTCAGCATAACCAGTTGTAGCAGTATCCCACAGTACTTCTTCCCACAAAAGAAGCTAACTAATTTAAAGAGTGTGAATTTGTCCTGCTGGACTGCACAGGAATATTAAACTCCAAGCTTCCTCAGAGTTCCCTTTTTTAAATCTTTCTATAGAAAACAAGTACAAAAAATATTCCGCATAGAACATAGCATTCGTGTGTACATTTGAACACCACAGCAAAATAATACAATTTTAAAAGATAATAAAATCTAAAAATTCTGAATGGTAGCTCACATTTACACTTGTGTGCAGTGCCACTTAATTTTACTGTGGGGCTGCAGCATTGTCATACTGCAGTCCTTCTCAATCTTTTGCAGTGAGCTACTGCTCACTGTGTGTCACTGCAGTGCTACTCCACAGTAGTCAGCTGTCTCAGTTCTAATTTAAATTCCCCTGAAACTCAAATAGAGTTGATAGAACCAATAGCAATTGATAGGGTGCCCTTCCCTCTTCCCCCTTCTTTCCCAAAAGAAAAGGAATTAGATGTAGAGAGAGAAAAGAGATGCAGACCCAAATAAATAACCTCACTGCGATTTGGAAGTTAAAAGAAGAAAAGTCCAAACATAAATAAAAGGCATGTGAGGTAGGGAAGTTGCAAAGATATAGGGAGGGGAAAACAAGATACAAAATAGGCAAATATACAACCAGATTTGATGGCAATGGGTTTTGTCCGCCTCGTGAGCGATGGACACATGGTGAAACAAAGAGCAGCAAGAAATAGGATGATGGCTGATTGCTGGCTCGCAGGAGAGGCAGGAAGAGAAAGAGCAAACCAAAAGTCCCCCTGCTTTTATGGATCTTAGGCAGGAAGGGAGAGTGGGCTAACCACCATCACCTGGTAGTGCTCAGACCCACCCCTGGTGAGAGATCAAGACCACCTGGGGTCAGGTTCAAGATCACTCACCCAGGAGGGTTAACCCTGTACTTCAACTGATGTGGCAGGTCTTTCACATCACCATCCCTGAGTCTGCTGTGATCCCTCTGTGAAATTTCTGTTATTGATATAGTAGGCTGAGTAACCTTTGAAAGGAGCCCTTTAGGCTGCAGTTACTCAGCATCTTAGTCGTTTTCACAGGCATGTGATAATGCATATATTTCCAGAACTTCTTGTCTGGAGCAGCAGAAATAAAAGGCTTCCAGGTAACCACTGGTAAAATTCGAAGAGCTTTCTTCACTTCTGCAGGCAAAGTCTCTGGCTCTTGGAAAGCCTGGAACTTTATTAAGACCAGTTTGATCTTTTTGTCTTCCAACGCACAGTTCACCGCTGCCTGCAATTCGAAGATGCTTGATCCACTGACATAGGCTGGGCTCAAAATAATTATCACTCGTCTGCTTTGTTTAATAGCTGTAACAACTTCATCTGTGTATGCTGGAGGAGAATTTGCAATCATTACTGCTTTCTATAATGTGGTTTCTAGTTTAACAGTTCCTTTAACAAAAGTTTTCACCCAAAATTAATGAAATCCAGAAATATGGATGCTAAGCAATCACATAACTCCTAGGAATGTGTTTGCTATCAGAGAGTACTGCAGCCAGTTTTAAGCAGCCTGGAGAATACAAGTTGCTGCTCAGGAACTGAAGGACACAGCTGAAACCTCACCTCGCTTTGTTGCTAGTCAAACAGGATATCAAGGGACACTTGGACTTGACTTTGTCTCTCCCAGGTATAGGTACTGAGGGCTTTCTTATAACTCCAGGCATCACTGATTAAAGCTGCTCAGAAAGTAACTACTGAAATATTTGAGGTCTATTTTTTTCAGGGAATGTGATCTGCTTTCAATTAAATTCTTGGATAAGAAGCTTTATTGCAGCCTTGTAGCTCCTCATTTACCACACATTCAGATGTGTGTGAGCTCCAATTGCAGGGGTCAGATATAAATATCAAAGCACAATGAGATTTGAGTTGAAACTTCAGTACAAAACCAAACCGTTTACTAATCTGGCAGAGAAAGTTTTCTGGAAAGTGAAAAACAATTTCATAAAGAACTGAATATTTTCTGCCATCCACGGGGACCTTACCTCCTCCTGGAAGAATATCTCTTTCAAGAATGCATAACTTGTATCCATATTTATTTTCCAGCATGTCTGGAAGAAGCTCCAGGGCAAATTTTTCCTCACTAATTAAAGGAGAGTCATTCTCAGAAGAGTCTAATTTTGCATAGGACACAAATGCATCAAATTCTTTGCCATCTAAAATAAATAAATAAGCAACAAGGCATGCATTAACAAGTCTGTTTGAAGCATTCAGCTCCATACTTAACTCTTGGTTTCTGTCTATATTTAAATAGGCATAACACAAACCTAAAATTATCTCCTGTCCATGAAGTACATCCAGGTACTCAATGCCAACCCTTACTCCTCATTGTCTCACAGATTTTGTAGACATATACAAAGGAAGCTACAGATGAATAGTGCAAGTTGGGAGCATGTGTCAATCTGTCAGGGGGACCTGGACAGGCAGGACAAATGGGCATGGTCCACCACCATGAGTTTTACTAAGTCCAAGTGCTGAGTTCTACCCTTTGGCCACAACAACCCCAAGCAGTGCTACAGGCTGGGGACAGAGTGGCTGGAGAGCAGCCAGGTAGAGAGGGACCTGGGGGTACTGCTTGACAGCCAACTGAACATGGCTGTGTGCCCAGTGGCCAAGAAGGTCAATGGCATCCTGGCCTGTATCAGGAATGGTGTGGCCAGCAGGACCAGGGAAGTCATTCTGCCCCTGTACTCAGTACTGGTTAGGCCACACCTTGAGTACAGTGTCCAGTTCTGGGCTCCTCGATTCAAGAGAGATGTTGAGGTGCTTGAACGTGTCCAGAGAAGGGCACCAAGGCTGGTGATGGGGCTGGAGCACAGCCCTGTGAGGTGCGGCTGAGGGAGCTGGGGGTGTTCAGCCTGGAGAAGGCTCAGGGGAAACCTGAAGGGAGGTTGTAGCCAGGCAGGGGTTGGTCTCTCCTCCCAGGCACCCAGTGACAGAACAAGAGGACACAACCTCACCAGGACAGATTTAGGCTGGATGTTAGGAGGAAGTTCTTCGCAGAAAGAGTGATTGGCATTGGAATAGGCTGCCCAGGGAGGTGGTGGATTCACCATCCCTGGAGGTGTTTAAAAGGGGATTGAATGAGGCATTTAGTGCCTTGGTTTAATTAATTAGAAGGACTAGGTGATAGCTTGGACTCGACCTCAAAGCTCTTTTCCAACCTGGTTAATTCTGTGTTTCTGTGAATGTAAAATCAGCTGTTTTTCTGCATTGTCAAAAGGGTGGTCCAGTTTTTCACCAGTGGAAGATAATGTCCCTTTCCAGGCAAATTCTGTATTGTAGGGAATGATTCCCAGTCCTTTCTTGCATTTGCCCCAAATGCTGATTGCAAAAATACTCATTGACACACAACTTACTTTGAAACATAGTGGCTTGTGAAGGAGCAATGTTCTTAGATATCAGGTGCTTGTAAAATTTGTGTTATTTTCGTACTCTGTTATGCCTGTATTCAGAGAGACTGGTGCAAGTAGCAAAGCCCAAATCTCATCCACATATCAGCTCAGATGCTGACCTGTTATTGAACTTTTTCATCAGTATCTTAAAATAATATATTTGTGAGGTGCAGGTGAAAACTACATAAACCTCTTCTCTGTTTTGAAACACTCTGGCACCAGTGATGTCAGTCAGGCCCATCCTTAACTACAAGCAAATCTTATCTGTTTGCAAAACAAAATTTGAAGTGCACTTGAGGGAGGGGGAAGGAAAACAAGAGGAGTTGCTGGTGATAGCAAAAGGCACAGTGGACTCAGTTCAGCTTCCCATGTGTAGCTACTTGATGTCATTTAAGAAGTTCTAAGGTTGATAAGACAGCCAGATTTGACAGGGAAACTACTGAAGACTCAAATAATTTGGAGTGGCAGGACATCCTTGAACAGTAAAAATTACACCAGACATCTATGCTTCATCAATTTAGGTGTGTAATGTGTTAATATAGATAATAAAACCAAGAAGAAATTCAGCTTAGTGTAGACTCCTACTGTGTCCTACACTCCACTCTGTGGATGCTGTTTCAAGTGAGATGACAAGCTCTCTAGTTTTTACCACATTGACTGTATCTTCATGGCACAGGAGGCGAGGCACCAACTTCCAGCACAGACCTAAATGATGGTGCTGAGTATCAGTCTGTGTTAACTTTCTTATTTCTATCCCAGATTTAAGACCAGAAACCTGAGCTAGATCTATTAGGGTTCCACAGGATCTAGAAGAGTTTATATGGATTCCAGGGAGAAAAAGGAATACATATGACAGACTGAGAGAGATGGGGTTGTTCAGGTTGGAGAACAGAAGACTCTTGGGAGACCTAATAGTGACCTTCTAGTACCTGAAAAGCATCTATAAGGCTGGAAAAGGACTGTTTACAAAGGTCTGTTGTGACAGGACAAGGGGCAGTGGTTTTAAATTAGAGAAGAGTAGATTTAGGTTGGATGTTAGGAGGAAGTTCTTTACCATGGGGGTAGTGGAACACTGGAACGTATTGCCCAGGGAGATAGTTGAAGTTCCATTCTTGAAGATATTCAAGGTCAGGTTCAATAAATCTCTAGGCAAACCTGATCTAATGGAGGATGTCCCTGCACACTGCAGGGTGGTTGGACCTTTGGAAGACCCTTCCAACCATTCTGTGATTCTATGAAAATCTACTATTCATGAGCTGGGGTGGAATTACCACATTCAGAACCAGCATGTTGCAGAAACTGTGTCATGGAAACATAGGTGCACAGATTAGGTCTAGAGACCAAGGATATGATTATACAACACATATTACTTCTCCACTCCACACCTCTGCTCCCAGCCTGACACCTCCAGCACTTTCTGGTGCTGAAGCTGTTGTGGCAACAGAGGAAGCCAATTCACTTTTCTAGCTACTCACTGTCATTTACTGAGTTAATTTTCTGCCAAGTTGAGATAATGCATGCCACCAGCTAGTGGCATGCAGTCCTAGAGTGGTACTTGAAGGCGAGGCAGTAGGTCACTAAATTGGTTTAGCTGAACTTTGTTTCAACTATGTCCTTTGATAAGATTTTAAATTACAATGTTTTACTACAAGCTGGACATTCCTCATCTCACCCACAGAGGTCACTGCAATCTTATTAGACCATGACCATTTATAAATGCAACTCTTTTTTAATAATATTATTATTACCAAAGCAAGTTAAAAACACATTAAGCACCACTAGGATTTTTCTTTTTCCCTGGAGTTGTACAGGACTGTTACAAGCCCAGGAACTTTTGGCACAACATTTAAGATGTTAAATGGTAGGAATACTCAAGTTAGGCAAAGTGACTACATACATGATTCTGTGGTGCTTCATTCTATGGCCTGTATTGCACTCTATGGTCTATAAATTCTAATATGACAGCTTCTGTCTTGTTTCTTTCTCCATGGGAAAGAAGGCAGAATGTTTAAGATGTATATCTGAATTGGCTAAGACATGAGAACAAAGTTAACCTTACTGCTATCTTCAACTACCAAATGTGAGAGTACAGAGATGATGGAAGCCGTTCTTCCCTGACCCGTGGTGTTAGGAGAAGCAATAGACGCAAGATCCAAACAGGGAAATTCTCATTAGATAATAGTGAAAAAGCAAAAGCTTGCACTGTGACAATGTGTCAGAATCTAATCTGAATGCGTTGTTGTCTCAAACATTGTGTGAGGCAGCAGCCTTGCCATTAGGACAAGTATATGTGCTTTGCTATTAAGACAAGGAACAAAATATGCCAGCTCAGGAAGGTTTGGAATGCATCATAGGATGGTCCTTGTCCCCTTGCCAAGCTTGTTCATCTGTGATAAAGAACATTGCTGCGTATCATGCAAAGCATAATAAAATACAGGGTCTCCATAACCCTGACTCAACTTGTGGAGAGAGATAATGCTGTACTTCCCTCCTTGCACACGCACACACTGGCAGGTTTTGCCTTCCAGTGCTTCCCACAAAAATTAAGAGATGCCTCACTAGGCAACAAAGCAATGCTCCTCCTGGCAGGGACCTAAGGAATAGATGAGCATTGCTGGAACCCTGGATGGTGATCTGGACTTTTACCTATACTCTCTCTCTCTCCTCCTTTCTTTTAGACACTTTGTGTTACGTATACATATAACTTTAGTCAGGCAGTTAGCAATTAAATCTTTTCTTGTATGGATGTATAGTGTAAGTCTTAATTCAGCCCAAGCAAATCATTGAATCTGAGTTGGGCTGAATGGGACACAACAGAGTGGTCAAACACTGTAGTAGTACACTATACAGACAGGTTGTGGATTCCGTGTCTGCAAGGTCCTGAGCCACCTAGCCTAGACTGGCTCTGCTTTGAGCAAGATGTGGGATCAGACAACTCTCAGGGTCCCTTCCGACCTCATGACATTCAGCAGTTCTCTGATTTATGCTAAGCGTGGTGGAAGAGAAACATAGAATCGGCCAGGTTGGTAGAGACCTCCAAGATCATCCAGTCCAACCTGTCACCCAGCTCTATCCAATCAACTACACCATGGCATGAAGTACCCCATCCAGTCTTTTCTTGAAAACCTCCATGAATAATCACTCCACCACTTCCCTGGGCAGCCTATTCTAAAGGAAAAATCACTCTCTCTGTGAAGAATTTCCTCCTAATATCCAGCCTCTACCAGAAATGATGGAAAGGAAATGGCAGTAATAGGCCATTATTGCTGCTTTGCTGCTCTATAAGTATGCTCTTTCAGACCTCAGGGTCCTTGACATACATCCATATGAAGTGAGAAGTACACAATCCTGCAGGTGAGAACACATTTTCTAGCCAATAATTGTAGGCAAAGAATTGTCTGCGTAGGCACTGTTGGTCCGCACACTACATACCCCCACACTTTAAGTGGTGCTGTGTGCATGTGGCACACAAGAATCAGAGAGCAGGGCAGAAGCTGCCACAGTGGAATCTATTGGTGTCTTCAATGCATGAATTTTGGCAGGTTTATCTCTGTCCTACTAACATACAAGGTGAACTCTAAGGGGACTTCCCAGAGGTTCTTAAGTTGATTTGTTACCAGAGGGGAAATTTTAAGTGGTTTCCCAAATCACTTTTGACAGCTGCCTTAGGGCTCACAAAAACACTTCCCAAAAGGTAGTTAATTGTCTCATTGTGTGTGTATTTATAGATATCTAGATACAGTTATTTCACATTTAAGTTTAATTACGTATACTTGTAATTACTTGCAAGCACACAAGTAGACTCAGACACCTGAGCTACATCAAGATTCAGGAGTTTTAAGAAAAATTTCTTTGGGCATGTATTACCAGATTTCTTTCAACCTATGCGTGAAAATGACATATTAAATTCTTTGAAATAGGCATTGTAATTTCTGATACATTTTTAAACTGCCTACTGTGTTGGAGGCCCATTCCAGTTGAGACAGGGGCGATGCTACTGTGGAGATTTGAAATATTGGAAGCTGATCACCCTGGTGTAAAAGTCAAGATGGTCAACATAATTCTTAGGCAGGAAATATTAATATTTCCCAAATGTGTACTTATCAGTTGGTGCCCTATATAATCATATCTATTTCCCTTATTCTTCTGATACATTATTTGGCTTCTAGTGAAAACTACAATAGAACCTAGAGTCCTTCGCATAGTTTTGCAAGGACATTTGATTCTTGTCCAGAGGTTCTGTTGAATACTTTGGGGGAATGAGGTTAAAATGTGGCAGATGATTTATTTTTCATTCCAAAAGGACTGACAAAATTCAGCTTCCTATTCTAATCTTCCATGGGTAAATTAGGAATCTTGTAAAAGACTAAATGCAGCACTTGAGTTGGTGATATTTCCTTCAAGTTCCCTGGGATTTTATTCCATCTGAATCCAATGAGCATCTTGCTAGTTTGAACAGCTATTGTATCAGCTCAAATAGAACTAGGCCATTAAGAGAATTTAGTTAAATGCTTAATTCACACTAGATTAACTTGTATGGTAAGAGGCAGTAAAACAAAAATGGAGAAAAATAATTGCTATATAATGTTTCTTACCTCCCATAGTTTCATTGCGGACCAGATAACTTCTGTACACCAGCACTATTTCAATCCAGTACTGATAAATAAGGGCAGTGCACAAAAGGAGCACAAATAGAGTGGAAATGGCACTACACAGGATGTATAAAAGAAACACTGTAGAAAGAAAACAGGTTATCACAATTCAGGCTTTCCAAAATAATGTTGACACTTCAATGAAAAAAATCAGTCCAGAAATGGGGGGCAAACCATCTCACAGCCTTCATTCTTGCCCCTATTAAAAAAAAAAAAAAATCCTGGGGAAGACAGGGGTCCATTTAGCTGAAAAACTAAGTACACAGTTTCAGTCTACTGTCATGGACCTTTTTTGGATGATATCTCCTTGATGGTATGAAAAGCCAATCTGTGATGGAACGCATAGAGAAAATGGTCTGTGTTACACTCAGCAAAGCTGAAAGTAATAATTGTTTAAAATGGAAAACTCTCACCAGAACAACAAAGTGCCACACTCATATCTGTTATGGCAAATTCTCAAAAACATGCATGCTAAGGAGTGTGGAAACAAACATATATGTCCTGTGGAAGTCGAGGAATACTACTGTTTCCAGCAGCTCTTCTGCTTCACTTTATTAGATTGCCTACTAACATTCAGAGATGCTACTTTTCTCTTCTTCCTGGTTACTCTCCAGCATCCACTTGGCCCATCTGCCTACAGTAAGTCTCCAGCTACCTCCATCTTTCTGAGTAATCCATAGAATAGTGTTCCATCCTGGATAGTTGCCAAATCATACTTTCCCCATCTAGCTTCAAGAAACCTCTGCGGCTGGCTAAAAAGCCAGTGTCAACAGGGAATGAATCTGTAGCAACGAGTGAAGCGAAATCTAGACAAGGGTAAATAGTCATCCATTGATAGTTTTACCTCTCTGCGTTCTTTTCAGTTGGATCACAGCTGTGGCATTCCCAACCAAATTCTCAGCAAAACATGTGAAGTTGCTTCTGAGATCTTTTTCAGTTACTTCTTTCAGTTTTGCAACATGAAGAAGCGTGTGGCCTTTTAAACCTTTTGGATAAATGCTAGAGAGATAAAATATATATATATACATTTGCATTATACCTTTGTTGTCCATTCTTACAAGCCTCAACTGTCTTAAATGCAAAGAAAGAGGACCTTGCAACTTCTTAACGTTCAGCTCGAACTTTTAAGAGTGAAGAAATATTTTGTTTTGGAACTTTCATCTGATTTTTACATTCTCAGAAAATACTAACATCAAGGGTCTGCAGACTGAAAGATTTATTCTTAATTCATCAGTTCATCAATATACTTATGCACTTGTCTATTTTTAAATATATAGCCCCTTTGTGTTTTTCTGAGATGTAAAAAATTCCTCTGGAGGAAATGCAGGGAAATGAAACATCAAAAGGGAGCCATAAGAGGAGACTAGCTGGGCAAAAAGACTGAGCAGCACAGCCTCTTGCAGAGGGGTGAAAAACAGGGTAAGATGGAAATAAGAGACAGAAGTATAGCAAATTAAGAGGTAACAGAGAAATCTCTTTTGGGCCTGAGTGAGAAATATGGGGAAGAGATCTGTGTCTGAAATCACTCAAAAATACCCAGGGTTTCCAAATCTCAGTCTTTCTCCTTGAAAGCCACAAGTACAGGCACCTTTGGGTCATCCTGAAGGCATCTCACACCATGCCACTGTAAAATCACAATCTACTATGACTTTACCTCTGTTGACCAAAAATATGCAATCATGAGCATGGACAAGGATTTGACTTTTAGGGAAAACCTGCTGGGAATGTTTTATTCATTTGGGCGTTAAATAAGGAAATAAATTGCATGCTCTCCAGCCATTTGCCACCCAGCCTGTATTTGTGCTTGGGATTGAGCTGACCCAGATGTAGGACCTTACACTTGGCCTTGTTGAATTTCCTGAGGTTGGCCTGGGCGCCAATCCCCTTGATAAGGACATTTCAAATCTAAACATTGGAAAGTCAGGAAAATCCATTTTCCAGTCTACATCATAAGTGTGTGTGTATCAATGTCTGTGATATCATCATCTGTATTTTCCCATAGGATTCCTATTAATAATGTGATTGTAGCAATGACAGCATGGCTTTTGCTTCCACTGGCACACAGAAAAGTTTTCCCATAAGGATGTTTCAGGGTATTAGCCTCTATTCCTCTGCAGTGTTTCTTCCTGCATAAGTGAATGAGATAGGGATGTAAAGGAATTAAAGGAATCAAAGGGAAGCATGGCGACTACTTGGGTTATCCTCAACTCACAAGAAGCTTTTCCTCTGGGTGTCGCTTCTCTGAAGGGTCTGGTTAATTCTTGCCTGAGGAGACTCCTGAAATTCAGCATCCTGAAATTAATTGCTTCAATTCCTCAGTCTGACTCCATAATCACACCCCAATGTCTGAGGTGTCCAAACTCCTTTCCACATCCACACTACTGTTTTCACTAATGTCATTTATGTCCCACTCTGACAGTTTCCAAGGATAGATTGTGTGACTTCTTGACTTTATGTCCATCGACATGTGCTTCTGTATGCAAAATGCACATGCCTGTCACATGCTTATGGACATACACATCAATATGTTGAAGAACAGAGCCTTCTGAGTTTCTTCCAGTAAAATGTATTCATAGTGTTGTAAAAGCATTTTTACAGTTGCTGACTATATTAATAATCAAAGTACTGGTGGGGTTTGGGTTTTTTCCTACCTTGTTTCCTGATTCAGTTTTTCATTTATATTCTCTTTGTTGTTTCTCTTCCATGTTACCCTCATCAGAGGAACTCTTTCAAACCCAAACTGTACACGACATTCCAATTCAAGTGGCTTTCCTAGAACAAATTAGAACAGGAAAACCATGTATGGAGGTCATCAGAATACTTTTCTCTTAACTACCCTGGGTTCTGTATAACACATGATGCTTCCTTTAATATATATATATATATAAAAGTTATAGATCAAGAAAAAAGAAAAAGTATATTCTATATAAAATTCTTGCACTCCTGGAAAGCAACAACTCTTTTGCTTTAGCAAGATCTATTGATATCTGTCAATATCTCATTTAAACATTTTCTTTCACTTTCAGATAAGAAATTGAAACTTACCAAGCTCTGCCTCAAGGATCGTCACACCATTGGGATACAAGAGGTTTGGTGGATGGATAGTGTTTTTTGCTGCAATCAACAGGAATACTATTACTGGCTATAATACTGTCATTAGAGCAGAACAAGAGAGAAACTATCTTCACAATTTTCTTTTCCAAATTTTAGGTCGAATTTAGACAACTAAGTTCAAGAAGATTATTTGCAATTGCTGAAGTGCATGAGAGAGCACAGATAAGGGTGACAAGCGAGTTTTGACCACAAAGCTTATTTAACTGCTTAAAGACTCGCTATCTCAGTTCCTCTGAGGCATTGGATATTACATGATCCAAGAAGCACAGCATTTATCCTACGCTTTAGGTTGTTTATGATTCAGACATTAGTGATCTCCCTTCCAAAACGCCCTCTAGGATGCAGTCCTCATATCGATTCCCTGTCAAGCTCCATTCCATGCCCAGTAAGCACACACACCTCCTTCAGAAGCACAGGTGCTTGTATTAGGATAACCATGGTCTTTTCAAAATGATGCCTGGCAAAGAGCACAGAGAATGACACCCACAGTTTGTACAATCTACTAATCAATTACCCAGGCTCCAGTAAAACAGCCTGAGATGACTAAAACCCACACCTCTGACATTCTAAGAAAGCCCCATACTGCAGGAAATGATGCCACAACACACTGCTTTTTTTTTTTTTTTACCAAGCCACAGCAGAGAAATGTATGCAAGAGTCAGGGGGAGTATGTATGCATAGGGCACCTTTCAAGTTTTTCTGACTGTGCCGAGAACTGAAGGAAAAGAAATGAGAAGCGCAGTGTGCTAGCTCAAGTTCAGCAAGATCAGAACAAAAGCAGAGCTAGGCCATGCCTGATGTGGGAATGTAGCCAGAGAGAAGAGGGAGAGAGACGTTGTAACCCAGTACATAGCAGTGTCAAAAGCTGATGAGGGTGGTTTCCATGGCCTGGCCGGATCGGATGTGTTTTTCCCCAGACTACTTAGCACCAAATGCAGCAATTATCTGCAAAATGGCCCACTTATTTCAAAGTACTGTACTCAATGGACTATAGAACATAACACCTTTCTTGCACTCCCTAACACTTGTTCTCTTTCCTACAATGTGGCCCTTTCTGCCAGGATGCTGAGAATAGGTCCTGTGCTATTACCATGCAAAAACATCTGTACCGAGTCCAGCCAGGTCAGGATATAGAACAGGTGTAGTAATGCCTTCATGTGGGACCTCTGAGTGACTGGAGCATTTGATAAGAGTGTCTTACAGCACCCAGATACTAGTATTTGGAGAAAAAAAAAATATTCACAGATCTCTTTTGTCAAACTCAACAGTATTCCTCATTCCTGATCCGGAGTTGCTAGCATAATCACTTTCACATTGTGGATGTCATCCGACAGCACTCTGCCAGGAAGTATCTGGCCTTTATCTGAAGGTCAACAGAGTGATACTTTGCTCCAAACAAGCTATAAAACAAATGGCTTCTTTGCAAGTTACATTGCTCACAGATACACCGTTTCCTCTGCTATTGAAAAGTTATATCAGTGATCTCATCAGTGTCATCCTCCTTATCATAGTCAAGTGAATAAAACAGAAGTTCTTGTCCATGTCACAAGGAATGATTTTTTATCAAACTCTTACTGTTGTATAAGTGTTTAATTAAGGGACAGATGTAGAATTGAAATACACTGCTGTCCTCTGCATATTTCCCATGCAGGATTAGGACTTCTTCCACCTAATATACAGATATCTTCCTAAAACTCCCTATATGGTACACAGGGAGTGTAGGCACCATTTGGAGTTTTATTGGATCCCCACTGCTAGAAGCTACAATAAATTCAAGGCAGAATTAGATCTTGAAAATTATGGCATTGCATGCTATATGCTATTACTGAACATTAAAGATTCAAAATGATGTCCCATGATGTCCTAAGAAAACTTATAAGAGGATTTTAATGATCATGTAGCTAATTCAGTTTATGCATTCTTCAGAAAGAAAGTTTGACCACAAGACATAAATAGGGTAGGAAAGAATTAAGAAAACCTAATTTACTTCAGGTAATGTACTCTGAGTTATTATAGTACTGACCAATGACTTCTACTTTCACCACTGTTCTCATTGTCCACTTGGTAGCGTTGTCATATAGAATGTAATCACACACATACATTCCAGCATCTTTTTCATATGTTGGATTCAAGTAGATTTCATTATGCTTAAGCTTTAGGCTTTGTCTTCTTTTCAGGTATTTTATCTGATAACCATCCTAATGAAAACAAAAGAATGTCAAGGAATTAGAAGTCTTCTATTTATTCTTAAATGTCATTACTGCTGCTATTAAATCACAGTTTAAGATATTTGGATAGGATTACCATAGCAGTAAAGCTAAACCAGATGCTTTCCAATGAGGCAAAATACATATATATGTACATATATGAAGTGTGAGGACATTTGTCAATTTTATTTTTTTAAAAAAAATGTTTTATAATATGTGTAAATAATATGTGTAAGTGGCTAAATATCTTCTTTGCTTCAGTCTTTACTCCCAAGACTGAACTCCCCTATAAGCTCTGACCCCTAGATGTGTAAGGAGAAACCTGGAAGAGGGATGACTCTCCACTAGTCAATGAAGATTGGGTTAGGGATCAGTTAAGAAAATTGAATATTTATGAGTTCTGCACTTAATATTACTATATCCAACATGGGCCCTGATGAGATACACCCAAGAGTGCTGAGTAAACTGCCTGATGTTGTCGTTCTGCCACTCTCCATCATTCTTGCTAAATCACAGCAAACAGGAGAGGTGCCTGAGGACTGGAGGAGAGCCAATGTCACTCCAGCCTTCTAATAAGGAAGAAAGAGGTTCCTGTAACTATAGACCAGTTTTACTGTAAGGGTCACAGGGCACTGGAACAGGCTCCCCAGAGAGGTTGTGGAGTCTCCTTCTCTGGATACTTTAAAGACCCATCTGGATACATTTCTGTGTGAGCTGAGCTAGAGTCTATAGTCCTGCTCTGTTGGGGGGGGTTGGACCCAATGATCTACAGAGGTCCCTTCCAACCCCTAATGTCCTGTGTTCCTGTGACATGAATGTCAATGATCACTTTTTTGATGGACTGGGTATTTTTATTCTGTAAATAAATTACTTTTAAAACATTTCAATTTACTTTTATCAGAAATTCTCCAAATCTATGCTGCACTCATGAGACCCTGCCTGGAGTACTGCATCCAGTTCTGGTGCCCCTAACGTAAGAGGGATATTGAGCTGCTGGAGTGGGTCCACAGCAGGGCCATGAAAATGATTGGAGGACTGGAGCATCTCCCTTATGGGGACAGACTACAAGAGTTGGGGCTGTTCAGCCTGGAGAAAAAGTGGCTCTGGGGACACTTTATAGAAGCCTCCCAGTACCTGAAGGAGGCCTACAAAAAAGCTGGGAAGCGACATTTTCCAAGGACTTGTAGTGATAGGAAATGGACTGAAGCTTGAAGAGGGCAGATTTAGACTGGATATTAGAAAGAAATCCTTTACAGTAATGGTGGCAAGCCACTGGAACAAGTTGCCCAGGGAAGTCATGGATGCCCCCTTCCTGGAGGTGTTCAGGACCAGGTCAGATGAGGCTTTGACCAACCTAGTGTAATGGAAGGTGCCCCTGCCCTTGCCCATAGCAGGGGGGACGGAACCAGGTCACCTTCAATCCAAAACTGAAAAAAAAAACCCTCCTTAAATTCAATGGGCTTCAGATTCAGATGTAGATAAAGGGATAACTTATTCAAAGTTTGAATGTAAATGAAGAATAGCTTTGACCAAATAATAATAATAATAATAATAATGTAAATCATATAAGGTAGCAAAAAACCCCCTTAAATTTCAGTTGCTTCTATTTTGCTCACTTATACAGGTTTAGATGGCATATTACAATCCTTACAAACGTAATAGGAGTAAGTTTTGACTTGCAAATATTTTAATGGCCATTTAAAACAGTCATAGAATCATAGAATCAACCAGGTTGGAAGAGACCTCCAAGATCATCGAGTCCAACCTATCACCCAGCCCTAGCCAGTCAACTAGACCATGGCACTGAGTGCCTCTTCCAGTCTTTTCTTGAAGACCCCCAGGGACGGTGCCTCCACCACCTCCCTGGGCAGCCCATTCCAATGGGAAATCACTCTCTCTGTGAAGAACTTCTTCCTAACATCCAGCCTATACCTACCCTGGCACAACTTGAGACTGTGTCCCCTTGTTTTATTGCTGGTTACCTGGGAGAAGAGGCCAACCCCCACCTGGCTACAATGCCCCTTCAGGTAGTTGTAGACAGTAATAAGATCACCCCTGAGCCTCCTCTTCTCCAGGCTAAACAACCCCAGCTCCCTCAACCTCTCCTCATAGGATTTGTGTTCCAGGCCCCTCACCAGCTTCGTTGCCCTTCTCTGGACATGTTCCAGCACCTCAACATCTCTCTTGAATTGAGGGGCCCAGAACTGGACACAGGACTCAAGGTGTGGCCTGACCAGTGCTGAGTACAGGGGAAGAATAACCTCCCTTGTCCTACTGGCCACACTGTTCCTGATGCAGGCCAGGATGCCATTGGCTCTCTTGGCCACCTGGGCACACTGCTGGCTCATCTTCAGCTTACTATCTATCAGTACCCCCAGGTCCCTTTCCTCCTGGCTGCTCTCCAGCCACTCAGTCCCCAGCCTGTAGCACTGCTTGGGGTTATTGTGGCCGAAGTGCAGAACCCTGCACTTGGCCTTGTTAAATCTCATCCCATTGGCCTCTGCCCACCCATCCAGCCTGTCCAGGTCCCTCTGCAGGGCTCTCCTACCTTCCAACAGATCAACACCTGCTCCTAGCTTGGTGTCATCTGCAAACTTACTGATGCTGGACTCAATCCCCTCGTCCAGATCATCAATAAAGATATTGAACAGGACTGGGCCCAGCACTGATCCTTGGGGAACAGAAGTGTTTCAGTGAGCTAGTGTTTCATTCAAAACAGGAGTCTTGGAAAGAACAGTTTGAAAATTAAGCTGAAAATAATTTTGTTTCTAACAAAGCCATTTTTTTTTCCTTTGGCATATTTGATATTTTCAGAAGTTAAGATGTCCAAACAAAACTTCAAAATTTAAATAATATATCAGTCTTGTACCAAAAAATACTTTGATTTTCAACTACTTAGTTAAAGAGAAAGCAATTCCAGAATTCTGTTTCATGAAATGATATTTGGGGTGTGCTGAATTTATTCAAAACTCTTACTTAAGGGCTTCATACATAGCAATTTCATGTTCTACTTTGGGGCCAAATTTCTCAGACTGCTTCATCTGCCGAAGAAGAGTTCAAGAACTAACAGTACACCTAAAGCATTACCTCCACTGAATTCTTTTGAGTGGTCAAGAGAGTGACTCTTACCTTGTACCATTTTACATCTGACTTTTTTATATGGCTGTAGCATTTCATCCCAGGACAAGTTATTGAATTCCCATTGTCCACAAGAAGATAAAGTATATTTGTGTCATAATCGGAACACTTCGCCTCTTCCTTTGTTTGAACCTCCAAAACAATTTTAAGACATGGGATTTTTCCCCTGAGTGATGTAGGGGAAAAAAAGTTAAACGTATAATACATGAACTGAACTAAAACAATTCTTGTATAGAACTATAAGCCTTTTGCTCTGCTACATACTGTATCATGCAGACATACACTCCAGAAGCACTGTCATTTATTGGTTTAAACCAAAGTGCATCCACTTGAAGAGCAGGATTAGAACTTTCCTTGAGAGCCTTCAAAGGATCTTCATCTTTTTGACTCCAGAACCATTTCACCTTATGATGTTTTGGAAGTGAGTTGTTGTAGATATGTGAAGCATGTCTGTCTGGTAAAGCACATTGTAAAACAAAGTCTTCATCACGAATTGCATGATACCACAGAGGTTCAACATGGGAACATCCTGAAAAGCATGACAAAAAAGTATCAGTGCCACCTGCAAAACACATAGTCACCATGTTTAAAAAAACCCCAAAACAACCAACCAACCAACAACACAAAAAACCCATTTGGGAGTACAGAAATACAAATTTATCTTTCTTTGAGTTAAAGAATTTTTTAAGCGCCCTCGTGCTGGGCTAATAGAGGATTGCTTTCCTTGAACATGGAATCTGCCAGTGTTCTTGAAAGCTTATTCAAACATTTCCAAAGATTTCTAGTGACTGAAGATTTTCCCATGGTGTTAACCTCAACTTTGTAGACGAGCAGATGGCACTGTTCTGTCTCTCCTCAAGTTAATGAGGAATCATAGAATGCCTTGGGTTGAAAGGGAGCTTTAAAGGTTAGCTAGCACAGTCCCCCTGCACTTAGAAACGACAGGGACTGACATCAACACGAATAAGCACCTGCTCACTGAGCTCCATATTTAGGCTAAGATCGACAAGCACTGTCAGTGCTTGTCAATAGTCTCAGTGCTTTGAAATATTTCTCCTCTTAAGTTTCAGTTACTGTCACTAAAATGAAACAAATTCATGGATTCTGAAAGCTCTGGACACCCATCCTAACCCCAAATTTTCTAAAGGCTGACTGATCTTGCTGTGCAAGGCCCCTGCTAGTCAGGATGTGGTAATACTTGAAAGTATGGCAGGATTTCGCTTCAACAGGGCATGAAATCGTCAATTCCTCACCTGCCCACCTGGGACACTCTTTGCACTTTCAGTTTCTCTCTGTAAACTGAAGTGGATCAAGTTTCTTCAGATAGATTGTGTGAGAAGACTGATACATGGGTCTCACTCTGTTCTTTCTCTACCCAACAAACTTGGATCACCTCCTAGAGACCTCAAGGAATCACAGAAGCAATCCATTTGCTCCATTTGGGCCAGAAAGTCTCCTTTACATTTGCAATGTTCTTAGGGGAAATAAATCTGAATAATATTTAGAGTAAACTGTATTACCAATACTTAAAAGGCTTACTGAAAGGCTTGCTGAAAAAACAGCTGTTTGTCTGAACAGGCACAGGAAAAACTCACATCAGATGCACTTCTCCCAGCTGTCAGAAAGCAACACAAATACCAAACCTCACCAAAGCAGACTCTTACCTAACAAGTTAATCTCTCCAACTTTTGCTGCTCTGACCAAAAATACTAGGATCCAGCAGAAAATAAGCATGGGTTTCTTCATCAATTTTGGTTGATATTCTAAGACAATTTCTTTAAGAATCATCTTACTTTCTGTAAAAGAGGAAATCAGATTTGCTTGTTTTAATAAGATAGATAAGAAATTACTCATTATGTAGCTCTATAAAACTTAGCAGACTCTACTCCCTAGATATCGTGCTTTAAAACCAGGTTTTGCAGCACTGCTCCTGCTCATTCTATTTCACAGCAAAGCAAGATAGATGACATTCAGGAATGTGCAACAGTAATTTATATAGAGCTGCTTACAGATAGATTTCCAAGTTATACCTACAGCAATGCAGAACTCTACATCTGGAGTGGAAATGCAGGTCTTTCAGGAGCTGTTACTGTTATGAGAGGAACTATTATCTAAGACAAAAGGCAAGATATCAAATAACAGCCTTTAGCTGATGATGACTTCTCAGCAACAAGATGACAAAGGTATAACTGGCCCCAAAATTTGTGGACCTCTGCTGTGTCTTGAAAGCAAACAGGCACAGACCGTGCAAAACTGGATTCTTTTGGTATGAAATCAAATCTGCAGCTGTAAATTGCATTGAGTTTGTAGAATTCTGCAAACTGAAATCCCCAAAGCATGTACTGTGTGGACACCAGGACTTTGCTTCTAACTCTCTTCCCCAAGAGACGTGCTCCTATTGGGTTTTATAATCAACTAAAATGGACATATCCTAAGACATCCATTAGGATCAGTAGAGCAATCTAAAAAAGAAATCCCTTCTCTTCCATAACTTACCTGCTTGTGCACCACCAGGCCTCACTTCTGAACCACAGTACTGTGCTGCACTGCTTTAACAACCCTTGGCAGAGATCTACACAGCAGGGTAGCATCCGCACCATGATAAGGCATCAGCTCTGGGGTATGCTGAAACCAGTAACACCCAGGGAATTTGAGAGCAGGTCTGCAAAGCACTCATCTTCCTGCTCAGGGTGAACCCCCAAACCCATTGTATGAAGTTTTCTTTCCTCTTCTGGTAAGAGGTTTGCTCTGTGTCCTACAGCCTTGTCAGCCACAGGTGACAGGAAAGGCAGGCTGGCAAGCATTTGGGCATTTAGGAAGAATATGTCCAACACCTGTTTTTGACAGATCTACAGTGCCTGATTCAGGATCTCAATGAGTAAAGGCCACATGCCATGCTGATGTTGACATTGTGCAACAGAGACCTAAAGGACCCTTTCTTCTTTACTTTTTTGTCCACAGAGTGACTCTGCATTTGCACAGCTGCCAAAAGGGCACCGAGTCAGCCCAAGGCATAAAAAGAAAAGGTCAGGTTCATGCTTTTTCTTGTGGCACAACTCATACAGGCAGGCAGCAAGAAAGCCCTGAATGCATACTGAGCTAGCCACAAAGGTGAAGAAAACTCCCACTGCACACTTTTTCAGGCAGCTCTTCTGTACAGAAAGGAGCACTTGAGTCACCATTCTCTTCAGCAGGTGTCAATTCCTTACAATCGAATGGAACGATCTATTTTTATGTTCAGAAGTCAGATAGCATAGCTTAACTCATTTGTCTTAACTCATCCTGGTGCTTTGTAACAGACTGACTGTTTCCAGCTGTCATTGCACCATATATTTTTTAAAATGATCCTGAAATTCCAAGTCAATACATGATTAAATAAACAGTTTACTACCAGTGCTGGGCTGAAGCCCTCATAAACTTTTAAACTGTCTTATCTTCTGTGAAAGGATCAATACATCCTGACTCTTAAATATGGGTTTATGAGAATCATATAGGTCTTTCTCTAGATTTACAGATACATAGATTCATAGAATGGTTTGGGTTGGAAGGGACCTTAAAGATTCTCCAGTTCCAACTCCCCTGCTATGGGCAGGACCTGGTCCCACTAGACTAGGTTGCTCAAAGCCTCATCCAACCTGGCCTCAAACACCTCCAGGGAGGAGACATCCATGACTTCCCTGGGCAACCTGTTCCAGTGGCTTGCCACTCTTACTGTAAAGAATTTCTTTGTAATATCTAGTCTAAATCTACTTTCCTCAAGTTTCAATCCACTCCCTCTCATCCTATCACAACAAGCCCTTGTAAAAAGACACTTCCCAGCTTTCTTGTAGGTCCCATGAGGTATTGAAAGGCTGCTATAAGGTCTCCCTAGAACCTTCTCTTCTCCAGGCTGAACAACCCCAAGGGAAATGCTTCAACCTATGACTATCTTTGTGGCCCTCCTCAGAACTCACTCCAGCAGTTTCCCCATGCTGAGGACACCACAAATGGACACAGTACTCTGGAGGGGTCCGAGAGCAAAGTAGAGGGGGAGAATCACCTCTCTCATCCTTCTGGTCACACCTGATGAATGCCTGACCTGACACAAGACAAGGAGTGGAAGGATTTATTTTCTAGTTGCCCATTTATTTATCTGTAACTGGGGACAGGCAGACTATGAATAGCAAAATCACATCAAGTGACTATTTGCAAAGTATTTCATAATGTCAGTGATGCATAATCTCTCTGCCCTCCAGTTTACTGCCATGCTACCTACACCCTCTTCAAGCTCAAAAAGCCACAACAAATTTATAAGATATTTGAAAGGGGGAGTTAACTGATAAATATTATACCTTTTCTTTTCTGTTGTCTTTTTCTAGCCATGGGAAAACACATCACTACCATTTTTTCCTAACAGATCACAGTTTTGTAAGAGAACTTTGGAGAGTGCTTTTTTACAGCCCCTAAAATGTGTGATAGAGCATAAAATAAAGAGTGTTGTCTTAAAAGTGTGCTTGAGAGGATGGAAGAAATTCACAGCAGAAGCAGATAGCAATTACAAAAGGAGGGGGGGATCTGAAACAGGACAATCTTAAGCTGACCATTCAGGTGTATTTGTACTGCAAGTGGAAATCAGGATGATTCAGTGGCTCATTATAATCAATGACTCATTTTATCTTGGTCAGTATCTAACAGAAAAAAAAAGCACTCTACAATGGGTAACGTATTACTCAGTCTTTCCACCTTCTTGTGCTATGTACACATATCATTATATCCTTACTTTAGAGATTTAGGATGCCATGTAATTGGAAAGTAACTCACATAGTAAAGGAAACTAATGTCTTCACATGATTTCCTGTAGCAAAAAAAGTGCAAGAAAAAAAGGACCAGGGCTGTGTTATTTCACCTATATATCAACTCCTAAAGGACTCTCACAAGAAAACAGTAAATATTTGTTTCATAACATTTTGTGTGTATTTATATAAAGTTTAAGGAGAGGAAATTAAAACAAGTTTCTTGAGAGCTGCCCCAAGTTTCACAATATCTCTGCATTCTAATAGAGTAGTGTGCCACAATCTTACAATCCACTCTTCTGCTTTTGGTGAAAATCACTTCAATGTCAGACCTATCAATTCCTGTATCTTGTATTGAGCTAGCATTAGTGAAAAACAATCTGATTCTAGGAGTGAGATTAGTAATCATCACAAAGGAGAAAGAAAAAAAGCTTCACCATACCTGCAAGAAAAAAAAAAGGGGGAAAAAAAACCCAACAAACAAAAAACCCCCCAACCAACCAAAAAACAAACAAAAAAAGAAACCTAATGAAGCCATTTACTAAGACACCACTGTTTCATCTGCCCAAGCAATTAAAACTAACTTACTTTAAAATGCACATTCAAAGACAACAAAACCAACTCACCTGTCAAGCAGATAGAGTAGGGAGGGGTAAAATCTGAAGATAAAAGCTATAATTAAAAACAAATTAACATTATCTGAAAATCTTACCTACACATCCTATGCTACATGGTAAGAACTGTGGTTAGTTCTAGCTATGCACCACATTGAGTCTGTTTCCTTTACAGGAATTTCCTCTACCTCACTGTCATCATCCCTTCCTTTCTCAGTTTAGTTGCATTAGGTTCAAAATTTCTGGGTCATTTTCTCATAAAAAGAGCACAGTAAAAGGTTTTGTCCACAGTGAAGATCAAAGCCGCTGGTGGTTTTAAAATCTCCTGTTTGCATTATGTGCAAAAATGCATTGGACTTCTAGTTTGCTTCACTAAATAGGAGGAAGGGTAAGAGTTCATTTCTTTTTGACCCAAATGTTGCTACTAGATGCAATATCTGATATCTACAAGCTCTGAAAATCTACAGAACCACACTCCTGTTCAGTACCTAATAATATTCACTATAAGAGCCAAATTCTCCTTATGAGGAGAGGCTGAGGGAGCTGGGGTTGTTTAGCCTAGAGAAGAGGAGGCTCAGGGGTGACCTCATTGCTGTCTACAACTACCTGAAGGGAGGATGTAGCCAGGTGAGGGGTGGCCTCTTCTCCCAGGCAACCAGCAACAGAACAAGGGGACACAGTCTCAAGTTGTGCTGGGGAAAGTATAGGCTGGGTGTTAGGAGGAAGTTCTTCCCAGAGAGAGTGATTGGCATTGGAATGGGCTGCCCAGGGAGGTGGTGGAGTCACCATTCCTGGAGGTGTTCAAGAAAAGACTCGATGGGGCACTTAGTGCCATGGTCTAGTTGACTGGATAGGGCTGGGTGCTAGGTTGGACTGGATGATCTTGGAGGTCTCTTCCAACCTGGTTGATTCTATGATTCTTTGTCTCCTCGGCTGTGGGCACTATAAAGGGACTGTGACACACTATTACTTTATGTCTATGTCCTCACACTTAAACCTTGGTTACCCAAATGCAGATTTGGCAGAAAAAGTCAAGCCCTGATCATCCTGAGCTATCTGTGACTTGCACTTTGGACTTGTTAGACAGGCAGTGCACTTTAGCGCATGCAGTCCCAAATAGTCCAGCCCCCCACCTATGCTTTTGGCATGCATGCAAAACCCATAAAAGACAGGCTGCATATTGACACACACTACATACATCTAAGAGCATCTTGTCATCGATTTAGACCTTAGTTCTCCACATTTCAGTGCAGGATATGTAAATACAGGTCCATCATTTTGCATCAGAAAGAGAAGGATTTGTTTCATCTTTCACTGGGAGAAGTTCAACTCTACTGCAGATTGGGTCAATTATCCTACTTCCATAACAAGAAGCTAAAAAAGTGGTGGAGTTATTTTGGGTTGTGTATTTTCTCTGTGTGTGTGTGTGTGTGTGTGTGCAGGGAGAAGGGTGTTGCTCATTTTGAGAGGGGGGTTTGTTTGGTTTGGTTGGGTTTGGTTGGTTGGTTTTGGGGTTTGTTATTGATTTTTGATTCAGTTTTTGGTTTGGTGTTGTGTTTTTTTCCTGAGTAAGAGAGCATTTCATTGTTGCCTCTGTTTATATACACATTTCTTTGTGTATGACCAGTATTAATACTTGATTCAGTTGGGCTCTGAGCTTTTGGAGATAAGGGATTTGTACTCTCAGTTTCCACAATGTGTTTAGCTCTCTGCTCTTTCTAGAACAGAGCCCATTGACAATCAAGCTTGGTGATTGTCTCCTAAAATATTTTCAATGCTTTGCCAACATACAAAATATATGTTTGCTTTAGAAGTTACAAAAGGCTCCAGTGTACTTCCATAGATTTCAGTATAAAGAGTTAAGCTTTTTGAAGCTACGCTTTCTGATTTGAAAGAAAGACAAAGTAACTTTACTTCCCTCTGTTAATTCCTTTAGGGAATTAACAGAGTGCAACAGAGTTAGAGTCAAGCCCATGCTGCTGTCAAGCCATTGTTCTGACAATCAGAAAACAGGTTCTTTCACAAAGGCTCACCCTATATATATAGGTATATATTTGATTTGTTTTAAGTAGTAATTGTCATACTCTGCAAGTAACAGGTTTATTGCATTCAGAGAATTGTGTACAGCAGTGCAGCAGTTAGAGTAGATCTTAGCTGCAAAAGTAGATCTTTCTGCAGAAGAAACAGTCCTCGTTTCAAAACCCATCCTCCCAAAATACTGAGTGGTAAGTTGTGCTGGTTACCACACCAGGTGAAAATCTTGTCAAACAGAACCAAATATTTGGCTATGCCTCCTCTCCAGTTCACCTCTTTGTCTTTCATCAAAGTCATGTATATGCCAAAAAATCAGCCTTGCACACCTAAGCTTTCCAGTTTTGTGTTTACCCTTTGCTGACAGAGCAAGTTTACAAAGAAGGCAAACAACAACTTCAGAACATACTCCCTGTTTCCTCTCTCTTGCCTTGCTCTCCTCATTCTCACTTACAGATTTACTATATTTTTTTGCTATACCCCCAGGAATATCTGCCTCCTGTCTCCTGTAGAAAGGCAAAGTGGAGGTCCATGTCTTACCTTGTCCATCTCACTTTTGCTTGAGAATTTTGCCAGCCAAGAAGCAAGGGGGGAAGTGCACCACCTCAATGTGTATATAGTGTGGTCTTACAGTGTTGGGGAAATCATGTCTCTTTAGTGTTTCGATCCTATTTTAGCTTGACACATTTACACATAGCTTCCTCCTATGGTTAACACCAAGTAGGTAAGAAATTTTCTGCTCCAGTTATCTTCTGCACTGAGTTAGTGGTGGTAGTTCTGCTGTTACATGAGGTGTCTGAAAAAGATGTAAACATGAACCTCTGTCCATTTAGCACTAGGTTACACAGTCAGCAAAGTGGCATGTAGTTAAGGGCTGCTTATGGGGCAGTGGAGTAATTCACCCACACCTCCTCTGTGAGCTGAGGAAAGGTTAAGTATAAATTTGCTGCACTGCAGTGCATTCTGCCTTGAGTCTAATGTGGTCAGTGCTACGGAAGTGCTTTGGGTGCACTAGCAACTGAAGAAATTACTTCTCAACAGATAAAGAGCAAAATAAATGTTCATGAACAATGCCTTTAAAAATCTCTTCACTCTTACAATCTTTAGCAGTTACCTAGAAAAGGTTGTCTAGCACCTCAGATTCCATGGAAATACCTTCTTGCCTTTCTTGATAGTCTCACCTGCTTGCTACAAACCAAGAAACATAAAACTGACAAGAATGATCATTGCTGTATTGAAGGTTTTCTTTCAGAAACTAACTGTGCTCCAGCACAAAAGTAGGTCAGAATAGTTTCCCCATCACACCCACGAGGATCTTACTGTTTTAGTGGCTTTAATGTCCATCAAAGACGTATTCATGGCCATGTGCCCATGTGTGAATACAGTTCCTCAGCTTAAGCAGCTCTTTTTCTTTGTCCAGGTTTTTCTTCTCCAGTAAGCATTTGTCAACAGTTCCTTTCCCTTTTCATTTTACCAGCCTAAACAATTTAAATACTTCAAGGATCTGTTCACATGATTCTTCTGGTGATCCTCATGGCCCTGCCTTACAGGTCTCAAGGGCTCACATCACTAGCAGCACTTCACTGGTATTCACATTGCATTGTTTGACTTTACTCCATCATGCTGGCAACAATCCTGAGGTTCTCACAAGTTTTCATTTCTGAAAGACGAGTTCCTTCCTTGTAGATTAATTTTTGCTGCTAATCCTCAAGGTCAGTATATCCCTTAAGCACTACATAAAAAAATGCTTCATACGCTGCACATTAAGACACTATACACAGACAGAGGCATTGCTATTACAACTGAGATGAATATTTAGTCTTTGGTCTCTAACTGAATGCCTAAATTCCAAAATAAGGTGTACCCCACAATGAAGTCATTCAAGAGGTCTGTTTGCTAGGGATTTTCAGATCATTCCTATTGTGTACTGACAGCTCCTCGTGAACGGACACAGCCACTTCTGAATTTGCCCAATTGCTTATAAAAATCAGCTTCATACAATGTTTAAAATAGTTGTGGAACATCTTATGTAACAGAATTCCTTCACCATAGTGAATAAGTCTCGAACACCTACAATCTCCCTGCAGTTTTGTAACTGCACATTGAAATGAGGTCTCCAGCACATGACTGAAATTGACTTAGTGGTCAAAAGAAATTAGAGCTGTGAATCTATTTGATTGTCTTTCACAAATACCTTAAGTCACAGACTCTATTATTTCTCAATTTGATAGGTAATATGCAACAAATATATCACACTGCAGCGTGGTGTTTCTTGTATCTCACCAACAGAGGCCAGCTGGAGTATCAAACAATGTAGTATATGAGACGAACCCCTGTGATGAGTCATTTCTGTACTTAGCTGACAATAAAACTTCATAGACATAAAAAATCCTTGTCATCTATCTGCAGCTGCTTTTGACTGAAATTCAGGAAACTTGGAGTGCTGAACCATAGGAGGCTGTTAAAAGGTCAAAACTGGAACAGATTCTTGTGGAGCCTTTACTTTCCTTTTTGCATCTCATGTAACTTGCCTCGATTGAAGAAAGCTTCCCAACTACTGCTTTGCTCAGGTGTGTTATCCAATTGTAGCTACTAAATCAGACAATTGTTCCAGAAAAATGAAATCACATGTCCTTTTTCAAAACACTGAATGGTTTTCAACTGTTTCAACTATTCAACACAAGCATCTAACTAGGAAAGACAACATTTCAAACTTTTTTACAAAGTATATATAGGATTTAATGATGTAAAATTTGTCTCTTCCATGCAAGTCAGAGTGTAGTTACCTCTAAGAATAAAGCTTGTTCTTTGTTCTCTTTTTTGGCCTTGTTTTAAAATACTTCCTCTGAGAGATCAAGATAGAGAAGGACAACTTTAATACACACATATCTACAGTTCTAGGCCAGACTCACATGTTTATGTTCATATTCTTCATACCTGCTAAGCTTTATTTTCATGGCTTTTTGTAGTGACTTTTAATGACCTGAGATCTCAGTCTACTGCTTTCTGGGTGTTATACAAATTCTGAATCATCTTGCAAAATCAGCTGTGTATTTCCCTTTGATCTGACATGTCCAGCATACACTAACCTCACTTAGCACACAAACTAGCCATGTCCTCAGGTGCATCTCTGTTGGAGTTCTCCTTTTTGTGTTGACTGCAACATTTAAATTTAACTTGCACTTCACTAAACACATTATCAACAACTTGTTTCTGCAGCCATCTTCAGTTGCTCTGAAGTAACCCACAAATCTTACAGTTGCCTCTGTCCTCCATCCTTTCTGCAAACCGCCTGCTTTCGTTACAGTCAGGAAAATGGGGTAAGAGTTAGGAGTGGTCCTTAAGCTTGGATACAGGTGCAACTGCCCAGTGGGAGCATTTACCCCTATTTCACAAGTCCTACCTTTCCTCAAATCTCTGCAAAATGGAAAAATATCAGGTGCTAGTGGAGGAACACAAGTGTTTACAGCAGGAAGAAATTATGGATATGGAATGAGACTTGGTTTCCATTTAGAATCATAGAATCATAGAATCAACCAGGTTGGAAGAGACCTCCAAGATCATCTAGACCAACCTAGCACCCAGCCCTAGCCAGTCAACTAGACCATGGCACTAAGTGCCTCATCCAGGCTTTTCTTGAACACCTCCAGGGACGGTGACTCCACCACCTCCCTGGGCAGCCCATTCTAATGGCAAATCACTCTCTCTGGGAGGAACTTCCTCCTAACATCCAGCCTAGACTTTCCCCAGCACAACTTGAGACTGTGTCCCCTTGTTTTGTTGCTGGTTGCCTGGCAGAAGAGGCCACCCCCCACCTGGCTACAACCTCCCTTCAGGTAGTTGTAGACAGCAATGGGGTCCCCCCTGAGCCTCCTCTTCTGCAGGCTAAACACCCCCAGCTCCTCAGCCTCTCCTCATAGGGTTTGTGTTCCAGGCCCCTCACCAGCTTCGTTGCCCTTCTCTGGACACCTTCCAGCACCTCAACATCTCTCTTGAATTGAGGAGCCCAGAACTGGACACAGTCCTCAAGGTGTGGCCTGACCAGTGCTGAGTACAGGGGAAGAATAACCTTCCTTGTCCTACTGGCCACACTGTTCCTGATGCAGGCCAGGATGCCATTGGCTCTCTTGGCCACCTGGGCACACTGCTGGCTCATCTTCAGCTACTATCTATCAGTACCCCCAGGTCTTTTTCTTCCTGGCTGCTCTCCAGCCACTCAGTCCCCAGCCTGTATTGCTGCTTGGGGTTGTTGTGGCCAAAGTGCAGAACCCTGCACTTGGCCTTGTTAAATCTCATCCCATTGGCCTCTGCCCACCCATCCAGCCTGGCCAGGTCCCTCTGCAGGGCTCTCCTACCTTCCAACAGATCAACACCTGCTCCTAGCTTGGTGTCATCTGCAAACTTACTGATGCTGGACTCAATCCCCTCGTCCAGATCATCAATAAAGATGTTGAACAGGACTGGGCTCAGCACTGATCCCTGGGGAACACCATTAGTGACAGCTGCCAACTGGATGTGGCACCATTCACCACCACTCTCTGGGCTCTGCCATCCAGCCAGTTCTTGATCCAGCACAGAGCTTGTTGTGGCAGACAGTGTCAAAGGCTTTGCTGAAGTCCAAGTAGACTACATCCACAGCCTTCCCCACATTCACCAGGCGGGTAACCTGATCATAAAAGGAAATCAGGTTGGTGAGACAGACCCTGTCCTTCCTAAACCCATGCTGGCTGGGTCTGATCCCTTGGCCATCCTGTAGGTGCTTTGTGATGGAACCCAAGATTACCTGTCCCATGACCTTGCCTGGCACTGAGGTCAGGCTCACAGGTCTGTAGTTTTCCGGTTCCTCCTTACGACCCTTCTTGTGAATGGGTATCACATTGGCCAGTTTCCAGTTTCCAGGGGCCTCTCCAGTGAGCCAGGACTGCTGATAAATGATGGAGAGTGGCTTGGCCAGCTCAGCTGCCAGCTCTCTCAGCACTCTAGGGTGGATCCCATCCGGTCCCATGGACTTGTGAGGATCCAAATGATGCAGCAGGTCCCTTACTGCTTCCTCATGGATTAGAGGGGGACTGTACTGGTCCCTGACGCCATCCACCACTTCAGGAGTCCAGCTGTCCTGGAGACAACCTGTCCCACTAGTGAAGACTGAGGCAAAGAAGGGGTTAAGCACCTCTGCCTTTTCCTCATCCTTTGTCACTATATTCCCCTCTCTGTCTAATAAGGACTGGAGGTTGTCCTTGGCCCTTCTCTTGCCACTCATATTTATAGAAACAGCTTTTATTCTCTTTACCAGCAGTGGCAGCCTAAGCTCCAAATGGGCTTTTGCCTCTCTGATTTTTTTCCTGCAAGACCTAGCAACATCCTTGAACTCTTCCTGGGACACCTCCCCTTTTTTCCACTCTCTTTTTCATCTTTAACTCTTTCAGCAGCTCCCTGCCCATCCAGTCTGGCTGCCTTCCTCATCGGCTCATCTTTCAGCACAATGGCACTGCTGCTCCTGTGCCTTCAGGAGTTCATTCTTGAAGTAAGTTCAACCTTCCTGGACCCCTTTGTTTTTAAGAGCTGTTTCCCAAGGAACTTTCCAAGTTAGTTCCTTAAATAGGCTGAAGTCTGCCCTTCGGAAGTCCAGTGTGGAGGTTCTGTTGATGCCCCTCCTGGTTTCTCCATGTATTGAAAACTCTATAATTTCATGGTCACTGGACCCCAGGCAGCCTCTGACCACCACATCCCCTACCAGCCCCTCTCTATTTGTGAGCAGCAGGTCAAGCAGGGCTGCCCCCTTGGTAGGCTCACGTAACAGCTGGGATAAGAAGTTGTCCTCCACACACTCTAGAAACCTTCTAGACTGCCTCCTCTCTGCAGTATTAGAGTCCCAGTAGATGTCTGGCAGGTTAAAGTCACCCACAAGAACAAGGGCAGGTGATCTTGAGGCAGCCTCCAGTTGCTTAAAGAGTAATAAATCAACCTTTTCTTCCTGGTTGGGTGGTCTAGAACAGACTCCTACCAGGATGTCAGCCCTTTTGGCCTTCCCCTTAATTCTCACCCATAAGGACTCAACTTGACCATCCTTAATTTCTACCTCCATGAAACCAGAGCATCCCTAATATACAGAGCCACTCCCCCGCCCTTTCTCCCTCGCCTGTCTCTCCTGAAGAGTTTGTAGCCATTGATTACAACACTCCAATTGTGTGAGCCATCCCACCACGTTTCTGTGATGGCAACAACATTGTAGTTTTCCTCCAGCATCAAGGCTTCCAGCTCCTCGTTTGTTACCCATACTGCATGCATTAGTATACATGAACTTCAGCTGGGATGCTGCTTTTACCCCTAGGCTCTGGCCTATCACCCTCAGTCTTATTCATTTTACCTCTAGTGCTGTCATGTTTAACCCCCTTCCCCCCTTCCAATCTAGTTTAAAGCCCTCTCAACAAGCCCAGCCAGAAAGATCCATCCATGTACCAGTATAGGTTGGGGACTGACCTGCTGGAGAACAGCACAGAGGAGAGGGTACAGGGGGTCCTGGTGGATAGAACAATGACCATGAACCAAGGTATCCTGGGGTGTATTAGGAGGGGTGTGGCTAGTGGGTCTAGAGAGGCTCTCCTCCTCCTCTACTCTGCCCTGGTGAGGCCAGATCTTGAATATTGTGTCCAGATCTGGGCCCCTCACTTCAAGAAGGACAGGGAACTGCTTGAGAGAGTTCAGCACACAGCCACAAAGATGCTTAAGGGAGTGGAACATCTCTTATGAGGAAAAGCTGAGGGAGCTGGGGCTCTTCAGCTTGAAGGAGACTGAAGGGTGACCTCATTCATGTTTATAAATGTGTGAAGGGTGAGTGTCAGGAGGATGGAGCCAGGCTCTTCTCAGTGATGTCCAATGATTGGACAAGGGGAAATGGATGCCAGTGGGAGCACAGGAGATTCCATGTGAACATAAGGAAAAACTTTTTCAATGTGAGGATGACAAAACACTTGGAACAGACTGCCCAGAGAGGTTCTGGAGTCTCCTTCACTGGAGACATTCAAAACCCATCTAGGTCCTGTGGGACCTGCTTCAGGTGATCCTGTCCTGGCAGGGGGATTGGACCAGATGATCTTTGGAGGTCCCATACAACCCCTGATGTTCTGTGAATCTGTGATTCATTCAAATAGCCTGTCCAGAACTGGTGCAGACACTGAAGATGGTCACATAGGACAGGATGTGCAGACTGATAATTCACAAACCTTGTACATTTCCAGGCTTTTATACAGTACTACACTGCTAGTACTGATACAATGTACAGCAGCCCCAATTCTTGCCAGATTTTATGTTCAAATTGTTAACAGCCAAGAAGACATCCTTGATACTCTTTTGTTTCCTGCTTACATTGTGTGCAATAGGAAGTGGTTAAACAGTAACACCAAAAAAGTGCATACACAGACTATGCTGTCACAGCCAGTTCTATGTTATAATCTGTACAAGAGTGACAAGTGTCTTCAAGACTGGTGACTTATAACAGCTGTCTCCTATTCGTCCCATCTGCATTCTCTTCTGGGAATTTGCATATTACAATCACTAGTCTAGATTTGGGTTTGTTTAAATTGTTCTACCAAACAGATATTTATTGCTTGTACACACCAACTCTAACCACATTCTTACTTTTTCTTCCATATTTTTCTTCTTACTCTAAGCTTGATTTTTTTGAAACTTACTGCTAACTGCAGCAGAAATGGAAGCCACAGATGTAAGGAGAAAATAAAGGTTTATGAAGCACAAAAATTAAGCAAAAAAAAAAGCAATATAAAGAATTGAATTTACCCATTACCTCAAACCAACTATCATGTGAATTCACTTTCAAAGTAACTTAAGCATGATCAGACAAATCAACACAACTACAGTCTTTTTCTCTAAAGACAGGTAAACAGAAAGCAGGCATTTCCAAGACCTGATTAAAGCCAGTAATTCAGGATATAAGAGCAGTAAAAACAATACCTATTGTTGGGTTTATTGTGTTGCTTTTGTCTCGTACTCATAAGCATGTGAAAGCATATTCTTAATTTCCCTTGTCTCCCTCTATCAAGGCATGGCCAAGTGAGGATCAGCTATGGAGATTAAATGACCATCACAATACCATTCTGTGTAAAAATACTTGCCCTTTTACAGATGTTGAGTACATCTGAGCGTCTGCTTTGCTGGTGTTCAAACAACTTTGAGATTAACACCATTTAGCTTTCAACCTTCCTTGTACATAGCCTTCTGTTTCTGTAAAACCTTAGTGCAGTCAAATTGTGGTGGTCTTCAAAGTACAACTTGTTGACATACAGCAGGCACATGCAGCCACATCAGCTCTCCTGGCTGTGGTGAGGGGGCATTCAAGGCAAATTTAATCTCAATTCATAGTGACCGATTCTCATAGACCATAGGTTCAGTCTATAGCTTTTAAGAAACCATATTCACATGTGTACCATAGCAGATTTGATACTTTATGTTGTTAGCAATCTGCTGATAACAGCATATGAAAAGCTATGTGACTGAGGAGCAGGTTTATCACCTCAGTTACATATCAGGAAAGTCACTAACATTTCTCTTAGCTGTTTAGCCAAGAATCAGATGTGCCCAGTATGTCTGGTGGCATTTCTGAAGTAGCAGCAAACATTAGTCCTGCAGGAGAATATTAAAACTGATCTGTGATTACAAATCTCAAGACACATTAGTTGAGAACTGAACCACAAGAAAGATTTGTAAATATAAAGACACAACTACAGAGCAGAAATACTCTTCAGTAACATTTCAAGCCAGAGAACAGCTTTTGCCTAAGTACTACATTTTGTTATCTCTCTATTTGCCTGACAGGAAGAGGGAGACCTCTGGAGCTGATCTGAAGGACACCACAGATGTGTTCCTTATTCTTTTGTTCCTATTCATCTGAGTGTTAACTTGACAATTGCATTGTTTCCATTTTGTAAATCCACTTTTAGCCTTTACTTGTGCCTGAACATCCATCAGAGACTATGCTTGATTACAGGATATTTGACAAAAAATATTTCATTTTCACAAATACTGAGACATTGCCATGACACACAGCACTCCAGCTGTCTTCTCAAGTGCACTGAGAAGGTAACAGAGCTAATCTGTTCCATGTCAGTATCAAAGAGATGTCTCCTCTGAACAAGCACCAGTTGAATGCAAGAAAAATATGAGCATAGGCTGAGCCTTGATGGTCTCCTAGCAAACTGATAAAAGATCTTCCAAAATGACTCTTCACTGATTTTTATCCATTTGTACAAGGAGAATATATGGTTCTACCTCATCAAGGAAGTTTTGTCAGATTGGTATCTTCTCCCAGGCAACTAATAATAAGGCAGGACTACCATGATTTTGAATGGCGCTACTGATTTTGCTTTAAATAATACCAAGCACAATTGTTCCAAAAGGTTAAGAGTATATGTGCCAAAGACCAGAACGAGAGGACACAGCCTCAAGCTACGCCAGGGGAAATTTAGGCTCGAGGTGAGGAGAAAGTTCTTCACTGAGAGAGTCATTGGATACTGGAATGGGCTGCCTGTGGAGGTGGTGGAGTCACTGTCCCTGGAGCTGTTCAAGGCAGGATTGGACGTGGCACTTGGTGCCATGGGCTAGCCTTGAGAATTGTGGTAAAGGGTTGGACTTGATGATCTATGAGGTCTCTTCCAACCTTGTTGATACTGTTGTTGATACTGTTGTTGTTGATACTGTAAGATCTCATTTGCATATAACCCCCTACATCCTTCAGCTGAAGGAGCCCAGGGTATAATGTACGTAGCAGTGCCCACGAAAAAAATACTGTTATCTCTGCTCCAGCCCCCTCTTCTACCTGCCAAAAAGAGCATTTGCAGCATTCTCAGTGAAATAGGAGGATATAAATTTTCTTTACTATTGCTCCCAATCACTTCCACTTGGCTTGTCTAGACCACATACAATTCAATAGCAAGTTGTCGCGGAGGGGTGTTCTGCGACCTACGCCAATTGTAGCGGAGGGGAGAAATTAATTAATGCAAGAGGATATTTATAAAAATATATCTATTTATTAACTTCCAATATTCTGAACTCTTGCCACTCCTAAACACTGAACTTTAATATTAATATTCGTTTTTACATGGTTATGAAGACATTATGGGAATATATATATCAATCATTAACTATTGTAACAACTAGCATGCATTGAAAGTATTAACAGAGAGAGTTTTCCCCATGGCTTAATGCCGCTTGGGGTCTTATACTATTTGCCCAGCAAAGGTGAACTGAAAGCTGCTTTCTGCTTTATGGCAGAGATAATAGAAATTAGAGAGGCATTCAAGTATTTACTCACAATTCAGATTAATCAATAATCACCCTCAGGGGCTACGTCACAGCCTATTGCAAGTGCCCAATTCTTCAGGACTTTAAGGCTGGAATCCTCTGGCATCAGAGGAAATGGCAGTCTCTGACCTTATGCGGCTGGATCCTGCTGGATGCTCTGTCCAGGGAACTCGTATGCAGGATCTCAGGTGCAGAGGCAGGATTCCATGCAGTCTCTGGCATGGTTCTCACATGGCTAGCAGGCCGCTAGTGTGCAGACAATCTAGAGTCTGCTTCCTGGTTATTGTAGCGGCAGTGGCACACTTACCAGGCAGTGAGAGGCAGCGGGCATGCAGGATGTGCGTGGCTGCTGGGAGACTGTGCTCCATAGGTAAAGGCAGGCATAAAGGTGCAAGGAAATACACAGGCAGGCAAGCAAGCAGTGTGGCTGAGCCGCAAGTAATGTGGGGAAGGCTGCACGTGAGCCTGTGCACCCCTATTTATTAAATATGGGCCAAGAGTTAATGCTCTCATTGGCCACTCGAATGACCAACCAGGTTGGCAGTCAGTCAAACCTTACCATACTAGGCAAAAGGCACTTGCCTGGACTATCCCAAATATGGGGATCACATGGGCTTACACCAGGGAGACATGAGCTGGGCATGTGGGGACTTACACAATTAGTTGTCCTGGGCAACTGACTTTATGGCCCTGATCTGTTGTGCCCCTTTGTGCTTGTTTGCCCCTGGTGCAGACAGAGAGACATGTCCAGCCAGAACAGGCATAAATGAGCCTATTTTCGGGCCTACAGGCCCTCCATGATACAAGTGCTGTTAATCATATCTGTCCCACTCTTTCTAACCTCCCCTTTCTGATTTTACTTGACTTTTCTGCTTCACACTGCCCTAAATCTGTATGCCAAGCTCTCTACAGCCTGAGTCATTTGGGTCTACTTTCAAACAAATTCCTTATCAAATATCAAAATACAAAACCAAGGGCAGCTAATTTTTTTTTTCAAACACTGAAACATTTCTTGAGGAACCTCAAAACATATGCAAGTCTAACTAAACATCATTCTACATTACTGGAAAATGTGAAATCAAACTGTTTTCCATTGCCATCCACGCATGCAGCTGCTCCTAAGCAGAAGGAAATTTCTGTTCCTTTTGCAGACTGCTGAGGAAACTTTCTGGAATATAACCTAGCATTGGGCTTAACATCATCTTAGTCACTGGAACAATTTCTACATTCATCTCAAATCTCAGGCTTGGCCTCAACAACACTTTCTTCCCAAAGGAAGTGTACATTCTGTGTTTTCTATTAGTTAGCAAAACACACATCATCCTCTATACATAGCATCTTCTATCTCCAGAATTGTTACACAGGTGCAGTAAAGTCACAGCCCTCAGTCTGTGGTTTATCCCCTTCTGAGCCTACGTCAAGATTATTATGGTGCTCTTTGGTGTTTATCTTGGTAGGTTTGGCTGGCATCAGGTACCGAAGCTTCTTCCAAAATCTGGAATTCATAGGGAGAGAGCTATCCTTTTTCCACTTCACAACCCTCTTTGACGGCAAAAGAGACAGTGATTCTGGCAAGAGGCTGTAGTCACTTATAGGCATGTATTCAATAAGTATGATCTTAGTTTTTCTTTCAACTAGAGCTTTATGCAGTCCGCTCTCAAGTTCATATATGGCTCTGTCAGAAACGTAGTTTTGGCTCAATATAATGATTAATCTTCGGCTTTTGTCAATGAATGAATGGATATCATCAACAACTGCTGTAAATTAAAGATAAATATGTTATTAAACTGAACTGAAAGGACAGGCACTGAACCAACTTGTCCTTCAACAGTCCTATGTGTACCCAAACTATTCTCTTTATAAAGTGATAACACATAAGCATCCTGTCCCTATGAAGACAGAACATGTACTATAGATTAAATGTTTGCAAAATGAGCTCAGGTGTGGCCCATGCTTGTTCACTGGAGCAGACAAAAAACTTTCACGCAGTCTCCAGCTACCATAGGCAGCTGTACAGCAGTAGTGACATGGATAGAATGTGACAGCAAACTTTACCTTTACTACAACCAGATATATCTTTGCTCTTTCATGGTATTAGAGCAGTTCTACAGAAAGTCATCGACAGCAGTCTCTCTCCAAATATTCAGTAACCCTCAGGTCACTCCTTCCCTTATATCATTGAGCACCCAAATCTATTGCCAATAATCCAATGTTAAGAAGACTAGCATGTGATGACAGAATGACTTCCAACTGTGTTTAAGATCTATGACTTTTGTCATGACAAGCAGTGAAGGAAATCAAATAGTGATGTCCTTCAATTACCTATGCACCAAGCCAAATTCTCATGCACCATGGGACAAGGTCTACAGAGACCAGAGCTCTAGAAAACATGCCTTGCAGGGAAAAAAGGCAAAGCAATCTTTAGGAACAACCTAAAGAAGAGAAAACTAAGGGGAGAAGGAAGCAGATAAGGGTATTACAACATACTGAACTGTTCTGAAAATAAAAGGAAATATACTGTAAAAAGGAAATCTTGCAATATTGAAAGGAAATGAGCTAAAACTGTTGAAATAATAAGACTGAACATTCCATAAAGCCTTTTTCTAATACTTACAGAGAGAGAATAACTGGAAAAACTGGCTTGGGGGAGCTGTGGCACCTCTTAGGTTAGAAAAAAATGTCAGGAATGGATACAAGGAGGCAAGATCCTGCTTTGTGAAGGAGGTTGACTGACCTTGTTGTTCAATGTCTTTAACAATTGAATCTTATTCCTCAGCTTTGGAGTAAATTGAATCATGCACTATCTTTATTTTTTTTTCCAAGCATTTGCAAAAGGCATCTATTTGTAGGCCATTTAGATAAAAAAATAAAACATTCTATGTTCTCATTTCTACTTTTTCATCACACTGTTACATTCATGAAATGGTTTCAACCACTATAGTGAAGATGAAGCAAACATACAAGGTACCTGAGAATAAGAGTATCAGAGACACTAGCTGCTTTGTTCAGCTGCTTCACTCATTTGTAGGTGCTTGCTCAAAGCAAAAGCAGAGCAAGATCACTGTTATTGTGGAGCACCTGACATATTCTGTGTTCTCACTTTAACTTTCTCCATGCTAACTTTTTAATCTGGTCATCTTGATTCTGGGTAATGAAAGATGTGTCTATGTGTAGGTATAACTGAATTCATAAATATCTCCCTAAAATACATAAAATGTATGCATATGACCTCTGCATGCACATGGTCTGGACTAAATGAAAAATGTAGCATTTTAATGCACAACATATTTGATAGAATTCCTTTTAATTGCAGGCTGCTAACTTCATGTGAAGGTGCACCTATTTAATGACAAGAACACTCAATGCACCTACCTCCTCCAGGGGCTATATCCCTCTCAAATATGCATAACTTGTACCCAAAGTTTTCCTCTAGTACCATGGGTAATATCGTCAAAGCAAATTCTCTCTCTTCTTCAGTAGGAGAAACACAGTCTTTCAGGTAAGACACAAATGCATCGTATTCTTTGCCATCTGGAAAGAAATCACCTATTGCTTTCTTGTTGACAACCATTAGAGATACAGTATCTGGTCCACCATTCTGGTTTTCAAAGTCATTGCCTCAACAGCAAAGCACCTAGACACTCCTGCTCTCTCCTTTGGTACTTAGAACAGTCTTCAAACAAATAAAGAAAGATCCTGAGTCAATTTAAATTCAATACAAAAGATTCTCATTGAATTCAACAACTGATTTCCACATTTACTTTACTCTCTGTCTAAGGCTGTCAAGTACAAAACAGAGAATAAATCAATTTATGATTGTAATTATAAAAGTATACCATGTCTGATCATGCTTTGGGCAGTAATTTACAAACACAAAAGCAAAGACCAATCCAAAGGTGAGGTTTACCACATAGAGTAATATATAATTGAACTTCACCACAGAACAACTATCTGGATTGATACAGTGGGGCACACACCTTTGCATCTTAAACTGTACTCTTTTTCCCCCCTTTCTGGGTACTTTACTACATGTGGGTAAGAAGAGAGAACAAATGAAAGCACATGAAATCCTACATACTCAAGAAGTCTACAAGTAGGAAATCTATAACCTGGTATCAGACACTCAGGTTCTCCAGGTTGGTCTAGTCTGGCTTCCCAGAAATCCTCCCTGTAAGCCAGTGTAAGCAGTGACAGCGAATACCAACAGACAGCCAAAAAACAGTGCCTGGCATAAATGCCATCCATCCATTACTAGAAATTCTCCAAACAATGTAGCCTATTCAAGCTATATTCAAGATGATTTAGCAGCTAAGGAGGACTAAGAGAATAATTTTTCAATACTAATTTCAGGAAAACCATACTCGGGATAGGGTAACTGTCAAACTTGCTCCTTTAGCCAAGGTCGCAGTAATGGGGCTGCTTGGTAAGATACTGGTAGCACACTCTTCTGCTCTCCTGCAGTGCATTTCATGACATACCTGCAAACACTGCAATGGCCTTTACAGTCAAGAAGTATTTTAACTTTCATCTCACCAAGGAGCATCAAGTGAGGTGAAAACAAGTTTCAGTCCGTTTGCCTGTCTGATAGCTTGAAGAGTGCTCATCCGCTTTACAGATAGACAATAGTAAACTTCTTCACTTTTGTCAGCTTCAGTGATGAAGAAAATGGCTGAACAGAGAACATTCAAACGGCATCTAACCATGTCCCTTCTATTACCTGCCCCAGAGGCAGTTTTTCCACTGCTTATCTTCTCTTACTGCCTCAGGTGTATGATAAACTCACTTTAGAACCTTACTGACAGGTTCTCCATTGCATATTTCATGCTATTTCTACTTGCAAAACTCCTGGATTTTATTTCTCTTCCTCACAGGCTGTTTTATAGAACCAACCAGAAGCAATTTTTAAATCAATACACTTATTTCACTGTCAGCATTAGGTCATACCTCCAGCAGTGTCATCTCTTCTGCATATGTTCCTGTAAAATAGAACTAAGTCGATTCTAAACACCACACAGAAAAACACCGCAGCTACAGCAACGCATGGAAATAGAACAGCAAGTGCCATTGCAGTCATAAATATGTGCACAGGCAGATCCTGAGTCTTCCCTACAAAACAGAAACCAGGAAATCATACCCTTAACAGAGAGTATAATATGGCAAGATTACTGTGTTCAATGCTGATGACATCTTAAAATCACACCCAAAAAAAATCACAATGTTGATGTGAATTCTTTCCTGCTAATATTTCAAGTGTACATGCATGTCATTTGTCCTGAGATGGAGAAGATCTCCAGAACATGGATTACTCTAAAAATTAGAGAAGCATATTCACACCCCCTTTACACACATAAATCACTATAGTTAGGACTAAGACTGTCATTACAAATCTTCGTAGCTATACAGCATCCCAAATTGGAGGTCACTCACTTTAATGACCAGTTTTCTTAAGGTTGTTTCCCGTTATTCTCACCCCTCTCTCAGTCCATCCATAATAGTACACTCTTTGGACAAGAATTTTTTTTGGACACCTCTAGTGTCTTTCAGGTTTTTTGTTTGGTCGGGGTTTTTTTTGTTCCCTTATCTTTGTCTTTTTAGTTCCAAATACATATTTTCAACCCTTGAATCTTCGCAAAGTCTTTACGAAGATACTGTAAAGTCACGATCATTGTAGCCTATATTTCATTTGCTTTATTACATATGTCATTGTCAGGATAGTCTAATTTCACGTATTTCCTTTTAGTAAAACTTCTAAATGTCTGAGAGAGATGGAAAATCAGAAAGGAATGCCCATTTGCTATGAATCTCCAGGCCATCTGGACAATAAATGGGAAGTATTACTACAGAGTAGAGGTTGGCTTTCTACAGATAGAAGGACAGAGTCCCTGACAAGGGAAAAATCATCAACCCAAAAATTTCAGGCATTATCAGGAATACAAAATATTTACTTTTCTAGGGAGGGGGAAATATTCAACAAACCAAGCAAAACCAACCAAAACCACAACAACCAATGAAAATACCATATTTTAGAAAGAGCTGCTTAACAACAGACACTGAACTGCAGCAAGCTTTGGGTAATCACCCTCTGTCATTCCACTAATTTGATGATCAAGACAGGAGGTTATTCTTCCCCTGTACTCAGCACTGGTCAGGCCACACCTTGAGTCCTGTGTCCAGTTCTGGGCTCCTCAATTCAAGAGAGATGTTGAGGTGCGGGAACATGTCCAGAGAAGGGCAACAAGGCTGGTGAAAGGCCTGGAACACAAACCCTATGAGGAGAGGCTGAGGGAGCTGGGGGTGTTTAGCCTGGAGAAGAGGAGGCTCAGGGGGGACCTCACTGCTGTCTACATCTACCTGAAAGGAGGCTGTAGCCAGGTGGCGGTTGCTCTCTTCTCCCAGGTGCCCACCAAGAGAACAAGGAGACACAGTCTCAAGTTGTGCCGGGGGAAGTATAGGCTGGATGTTAGGAGGAAGTTCTTCCCAGAGAGAGTGATTTGCCATTGGAATGGGCTGCCCAGGGAGGTGGTGGAGTCACCATCCCTGGAGGTGTTCAAGAAAAGCCTGGATGAGGCACTTAGTGCCATGGTCTAGTTGACTGGATAGGGCTAGGTGCTAGGTTGGACTGGATGATCTTGGAGGTCTCTTCCAACCTGATTTATTCTATGATTCTATGACAAGGAATACTTTGTCATGTGATCTAACAAACTGCCACCCAAACATCTGTCAGCCAGGGATGTGTCCAGAGCAGCAATGGAACTATAGTCTCCAGACATCTGCTCTAGCAGATGTAGCAGCAACCTCACTCAGGGATAAGAAGATTGGCATGATTAATAATTACACATGAGAAGAGAAGTATGAATCATAGATTGCACCATACCTTTCTTCAGTTTCACTATCTTTATTTGTGGCTTTTCATCCATTTGAAATATGCAGGTAAAATTATGATGCATGTCCTCATCTCTTACGTTTTTAATCCGTAGTAACCTTGTGACATAGACCTTGTTTCCCAACCTGCAAGAGGGAATGATATTAAGCAACACTCTGTGTACAGAAATCTTGAACTGGCTAAGGGGAAGATTTTAAAGAAAAGGCTCTGAAAGAACCTCAGGGTAAGGTTTTACTGAATTTGCAGCTCCACAAAGTGCAGGACATTATCACATAGAAATAAAAGTGTGGTATTTTCAGAAAACTTACGGTAATGTTTTTAACTCTTCTTCACATATTGAAGGTTCCTTCTCAGGGATACCTGTGCATTTCTTTGGAAATGTCTGATTGATTAACCAGTAGAGGCTGGCATCTTCTTGCATAGTATTAGCCAACAAACCTGTGCAGTTCAGTATCTCTTCTTTACCTAAACAAAGTGTAACATGAGAAGATCCAGTCAGAAATAGCATTCCTATTTACAGTGCACTAACATGTTCACTTGCCAGCAACATATCCCATGAGCTGTGCTCCTTTATGGACTTCTCAGACCCTGTACAATATTTCATAGGTGTTCCACCTGCTCTGGTGGTGGCTTTGGCAGCCGTACACAGGGCTGTTACACCCTGTTACTAAATGACAGGTCATCCACTGCTTTCTCTCAAATAAAATGTCACAGACAGAATAGTTTAAACAGATGAGAGGATTTCAGGCTTTAGAGAACTAAAGGCAGTTAGAAACTGATGATCCTTGTAGGTCCCTTCCACATCAAGATATCCCATGATTCTGTGAACTAGACAGTGTTCTGCAGGCAGAGAACAGGAGAGGATAACTCATCACCAGTGCCCCAGGAGCAGGTAAAAGTATCTGGTAAGGGGAATTGCAACCAATTGATTACAATACCTAAACTATACACTATTTCTCACTAAAATAGAAATCTGTTAGAGCCTCTGTGGATGTCTCACAGAAGAAATTCTCATCCCTGCGTGACTTCTGGGATTCAGCAAAATACCAAATGTGTGAAGAAGTCAATCAGTCAGCTACTTTGGACCTCTTCAAAGCACTAAGTAGAAGTAACAGAGCCCAGTTAAAGAGTAGAACCCTCTATGGGAAACCACCCTACAGAATCCATACAGAGTGAAACTAAAAAGACAGCTGCACATCTGAGGCAAAAAGGACAGAAGAATGCAGCTCTGGACTGTGAGACTTGATAATTCACAACGCATTTTGTTTTAAACATTGTCATGGGAAGCATGACCCAAGCTTAGCTGCACCAGTATTTCCCGGCCTCGCCAGTATTGTTTCCAGGGAACTGTGCTAGTTTGAAGCAGGGTAGAATGTTTTGGTGCGAAGAACTAGATCACAGGCTGTGAAAGGAAAACAATGGTGATGTCTGCTTCCCTCAGAGTCTTGCTGAAGAAGAATGTAAACATTAGATAACACTCTCGCCATTTTTCTTCACCTTCTGACTGGGCTTTGGCTGAGCTGCAGCTCCCTAACCTCTCCTGCCACTCACCTTTGCTTCTTAACCTCTTGGCTGAACCTCTGTTCTTCTTTAGGACTGGGGTAAGGTTGAGAGGGGCAGGAGGAAGGTGCAGGGGTGGTTGAGAGCCCCTCCTGGGGACTCAGGTTTCTGGGAGGGGAGTTGTGCTTCTGTATTACTTTTACCTTGTATATTTTTGTGTATTTCTGTATATATTGTAAATATCTGCTTCTATATTGTGCTAGCTGTAAATAAATAGCTTCATTTATATTCCCAGAGCCCGGCTGAGTCTAGTGGGGTGCTTCTAAAGTGTGGGGGGGGCGGGGTACACCCAAACCACTACAGGAACACATCTAGAATGCGCTTTATTAAGCCACAGAAAACATGTTTTTCAGACCATCATGCACAAATGCTTTTCAGTAAGCAAGGTCTGCCCAGAAATTCTCTCAGGGCACACATTATATGGTGACTTAAGACGCTTCTAGTGGAACTGTTTAAGAATCTTTGAAGCAGGATCTATCTGAAAATATGTCCATCTTAGATTTGAATCTTAAATAGTCAAATCACAGTTGCACTGACTGAAACACAAACTTAAACTTCTAGTATCATCTACCTCACTGCAGCAGCTGTTTTGCCATACACAACAGATATTTTCAGGGAAATATTAAAGAACCGCATCTAAAAAATGGCAGTCTTGAATGACCATAGATCTGGCTCATCCAAACTCCCCTTCACTTTCCACCATGTCATCTGTCTCATCTCTAGAAAGTAGTTTAATGACCTTATTAAATGATCTTGTCAAAGTAGATAAGAAATGGAAGACAGGTGGTTCATAATTACTTGATGCTGAATCCTGCTACCTTCTATGGGTTGGCACAAGCACAATAAGTGGGAAAAACTGTTTAGTAGGAATATACTGAAGTTGGGAACATCACAGGATTGGGACACAAGAACTGGAAAAAGGACCTTCCAACTTGTGTTTGTAGCAGGAAATAAAAGTCGCATCTGCAGGTCCTGGCTAAGCAAAGGAAGTAAATACAAATTTTGAGACATGGAAAAGAAAGCCTAAATAACCAGTCAGGAGATGCACTCAAATACAGGAGAGAGGAAAGACAGGTCATTTTTTTATTTGAAAAATTAATTACAGCCTCAAACACAATACCCTGAATCATGTCCAACACTGCCTGAAGCCTAAAGAACATGTCATCCAACAATCTCAGCTAGAAGCACAGTTAACGTCTTGGCTTTTAATAATAAAACAAATTCTTTGCAGCAGGACCAGACCTTCATGCTTGCCTTGCCAGGGCTATCAGGCCTCATATTTCTCATTTCCCTGAAGAATAGCATCCTCATCTGCATCAGGTACTAAGGGGATTAATCATTACTGTTCTTCACTGAACACACCAGGTGTCTTTCACACATTACTCCATAGGGTTGCCTATGGAGGAGAGCCATGGACAGATGCTTTTGGCAGTGTTAGGTTAATGTTTGGACTCAATGGTCTGATGGTCCTTTATAACCTAAGCAGTGCTATGACCATGGTTTATCATCCACACCACTTTCTCTTGCTGGTCATAGCAGCTTCAACTTCTGCATCTGTAAAGGAGTACTTTCGGTATCCTTGTGTATCAATCATGGAATACACTAGGCAAAACATAACCAGACGTGAGGAAGGATCGGATCCTTAAGGGTGCACAGACAATTCTTAGTTTCATTATATGTGACCAGGCTATCAACCACAACAGAACAGAAGTATGCACAGACAGTAACTACCACAAAGATTTTGGCACTGATTTCTTACCCGTTTCTGTTTCAATTTCTTCATTGCGTCCAACCATCTCCAAAGTCATAGCCTCTGGTGCATCTAAAATACAAAGTACTGCTATTGAAGTAGTAGCTTGCTCACATTCTACCACAGGAAACATTGCAGATTTGCTTTATTTCTACAACCAATCATACACATCCCATTTAATTCAAAGAACAATACCTGGGGCCTTGCCTTGCTGAGTAATTTAAAACACAGTAAGCCCTCGGGGTATTTTTTCACACGAACATACACACAATGCACAATTTACAATGGTTGGAAAGACTCTTCCTTAAAACTCCAAGTAGGCTTTTACAACTTATTTAGAACAGCTAATTTTGAAAAGGGAGAAATGGAGGGGAAAACACACTAAATAAATTTTCCAAATTGGGTAATATGTCATACAAACTTCTGCTGCTGCTTTTTGAGTTTTGAAGTCATTGTGAAATAGGTTAGATTAGCAGATCTGATCTCCCTTGTGTGTATTTATCAAATGAGGATTGTAGTTAAAATGCTACATAGTAATGACAACTAAAAAGCATGCTCCAGATTTTCAGAAGGCTTTCTTACCTTCTTTTACTACCAGCTTAATTGTATTTGTGCTGTAGTATATCTTCCCTTCACGATGAATTAAAATTTTACAGGTATATATCCCTGAGTGCTCCACTCTTAAGGTTTTAAAATCCAGTTCCCGCTCTGTTTCATTTTCGTAGTTCTTACAGTCCTTCATCAATAGAGAGAGAAAATAACATTCTGTAACAAACATGCATTCAAATATATTTAAAGAACTTTATCCCTACCTCAGTGACATTTATCTGATTCAAAAGTGAGCCCACTTTTCGGTCATGGTCACTTAAGTACAGTGTTTGAACGATTAACCCTTTAGAAGTTGAAATCACTGCAACTTCAAGCAATGATCTGAGTATGAAAACGTTGTATTGAGAATTTAAATTCACTTTTTTTGTTGTTTGTTTGTCATTTTTTTTTCCCCAGAATGATGGCTTAGGTTCGTAGGTGTCACCTGCTTGTGGCCAAAAGTTGCTTCTGAGGAGCATTCAGGTTACAGCAAAATGCAACAAAAGCGAAAGTGACCATCTCTCAAGACTCATGTTTGTTTACTGTCCCAACACCACAAAACAAATTATGGGTTCACCACAAAACAAATTCTGGGTTTGAGTTTCTTCACAGAGTCACAGAATGGCCTGGGGTGGAAGGAACGTGCAAAGGTCATCTAATCCAACTCCCTCTACAATAAATAATGTGACAAGAAGGTGTCCTGGAGTCCTGTGTACCCCAAAATTCCTCTCCCTCTGTGGTTTGAATGGGAGTGGAAAAGGAGCAAAAAGTCCTCTTTCCTCCCTCCACCCTGCAGGCATGAAGGGGGGCAGCAAGGGGTGCTTCTAGCACGAGTGGTGCCCGTGCAGTGCCCACGCTGGCATCGGGCTGGGGTTGGCTGTGGTCTTCGCGCCTCGGCAATGGTAACTCTGCTCTTTGTCTAGGAAGGGTATAAATATTGGGGGACTTCCTGCCTTGGGGTTCCCGCCTTAGAGTTCTCCCCTGCCTGGATAGATTCTGCAAGAAAGTCCCCTGGCACTCTGAAGGACAAGCTCCTGGGGGGCAGGAGCATCCCTGCTTTGGACAGCTTCCACCATAAGCACCCCCTTTATGCAGGCTTGATAGGCCTTAACGATCCTTGGACAGCCTTTGAAAGAGAGCAGGGACAAGCATCTGGACCTCCCTTTCTTTCAGCCAGCCTGACTGATCTGTGAGTAAACTTTAGGCTCAGCCTGAATAATAGCGGGGGATGCTATATTTAGTAGCTTAGCCTTTTCCAACTTCTGACTTCCAAAATAGTCAAATCTACCTATGGTATCCTTGTAAATCTTCTCAGCCTAACTGAATCTGCTAATTAAAACTAAATTAATTTCTGTATCTAGTTTGGGGGGGCGGGTTTTTTTTGAAAATAAAATAACTCTATTTTTATATATATTCCTGACTCAGCCACATTAACTCCCTGCCTCCACAACAGAAGGCTTTGAAAACTTTTACAGAGGTAAGCATCAAAGACTATCTAGACACAAGGATAGCCACATCATTTGTCTCATACAGTATTAGGCATTGGTATACTCAGCTTAGCTTGAGGAAGTATGGGCCCTGGTCATCAATGGCCCTATCCTTCCAAGCCCTGAATGACAATGGGGTGAGAAAGATTTGCTACTCTAAGCAGGACAGATGAGAGGAAAAAGGAGCATTGGTCAAGGCAATGCATATTTACAGGGTGGAAGGGATCTATTCAGAGTGCTTCATCCAGTAGGTGAGCACAACATCCAGTAGTTACACATGTTTTACACAGCTATCGTCTATGCTCTGGCAAAAGCTGCTGGAGAGAAGAGTGATGATTTGCCTAGAATGAACTGAACTGTTGCACAGTTTGTAAAAAGCTTTTAAAAACAGCAAAATTGTAAAGTTTGCAATTTTTTTTTATACTAGCACATCAACCACACAGCAAGTATCTTGGCACCTCACTCAGTTTCAGGATAATATCTATATCAGCAAAGTAGTAGCTGGTTAAATCATCAAATATGCATAGGCATCAGATATTTTACCATTCCCAAGTACCAGTTTATTGATGGTTTCAGAGAGGTACAGATCAGAGAGCAGAGGAAAACTGCATCTCTCTAAAGATTGTGCTTATTTCCCCAAATAACCTGAGAAATTAAAACTTTACAATATTTGTAGATGCTCTTAATGCATCTTTGAGTGACATTGTTTGAGTTAATTACCTTGTACCATACTATGCTGTCATTTTCATTGACGGACAAATCACTGCATTTCAGCGAGTGGCCAACTCCAGCATTTTTAATTTCTGTAGTTAAATGATTTTTGTTGAAACAGCTGCTTTTATTTCTTTCAAGTACATTAAGTGTCCAATTCTGAACTGTGAAAATTTGTTTTCCCTTGCTATGGAAAAAAAAACAGCAAAATCAGGTTTAGGAGCTTCTTAAAAGAATGCATCTTAGTAGGTTACACAATAAAATACAAATAATTTCTCTAATGTATCTGTTAGGTAAGGAGTACATCTACAGCGACCTAATTATTTGTATTCCTCTTTATTACATTTCCACCCCCAAATAAGCGCTATTTCCCATATTAAAAGAGATTACCTAACTAAATCATCTATCACAAAACATTTGACAAGAAATTTGTAACTGTGAAATATGACAATATGTGCTGTATCCACCAAGGATGCAGCAATCTGTGGTATCCCATGTAGTTACAAGTGACCACGACAGTTACAACCAGTGGTTTTTCAGGGTTAATCTCCTAAGCTAAAGTTTAGAGAAGTCACTGAAAGATATATTAGTAAAATATATTTAAAAGGAAGGTGGACAACTCTGCTATTGTTCACAAAGCAACATTATTCATTGTTCAAAACTGTGCAGAGAGAAATATTTTTAAATGACACAGGTGTCATGAATTACTGGATCACTTCTGGATTCAAGCATTCCTGCAAAACAAGGCATTTTGTAAAGGATTCACCTCTTTGTCTTTCAGTCTGTGCTGACCAGACACCTACAGTACCTGGCCATCCCAGGCTGACTGGTACTACACTTGTAAAGCAGGGTCATCATGTCCCATGCAGTATTGATAAAAATCAGAATACGCTGAAAAAACACCTCTCTTGAATATCTAGGAGCTTCAGATATCTGCTATGTTCTGTCTACATATTTCTCTAAAGAATCAGCTTACAGCTGTGGATTATTTCATTGACAGATATGTTCAAATATAAAAGAAGAAAAAATAATTTCTGGAGAACAGAAACCAAGTCAAGAAACATTTTGATGAGAAGAGCTAAGAGGACAAAGCAGTTGAAATGGAGAAACAAGCTTTACAAAACGTATCAGCTTAAATACCATTCTTGACTGGCATGCTTTACTGTGCAAGATTCAGAAGAACATCAGGACAGGCTGAATGGGACCCTGAGCAATGTGATCTGGTTAAAGATGTCCCTGCAACTGCAGGGGGACTGGACTAGATGACCTTTAAAGGTCCCTTTCAACTCAATGCAGTCTATGATTCTATGACCATTTATATGATGAATTTAAGCCAAGTACTGAGTTGGTTTTGTTCTGTTTCCCCCCTGCCCTTATAAAAGATCAACCTTCATTTGTTGTAGCCTTTTTTTCAACCTACACAGGTTTCCTTGTTTTCCTTATTCAGTTGATTTTTTCTTTACTCACAATTGCAATTGACTATCTAAACCAAAAGGTAGTGGTTTGGTTTCTCAATCAGTTAGCTACCATTTCATAAACAGGAAAAAGCTTATCAAAACTTTCCCATCAGAGATGTATTTGCATGGGTATTCATGGTGGGTGGAGTCCTTCTCACCTATTCTTTAGCAAGGTAACCATCAGAAAGGCTTTTCCCTCTGCCTAACAGTAAAGGTATCTAAGATAATTTTAATTGTAGACATAAACATTAGTTCCGATTAACTCCACCAGTTCTGTGTGTCTCTTTAGGCAATTACAGATCTAATAATAAAATCCAAATGATTTTGCCATCTAGATTCAGCAGATAGAAGGATCAGTACAGCCACATGTTCTCCTCAGAACTGCCATGCCACAGAGACTTTCTTCTGTGATCATATTTGGTGACATCAATTCAACAAATAGGAGCATTTCACCTAAACTTCTACCCGGTGTGCCAAGACCTGGCAAGGAACAACTCCCTGGAAGGTAGCAAAACCATACCTGTGCACTCAAAGATTTTTTGCTTACATAATTTCTACTTACGTGTTATACACATGATTTTCAACAACAGACACACATCAAATTGCATTGTTTAAACTGCTAGTGTATGAGCTGTTGTATTTCTGTTTGGGTTTCACTTGCCTGAGTTTATTTTGTGGGCAACAAAACCATTTCTGGTTTAACAGCCTTTCAACTTCCCCCACCAAGGAGGAACAACAAAAATTAACTTGATAGCTTGATTCAAGAGAGGATACAGGGAAGTGAAAGCCCCTAGAAGAATTTTTTTTTTTTCAGGAACCTATAAATTTCCTCAGTTTCAATGTCACTCATACAGAACAACCAAACAAGCTGCCTTTTTTTTTCCCTTTTTTTTTAATGTATTCTGGCTCTTTCTTTTGATAATCACAGGATTTATGCTATGAGAAAAACATACAAATAAGAAATCCTGCCAGAGATGTGTGACACTCTGCTTACCACTGCCACTACAAGTGGAATCTTTTATTTTCATGAAGCTTTGCTGAAGATGGACATATCTAGGCTCTGAACTCCTGAATTTTTATCCTAAGTCTGCTATACAAACAAACATACACAAACACATACTCGAGCCAGCAGGGCTGGGTCTCAGTCGGACACTTCTGCATTAACTGGAAAACTTCTGATTCTTCCATCAAATATATGTTGGTATATTGCAGTTACAGGGTTGACACTCTAGTTTCATTTGAAATTTTAAATAAAGAATTGTATTTGATGCAGAAGAACAACAGTAAGATAAATCTGTATCATAGAATCATAGAATCAACCAGGTTGGAAGAGACCTCCAAGATCATCCAGTCCAACCTAGCACCCAGCCCTAGCCAGTCAACTAGACCATGGCACTGAGTGCCTCAGCCAGGCTTTTCTTCAACACCTCCAGGGATGGTGCCTCCACCACCTCCCTGGGCAGCCCATTCCAATGGCAAATCACTCTCTCTGGGAAGAACTTCCCCCTAACATCCAGCCTATACTTCCTCCAGCACAACTTGAGACTGTGTCCCCCCTGTTCTGTTGCTGGTTGCCTGGGAGAAGAGACTGACTCCCACCTGACTCCATGCCAGGAGTCCCTGCCAGCTCACGTTCCAGGATCTTCCTCCCGCTCTGAGTCAGTTGTACCCCATCTGTCGCTAGCAGTTGTTTGCTGGACTCGTATATAATCTGCTGTATAAACTATTTTCCTTCTTCTTTGCCTTTCTGCCTCCTGCTTCAACTGCTCCTTAACTCCTCAGCACTGGCTGATTTCTGCACTAACCCTGACTGAGCAAATAACAGCTGCAGCCTCGGTTTTCTCGCTGTAGGGAGGAGTGGCTGTCAGCCCCTTCTGGGCTTCATCTTGTGGGGGGGTGGGGGGGGGGTGTTGAGGAACAATTCAGGGGGGACCCTGAGAGGATGCATGTGTTATTTCTAAATTGTAAATATTGTACATTTCTGTACATATTCATTGAACTGTATGCTTGTAAATTTTAGCTTGCTGTAAATACATAGCTTCCTTTGCCTCTAAGCCCTCTGAGCTGGTCTGGTAAATTTATTTGGGGATCTTTTCAACCCACCACAGGGCAATACAGCACATATACATTGTTACAGCATTTTCATCTCTTGCTTCTTGCATTTTGTCAGCTGTAATATGAGGGGAAAAAAATCTAAATTTAGTTATTTTGCAGAACCTGCTAATACATGCTATCTTACTTTCCTCAATAATCTGCAGTATGTTTATCACAGCATCACAGTATCATCAGGGTTGGAAGAGACCTCACAGATCATCAAGTCCAACCCTTTACCACAGAGCTCAAGGCTAGACCATGGCACCAAGTGCCACGTCCAATCTTGCCTTGAACAGCTCCAGGGACGGCGACTCCACCACCTCCCCGGGCAGCCCATTCCAGTGTCCAATGACTCTCTCAGGGAAGAACTTTCTCCTCACCTCAAGCCTAAATCTCCCCTGGTGCAGCCTGAGGCTGTGTCCTCTTGTTCTGGTGCTGGCCACCTGAGAGAAGAGAGCAACCTCCTCCTGGCCACAACCACCCCTCAGGTAGTTGTAGACAGCAATAAGGTCACCCCTGAGCCTCCTCTTCTCCAGGAAATAATAGTCACTCTGCTCACTAGAACTGTCCAAACAGTTACAAGCACTTCAAGCTTACAAACACTCGTCTCTAAACAGGTGAAAATAAAAAAAGCTAAGCAAAAATACGCTTGGACTGTCTGCCTTCAAACCCCCAGATCTTAACTTATTATAGATATTCTGAAGTGAAACTAATTCCATTCTAATTGTCATTGTTATTCAATCAGAAACTAGTTCAGTCGTCCACAATGGCTCATGATTTTTCCCTATCAGCAGATTGCTAAATTCTTCTATCTGAAGAAAAACCTATCAGTAAATAATCTTTCATATTTGCAGAAATGCAACTCTGTTAACATGCTTGCCAATAGAGACAACCATCATATAAACTAAGGCAAATATCCCATTTAGAATCCCATAGTAATTGCCTTATTCTTATTGTTCTGGTGGTAAGACCTGTGAAGAGTTCCTGCATGAGGAATTCTGACATGTCTTTTCACTCTGGTCCTAATGAAATTGAGTATTTAGGGGGGTGGGGGCGATTAAGTTATTTCAATGGTCAAAATGTGGTTTTAATTAAGAAATATTTTCCAAAACAAAAATGTTCTCTTTGCAAACTGAGTTTTAACATGCAGTAGTGTAATAAAGTCCTAGAAAATGAAACAAAAAGGCAAAAAGTCAAAACTCTGAATTCCAAATGAATGCTAATTCAAAAGCTTTCTTTTGAGTCTCTTGCTTAGGCAAACCAGTGCTAAGTCTAAACCTTCTGTCTGAGTTTCTCACTTAAGCAAGTCAGCAAATCAAGACATTTCACAAAGGGTTCAGACATTTGTGTTTTCCAATAAATACTTACTTTAACAAACTTCATCCCAACAGTTTTACTTAGTCTTTTTCTGTCATCTCCACCTCCTACATATAAGGCTGTTTCTCTTAGTTTTGAAGATTGCATAATTTTTTTAATATTAATTTTACATAGTTCTTATAATTTACTGATTTTTCTGCTTCAGATTGATGATCACTTCAATTGCAAATGCTGGATTACACTTCTGGTGCAAGTTATTAATCAGAACTACATGCAGAAAACCTTTGATGTAGTCCTTTAGTCTTTCATGGTGGTCTAATCGAGATTGTAACCAAATAACTGAGGCACACCCATATTTCTCCTTTTGACTCATGATGTTCTACAACAGTAAGAAATCAAGTCCAGTTATGTCACTTGTGCTTTCAGTGCCTTCAAGCACACAAAGGTTTACACACAAACCAGAGTTAAGTTATGTCACATCTTGGCAGGCTTCATAGTGTAAGATCCACTCAACACAGTAAGGAAGAACAAGTCTGGTAGAGAAGACAAGTAAATGTTTCCTTTTACTTAGCAGTGGACAGAAGGATTACCTATCACTCAAAGTGCTTAGGTAATTAATCACAAAGCAGCAGAAATGTTACCTGCCTTATCAAAGAGCTTACAGAACCTTTAAAGGGCTCAAACTGCTGATTGGTAATTGTAAATTGCTTGGATTGTTACAGTGACATTAAATGGAAAAGGACACCACAGTTAATGCAGTTCTCTGCATTGCCTTCGTACAGATGCTACTAGCAATACAAAGCAAGACAAAGAAATTAGCTTCTTCATAGACAATTGCAAAGGCAAAAGGTTCACCCACCAGCTTGTGTACCCACCTGTGAGTGACAGAGTAATTCCCAGAGTCACTGAGTTCAGCTGGCCAAAACTCCAGCAAATTCATTTGAGAAACAATTCTATGTGTTTCCTTTATCAGTTGCTGCTTTCCAGCATTTTCTTTGTACCAGTTGATTGTGTATGCTTCTTTCTGAAAACATCCTTGCATTGACTCAAAATAACAAAGGAAAAAATATTCCCCTTCTAGCACATCAATGGAGGCACGAAGGGGACACAGCTTCTCTTCAGAGAACGAGGGGGAAAAGATACATTAGGAAGCCAAGTACTACTTTCAGGAAATTGCATTAGTCTGACTTTAAAGTGATTTACTGCGCTGTTGGTCTTTTATAAAGCAACTTGCTTTCAGCAGAGTGGTTTGGCAGCATTTATTTATTCCACTAATACCCACCGGAAAACTCAGTTTTCTGAGTTTTTATTTTATCTCACCCAAGCAAAGCCAGCAGGAAAAGGGTAATTAAAAACAAAAGACACTGACCTAAGATTATTTATTGTGGGTCCAACAGTATCAGAACCAAATGAGCACAAATAGAAGAATCTGATTTCACTCTAGAGCAGGGGTCCTCAAACTAAGGCCCCCCAAGGTTCTCAATCCAGCCCACCAGTATTTACAGAACCCTCCGCCAGGGCTTGGGGGGGAAACCAAGCAGCCACTTCCAGCCACTTAATCCACTCGCTGGCCTCTGCAGCCCCCAAGCACCCGCTGGGACTGGGCTGGAACCAAACTATAGTCTGTCCCCCGGCACTACTGGGCTGGAACCAAACTATAGTCTGGCCCCCAACAAACTATAGTCCAGTCCCCGACACTACTGGGCTGGAACCAAACTATAGTCCAGCCCTCAACAAACTATAGTCCAGTCCCCGACACTACTGGGCTGGAACCAAACTATAGTCCAGCCCTCAACAAACTATAGTCCGGTCCCCGACACTACTGGGCTGGAACCAAACTATAGTCCAGTCCCCGACACTACTAGGCTGGAACCAAACTGTAGTCCAGTCCCCGACACTACTAGGCTGGAACCAAACTGTAGTCCAGTCCCCGACACTACTAGGCTGGAACCAAACTGTAGTCCAGTCCCCGACACTACTAGGCTGGAACCAAACTATAGTCCGGTCCCCGACAGTGTCTGTGGGACAGTGAATGGGCCCCTGTTAAAAATGTTTGCGGACCCCTGCTCTAGAGTAAGGCAGCTACCACAAACGGAAAGGGAAAGGAGAAACTATTCACACATGCTTTGACTTGACAGACATGGCTAATCCTCAAAAATGGTCATCTGCCATTAAAAAAAAACCAACCTATGAATTAACAATTGCATTTTCTCCTCAAAACATTCCGTATCTGCATTTCTTAACATCTCTAGGTATCTTTGGGAAAACTGCTTTGGAATAAGACTACATCTGTAAAATTTAGTCTCAAAGTCTGCTTTCCCAATTGAATTTCCCAAATAAACTTTTGCATAGAGTAGTCATTAAAAACACAGGAAAGGGGCCATGGTCTAGCATTAATAGTCAAGAATAAAATAAATCTTAGTTTTCTATTTCTCCTGAGGTTCTCAGAGATTTTTGCTGTTTGTCAGCTATTGTGACCACATTATTTGAATGGCACAAAAATAAGCAGACTCTTTCTCTTCCTAGTGGTGGCTCTTTGTACAAACATGTCCCCATACAACATCATCAGGTGCGTTTGGGTAACATCACTACTCTTTTCATATTTTTTGTATTTTGCACCAAATTTTCTAAGTCTGGATCTGGGCTAAAATTGCCAAAACCTCTAAGATTTTGTTCAAAATGCAAAACACAAAATTTGCCCCACTCTCAGCAACTATCAAGAAAATGCCACATAGTGAGCAAATCTTTTCACGGTTCTACTGCTGAAATGAAGATTTATACTTACCAGCGGCAGACTCAATGATAACCATTAAAAGAAGTGCTAGAGACATTTTCTTGAGCTAATTTTCACTTGCCCAGAAAAGTGAAACAATTGTTCTTTCTTGTTCCGAAAGCCTAAGAAAAATAGATTCACATTTCATCACCAGTACAGAGAAACAGATTACTCTGAACATGTCAGCAGTGTTAACAATAGCCTGAACCTGACGAGGGCTTTCTGAGTTCAATGTTATATGTTTGTATTGTAACGTGCATCAGAAAAGTTACCTAGATTTTTCCTGATAGGTTTATCTTAAATTCAGAAAGCAATCCCTTCTTCCATTTTCTTATTCACTAGATGAATTTTGCATTTCTGATTAAACTGACATCCTTATAGAAGCACTCAAACTTAGACGCCAAACAAGTTGACACCCTAGGACAAGAGAGTGCTTTTTTCCTCCACAAAGAGCATAAATTTTGCAAGACTGGATCTTGTGGAAACATCTGCTTTCAATAAGAACAGCACAACGTTGATAGATTGGACATTTAGATATCTAAGTTTGAGTCTGCTGAGAAAAAAAAATGTGATCTACAACTTTGTTTGTATAACCAATAAACATTAGCTCAATTCAACATCTGCAACAGAGACAGACAACACTGCTTAGTCACTGATCCAAAGAGGCACGGACAAATCACATGCATGCACACATACACACCACACTTCACAGAGAGCTGTCAAAATCTTGTTAGCATTCCACTTGTTAGAGTTTATTACAAAAGCCTTCTGCAATTTCAGAAAACATGTACTTACTGTTGTAAGATGCTGACTTGAGATTTGTAATCACAAACACCCCTGTGTCTGAAGTAGCTGGAGGCAGGAAGTTATTGCATTTCCAGCAATATTCCAGAATGATTTCAAGGTATGTAACTGCTCTCCCTCTCTGACCATTCTCTCTTGCTCTTCACACGTATGCTATCACCCCACAAACCACTGAAAGGAGACGGAAGGAGTATTTCACACGTCTTTTATCAGACTGCCGGGTAGGCAGATCCAGATTTAGAAAGCATGTAAAAGAAAAGCATGCTGTGTACTGCAACAAGCACCTTTAACAGGCCGTACAGCAAACTGACCAGACCTAGTTTCAGTTCCCATCCACATATGGAGATTCAAACCGCTGCACTTAAAAAGGAAAGAACAGCTTTTCATTTCTTCTCTTTGCTTTTCATTTTCCACCTGATCACATCCAGAAGAAATACAGTTGTTAGAGATCATGTAACTGTGATCCACTACATAAAGATAAAACCATTTATCACATGATTTTTAACACTAAACCTCTGGTGGCACATCAATCATCAGCATACCGTGAAAGTTCTGCTGAATGAAGGATAGAGCTCTTCATGCTCTTAACAAGGATTAAAAAACACAGTACAATGCAAGTTACTTGGGAATAATCAGGTTTGAGATCAGCAGTTACTATTAACAAGCAAAACACGGGTCCTTAATCTTACACTTAACATTGTTGTTGCACCTGATTAGTTTGTCTGAAACTGTTCTACTCTGGGCTAACATTATTTGCATTTGACCAGTGTGGTTTGCAGTATTCTTCAAGGAAGCACTGAGGGGTGGGAGAGAAGGAAGAGCAGAAAGAAAGACACAGGCTTTTGTTGAAAGCTAATATGAAGGGATTCTTCAAGAAATAGAATAAGATTTTTAATTTTCAATAAGAAATGGAAAGTTAAAGTAAAAGCAAGTGAAAGTACTTTGATAAAGGACTACAGAAATACTGAATGGGCAAAATGCTAAAGCAGTAGCTGAGAGTGGCAGTTTCAATGAAAAAAAAAAGCATAAAAAAACCCCAGGTGTCTATAAGGCCTAAAGCAATAATAGTTTTAAGCATGCTTTTCAAATTTCATACATGCTTAAAGCCACTGTTGGGATTCTAATAAGAAGAAAAGAAGGTTCTTAAAAATGTGCCACTGTGAATCAACAACAAACACCACCAAAAAAACCAAACAAAAAAAAAAAGCCAAACCCCCTTATGACTGTGCTAGTTTGAAGCAAGCTGGAATGTTTTGGTAAAAGAACTAGATAATGGGCAGTGAAAAAGGTAAACATGGTTGTCTCTTCTCTCACAGTCACGCTGAGAGTTCTGAGAAGAAGGAGGAAAACGTTTGATAATATTCTCCATTTTGTCTTTCATTCTGCCTTTGCCTTCAGACCTAGCCACATCTCCTTAACCCCACTGCCACTAACCTTCCTTCTTAACCTCTTGGCTGCACCTCTATTCTTCCTGGGAACTGGGGTAAGGTTGAGAGGGGCTGGGGAAGGTGTTGGGGTGGTTTGAGAGCCCCTCCTGGGGACTCAGGTTTCTGGGAGGGGAGTTGTGCTTCTGTATTGCTTATCCTTTGTATATTTCTGTATATAACTGTATATATTGTAAATAGCTGCTTGTATATTTGCTGCTGTAAAATAAATAGCTTAATTTATATTCCTGGAGGCCTTTCTGAGTTAGCTGGGGCAATTCCAAAAGTGTGTGTGTGGGGGGGGGGGCGGTTAAGAGCCCAAACCATCACAATGACCTAGAAGATTTTGTGTGTTTAAGTGTTGTTTTAATTATTCTTTGTTCTCATAGAAGTATCAGAAGATTTTGGAATGAAAGGTGGTTGGATACATCAAAACAATCCTCATTTTTCTGTCAAGTAACTAATTTCGATCAACACTTATGGAAATCAGAATCTGATCCCAAGGGGTTGTGACTTACTTTTTGAAAAATGAACAAATTCTTCTGAATGTCATACTGTTTGGGGGGCAAAGGAGGAAAGTGCAAATATTACTCCTTTAACAATAGCTTCTCGTGGAATTTGAGTAGTTTTAAATATCACCACCGTGTGCCAGAATTAGTTGAATAAAACAAAAGAATCTAGCAAACAGGTGCTTAAACCATACTAGAATGAAGGACCTTTCTTCCAGGGATGCAATTTACTGACAAAAGCAAAAATCCATCTTAAATTCAAACAACATAAGTGGCTTACTTACTATGAAAATTTTGCCAAGTGGGAAGCTAACACAGAGGCAGTTTTCCAAACTCCAGAAAGTTACAACATGTACTCTTCTGATCTGCATTTGTCACTGAAACAGCAAGCAATCTCTTCCAGTATGTGAGCCAATACATAGCTCAGTCTAAAACACATCCTGAAAGAGGAAGAGTGGAATTCCTTACTTTGTGAATTGCTGGCTTAATGGAGAAAATAGAAAAGGTAGACATGACAAATTCATTTTTTATTTCATGAATGCAAAGGCAGTAGCAAATTAAGAATATTAACATTTCCAAATGACACATGCGAGGGCTGATGCAGGAATGCTGCCACTACTAACAGTAGCGCTTAAGAAGCCCATCCTGCTCCAAAGCCACCTAGATGTGAGGGACAGGGGCGACTTTGCAGTGCCAGTGAGGAGCTGTGTGTTAAAGTAAGTCCTCTTAACTGGTAAATTATTAATGACATCTCTGTATAAGGAATGGGGGAAAGAAGAAATTGGGGGGGGGGGGGGGGGGGGGGGAGGGAAAGCAAAAATAAAACTATAGAATGTGTCCACGAGAGAGCCAAAGAAAGGTACCAGAGCCAGCTAAGGGTACCAGAGCATGGTAAAAAAGGGAGGACTAGGAAGAGGACAGGCAGCCTTGGAGGGGCAGAAAAGTTTAGCGTGAGCAGCAGGCGTGGTGGCACAATCAGGCTCTCAGGGAGCCTCAGCCCGTTCAGAGCAGCGACTGCCGCCTCAGCCTGCTGCCGGAGTAGAGCCAGAGGCACGGGGCTGGAGGGGCAATACGAGGGACGGGGCTGGCGGGGCAATACGAGGGACGGGGCCGGCGGGGCAATACGAGGGACGGGGCCGGCGGGGCAATACGAGGGACGGGGCCGGCGGGGCAATACGAGGGACGGGGCCGGCGGGGCAATACGAGGGACGGGGCCGGCGGGGCAATACGAGGGACGGGGCCGGCGGGGCAATACGAGGGACGGGGCCGGCGGGGCAATACGAGGGACGGGCACACAAACATGCGGAGGCAGGCGTTCAGCCCCTCCGAAACAGAACTGCCTGGGACTGGCATTCTCCTCCTCAAGCCCGTCTGCCTTCCCCTTCCCCTCCGCCTCCTTCCCCCTCCCCGGCCGCCACCCCCCCACCCCCCCCCTTAGGCTCTACCTGGCCTGAGTGCGGGGTCCCTTGCCGGGGCTGATGCCGAACAGCAGCGCGCAGGAGGCGGTTTGAGGCAGTACCTGCTTTTTAAAGGGTGCTGCACTGCCACCTGGTCGTGGGTGGCACCCAGAAATGCCTCTCGCTAGCAAAACGAGTGAAGATCAGCTTTTTATGTTCCCTCTCACTACTTTGCGGGGCTGGGGGTGGAGGAAGGTGCAAGGAGGTGAAGTCTTCGGTTATCTTTAGTCGGAATGTCTCTTCCTCTGCTTTTCTGCTGAATGCTCATTGCAGGGCTCCTTTCTCAAGAAGTGAGATGGAAGTAGGATGGAGATTTAGTAACGTGTCTATTAAACTAAACACAGCAACTTCTCTCTTCTGCAGCTTCCTCCTCCCCTCCCTGGCTGGTTTAACAATTAGGACGTGCAGAGATAAACTGTCTCCTGAAAAGGTGATGTTCTGCAATGATCTTAAAATAAAAGAAAATAAAATCATTACATAACATGGTCTGCAGGAAAAGAGAGAAAACAAGGCACACAATCCTACCATAGTTTGATCAGAAATGTCCTGACTTAAATGCTATTTTCTGTATCACACACAGTATCACAGTATCATCAGGGTTGGAAGAGACCTCACAGATCATCAAGTCCAACCCTTTACCCAGAGCTCAAGGCTAGACCATGGCACCAAGTGCCACGTCCAATCCTGCCTTGAACAGCTCCAGGGACGGCGACTCCACCACCTCCCCGGGCAGCCCATTCCAGTGTCCAATGACTCTCTCAGTGAAGAACTTTCTCCTCACCTCGAGCCTAAATTTCCCCTGGCGCAGCCTGAGGCTGTGTCCTCTCGTTCTGGTGCTGGCCACCTGAGAGAAGAGAGCAACCTCCTCCTGGCCACAGCCACCCCTCAGGTAGTTGTAGACAGCAATAAGGTCACCCCTAAGCCTTCTCTTCTCCAGGCTAAACAATCCCAGCTCCCTCAGCCTCTCCTCATAGGGCTGTGCTTAAGGCCTCTCACCAGCCTCGTCGCCCTTCTCTGGACACGCTCAAGCATCTCAACGTAGCAGTCCCTTTGTGGGGAGAGCAAGGCAAGCTTTCAAGACATGAAATATTTTGCAGCTGCACTGCTGCAAAGGGAAAGCATATGTTCACTTCTAAATAAGCCATCATGTCAGTAGCTGAGCCTGATTTTTAGTCAAGTGTGGATATATTGGAATTGCAGTTCCATTCCACTAGGGATTTCTGACAACCGTATTTCCTATTTGAGTAATGTTCCTGAGTAAATGGCAGGTTGTCACTGGTTCTTTCACAGGAATGCTGTATTTGATGTCTGCTGTGCAATGATCTGCTATGCCTCTAAATAAAGTTATTTTGATAGGAGCAAGTAAAAAAAGAACTCATACCTCCAAGATTTTTTGATTTCATATAATCCTTTTCATGTCCAGAAACTTGTTTTGTAACTGCTACTCTTTTGGTTTTTATCCAGGACAGCTGGAGATGTAGAAGATTTCCACAGCAATGGGAGGTGTCTCTTCAGTGGTAAAACAAGCAGGTTAGACTAAAAATGGAGGGATTGCACAGATGTGGCTTTTTGTTTATTCTACTACTAAGATCACAGTATCATCAGGGTTGGAAGAGACCTCACAGATCATCAAGTCCAACCCTTTACCACAGAGCTCAAGGCTAGACCATGGCACCAAGTGCCACGTCCAACCTTGCCTTGAACTGCCCCAGGGACGGCAACTCCACCACCTCCCATTCCAGTGTCCAATGACTCTCTCAGTGAAGAACTTTCTCCTCACCTCCAGCCTAAATCTCCCCTGGCGCAGCCTGAGGCTGTGTCCTCTCGTTCTGGTGCTGGCCACCTGAGAGAAGAGAGCAACCTCCTCCTGGCCACAACCACCCCTCAGGTAGTTGTAGACAGCAATAAGGTCACCCCTGAGCCTCCTCTTCTCCAGGCTAACCAATCCCAGCTCCCTCAGCCTCTCCTCATAGGGCTGTGCTCAAGGCCTCTCACCAGCCTCATTGCCCTTCTCTGGACACGCTCAAGCATCTAAGATGAAACAGATAAACCCTGTAGAGTTTTTGTTTTCCTCATCAACAAGTGCATATAAATGCAATCAGTCCATTAGCTAACATAAATCAGCACAACTTCAGGAAAGCCAACTGATGGTCTGGCCAAGTACAGCTACTTTTTTAAAAGTATACAAGGTATTTTGGGTTTATAATCCAATTTCCAAATTTAAAACTCAAAGGAAAGCATATATTATAAGGAGGATTTTACAGGAACATGCAAATGCAGTTTAGCACAAGGCAGGGTTTAAACTACAGTTTCTGGGAGGAGTCCTCAATTCATACCACATCTAAGCCAATGACACTAAGAGGTGGCCTGGGCCTGGAAATAGACTACAGACTGGGAAGAAAGAACCTAAAGTGCAGAATAAGGGAACCCCAGTTTCTAAATCAGCTTCAATTGAGGTCTTACTTAAATGCCTCTACGCTAACTGACAATCAAGTAACCATGCACAGGCCTGCAAGGCAATGATGTCCTTTGCATTACTCACTCCTGGTGGAATGGCTCTCAGGACAGGTGCACAGGATTAGATGGATATAAGCTCTTTAGGAAAGACAGATAGGGAAGAAGGGGAGGGGATGTTGCCCTCTACATCAAAGACCAACTGGATCCCCAAGGAGCTCCACTGAGGTTAGAAAAAGAGGTGACAGCAAGCTTATGGGTGAGGGTTAAAGGGAAGGCAAGAAAAAGTGAGATTGTGGTGAAGCTCTGCTACAGGCCACCTGACCAAGAAGATAAAGTGGATGAGGCTGCCTATAAACAAATAGGAGAGCCTTTGCATTCAAAAACCATGGTCCCCATGGGAGATTTCAACCACACAGATATCTGTTGGAAGGACAATAGAGCAGGACACCAGCAATCTAAGAGTTTCCTGGAGTTCACTGATGACAACTCCCTCCTCCAAGTGACAAAGGAACCCACAAGAAAAGGTGCTATGCTGGACCTTGTCCTCACCAACAAGGATGGGCTGCTTGGCAGAGTGTCATGGGATAAAGCCCTGGAGGGAAGAGTGGCCCAAGAATGCTGGTCAACATTCAAGATCATCTTCTCCAAGCACAACAGTGGTGTATCCCAAGAAGAAGGCAGGTAGGAGTACCAGGAGGCCAGTATGGAGGAACAAAGTGCTCCTGGATTTACTTGGGAGAAAAAGGAGAGTCTATAAGCAATGGAAACAAAAATGGGCCACGTGGGAGGATCACAAAGAAGTTGTCTAAGCAGCCAGAGATCAGGTCAGAAAATGACGAGCACAGATAGAATTAAATTTGACTGGGGACATAAAAGGGGATAAGAATTTCTCCAGGGACATTGGTGATAAAAAGAAGGCTAAGGAAGATATGGTCTTTCTTTGAAGGGAAAATAGAGACCTGATCATGAGGAATAAGAAGGCGGCTGAGGTGCTCAATGACTGCTTTGCCTCAGTATTCACTGGCAAGGGATTTAGCTGTACTGCTCAAGCTCCAGAAAGGAAAGGTAGGGAGTAGGGGGAGTAGGAAAAGGAAGATCAGCCCACTGTAAGTGAAGATCAGATTTAAGACCATCTAAAGACCCTGAAGGTGCACAAGTCCATGTGGCCCAACAAGATCTGCCCATGAGTCCTGAGAGAACAAACAGATGATGTTGCCAAACCACAGTCCATCATATTTGAAAAGTCATGGCTACCTGGTGAAGCTTCTGCTCACTTGAAAAGGGGAACCATAACCCTTCAAAAAGGGGAAAAAAGTAAGTCCCCAGAGCAATAGACCAATCAGACTCACTTCTGTGCTTGACAAAATTGTCGAGCAGATCCTCCTAATGGCTTTGCTAAGGCATACAGAAAATGAAGAGGTGATTGGTGGTAACCAACATGGCTTCACTCAGAGCAATCATGCCTGTTGAATTTGGTGGACTTTAAAGATGGAATTACAGCCTCAGTGGATAAGGGAGTGCAACTGATGTCACCTACCTGGACTTGTGTAAAGCTCTATGGGGACAGGCTATGAGAGTTGGGGCTGTTCAACCTGCAGAAAAGAAATCTCCAGGGAGATCTTATAGCAGCCCTCCAGTACCTGAAGGAGACCTACAAAAGAGGTAGGAAGGGACTTTTTACAGGGGCTTATTGTGACAGAATGAGAGGGAATCGAATAAATCTTGAGGAGAGTAGGTTTAGACTAGATATTAGAAAGACATTAGTAAGGACAATGAGACACTGCAGGGAAGTCATGGATGTGCCCTCCCTGGAAGTGTTCAATACCAAGTTGAGTGAGGCTTTGAGCAATCTGGTCTGCTGGAAAGTGTCCCTGTCCAGCCAGACAGGTTGCAACTAGATGATCTTTAAAGTCCCTTCCAACCTGAACCAGTCTATGAATCTGTGAATATAGGAAATAAAATACTAAAGTAAAATGTTTCTGACTAGTGTAGCTTTGTAGTTAAATGTAACTTTGCCAGGCTAGGTCATGACTGTGACAGTTTGGAAACATTTTTAATGTACTCATTTACAGTAGTATTTTCCATGAGATACTCTCACATTCATCTGCTTCCAGATCGTTCTGAAACCCTCTCAAGTTTCTGAACTTTCTTCTGTGTGGTGGAAACTGCTCTGTTCAATCAGTCCTTTCAACTGATGTTGTAGCAAGCCCTGAGGTGTGTGAATGTGTAGGAAAGCAGAATAAAGTTTGGGGGTTTTTTTTAGCCTCATACCAGTACAATTTAATGGAGAATTTGTAGCCCCAGAGAATAAACTCAACCAAAAATAACTACAGCTCAAGTTTTCATTATGAAAATGCCACGATGAAAGTGAAAGTTTGCACCAGTATCAAAGCCAAGATATTTGTCAGAGGCTCTTACCACCTGACCAGTCAGCTAGGGAAGACCAGTTACTTCTCACAGCTTTTCACATCTTCCTTTCCATCCAGCTAACACTACACAGAAGTGCTAACTGAAAACCTAACATGAAAATATTTCCATCATAAATAACAACTCTGCTAACCACAGTTTAAGCTTCTTTGCTTCTAGCTGGTATAGTCCTTTCTAATCTGCTTCCATCCTCTCTCTGTACCAGTTATGCTAATTCCTAGCAGAGGTTAAATAACATTCTGTGTAAGTTTGCAGCACTTTCCACCCCTGGTGTCAAAAAGCAGACTCTGGAGTATCACCATGGCTGTTAGAGCGTCATATGTTTCTCAGAGTTTTTAACACATACAAGTTGCACATATTCAATCTTTCCTCCTACATCATAGCATCACAGGATATTTCAAGCTGGAAGGAATCTCTGAAGGTCCTAAAGTCCAGCACCTGCTCAAAGGGTGTACAGCTAAGACCTGAACACCACCCAGGAAAGAGATCCCACAGCTTACCTGGGCATACTTTCCAGCATTTGATCATGCATATAGTATTTTTTTTACTAATATGATTTCTGATTTGTGACAGTCATTTCTTGTCCCATCACTTACTCCTTGATAAGAGCCTGGCTCTATCCATTCTCTTTGTCATACCATTAGACTCTTGTGGACGTGAACAGGACCTCTTGTCCTCTCCCACTATGTACCATGATCTTTGTGGTCTTTCCTGGAGTCATTCCAGTGAGTCAGTGCCTTGCTTTTACTGAGAAGCCCAAAACCTGACATTTCACTCCAGATGTGACGCAAGGAGGAAGTTCTTCACCATGAGAATGGTGAAAGCCTGGAATGGGTTGCCCAGGGAGGTGATTGAGCCCCCATCTCTGGAAGTGTTTAAGGCTAGGCAGATGAGGCTCTAGCCAGCCTGATCTAGGGTAGGATGTCCCTGCCCATGGCAGAGGGGCTGGAACTAGATGATCATTATGGTCACTTCCAACACTGACTGATTCTATAATTCTATGATCTTGCAAATACTGCATACAGCAGAATGATTATTTTCCTCAGCTACATTCAGAATTACACAATCACAGAAACATGCAGGTTGGAAAAGATCCTAAGGATCACCAAGTCCAACTGATATCTCTACTCTATAAGATCCATCCTAAACCATATCCCAAAGCACCACATCCAAACAACTTTTAAATACATCCAGGGTTGGTGACTTGACCACCTCCATGGTAGCCCATTCCAATGCCTGACCACTCTTTATGTGATTTTTTTTTCCCCTAATGGCCAATCTGAGCCTACTCACTCACAGTTTGAGGCCATTCCCTCTTGTTCTATCACTAATTACCTCTGAGGAGAGACTACCACCAACCTCTCCACAGCATCCTTTCAGGCAGTTGTAAACAGTGATGAGATCTCCCCTCAGCCTCCTCTTTCTCAAACTAAACAGCCCCAGCTCCTTCAGTCACTATTCATAAGATATATTCTCTAGACCCTTCATCTGCTTTGTTGCCCTCCTCTGCACTCACTCCACCACCTCAATATCCCTCTTATATTGAGGCGCCTGAAACAGAACACAATACTTAAGGTTTGACCCCACCAGAGCCTAGCACAAGGCCCCAAAATTGAGCCCTGGGGAGCACTAATTGTGACCAGCCTCTAAGTGGGTTTAAATTCATTCACCACTACTCTTGGAACCCAGACATCCAGCCATTTTTTTGCCCAGTGAAGTGTCCACCCATCTCTGAGCAGCCAGATTCTCCAGGAGGATGTTGTGAGATGTTATTATAAGGGCGTCAGCACTTCGTTCTCAATGCCAGATCCTAAGCTGCTGCTTACTGGTAATGCTGTATGGGTTTCGGGAAGCTACAGCAGCATGCACACCCCGAAAGTTTCAGTCTTTATGTCAGGTGTCAGCAGATCGATTTGGGATTGCTCAGCATCGCTTTGCGCCTACATGTCCACTAGATGGCGCAAGGACTTCGCGCTAGCAACGAGTGCGAGGAAATCTCTTCTCGGATCCCTAAGGTACCAAAATCAGGGAAGCGCAGGGCAGAAATTAAAGGACATTATATCTCTAAATGGAAGTTCCAACTCAGCACAAAATTACCTTTCTCCTGTGTACTTTATGCTTCAAACACCCAAAGCGATTCTTCTATGACCTTTCTATGGTGAGAGATTTTTTTGAGTGGGCCAGACTGTTCTTCTGGTCCAGTAAGACAGACTGCCTGGTGGGGAAAGTTGCTTTAAAAAGTTACAATATAAAATTTAGAATATGCTTTGTAAGTCACATATCACAGAATGGCTGAAGCTGAAAGGCAGCTCTAGTAGTCATCTAGTCTAACATGCCTTCTCAAGCAGGAACACCTAGAGCTGGTTGCCCAGAACCACATCCAGGTGGGTTTTGCCTGCCTCCAAGGATGCACATAACTTCCCTGGGCAACCCATGCCAGTGCTACATCACTCTCACCACAGGAAAAAAATGTGTTTCCCGATGTTCAGAGGGAACTTACTGTGATTCACTTTGTGCCTGGCTCCTTCCTCTTTATATTTTGCTTTCAGATGGGACCCTCCTCTTTTCCAAGCTGAAGAGTCCCATCTTGCAGGTTTTCTTCACAGGAGAGTCCTTTCACCAACTTCATGGCCCTTTGTTGAACTTTCTCCAGTATGCCTGTGTCTTTTGTCTACTGAGAATCCCAGAACTGGACACAAGACTTTGAGTGTGGACTCATCATTGCTGATGTGGTAGTGATGTTGTGAAAGTATCCTGCAGTTCTCTTCATGTTTTCTCTTTAACACTACAAATGTGGTGGCATCTGTAGAAAGACATAATTTTCAATACATATCTTAGACTTATTTAGTAACCATCAAGGAATATAGAAAGGAATGTCAACTGCAGCTTTCCCCCCCCCCCCCCATTATTACAGTCACATACTCACCCTGGGATTGGTAAAAGCACTTTGCCACTCTCAGAATGTGCCCCTTTTCTTTCTGTCAAGGCCTGTAGCAGTAGGTGTGGTGTGAGGTTTATTTTCAAAAATTAATATGGTTTATTAATTTTAATATTCATGACTCTCACCACAAGCCATCATTATTAATAATAGGTTCTTTGCAGTGGTCGTGAAAACATTACAGATAGGAAAACAGAGGAAAACACTCAATAAATTGCTAGCAATAATACAACAAACATTAAATCGTTAGAACTGGAAAGAGGTTCTCATGGTCAATCATACCACTTGCCCACTAGATGGACTCGAGAAGCTCCTTTCTGCTTGAGGCAAAAGACTTGGATTCAATTAGAGAACTTACTGTGTTTTGCAAAGAGGCTTTTGAGTATTTACTCACAAAAGTTGTGTCTGGATTCCCAGGGCTAACTACAGTTTCCAGACAATGCCCAAACACTTGGAGGGAGTTCTGTTGGTGTCTTGGTAGCTGTTGAGGCTTCCCAGGCTTTAACAGGGTGCTGGGAGAGAGGCAGATGATCTCTGACCTGATCCTGGTTCCTCTTCAATGATCAGTGTCCCTTCCAGGGCTCCCAGTCTCGGCAGAAGACTTGCAGGTGTGCAGTCTTGGCACGGAGAGTTGCAGAGGTGAAGGCAGGATGTCTTGCAGACAGGCACAATGTCACACTGGCTAAGTGAGCCTATCGTTTGAAGTCACTTGATGCTGATTCCTGGTGAACTTGAAGCACAGCAAGTTTCCAGGTAGACAAACCCAAAGTATCAGGGCTTTGTATTATGTAGCAGGTAGAGTATGGCAGGATGCAACAGCAGAGAGAAATGAGACAGAAGCAATGGCAGAAGCACAATAGGGTAGAGCACGTTGTCTTCACCTGCTCATCTCTTTTTATCAATACAGTTTGAGACTAATGCTTCCTTTGGCCATAGATTAGCCAATTGGAATGGCAGTTTGCCAAACTTGACCATATTAGGTAAATTCAGGGCTCTTACTTTTTTGGGGCAGAATACAAACAAGTGTATAAACACATGCAAGTACATCGTTTACAAGTTTGCAAGGAAAGACATGGAGGCATCAGGCCTTTTGTCTTCCTTTCCCATGGTTGCTTCTCCCAACAACAGAAAGGGGCAGAACAAAAAAACATGTCTAGACAAGCCAGGACATGTTTAGGCCTATTTTGGCCTTCCACAACAAGGCCATACTGTTCACTACTTGTAAATCACACTAAGAATTGTCAGGTTTTGCCTTATATCGTTTTCCTCTTTTTTCCTTGATTGACAGTAAGACTTGATACAAAAGTGTCATCATAGGACACATTTAGTGCACTTGTTTTTCTCCATCATAACTAAGTGTCTGGCTAACAGGAGTCAGTGAGACATCAGTGTGTTTCAGAACAATTTGGCTCATCAACAACTCTGTGCACATCCTCATTGTACCTTCTCCTCTTATGCCTTTCCAGCATAGAACCATAGAACGGTTTGGGTTGGAAGAGACCTCTAAAGGTTATCTAGTCTAACCTCCATGGCAGCTAGAAGGGGAAGGGACACAACACAAAAATTAATACTAGACTTTTTGTTTCCAAGATACTCAGCTATCATTCTTTCTGCCTTGTTAAGTGCCCAGACTCAAGCTATATTAAAAATTGATGTTTTAATAAGTCTTGGAAATTAATGTTCTGTCTTGCTCAGAAGCTGATGGGGAAAATTGTCACAGTGTAAAGCAACAGACTTTTCTGCCTTTACACACATCTTTTGGAAGAAATGGTAATGTAGGAAAATAAACCACATCTCTTACACTGGCATGAATCCATTTTGTGGAGCTTTCCACAAAGACAGTGAGGTCTATATAGAAAGATCTTTAGGAACAGAACCAAGCACTGCACACAATCTAATGTAACGTTAGACTTTTCCAGAAGTGAGCAAGGAATGAACAAACACTTGAAAACATAACTCCTCAATGAAAAGCTGTTTAATTTGCTGTAGATGTTGCAATTTAATGTTGAATATTATTGACACACACATGTACATATTTTCCTACTTCAGATAGTTACCCATAAGTCTGAATATCCACATTCAGTAAAATCCTACAGCAAAAGAAAAGTTCTTGCTTGTTCTGTAACCTGGATTTATAACATTAGATATTCTGCATCTAATCTTCACTTTTAAAGTCCATTCTGTAGCATGTCTGAAGCTCAAAACCAAGCCTTCTCTGACAGAAAGAAAATTCCTGGGTTTAAGAAGCTAAAAAAGATGGAAGTTTGCAATTATATATTTTTTCATACTCCCCTTAACTAGAAGAATCACAGAATCATAGAATCAACCAGGCTGGAAGAGACCTCCAAGATCATCCAGTCCAACCTATCACCCCGCCCCATCCAATCAACTAGACCATGGCACCAAGTGCCTCATCCAGTCCTTTCTTGAAGACCTCCAGGGACGGTGCCTCCACCACCTCCCTGGGCAGCCCATTCCAATGGGAAATCACTCTCTCTGGGAAGAACTTCTTCCTAATATCCAGCCTATACCTACCCTGGCACAACTTGAGAAGATTTGGCTCTGACCTTTGCACGTCAGTGCATTCCCTGTGAGAAGTCTAAATAGGGATAAGGTCAGAGCAGTGAGAGAAGGAAAAAAAGTGGATCCTGCATCTTATAAAAATGCAATCACTTCTTTTCAGTAGCTTAAAATAGCACTCTACTACACTCTGAATTAAAACACTATATCTATTTGGAAATAATGACAAAACTAATGCCATAGGCTGTTGTCCTTGAAAGATGTGAAATTTCCCCTTTGTGTGACATTCATTTTAATATATATATATATAAACAGGAAAAATGCATATAAATATTATTGTTGTATTTACTTCCCTTAATACCATCTTTATATATATACTGCATTCACATCAGTCTCAAAAAAGAGCCCTTACTCAGACATCTATGCTAAGGAAGAAATCCATTTTTTCTGGAATTAGTTGAATCAAAAATGAATAATTGAAGGAAAAAAAATATTCAGAAGCACTGCATTATACTTTATAGCTTCATAGCACACATTCTACTTTTTAGTCAAATAATACAGAAAGCATTTCTGTCTTACCTATGGCATTAGAAAGGTGAAAGAAGGGCATTGAGCTATTCAGAAACATAACTTTTAGCTATACATACAGCTACACATATGAAGAGTACAGCTACATTTTGTTTCATTTCACAAGCAAAATTCTGTGCACAGCCTAGAATGACTTATTTCCTGAACTCCCATACCATAAAAACTACCCTTATTTCCCCAGACCTCTTCCATTTGTTCACCTTATTGTTACTTAATTGAAGGACTGAAAACAGTTCCAAAATGCAGCCAGAATTCCAGAGTGCAAAATCGTGTACCTGGTGAAAGGGAAAAGAGCTGCAGGGATGTAATCCATCCAGACACTGTAAGGGTCTTTTCATAGTATGTTCACCCAGCATTAGCAGAGTGTGAGGGCTTGAGCCTCAGTGGCATATGATACCTCACCTGTTTCCAGAACTTAGAATTGGATGACTGTGTGTGTGCAGGGTGCTGCTCTTTCCATTTGATGGTACCTTGCTGCTTAATGATAAACCTAAGAGATTCTTGAAGCTTCTCATAAGTCCCAATTGCCTCCATTTCCAGCAGGATCACTTTGGTATCGTTTTGAATGAGGGCATTGTACAATGCAATGTGTTGATCATAAGCATGTTCTTTACAATTAATCAACTGCTGTGTTAGGAGGATGATTAGCCGTCTGCTCTTTTGCATCCTCTTCTCAATTGCACTTGCTGTGTCTAGGAACGTGAAAGAAAATGATGACACCCTTTCTTATAGAAACTCTTCCATGATTAGGCACTTTATTTTCATTGATTTTTAACCAGAAATAACTTCTGTCACACTTCAGCCTAGTACAGTTTATTCATTAGAAAAAAGAGGTTAAAGACCACCCCCACCACCTCCACCCCCCAAAAAAAGCCCAAACAAACTAGCCCAACAAAACAAAACACAAACAAACCAACCTTTCCTTTCAAATGTTTTCTTTAGTGGGAAGGGTTGTATTTAACAGAAATAGACAAGATAAAAGGTAATACAGAAACACAACTCCCCTCCCAGAAACCTGAGACCCCAGGAGGGGCTCGCAACCTTTCTTTCACCTTCTCCCACCCCTCTCAACCTTACCCCAGTCCCAAGGAAGAATGGAGGTTTGGCCAGAGGGTTAGGAATCAAAGTGGATTAATCAGAGAAACATCAGAGAGGCTGGAAAGACATGCAACTCAGAGCTCCCAAGCAGAACGACTCCCTTATCTATCTTTTGATTCTTGTTCTTACACCTCTTAGCAAGCCTATGAGTGAAGTAGACATCATTCTGTCTTCCTTTTCACAGCCTGTAATCCAGTTCTTCTCACCAAAACATTCTAGCTAGCTTCAAACTAGCAGACTGCTGTCAAAAATTGTTAGGAATTTCTAAGTCAACAACCTAGAGTCGGCTTCAGTATATCTGGATTGCATGAAAAATCTGGGCCTGATCAAGAGTCTCCATGTAAAGAAATCATGTTGTAACAAGGTCAGTGCTTTACAGACCGATCCTGCAATACTTACCCATGAAAAGCAGCCATTTGCAGGCTTTGGGGTGACTTGCTTCTAAGAGGCTTTCTACTTGGCAGAAGGATTCTTAATTCTCCTGAGCTACAGCATGCTAATTTAGACTCTAACCTGCACATTGGGTTGGTATCTGCCCTGCTGGGGTGAATCCAGGCTTGCAGGACACTTGTACATCAGCATGACTACAGCCCTATTTATTTCGCATTGCTGTGTTAGGTAGAGCAAATCAGCCACAACTGGGACTGTGATGCTGAAGGTCCTGAACCCAGGAAACTGAGGATTCAACATACTAGGGGAGAAACTTCTGGATGAGCCTGGAAACCTCCCCATAAGTCTCCAGGAGCTGCATTTCTCAATCACAAAACTGCCTAGAGAGGTTCTGGAGTCTCTTTCTCTGGAAACTTTCAAAACATGCCTGGATGTGTTCCAGTGTGGTCTGCTGTAGGTAATCCTGCTTTGGCAGGGGGATTGGACTAGAGGTCTCTTTCAATCCCTAACACTCTGTGATTCTGTGATGTTTATAGGAGGAATACTGCTGATGAATGGCTATCCAGCAAAATGGCCACCCCAGTTAGAAAAGATTCCTGTGGTCTGTAGAATGAAAGCTGGAGTTGTTTATGTGGAAGAAGATAATGCTAAGCCAAGAGAAAGGAGGCTGGCATCCTGCAAAGGAAATTCAATGTAACAACAACTTAATAAAGTCACTGATTTGTATATGTCATCATCCAGCTGTATGTATGAATTCTGTTCTCCTTTGCTGGAGACTGCCTTCACCTTGCAAGGGTCCTCTCATTCTCAGAGAGGCTCAGATTTTTCATGTCCTCTGTCAGGAAGAGAATCCTTTTAATGACTTCTCTGTCCTATTTCTTGGCTCTGATAGTATTCTGTGAAAACAACTTGCCTTTTTCTTGGCATTCACCAGTCCTATCTCCTTTCATTTTCTTCCTTTTCATTGAATTTCCCTGATGTTAGAAGAAAAGATCTTTAGACTGTGGACCTACGGAGGGATTCGTTTCTACATTTGGATTTCTGGTGCCATGCTTGTGGCAGGAAGAAAGACAATGAATGAGGCCTTGAACAACCTGTTCTAATGGGAGGTGTCCCTGCCTATGGCAGGGGGTTAGAACTGGATGATCCTTGAGATTCCTTCCAACCTAAACCATTCTATGATCACATGAATCTATGAGGCTGCATGCTGCAAGTATGTGGCCTGAGAGATTTGTTGCAACCTGTTTTGTGATTGTTAGAAATGTAGAAATTTATATTAGCTCATAAAGTGACAGAAAACATTGTGAAATAAAAAAATCCATCAACTGTTACACCCAAAAACTCAAGCATCTGAAATCCACATGCTGCTGAAAGAATAGCTTAGTGGAAGTATAATCTACGTGTGCCCTGTTCTGTAGGTCTTTTCCAGTCCTTTGCCCATGGCCACTTGTGCTAGTTTAAAGCAGGCTAGCATGTTTTGGTAAGAAGAACTAGATTACAGGCTGTGGGAAGAAAATAATGGTGATGTCTACTTTGCTCACAGGCCTGCTGAGATGTATAAAAACATAAGTCAAAATGTAGATTACACATTTGGCATCACTCTCACTTGGGCTGCTGGCTGAGCTGCATCTCTCTAACCTCACCCTCCATTCTGGACTAATCCACTTTGCTTCTTAACCTCTTGGCTGAACCTCCATTCTTCCTTGGGACTGAGGTAAGGTTGAGAGGGGTAGGGGGAAGGTGTAGGGGTGGTAGAGAGCCCCTCCTGGGGACTCAGGTTTCTGGGAGGGGAGTTGTGTTTCTGTATTACCTTTTACCTTGTCTATTTCTGTCTATAACTGTATATACTGTAAATATCTGCTTGTACATTGTGCTAGCTGTAAATAAATAGCTTCATTTATATTTCCAGAGCTGGCTAAGTCTAGTCTGGGTGATTTCTAAAGTGGGGGGGGGCAGGGAACACTCAAACCATCACAACACTGCTGAAGATAGGACACTTGGCCACACAGCTCCAGCAAAGCATTACCATTCTTCTGTTACTTGCTCATGGGTTTGTGTATTACAGACACTGTAGCTCCAGCAGTGGTAGGTCAGATTTTTCAGCAAGGAACAGAGTCAGCAGGACAAGGAGACCAAGAGAAGAATGGAGTAGAAGCTGACAGTGAAAGCTTTTTAAAAATTGTTTTTAAGTAATGTTTTGGGTTTTTTTTTTTATTATTTTTAATTTTTTTTTTTTTTTAAGTAATACTTGCATTTGCACCTTCTCAAGCAACTGCTAGGTGTTAGAAAACTTACATTACTTAGTAATACCATGAAACAGTACTCTGTGCTGGTTAGACCACACCTTGAGTACTGTGTTCAGTTCTGGGCCCCCCAGTTTAGGAGGGACATTGAGATGCTTGAGCGTGTCCAGAGAAGGGCGACGAGGCTGGTGAGAGGCCTTGAGCACAGCCCTACGAGGAGAGGCTGAGGGAGCTGGGATTGGTTAGCCTGGAGAAGAGGAGGCTCAGGGGTGACCTTATTGCTGTCTACAACTACCTGAGGGGTGGTTGTGGCCAGGAGGAGGTTGCTCTCTTCTCTCAGGTGGCCAGCACCAGAACAAGAGGACACAGCCTCAAGCTACACCAGGGGAAATTTAGGCTCGAGGTGAGGAGAAAGTTCTTCCCTGAGAGAGTCATTGGACACTGGAATGGGCTGCCCGGGGAGGTGGTGGAGTCGCTGTCCCTGGGGCTGTTCAAGGCAAGGTTGGACGTGGCACTTGGTGCCATGGTAAAGGGTTGGACTTGATGATCTGTGAGGTCTCTTCCAACCTTGGTGATACTATGAACAGAATGCTAATTTATAAAGAAGCATAGTGGGAGTCCAACAGCTATGCAGTGTTATTTTCCACTTGAATAATCCTATTTCATTTTTACTGGAATAACACAAGTTTCAAGTAACAAAGCTTTGCTTTGGAACCAGGAGTCATAGTCATGCACTGAAATAATAATTCCTGTCTATATCCTCACTGCATTTTTGTTTTCTAGAAACACATGGAGGCTTACAGTGAAAAATATGAATCATCAAATGCTACGGTACGTGTTCAGGAAGTGGCATTTCCTGGTTTACTCTGCTTAGGATGTTTTAATTGGAAAGTTTCAGATTTGAAACTTGGTAATTAAAGGTTCAAAATCAGAAGATAAACAAGTGTGGGGAGCGTATGTATAGTTCATCTGCCTGAAAGCAGAAAACTTTTGTGTGTTCCCAGTGGCAGAGAGATTTGGAATAGCTTCTCCATCCAAGTGAGAGCATTTTGGAGCATGAAAATGGACAAGGAAGAGAAAAGCAGAAGTCTGGAATAGTAGGCAAGAAGAGAAAAAGAAGAACAATATCAATGCTCAAGACATTTTTAGACTTTTAACTGAATCTAATTGGACGAGTCAAATTAAATTTACTCACTGGGAGTCCCCTGTCTGTCACTCTTGCCTACAGGTATCTATTTATTCGTGTCTTTATAAGGTCAAAATGTCTTTGTTTTCATCCAGCTTATTAGAGCCACTGCTAGCCACAGAGATTTCACCTTAGTTGCATGCTATGCTTGGTTTTCTTTAGGATTACTATCCATAAACCACAATTTGAAAGTAGTGACCCATAACAAAATATTGTGCTGTCCCTAATCACCTGAAGAGGTGGCATATGTTTTTGCTCTTGACAGTTTTGTGAGCTACTCTTAGTTCCTCATTCTGCATCTGTGAATGCTGTGATTCAGCACCAGTTAGTTATTTTCTTACATTCTTGTTGCAGTGGCTTTTCTTAAGTTCAGGCAGTGTTTCTGCTACTCTCTGGAGGAGAAGCACATCAGAGATCTCAGCCCCAACTCTGGGCAGATGAATGCCCAATGCAGACAGTTTCAGAAATGTGTAACAGATAATGTACCAGCTTTGGCTTTGTGCCTGCTTACTGACAGGAAGAGACAATCTGGTCCACACAATAACAAGAGCGCAGGATAAAAAGACAAGTTACGTCTGAAGGAAAGCATGCCTAGATGACAGCAATCACAAGAGACAGTGTGGAGGTGTCCATATGGAAATTAACACAGAGTAAGTAACATCATTCTGTTCTGGAAGTAAGGAAACAGAATTAAAGAACATCAACTCTCTCCTCAACTAGTGCTGGGAATTGTATGAAATGAAAGCAGGTCATGTTAGTGAAGAGGAACTGAACTTCCCGTGACACTAATGCCCTCATAACAGGTTGAAAAACCCTAAGCATAACAACAAGGTTAATTCGTCAACTTAGTTTGTGGTTTCTATCTCTTGTGTCTTCTAGACCTACTCATGCATGGTTTGGTTGTGGCTTTGCTCAGATAATGGCAGTGCAGAGTTACACTATTCAAAAAGCAGATATATGTTTAAAAGAGTTACACCTGGGGTTTCCTGTATGACTCAAGTATATGATAAACAATCCATGCCCCTGCTTGTAGCTTCTTTGTCTTAGCACACCGACAAACACAGAGTGTCATTGTCATCCTTCCTCAAAGAGCAGACACACAGCTACCAAGGAGGTGAGCAGCAAGCCCTGGAATGTAAAGGGATCTCCTATGCTGCTAAAAGGGACTAGAACCATGATCTGTTCAAGTTTGACAAGTCATTCAGTGAATTATCTCATTTGAAACTTACCTTCTCCAGGATATATATCTCTTCCATAAATACACAGTTTATATCCACATTTATTTTCCAGAATATCTGGCATGATTTGGTGAACAAAATACTCCACAAAATCAGCTTCATTGGTGTGGCTTTTGGGGTAGATAACATAAGCATCATATACCTTCCCATCTGTAAGGCAAAACAAAAGCGCTGTGTTAACATCAATTAGACCTCTCTATTGCAAAAGCCAGAAGAGAAATAAAACTATCACTCTTCAAAATACATCAAAGTAGAAAGTCATGTCAGTCTGAATAATTTGTATCATTGGACACATGTTTGGAAACTAGAGACTGGGTGCATTTGGAGTTTTCCATGCTCAATTATGTTGTTTTCTGAAACTTTGGAGAACTCAGCCTTTGGATTGTGAAGGCTTTGTCCAAAAGTATGTAGAATAAGAATTCAATTGATTGATGTATGTTAGCATGGAATAGTGATGAAGCTCAACATTTCAGTGATTTCTGTTAACAGCCTCAGCCTTTCAGGACAAGGCACTCCAACTCCACTGAAATTCTCATGCCTTGAAGAATGAAAAGCTCTGTTGCTCAAGAAGCAGTCTTGCATTCAGAACCAAGTACAAAGCCAAATAATTCTTTCACTCTTTTCTTATTTGTTTCTCAAATTTTGTTTTCCATTATGGTACTTTCACAAATATTTCATTTGTTTCTGCCCAGTGTTGCTAACTAAGGTTCAGACTCTTCTTACAATAAAATGTATAGATAGATGAATAGCTAAACAAATAAATAAACCATCCACTCACAAGGTCCAATTTATTTAATCATAAAATACCCTTCAGTGGAAAATTCCCATAAAGCACATAGCTTTCCTCTTTGAAAAGAACATAAGTAATTAGATCAGCTGTAAACACCTACCATTCAGACATCTATGGTAGCATTCAGATTGAAAATATGTAAGTTTAGCTGTCTGTATGAAAGCTAAGTATCTAAACTCCTGTCATAGTTGGCAGAGAACCGACTACTGCAGCTAGTGAGCTCTAGAGTGGTCCAGATTACTGTCATGTAAACGTCAGAGCCCTAGCTGAGTTGCCTGAGCATCTAATGCCATTTGAGCCTTCCTCTGGTACCCTGCCTGATCTCCAGATCCTTCTCCAGCAATCTGCAACATTTGGCAGATCTGTGTAGTGTGTTCCATGTTTCGGCCATGCAAGGTCCTGGTGCCTGGTTAGTTCAGTTGATTTTGTTAATGAGAAATTGGATTTGGTCACCTAAAAACATGTATCGCTAGGCACTGCCTGCCCTTCAGCTGCCACTGCAAAGGGGTTCAGGACTCTCTTAAGTCCTAAGAGAGTTCCAATGGTACTGATTGCTTACAGTCAGACAGCTGAGCCCAGTCCCAGGTCTCCAAGTTCTATATCTATGACAGGAACTTACATGTGTGCACCTTAATTGCATGCACTTAAGTTTAGATGTCTTAATCTTGAGTTGAAGTCCATTCCTAAAGTTGGATTCCCCCCTAAAGTGTCTTCTACAATAGTGGCACCTTTTGCTTTAGCTCATAAATATATTGTACTAACATGCCTGTTAAAACATTAGCCAACAGATCAGTTCCTTTACTTCAGAAAGCACATAACAAGTACAGTTAATGGCATTGTAAACTGAATTTTCACTGGCATTCAATGCATCGGGGCAAATATTCTTGTTAAAAAAGTATGAACCCAGGACTGAATCCCCTTTCACAACCACACATCACTACAGAACCCAGGAAATGTTAAGTACTACCATATTATGTATGTCTCCTCATCTAAATGGTTTCAGAAGACATGGGAAAGTGAAGGATCAGGATCATGTGTCACATGAGTTAGTAAGCAACTATCAAAAAACCCTGTTTTCATATGATTTGCTCTCTTCTCTTTTATTTTAACTTACTTGGTCAATTCTTACTCACCATCCTTGACTGAATAAGGCTGAAGTAACTCCCGATACAACAGGACAATATCAACTCGGAAGGACTGGTAAAGTATAACAGAGGCTGCTATTGCAAGTAGTAGAAGGAGAGATCCTATGATCAAGAGGATGTGAGGGAGATCCACTGCAAAGAAGAATATATTGTTAGCCATTAGAGAAGTTAACCTGCCTGCTGAAGCCTCAGTCTCTCGTGCCCCTACTTCTGCTGTGTCTTTAAGGAGCTCACAATGACAAAAAAGCTTTTTCATTCCCCTGCTAGTGGAGCCAACACAGAGAACCTTAAACTAAAAGCATACTAAGCAGTGTATAATTAATATTTATTTCCACTGAATCCAGACTTACCTACACTAAATGCCGCAGCTGACAACAACGTTGAAGTATGTTGCAACATTGCAAAACCATCAAGCATTTTCAAAGGCATCTAAGCTTATGCATGACAACTCTAAGTGTTCACAAAAGGACAAGCGGAGGCTACTGGCAAAGTTGCACAAACAGTGTAGGGGAAAACATGTGCAAATAATAAATCTGCAAGATGAGACCAAAGTACACAGAACAAGCAGGAAAACAGAACATGCCCTGGTCACAAAAGTAATATAAACTATGCTAGAGGCAGATGATGATCTCCCCTGACTTTTCCTTTGAAGACAGTCAAGGAGCATAAAATATCAATCACAAGTATGAAAAACTAGGAGATAGAAGAGCCCCTTGTTTCAGTTCAGTTTCCTTCATGGAGAGCTCTTAAATCTGCCCACATCCACACCAGAGATTAAGAGCTATCAAGCACAGATTCAGACTACATATAAGAAAGAAATTGCTTACAATGAGGGTGATGAAATACTGGATTAGATTGCCCAGAGGGGTGGTAGATGCCCCATCCCTGGAAACATTCAAGGTCTGGGTTGGACAGGGCTCTGATCAACCTGGTCTAGTTGAAGATGTCCTTTATAATTGCAGGTGGCCTTTAAATGTCCCTTCCAACCCAACCTGTTTTGTGACTCGGTGATTTTGTAAGGATCACAGAATCATAGAATGGTTTAGGTTGGAAGGGACCTCAAGGGTCATTCAGTTCCAACCTCCCACCATAGGCAGGGACACTTCCCAATAGAACAGGTCACCCAAGGTCTCATCCAACCTGAACTTGAACACATCCAGGGAGGGAGCAGCCACAACCTCCCTGGGCAACCTGTGCCAGTGTCTCACCACCCTCACTGTAAAGTGCTTCTTCCTAGCATCTAGTTCAAATCTCCCTTCTTCCAGTTTAAACCCATTACCCCTTGTCCTGTCATTACAAGATCTTGTAAACAGTACCTCCCCAGCCCTCCTATAGGTCCCTCCAGATACTGGAAGGCCACTATAAGGTCTCCTCAAAGCCTTTTCTTCTCCAGGCTGAAGAGCCCCAACTCTCATAGCCTGTCCTCATAGCAGAGGTGCTGCAGCCCCCTGAGCATCCTCATGGCCCTCCTCTGGACTCGCTCCAACAGTTCCATGTCCTTCTTGTGCTGGGGGCTCCAGAACAGCACACAGTACTCCAGGTGGGGTCTGACAAGAGCAGAGTCAAGGGGCAGTATCAGCTCCCTTGCCCTGTTGGCCACACTTCTCCTGATGCAGCCCAGCACACAGTTGCTGTCTGGGCTGCATGTGCTCACTGCCAGCTCATGTTGAGCTTTCCATCAACCCAGACCCCCAGGTCCTTTTCCTCAGAGCTGCTCTCCAGCCATTTGCCACCCAGCCTGGATTTGTGCCTGGGATCGTGCCAATCCAGGTGCAGGACCTTACACTTGGCCTTGTTGAATTTCATGAGGTTGGCCTGGGCCCACCTCTTCAGCTTGTCCAGGTCCCTCTGGATGGATCCCTTCTCTCTAGCAAGGCAACTGTGCCACACAGCTTGGTGTCATCTGCAAACTTGCTGAGGGTGCACTCAATTCCTCTGTCCTTATCACTGACAAAGATATTAAACAGCACTGGTCCCAGCACTGACCCCTGAGGGATGCCACTTGTCACTGGTCTCCACGTGGACATTGTGCCCTTGATCACCACTCTGTGTGCAGCCATCCAGCCTATTCCTTATCCAGCAATGCTCCACTCATCAAATCTGTGTTTTACCAGTTTGGTGACCAGGATGTCATGTGGGACACAGTCAAATGCCTTATTCAGGTCCAGGTAGATGCAGATGATGTCAGTTGCCCTTCCCTTGTCCACTGTTGCTGTCACTTTGTCATAAAAAGCCACTAAGTCTGTCAGGCATGATTTGCCCTTGGTGAAGCCATTGCTGGTTACCACCAACTACCTCTGCTTTGTTTGCCATTTGCCTTATCAGAGCCTTCAGGAGGATCTGCTCCATGATCTTGCCAGGCACAGAGGTGAGACTGACTGCTCTGTAGTTCCCAGAGTCATCCTTTTTTCCCTTCTTGAAGATGGGTGTTATGTTTGCCCTTTCCCAGTCAGCAGGATCTTCACCAGTCTGCCATGACCTTTCAAATACGATGGACAGTGGTTAGCAACCTCATCTGCCAGTTCCCTCAGGACCCGTGGGTGGATCTCGTCAGGGTCCATGGACTTGTGCACATTCAGATTCCTTAGGTGCTTGCAAACATGATCTCCAGTTATAGTGGGCAGATCTTCCTTCTCCCAGTCCTTACTTTTGCCCTCTGGGACTTGGGCATTGTGGTTGGAGCCCTTGCTATTGAAGGCTGAGACAAAGAAGTCATTGAGCACCTCAGCCTTATCTATATCCTTTGTCACCAGTGCTCCATTTCCCTTCTGGAAGGGTCCCACATTCTCCCTAGTCCTCCTAGTCCTAGTCTCTCTAGTCCTTCCAGGATGTCAGTCATCAACTCTGTGCTATCATATGCACACAGCTAGTGTAGGACAAGATGTAATTATCACTCTTCTAGGGGAGTGCTATGTTTCTACTGCAACTCAGATAGCTGCCTTTCAGTAACAGCCCATTTTTCCTCCCCTGTGACTCACAGAGCAGAAGTCAGTCTAGATACGCACGTCCTTCTAGAGGTCATCTAGTTCTGCTACAGCAAGAGACAGTGAGAGCAGAGGAACCAAGGTCATTTTGTACTCTCCACACTAGAAACATGGAAGCTTAATCCACAGCCACAATGCTGAAGAAGACACTTTTGACCGCTATGCTGGACATATTGAATTCACCTAGGATTTAATATTTAAAATAGTATGAATTTCATAGTATCACAGTATCATCAGGGTTGGAAGAGACCTCATAGATCATCAAGTCCAACCCTTTACCACAGAGCTCAAGGCCAGACCATGGCACCAAGTGCCACGTCCAATCTTGCCTTGAACAGCCCCAGGGATGGCGACTCCACCACCTCCCCTGGCAGTCCATTCCAGTGTCCAATGACTCTCTCAGTGAAGAACTTTCTCCTCACCTCAAGCCTAAATCTCCCCTGGCGCAGCCTGAGGCTGTGTCCTCTTGTTCTGGTGCTGGCCACCTGAGAGAAGAGAGCAACCTCCTCCTGGCCACAACCACCCCTCAGGTAGCTGTAGACAACAATAAGGTCACCCCTGAGCCTCCTCTTCTCCAGGCTAAACAATCCCAGCTCCCTCAGCCTCTCCTCATAGGGCTGTGCTCAAGGCCTCTCAGCAGCCTCGTCGCCCTTCTCTGGACACACTCAAGCATCTCAATGTCCCTTTTAAACTGGGGAGCCCAGAACTGAACACAATTTCAGATAGCCAAGTTTGAAATGGAAATATCAAAAGCTCCATAGAGCAGTTACACAAAGATAATTCATTATTCCTGTGCAGGGAAGAATAATGGCAATTTTTCTCGTAGAAGAAATCTGCTCCTTAGAAAGATACCTAAATCGACACCTATTTGCTGTAAGATACAGACTCAGAGCAGCTTGGTGTACTTTTTTTTCTCTGACAACTAGGCTCATTAAGAGATTTCCATTCACTATCCACCTTCTTTACAGATTCACAGCTTGCATTCGGTTGGAAGGGGCCCTCAAATATCATCTTCTTCAACCCCTCTGTGTTGGGGGGTTGGACATCTCTAACTAGATCAGAATGATTAGGGCCACTAGATCAGATTGATGGGGCCTCAACCAGATTCCTGGGCAATCTCTTCTGGTATTTTCCCACTCTCATAGTAAAGAACTTTTTTCATATGTCTAATCTAAATCTACTCTGCTCCAATTTAAAAGCATTGTCCCTCATCCCATTGCTACATGCCTGCCTAAACATTATTTACTTCATTATTCCTGTCTAGCATGACAACTCATCATCCTAAAGCTGCAATAATGTAAGCATTTAGGAACTTTTCTGTGATGAAGATCATTGAAATTATTTGGATTACAAAATACAACTCCAGATGTGTTGGACTGGGTGATGAACTTTTGTTCCCAAAGGAATATGCATTAAAATTCCCAGATTGCACATCACTGCTGCATCTATTTTTATTTTACTAGATTATAGCAAATGCAACATTTAGTTGTCAGATGGAACACCCTGGCTTGGAATATCATTATAAATGTAAATGCAGGCATTCTAGCAATATAAACATGAAGGTCAGCTCTAGCATCCTCACTGTTAAGACCCTTCATAGCATCTCAGGCCATAGAGGGTCATTTCATGTACTGATATGAACTTCACTCAGCCAAGCCTTGTGCATTCAGAGCAGGGATCAGACTTACAAGGCTTTCACTCTCTCTGTCTGCAAAAGTCACATAAGACACATGGCTGCAGCAGCAGGCCCTTCACTGTCACTTACAACGAGCTAAGGAACCAGTTCAAATTTCCTCTGCAGAGCAGGCAGCAAAACAGATTGTAAAATGCTACAGACTGTATGTAGTCACTACATATGCTACAAAGTGAAGGCACTGATCACCACCACAGAGCCATTTTAGAGCTTTTGCTTGGACCTGCCACTGAGTGAACGAAATAAGGTAAAATATTTAGCAGAAAGGAGTCTCTTATATTGAAATTGACAGGGTCCCTGGCTTCTGCAGGAGATGCTGAATAAAGCAGTGTAGTACATATGAAGGAATTCTGAAAATACCAGAGCCTGAGAAATTCCACTGAAAAGGTATCAAAAAGAGTTTACAAGTACATTTTCCCTTTCCTCTAGTAGGATGTGACAAGATTTTCATGCTCTTGATGTTTCTTTCTTTCCCAGGGAGAGAGAAAGAAACATCCAGCACGTGATGAAGCATAGCTCTCCAAAACTAGGAGTTTTGAGGAAACCACCTTCCAAAAGACAGAAGTGGGTGTGCTAGTTTGAAGCAAGCTGGAATGTTTTGGTAAAAGAACTAGATAACGGGCAGTGAAATGAAAAACAATTGTGTCTACTTCTCTCACAGTCACGCTGAGATCTCTGGGAAGAAGAAGTAAACATTCTCCATTTTGTTTCTCACTCTTGCTTTTGCCTTAGACCTGGTCACATCTCATTAACCCTGCTCCTACTAACCCTGCTCCCTAACCTCTTGGCTGCACCTCTTTTCTTCCTGAGAACTGGGGTAAGGTTGAGAGGGGCCGGGGGGAGGTGTTGGGGTGGTTTGAGAGCCCCTCCTGGGGACTTAGGTTTCTGGAGTTGTGCTTTTGTATTGTTTATCCTTTGTATATTTCTGTATATAATTGTATATAACTGTATATATTGTAAATAGCTGCTTGTAAATTCTGCTAGCTGTAAATAAATTGCTTCATCTATATTCCCAGGGTCCGTCTGAGTTAGCTGGGGCAAATACAAAAGTGTGGGGGGGTGGGGTAACCCCCAAACCATCACATTTTTTTTTATTGGCTTTCCCAACGTGGGGCTAGATATTTCAGTGAGTGGAAATTAGCTCTGGGAATTAAGATGAAGCTAATCAAGCAGCTATTGTACTTGGTGGGGATTGCTGTGTGGCCTGTTTTCTGGTTTTTTGTGTACAACTGGATCAAAGATCAAATTGGTTATTTCTTACTTCATGTAGTTTTTAAGAAGGCTAAAGTTAAGCTTTCAAATATGTTCTGGAGCTGGGGTGATTTTATTCTTGGTTATGCTGGTTTTAATATCTCTGAGAATATTACCAAGGACATTACAGGAGCTCTGGTCAATAATGTGACAATCAATGGAAATTCTGCTTTAAATATGGCTCTAATGAGAGTTATTCAGCCTAAGACAGGAATTCCAACTGTTTGCATAGGTACATGCTCTTGTAAAACTGTTTTTCTTCTCACAGTTTTTAATATTTGCCTCATGATTTTAATATTCATATTAATTTTGGCATTATTGGTGAAAAATTCAAAACCAGCTTCTGTAAGAGCTAGGAAAAATTCTGTGTCTCAGAAGCAGTCTCTTTCACAGCAAAACAAGGGAACACAGTTATCGGCTTCCCCCTTGCCAGCCTCTGCCCCTCCTTCTCCAAGTGCTGGGAACACAGCCAGTGTACCCGCCACTAACGTAAACAAAGATAACAAAAACAAAAACAATAACGGGCAGAGCTCAGCAGGAGCCCTAGGAGGACAGGCAGGTACCCAAAATCAGAATGTTCCCAGCAAAAATGATAACACCTCAGGGTTGGCAGGCATCCCAGGAGGACAGGCAAATAATAACACTGCTAGTGCTAGTAACGCTAGCCCAGTCAGTCCAAATCCTAATGACACCAGCTCAGCCAATTCGAACCCCCAGCCAGCAGACCAGAACCAAAATCCTCCTGTTAAAAGCAAGGCAGATTTGAACTCACAAGCTCCAGGTCAGACCCCTAAGGATTCAAACCCTTCAGGTCAGACTCCTAAAAATTCAAATCCTCCAGCAGACACATCCAAGTCTGTTGCTGCTCAGGCCCTTCTGGCACCTGCTAAGGCAAAAGCTAAGACAAAGAGTGGTTCGCAGGAGGATGTAAGAGATGGGACCTCTGGTGATCAGCAGCAAGAGGAGGAAGAGGAGGCAGTTAGTCTGCGAGACCTTGTAGATGTGCTGAGACAACAATACTCAAGTGAGAGGAGCACTGGGAGGTTAGCTGCCAGGAGAGAGGATGGTTCCAATGAGTTTAGGAATGCTATGAGGAAGATTGTGTTAGGCCCAGCACCACCAGAACAACAGGAAGAAGAGGAGGAAGATGACATCCAGGGTTCCAAGGATCCACTCAGAGAGGTCAGGGAAGTTAGGAAGGAATACACAAGAGAATCAGGTGAGCCAATCTTAAGCTGGCTAGTGAGATGCCGTGGCATTGGTGCTAATGCTCTGCAGGTAGGAGACAAGTCTGCCAAGCAGCTGGGACCACTCACTAAGGAGAGTGGAGTGGACAAACACCTAGCAAGTCCTCTTGGTAGGGTTAGCTTGTGGACACGCCTTCTGTTGGCTGTGGCTATGAGATATCCTTCCCGAGATGATTTGCCATGGGCTGCCAAGAAGTGGAACACTGTTGAGCAGGGAATTAAGCTTCTGAAGGAGTTTGCTGTGAAGGAAGTGCTTTATGGAGATCATGGCACACATGAGCCTGATGATATTCCTTTGGGAACAGGTCTCATGAAGAAGCTGATTAAGCTTGCTCCTTCATCCTATGCTAACATCTTGGCCAGTAAGTTTCTAGCAAGGAGTGATAATGGAAGATCTTTCACTGTTGGTGAATTCACTGATCAGCTCAGGCAGATTGAGGACAGCTTGTCACATTCTGGTTTAGTCTCTGCCATACAAACTATGACCACAGAGATTAAGAATACCATGAAAGAACTGAAGGAGGATCTCAAAAACATTACTAATCTGGTAAAGGATACCGTTCCTGCATCATCTGAATGGGTGAATGTTTCTGCAGTCAGGAACAGACGCCCACCTCCTGCAAGGCAATTCCAGCCTAGGAGGAGACAAATTCCACCCAGACAGCAGCAATCACGTGCGTCACTGTGGATACTTCTGCGTGACACATACGGTGAGAACATGAACAAATGGGATGGTAAACCTACTTCAGCTCTTTCAAAGAGGGTCAGGGATCTGCAGAGTGGCAGAAACAGAGGCAGTAATGCCAGAAAAGTAGCTGTCACTTCTTCAGCTCCCGAGGGCAACTGCAATTGTTCCAACAGTTGCAATTTCTCTCGCAACAACACTAATCATTGTGTACACCCCACATGCCATGTTCAGCATTAGGGGTGCCCTGCCTCCAGCCAGGAGGAGGAAAGGGATAGTGGAGAGAACCGAATCTATTGGAATGTATTCATTAGGTGGCCTGGCAGTTCAAGAGTTCAGAAATACAGGGCTTTAGTTGACACAGGTGCTCAGTGTACTTTATTGCCATCTAATTGTAAAGGGACAGAGTCCATTTCTATCTTTGGAATCACTGGTGGATCTCAAGAGTTAACTAAGATACAGGCTGAGATCAGTTTAACTGGTAAAGAGTGGAAAACACATACTATTGTAACTGGTCCTGATGCGCCTTGCATTTTGGGAATTGACTTTTTGAGACAAGGTTGTTTCAAAGATCCTAAGGGTCATAAATGGGCTTTTGGAATAGCATCTGTAGAGATTGAGGATGATAAATTGAAATTGTCTATTAGACCTGAACTTTCTGATGAATCTGCAGTTGTGGGACATCATGACATAGAGGACCTGGAAGTGCCAATTGCAACTCAAACTGTTCATCATAGGCAGTACAGAACTAACCGTGACTCTTTGTTGCCCATTCATCAGCTGATTCGTCAACTGGAGAGTCAGGCTGTCATCGAGAAAGCTCATTCACCTTTCAACAGTCCCATCTGGCCTGTGCGCAAACCTACGGGCGACTGGAGACTGACAGTTGACTTTCGTGCCCTCAACGAGGTGACGCCACCCATGAGCGCAGCTGTGCCGGACATGCTGGAACTCCAGTACGAGCTGGAATCGAAGGAGGCTAAATGGTATGCAACCATAGACATTGCTAATGCTTTCTTCTCTATTCCCATAGCAAAGGAGTGCAGGCCTCAGTTTGCATTCACCTGGAGAGGAATCCAGTACCAGTTCAATCGTTTGCCTCAGGGGTGGAAACACAGCTCAACAATCTGTCACTCAGTCATCCACAATGCACTGGAGAAAGGTAAAGCTCCAGAGCACATCCAGTACATCGACGACATCATTGTGTGGGGCCAAACTGCTAAGGAAGTCTTCGAGAAAGGTAACAAAATCATTGACATTCTGTTGCAAGCAGGTTTTGCCATAAAGAGAGACAAGGTCAAAGGACCTGCCAAAGAAATTCAGTTTCTGGGAGTGCGGTGGCAGGATGGTCGCCGTTACATTCCTCAGGATGTGATCAACAAAGTCTCTACCATGGCAGTTCCCACCAGTAAGAAGGACACACTTTCTTTTCTTGGTGTGGTGGGATTTTGGAGACTACACATTCCTGGTTTCAGTCAGATTGTCAAACCTCTGCATGATGTGACTCGTAAGAGAAACAATTTCGAGTGGGGACCTGAACAACAAGCAGCCTTTGATCAGATCAAGCGAGAAGTAGTCCATGCAGTGGGCCTGGGACCTGTGAGATCTGGTCCAGACATTAAAAACATTCTGTACACGGCTGCCAGTGATAATGGTCCAACTTGGAGTCTCTGGCAGAGAGCTCCAAATGAGACACGTGGTCGTCCACTTGGTTTCTGGGGACGTTGTTACAGAGGTTCAGAGACAAATTACACTGCAACTGAGAAAGAGATTCTAGCAGCCTATGAGGGAGTGAAAGCAGCTTCTGAAGTGATTGGAACTGAGTCACAATTACTTTTAGCTCCTAGACTGCCAGTTCTAAACTGGATGTTCAAAGGCAAAGGTTCATCACCACATCATGCCACTGATGCAACCTGGTCTAAATGGATGGCTTTGATAACCCAACGAGCACGAATGGGTAATCTTGACCGACCTGGTCTGGTGGAGGTGATCACCAACTGGCCGGAAGGCACAGACTGTCCCAAACCTCCAGAGGAGAAAATAACTCGTGCTGAGGAAGCTCCTCCCTATGGTGATCTCTCTGATCAGGAAAAGAACTATGCTTTGTTCACAGACGGTTCCTGTCGTCTTGTTGGGAACAAGCGAAGATGGAAGTCAGCGGTTTGGAGTCCAACCAGGAGAGTTACCGAAACGAAAGATGGAGAAGGAGAATCCAGTCAGTTCGCTGAGGTAAAAGCTGTTCAACTTGCTCTTGATGTGGCTGAACGTGAGAATTGGCCTATCCTTTACCTCTACACCGACTCGTGGATGGTAGCCAATGCTCTATGGGGTTGGCTAAAGGACTGGAAGAAGAATGGTTGGCAGAGGAAAGGAAAGCCTATTTGGTGTGCTGATCTATGGCAGGACATTGATGCACGGCTGGAGAAAACTCCAGTGAAGGTGCGGCACGTAGATGCACACATGCCTAAGAGTAGAGCAACTGAGGAACATCAACATAACCAGAAGGCAGACCAAGCTGCTAAGATTGCTCAAGTTGATACCAACTCTGATCTTGACATTGACCTTGATTGGAAACACCGAGGTGAACTGTTCTTAGCTCGGTGGGCCCATGACTCATCTGGACATCAAGGCAGAGATGGAACATACCAATGGGCTCGTGATAGGTCAATTGACTTGTCCATGGATGCTATCACCCAAGTCATCTATGACTGTGACATTTGTGCTGCTATTAAGCAGGCTAAGCGAATCAAGCCCTTATGGTATGGTGATAGATGGTCAAAGTACAAGTATGGTGAAGCCTGGCAGATTGACTACATCACTTTACCTAGATCTCGTTCTGGCAAGCAGTATGTGCTAACGATGGTAGAAGCCAGCACTGGATGGTTGGAAACCTATCCAGTTCCACATGCTACTGCACGTAACACTATTGTTGGTTTGGAGAGACAAATCTTGTGGAGACATGGAACTCCAGAGAGAATCGAGTCAGACAATGGTACTCATTTCAAGAACAATCTTGTGAAAAACTGGGCCAAAGAGCATGGTATTGAATGGATCTATCACATACCCTACTATGCACCAGCTTCAGGGAAGATTGAGCGCTACAACGGTTTGCTGAAAACCACCCTAAAAGCCATGGGGGGTGGAACTCTGAAAAACTGGGACAAACATTTAGCACAAGCTACTTGGTTGGTAAATAGTAGAGGTTCAGTAAACAGAGCAGGACCTGCACAATCAGATTTGGTCCAAACAGTAGACGGTGATAAAGTTCCTGTTGTACATGAGAAGAATCTGTTAGGGAAAACTGTTTGGGTATTTTCTCCTTCGGGTGAAGGGAAACCTGTCCGAGGGGTGGTATCTGCTGAGGGTCCTGGTCATACATACTGGGTAATGCAGGAGAATGGTGAAATCCAGTGTATTCCACAGAGAAATCTAACTTTAGCTGAGAGAGTTTAAATTCAAGCTGTTAGGAGTTTTCTGTTCTAGGTAGCATCGGCGCCCAACACTGAGAAAAATCTACAGTACGTGAGCATGAACCCAACATCACCTGGGAGTCCCTGTTCTGAGCTTTTGAATCACCTACATCTGATTGAATTGTGAACTGAACTTGTATATATAGTTTTGGTGTAAATATTGGTTTAGATTAGATTAGATAATTCTCAGCGATACTCTGAGCGAAGTAGACAAGGGGTGGATTGTGCTAGTTTGAAGCAAGCTGGAATGTTTTGGTAAAAGAACTAGATAACGGGCAGTGAAATGAAAAACAATTGTGTCTACTTCTCTCACAGTCACGCTGAGATCTCTGGGAAGAAGAAGTAAACATTCTCCATTTTGTTTCTCACTCTTGCTTTTGCCTTAGACCTGGTCACATCTCATTAACCCTGCTCCTACTAACCCTGCTCCCTAACCTCTTGGCTGCACCTCTTTTCTTCCTGAGAACTGGGGTAAGGTTGAGAGGGGCCGGGGGGAGGTGTTGGGGTGGTTTGAGAGCCCCTCCTGGGGACTTAGGTTTCTGGAGTTGTGCTTTTGTATTGTTTATCCTTTGTATATTTCTGTATATAATTGTATATAACTGTATATATTGTAAATAGCTGCTTGTAAATTCTGCTAGCTGTAAATAAATTGCTTCATCTATATTCCCAGGGTCCGTCTGAGTTAGCTGGGGCAAATACAAAAGTGTGGGGGGGTGGGGTAACCCCCAAACCATCACAGTGGGCAAGAAAACAATCTGTTTGTTTTATAATGAAGTATGTCCAGGTTTTTTTTTGTTTAACAGTGTCATACGATGTCTATGAAGGAATTTTGTCCTTGTGGACCCCTTCAAATTTTATGATTTGATTGATTTTTTTGGTCAATACATGTACACAGAGACAAAAATCTGGAAACCACTGTGTGGTGAGGACAATCCAAGCACCAGAGATTGCTCACTATTTCTTATTACTTCATCTCATGCTCACCACAACATTACAAATACTTCTGCAATGCATTGAGAAAGTAGCTATAAAACATGTAGATAAGAAACAGATTCCAGCAACAACTCTTGCAACTATGAACAAAAAAAACCCCAACAACCACCCATTGTTTGCAATTGGTTTTGCACAGATTAGGCCAAGGCTGGAAAAGAAGTAGTAAATTTCCTGTGTTTGTAAAGCACCATAAAAGAACTCCACATGGGTCTTCCAGGAAGAGCAGGTTCAGTTCTCAGTAAGGCTGGCTCAGACTCTCATTTCTCTGGAAAAAAAAAAAGGTCTATCTTCAGCACAGAGGAAGCAAGGGCCAGAAGTGACTTCTGGAGGCCTTGAACAACAGATCTTGTTGTTCAGTTTGACTTTGCTGTACCATTTAGCAGCAGAGAGCTTATGAGTAGGCTGTCTTCTAATACTACTCATTTATACTCAAGAGCAATGGGATTACAGAACTATCAGCTCACAAGAAACTATATTGGAGAAGCCAAGCAAAACAAGTCAGAAGGCAACATTTGTTTGCTGACAAACTCTGAAAGAACAGCAAGGTTTTACATGACTTATCAGGCTTCTAAAGTAGATGCACTTCCAGACAGCAAATGCAAAGATGCAAAGTTCTGGGTCTGAAATTCTTGCCAACATTTGTCTACCAAAGATGACCCAGAAGATTAGGTTCAGCACTAAATATTTTTGAGGAAGAACAGGGCTGATATTCTGGGCCAAAGACATCTCTGCTCCAAATAGCAGGATTTTCTGACATTCTCCAGAGAAGAGGGTTTAAGGCAGAAAGATTTGTGGTCCTCTGGCTATTTTACACTTCCTCGTGATTGAGAATTGAGGAATAATCAGGGAGAAATAAGATGATGCTTGTGGGTCAGACACATGAAGAGCCACCTCCAGTTATGTAACCAATTCTGAATCAGTGAGGAACTAGAAGCCAATGGCAGCTTTTATACTAATAAAAAGAGAAGGACTTGGAAAGTATTCAGACAGTCTATGCATTCTCTAGCAGTCAGGTTAAAGGGATATTTCTGACTTGGTATAGCTCTGCTGGTAGAAGGATTTGACACTTTTGTTGTTTCTTCAATTACTTGGCATTCACCTCACAAGCTAACAGCTTCCCCCCCCTCTGCTTTTGTGAGCATTTATCTACCACAGTTACCAGTGGACTCAACTGACATGGCCAGTGTAGCTGATTAGCTTTCCGATTCTTGAGATATGACTCTTCCAGCATGAGAGAGATCAAGCAGCTGCAGAGGGCAACTAAAGAACAGTCATGCAGCAGAGTCATTATCTCTTGCCAGATGTTCAGCAAGACCAGCTACATCTTTGTCATGAAATGTGGAGGAAAGGTAACTAAAAGTTCTTGCAAAATCCTTAGCTCTGCTGTGACACAAGATACATTACACATCAAGTTACACAGATGATCTCAGACCACGTGAGAGGACATGTCTTGTGGCAGAGAGGGAGTGCAAAGTCTGGGATGATCTCCATCTCTGAAATTAAAAAGGGAGATATAGGATTGAAAGATCTGGGGGAAATTAAAGTTATTATGAGTCATGAAGAATGTGTCATGAACAAGTGTTGGTGAAGGAGTCAGAATATACCAAATAGCTTCAGACAGAGGGGAGACAAAGAATGGAAAATAGTGTGAATTGATGAGTTCCCTACTGACTGGCAATGATCAAAGTCTAGGTACAGTGTGGATGAGAAAAAAAAACCAGAGAAAGATCTTCCTCGGAAGGAGGAGAAGCACTCTGTCTATGCAGCAGCACCAGCAACTGGACCATCCAGGCTCATTAGTCACTTCTAATGGAGACAAGAAAATAGCTGCAGAAACTGTCAAATTTCAAAGCCAAATCCTCACTAAAGCCTTCTGTTAAACCAAAGAAAGAATTTGCTCAGTTTCTGTATCTACAAGGCATAGCATGTACAGTCTGCATCCCTCCAAATCACATCAAAAGGAGCTGACTGTGCTGCATTACTCATGATAACTGAGGTACTTAGGTCACGTAGCTTATCGCTACAAAGCTTATCAGCTTCTCTCAGCAGCATTTATTTCCTATTTAAGCATCTAATCACAAAGACACTTGGGAAGCCATTTGGGACAGACAGCTGAGACTTTTTTTCACAATACAGTATTTTCTTCATACACTTGTGTGAACATATGCTTGTGTGCAATGCATGTATCCTAGACTGGAAAATATCTTTTTTTCCCTGTGTAATGTCAAGCAGCTTTGACACTGACATCCATTCTTGGCAGTTTTAAGTGCGTATTTTGTTTTCCATGGAGGCAAAACCAAACATTTCTCAATAGTCTTGACTGTGAAAGAAATTTCTCCTTTCCTCATCACTCCTTTCTGGCAATTTTTTTTCTGTTCTTACGTGAATTACAGTTGTTACCAAAGTAAATTGCCAGGATTAATTGCAGTGCTACTGCTAACAGTGAACTAGGACCTTAAATACTTTATTATGACTCAGAAAAGTAGATTTAACTCCTGGTTCCCACAGAACATTTCCATGTGATATGCCAAATCGTTCATTCAGTAGGTCTTAGAAGACACAGTTACTGTGAGACTTCGAAGTTATTAACACAGAAGACTTCTAATGCAACTGCTTCTAGTATCTTTGCTTCCTCAATCTTCCACCTCCACTGCTAAAAGACTTTTTATCTACTTCATTAAATATCTTCAAAACACACTAATAAGAGTAATAAGTGGCACAACACTTCTTCATGTCTTACCTCCCACCACAAATCTATGCTACAAATAATGATAATGTAACTCATACTGAATATCCTGAAAATAAAGAAATTAAGCTGAATACAGAGCAAGAACTTGTGTAAGAACGTTAATGAGATAATAGCTAGCAGACACACCTTGTGCTATGGAACACTAAGGAACAATGACATACTGAAAACAAAACAAAACCCACAACATCTTTTTTCTTTCTATTAAAAATAAACAAACAAACAAATCAAACACAAAAAAAAAGGAGGAGAGTACACATTTTTATTACACATTTACAGGACGAGAGGTACAAGCACATCCTACAGCATTTTTATTGTACTCAGAGGCAAGCTGTCTTTTGTTTAGCATAAATATTGCTCAGCTGTGTGAGGGGTAAGGAACGAAAACTAAAGCAGAGCACAACCATTTCTGGACATAACATTGCTTACACCAACATTGCTGAGGAGCAGAAGCAGGCATCTTGACAATAGAGGCAACAAGAAGAGGACAGATATCCACACAAAGCAGGCAGCAGCAAAGAGGGGGGGTCATAGTCAAGAACTTTCATGAACATTTACTGAAGACCTATGGATAAAAAAAAGGATAATATTTATCTGGAACAGAAGTAAGATTCAATTAATCACTTAATGAATGCAGAATGTAAAATACACTTTTCCCTTCACCTATTTTGTAATACAGAGCCAGTAACGGATTTGTATTACATGAACTAGAGTGAGCAGGAGCTGTTACTGTTGCTTCACTCTCATTGCAAGCACACTCCCACACTTAGAATCATAGAATCAACCAGGTTGGAAGAGACCTCCAAGATCATCCAGTCCAATCTAGCACCCAGCCCTAGCCACGCAACTAGACCATGGCACTAAGTGCCTCATCCAGTCTTTTCTTGAACACCTCCAGAATCGGCGACTCCACCACCTCCCTGAGCAGCCCATTCCAATGGCAAATCACTCTCTGGGAAGAACTTCCTCCTAACATCCAGCCTATACTTCCCCCAGCACAGCTTGAGACTGTGGATACTTCAGTGCAAAGCTGGTGAGCTTCCAGCTTCCTCAGTGAAGCTATGCTTGTACTCACTTAATATTCAACCAAAACATCTCCTGCTACCTACTTCTAGGGGTAATTGGTGGTATTCTGGTGGATGATGCTGCTACAATTTACCTACATCCCTTCTAGTCTAGGCTACAAGGAAATATGTCTATGCATTGAAGTTGTGATTTTGTAGGAAATTATGAACAGTCAAGAGTATTGTGGGACAGGGAGCTCTGCATAGTCTGTGATCACAGCACACTTGACTTTATTCTTCTCATAGTTCTCTTACAGAAAACCCTTGTTAAGAGCCTATCAAGGGCCTCGAGATTTCTTCTTAAGGTCCCCTATTGTTGAGTACATCTGAATGGATAAGAAAGGAAACCATTAATTGCAGCTTCTTTTTGTTCCTTCACAGACACAAAAGCACAAGAACCTAACTCATTGGCTCTGGCAACAGTGCTTATGGATATGGCTATCCCTATTAAAAAAAATACAGGAGTTATAGACCATCCCAGTCTCCACCATTTATTACCTTGGATTTTTGTTCTCCAGAAGAGAGAAGGGAAAGCCTTTGAACACAGTGACACTCAGAAGGAGGAAGGATAAATCCAAACACTGCAGAAATTAGCCACTTATCATGGAACATGGGAAGTAAGACTGACAAACTGGCAGATGAAATTCTTGGTTTCAAAGTTTGCCTATTTTCTGCCATGGTTCCACACTAGAAACAGCAGTTTCTCACAATGCTTTATAACAATGATGACCAAAGGAAGGGTTGATTCCTTCCTTGCCTAGCTTTCATCTGCAGAGGCTCCTCTACAGCCTGAGTATTTTGCAGAGAAGAGTGCACTACAGCAATGTGCTTCAAATCCAAGTGCATTGCCTGTCTTCAAGGCACAAGGAATTGCCACCAAGAAGAAATAATCTAGAAATAGGATATTCTTATCGCAGGGCTGATACAGTCATGCTCTGCATATTTAATCTCTTGCTGGTACCATTTGAGCAATGCTCCCTTCCTCCATCCCAAGCTGTGTTAGTTTGAAGCAGGCTAGAATGTTTTGGTGAGAAGGACTAGATTACAGGCTGTGAAAGGAAAACAATGGTGATGTCTACTTCCCTCATAGGCCTGCTGAGAAGTATAGGAACAAGAAATAAGAACATAGATAACCACTCTCACTGGGGCTGCTGGCTGAGCTGCATCTTACTCTCTAACCTCACCCTCCATTTCAGACTAATCCACTTTGCTCTCTAACCCCCTGGCCGAACCTCCATTCTTCCTTGGGACTGGGGTAAGGTTGAGAGGGGTAGGGGGAAGGTGAAGGGGCAGTTGAGAGCCCCTCCTGGGTTTCAGGGAGGGGAGTTGTGTTTCTGTATTACCTTTTTACCTTGTATATTTCTGTCTATAACTGTATATACTGTAAATATCTGTTTGTATATTGTGCTAGCTGTAAATATAAGCTTCATTCATATTTCCAGAGCCGGCTGAGTCTAGTCTGGGTGATTTCTGAAGTGTGGAGGGGCAGGGAACACCCAAACCATTGCACAAGCCCTACCTTCCACCCCCCACCCCCAGCGTAAGTACCCCAAGGACTTTCATAACCCAATGAAGGCAAGAGAATTTTGCCACTGGATTGAATTTGTGTGGAGGAAGCACTCTGGGTTTCTTCTTATTATTAACAGTAATTTCCTTACTAACAGAAACAAATAATAAAATACAACCACCAATGTATTTCACACAAAGTACAAAGCAAGAAAACAAAATGAAAAATCCTACCTTCACACTGTGCTTTCAGTTCTAATGTCACTGTGGCTTTTGTGTTGTGCATTTCATTCACCACTACACACGTGAAATTTGCCTGCAGATCCTCCCTTCTTACTTCAGTGATATTCAAAGTTGTCTCTCCATAATGTACTTGCTCACGTCCTTCAAAACTAACAGAAAGAGCTGGTACTGTTTGTTGGCTTGAATGGCCAGTACAGTTTGCATAGGAGAAAGATTATTCTGTGGTTTATATACTTACAAGTAACTTTTTTCCTGAAATCTTGATGAATTTAAGTGCTTCACTGGGATGTTATCCACATCCCAGGTGACAACAGCTATTGGCTGTTTCTTAATCCCCAGGCGGGCCTTGCATTTCAGTGACAAAGCATCACCTAACCAAGATAGAGAGGTGTATCAATTTTCCCCTGTGGAAAACAAGCATCATTCTACTTTCCTCATAACACTTTTTTCCACAAACCTTCATACCACCTCTGAGTTTTACCTTACAAATTTTGACATCTTTTTCTGAGCTACTGGTGACAAAACGATGACAAGAAGAGACTTGAAAAGAAATAGCAAAATGAAATTTTGAGCAAATAACCTAACACAGCATTGAGGATTATAAAAGGAAATGTTTATGTTTGTTATGATGAAGGTGATGTAGACTTTACTTGTGATGCTTACCCAACATAATCAACTCTTGAGGGACGTGGAAAGCAAATGCTAGTTGACATATGACTGTACATGGAAATCACAGAATTTAATTTCAACATATATTACTTTGAATAAGTCCTGTGTGCAGAGTCTTATCTTGGATTTTATTCAAGATGGACAAAAATCAAGTTAACCAGTCCAAGCAGAACTAAAGCAGGATGTTACTCATTGAGCATCTGCCACTAGGAAATATTTATTCCAAATAGTCACCATTGTGCTGGAAGAAGAGGTAATTAAAACTTTTTAATTATTTCTATGTAAATCTGTATTTAAGCAGGGTTTAGATATGAGTAACGAGTCTTAATATTTGCTTCCTGAATTGGTATTAAGGAGCCTGGAGACATCCTTTGATGTTTTCAAATTGAGACAATAGAATCAGTGCAGCAAATGTTTGGGGTTTTTTTAAGTGCAAAGTGAATTTGCTCCACACAGGCAGTGCTGGAATATTTATTGTCCGGGGTGGTGGGGAGAGAGAGGGAGTGGTGATGCAGAACCCACAAAGTATTAGAGGCCTGCCTCTAGCTTATTGTTATTTACTCAGAGAAAGGTGGGTCTGCAGCACAGATCATCTGATTCTGAAAGACAAAACCGGTGAGAGAAAGAGGAAAATAGAATGGGAATGAGAGTCAGCACAGCAAACCTCTAAGCCATAGTCTGGGACAATTCAGAGTGAAACTTGTTCTCCTGCTGTACCTGCCACCAGAGCAGCATTGCTGTAGGACAGAAACAGTGGAGTGGTAACTGTGATCCTTTGTTCCAGTGTCCCGGATTCACCTCCCTTGCTCTGGGAAACAGGCTCCCTGGGCTACCTATGTACGTTTAAGATGGGCATGGTCTCTCTCTAGAGTTCTACCTTTCTCTGCTGACTGTACAAAAACCCCAGATGGCTTTCCCTCTTACTACAAGCTCATTGCTCTGATGCTTTAAGTTACTTAGGGTGAATCTAGATCACTGAGAAAATCTCTAGTTATAAACGAAAGGAATCTAGGAAGAAGGCTCTGCATCACAGGCTCTCCAACCTGCTATTTCTAAGTTCACTTCCCAATCCTGTCTTTCAGCCCTTCCAGTACCTTCTAACCAGACAGGTCTGCTAAATGCTAGCCAACTTAGATGTGAGCCAGGCAGTGCTCCTAGACCTCAGGACCAGCAACCAGTCCTTTGCTCTCCTTCAGTCATCAACAGCTACTGTCTCCACATGGTGACTGAAAGCAGCAAGGAGTATCTCTAGTTTGAATGATAGTCCAACCTTCTCTCTCACGGGTATTACTAAGCAACTTCAAGTGATCTGAACTGGACGTCAGCTGTCATCCCAACAACTGAGATGTAACATTGGGAGTAATCCTAGTCTATCCCAGGGAGAGTAGAAAGGGTTATTTAAATACCTTAAAATTGCTGCTTAATGGCTAAATGACCAATCAGTTAACAGAATTAGATCTGGTAAACATTATGGTGCAAAACTGTAACAAAAAATCCCATTGTTAAATCTTTATGATCCCCACGCCACATTCACTAAGCCATTACAGAATCACAGAATGTTAGGGATTGGAAGATCACCAGGAGTTGGAAGGGGTCAAAAGATCACCTAGTGAGGCATTTAGTGCCATGGTCTAGATGACTGGCTAGGGCTGGGTGCCAGGTTGGACTGGATGATCTTGGAGATCTCTTCCACCCTGGTTGATTCTATGATTCTGTGATAGTTTAATCCCTCCTATCAGAGCAGGACCATGCCAATTTAAAAAAGAATTTAAAGCCTATACTTACCAAGCTCCACTTTTACTACATCTTTATCCTTTGGAAATAAAATTTGAATAGGTAAAGGTGAGTGTTTTGCTTTATAAAGTAAGAAGGGAAAGAAAGTACATATTAGAAAGCTGCAAGAGTGCATTTTGTAAGATAACTATTATAATCTGTAAGGTTAATAACAATAAAAAATCCAGATTAAAAAAAAAAAGGGGGGGGGGGGGGGGAGAGAGAGATAAAATTATTCCTTCCAAGACTTCATAAATTACATAAATTATTCACATCCATGACATAAAAGAGGTAGTGTATACACTTTTGTGTAGTATCTAAGCTGTGTACCCTCTAGCCCACAGTTGCCTGCCTCTGTTCTCCTCAGTTTCCCCCATCCCTGCAGCCTTATAACCAAGCACATCTGCTCCCCAAGTGTTGTGGTCTCTCTGCTGTCTGCACACTACTGCTGCACATTATGGCAGTCTGCCATGACATTTATCATCTCTTCACATTACATTTTAGAAGGAATCTTGCTTTTCCTTTCATATATTTATTTTCCATCCTCACTATATTTTTTAGAGATGGGTCCAAACTATATCCACCTCCTTGATTAGAATTAGGCAATCAGATCTTTCAGATTTCTTCTCCTTAATGCATTTTTCTTATTTTCTTGCCCTTTATGCTGTCTCATATTTCTCACTCCAAACACATTGCTTGCAAGCCTTTCCATCATTAAGCTTTTCTATCTGAAGGCACCTCTGTGAAATCTTCAAGTATATTTCCCTAAAAACACCCTGCAGAAACTCTGGCTACCTGAACTACCATAAAAGCAACTCTCTTCAGCCACCCCATTTCTAATCTTCATTAGCTGAACCTAGTGAAAACTAAATCAGGCCAGACTAACAAGCTAACCATGCTAAGCTCTTAGCTGCCAGCATTCAGAGGCAGAAGGTCCTCTGAGTCAGTGTGAATCAGCAAGGAAACAGGAATGTAGATCATAAGCCAATATTACCCAAAAAATAACAGCTCCATTCATCAGCATGCTAATTTTAAAGGGCTGATAAAATCTCAAAGTAGTCATCATTAAGTACTTTACATTTAGCAAAAACTGGAGCAGACATGACAGACCCAGCTCGTATTTCCCATGTTATGGTGCAATCCCTTCTTTCTGCAATGATTTCAAGAGGAAGCTGGATTAACTTTGAAAGCATGTCATCTGCTTGGATGCAAGAAATACTTTTGTAAATTTGGATGCCTTTTGCACCAAATAAAACCCAGTAAATTTCATTATAACCACCCCTCAACAATATTCCTGAATAGTTAGAGAAGTTTTGGTGAAGACGCACACAAACACGAATTGTTAGGCAGAGAAGTATGATATAGGCCCTCAGGATGTTTCAGGAAAGAGATCTCCTAAACTACTGCACTAGGTCTTTGCTCAAATATATCTTCTGGCCTGCTCAGAGTACTCAGGATGAACTCCACTACTGAGATCTGGGTGCAGCAGTGAATACACACCAAATTTGCATTCTGCCCAGGCACTGGGTGCCCTCCCACAGAAAAAAAAAGGTCTGATGTCAGTCTGCAAATGGACATTATCTACTTAGGAGAAAAAAAACCCACAACTAAAGTCACAACCTAAAACTAAGCACTTCCTCAATCCCCCAGAAAATTCTTTCTGACTACTTTTCTATTGATCTGATTGCAGAACTGAAGACAGTTTGAAGTTTAGCAAGTGGATGTGATCTGGAATTGCTGATTACCGTGTGTTCTTCTCCTGACAACCATCCAAACACAAAGCTGCCTCAACGAAACTGCATCCTAAAGGCATCCCAAAATCTACACACCTCTGCCATGTTGGCCCCATCCAAAAGAACAAAAACACAGCTGTGCTCAGGTCCTCTCTGTGTATATATATATATATATATATATATATTCATATATATACAGGATACAAATTTATTTATACATATAACATATATATGTAACATATATGTTACAAAATTATTTATATATATATGTATATATACATTTGTCTCATTCAATAGAAATTAAAAAGTTATTTTCACTCCTACTATCAAATCAATGCTAGGCAATTAGGATGGACCAGAAGGTTGCATTGTAAGCCATCAAAACAGAAGTGGTCCAATGAGCACCAGATGATTCTAACAAGATACAAATCCCTTTCCATTTGAACAAATAGAAAGCAAAGTTTTCTGGCATCCCATTGAGGAAATCTTTCATTTCACAGATAAGTGCTGCCAGACATCTCTACCAACCACAGTACATAACCAGAGTTGTTAGAGACTTTTAGCAAAGAGCTGAATGTGGCCAAGTCTGAGTTTACCCCTGTCTTGCTTCAACTGGCCCTCAACCCACAAAATTCACCTTAAAAAAAGAGCTGATCTAATGTTTCATTATAAAGATAATACAAACCGACAGAAAACCTTTTCCCCTTTAATGTACAAGAGCAGCTTCCTTTGCTTCAAGCAAACATCAATGTCTTTTATCTTAACAAGCTACAAAATGACAGTCTTACCCTTACTTACGAAAATCCTCGTTGCTGATACATTAAACACATTTCCTCTATGTGTGTAGGTAAATTGACAAGTATAATAACCATCATCCTCCTTTCCTGGGTTGTTAAAAAATATGTATTTTTCTCTCTTGTAGTATCTCTGCCCCTGAAGAGGTTTGCAGTCCTGTAAAAGAAAACTTTATTTGGCTGCAAATGCCATCTCACAGTGATTTGATCTATAACTGTCACTGTCGGGGGTTTATTTACCTTGTACCACTGGGTGATAGTAGCATTCTTATAATTGTCAATTGTAGGACAAACAACTTTTCCAATTCCAGTGTCATTTGGATAACGAATCTGACTTGGGAAGCAAACTCCTTCCTTGAATGGGTGCACCTGCACGTTCATGTTGAATGAATTTGTGCGATTATTTGAGCTTCAAGAGTAGAATAAAGATATGTCAACGATAGTATTTTTATGTGGAATATGTTAAATATTTTTAACAAAGTATTTGAAGTATCTTTTTTTTTTTGTAAACATGTGAATTATTACTGTAATTCAGTCACAGATTTTAATTACCCATCCTAGAAATAACAATTGCAGAATGAAGAGTTAGAAGAATTGGTGCATGTCATGAAGAAACTGCATCACTTCCACATCTAACAATTGGAATGTGTTATTAAAACAGGTAACTGGGTAAGAGTTACACTTTTCAATGTTGCACTTACAAATGTGTAACACAAGTGTAGTTTCCAGAATCCTCTCTAGAAGTTGGCAGAAACAAAAGAAATTGTTTTAAGGAAAATATGCGTGACCCTTCTTCTTCTGCCGGAATCGCTTTGTTAGTATCCGTGTGACACCAGGTGACTTTCACAGCTGACCTCCATCGGGGGCATTTTATAACAAAAGCCTCACCTTCCATTGTGTCAACTGCAAATGGACAAAAAATAAAAATCCTAGATGAATTAATCCTTCATCCTAGAGGAGAACCTGGAATTCTTTGGCCAGTAGGCCAGTCATGTCTCTCTGCCTTCCGGGGCAAGAAGTAATAGGAGGAGGAAGAGATACATGCAGAAGAGCTTCTGAAGCCCATAGAATCATAGAATCAGCCAGGTTGGAAGAGACCTCCAAGATCATTCAGTCTAACCTAGCACCCAGCCCTAGCCAGTCAACCAGATTGTGGCACTAAGTGCCTCATCCAGTCTTTTCTTGAACACCTCCAGGGACAGCCACTCCACCACCTCCCTGGGCAGCCCATTCCAATGCCAATCACTCTCTCTGGGAAGAACTTCCTCCTAACATCCAGCCTATACCTACCCTGGCACAACTTGAGACTGTGTCCCCTTGTTCTATTGCTGGTTGTCTGGAAGAAGAGACCAACCCCCACCTGGCTACAACCTCCCTTCACGTAGTTATAGACAGCAATGAGGTCCCCCCTGAGCCTCCTCCATAAAATTGTGGGGAGGGGGGAAAAAAATTGGAACCAACTGAACGGAAGAATCTTATGCAAATGTGAAGAGTTGCCAGAAAGGAATAAGAGACAAATAAATAGCTCAGGTAAACAAATCATACATGCTCACACATAAGAAGAAAGAGGACCAAGATGGAAGTAGGATACTATTTTTTTTTTTTAACTAAATGTATTTCTACTTTTCAGCACTGAAACCAAAACATATAATCTAGGGTAGAGTGTCCCTGCCCATGGCAGGGGGGCTGGAACTAGGTGATCCTTGTGGTCCCTTCCAATCCTGGCTGATTCTATGATTCTATAAATGTGAATCAAGCAATTTGGGTACATATTTCAATCCCCAGGCTCTTGAATAGTGAACTGGCTGCTCCTAATAGAAAGGCTAATCTGAAAGTTATATTGCATTTTGGAGAAGAGAAAGGGGAGAAAATAAGCAAGAATGAAAATTTGAAAAAGGTGGAGACTGGGAGAAGGGCTACACTAGATAAGGAAGCATGAAAGTGAGAGTAGATAACCAAATAGCTAACCAAAATAATGAATTTCTACCAAAAATGACACTTTGTGGGAGTACTGCCAGTGCCTGACTTTAGGCATGCAGGTCCACACATCAGGTGGTAAGTCTCTCTGTACAGTGAACACTTGGCTTCTGCTCTTGTTTCTCAAGCAGTGGCCCATCACTACTGACATTACATATTATGCTAGTTTGAAGCTAGCTGGAATATTTTGGTGAGAAGAATTATATTATAGGCTGTGAAAAGGAGACAATGGTGATGTCTACTTCACTCATAGGCTTGCTGAGATGTATAAAACCAAGAAGACAAACACAGATAATGCAGTTGCTCTCTGACTCTGGCTGCCTGCCCTTCTCTCCCTAACCTGCTGTCTGTGTAACTAATCCTTCTGCTTTCCAATCCCCCTGGTTGATCTTCTAAACTCACCTTGCATGCAAGGCAAAGTCTGGGAATAAGGTAGAGGGATGGAAAGGAAGTGGAAGGGTGGTTGGGAGCCCCTCCTGGGGTCTCAGGTTTCTGGGAGGGCTGTTGTGTTTCTGTATTACCTTTTTAACTTGTAGATTTCTGTCTCTAGCTGCATATATTGTAAATACCTGCTTGTATATTGTGCTAAGCTGTAAATATAAAGCTTCATCTTAATTTTCAGCTTGGCCGAGTCTAGTCTGGGTGATTTTCATAAGGAGGGGGAGGGGGCGGGGAACACCCAAACCATCACACATATCATCTCAATTACTAATTCAGGTACTTAAGTTAACCACATTAGGTAGAAATACGCCTAACCCTGTCCTTTTAACAGCAGCAGAGACAGCCTTGCAGAGACAGAAGGACACAGCAGAGGTGTCAGGAGAGGTGGCACTGTTCTACGGAAGGAGGAACATCTTGCAAATACCCATTCGGGAATAGCCTGCACAGAATAAACCTCAACAGAAAGCATTTTTAAAATGTGACTTACATGTTTCAGATGTCATGGAAATAGAGAAGAAGGTAGATAAGAAGATCAGATGTACACACTCCATCATATTTCTAAATGAAGAAGAAAAACAATGCTTTCTTAGAACATATTCTGAATCAGTTTTCTAGCATTGTGGCACTGAGGTACACTTAATAACAGATAACACTATCATGCAACAATAACCTGTGTCATGTGAGCTGCTTTGTACAGTCTTTGTGTGTGTAGCAGTGGTTTTGAAGCTCTGATGTTATGCTCTTTGTTCTATAACCAATTTAATAGTTGATGTTCCAATGAAACTACTGTTATGACTTAGTTTAATGCTGGAGCATGTCCAGAGAAGGGCCACTGGGATGATCAGAGGGCTGGAGCACCTCTCCTATGAGGACAGACTGAAAGAGTTTGGGCTGTTCAGTCTGGAGAAGAGGAGGCTCCCAGGTGACCTTCTTGTGGCCTTTCAGTATCTGAAGGGGGCATACAAAAAAGCTGGGGAAGGACTTTTCAGGATGTCAGGGATCAATAGGACTAGAAGGAATGGAGTGAAGCTGCAGGTGGGTAGGTTCAGACTGGACGTGAGGAGGAAGTTCTTCACCATGAGAGTGGTGAAAGCCTGGAGTGGGTTGCCCAGGGAGGTGGTTGAGGCCCCATACCTGGAGGTGTTTAAGGCCAGGCTGGATGAGGTTGTGGCCAGCCTGATCTAGGGTAGGGTGTCCCTGCCCATGGCAGGGGGGTTGGAACTAGATGATTCTCATGGTCCCTTCCAACCCTGACTGATTCTATGGTTCCATGATTCTAATTTGGGAGGGGGAATTGCCGTGCCATAGTGGGCATTCGGAAGAACCCTCTGTTTGCTTTCTTTTTTTAAGGAAGCTAAACATACTCTGGCATTCTCTTCATAGTTAATATACCCTGATTTACAAAAGAACAGATCCTGGATTTGAAAATACACAGCCTGGCTTTGAATTAAGCTTTCATACAAACCAACAGCTTAGGTGCACAACATTTTTTTGTGTTTTCTATGAAAGTGGAGGTATCTTCTGGTATCTTCTCTAGATGAAGTGTTTAGCAGTAAGAACAAAAACAGATGAGTGCCATCAGCAGAGATAACTTGAAGGGAAACTGAAGAAAGGGACTGGAAAGTTAGACAAAGAAGCATATATTATACTCTTGTAACAGCAGTAGGGCAGATGCCATACTTCATTGATGTTTTCATTTGCATCTAATTGATATGCACCTGCTGTAATTCACAATTCATGGTGTAGCTCGAGCACTCTCCAGCAGAACCATAGAATGTCAAGAGTTGGAAGGGACCTCAAGATCATCTAGTTCAACCTCCTGCAAAAGCAAGATCACTTGGAGCAGGCCACACAGGAACACACCTAGGCATGTTTTGAAAGTCTCCAGAGGAGAAGACTCTACAGCCTCTCTGGGAAGTCTGTTTCAGTGCTCCATTACTCTTACAGTAAAGAGGCTTTTCCTCATGTTGAGGTGAAATTTCCTGTGTTCCAATTTGTATCCACTGCCACTCATCCTATTGATGAACACAAATAAGGAAAGACTGGCCCCATCTTCTTGACATCCATCATTAAGATACTTGTAAACATTGATCAGGTCCCCTCTAAGCCTTCTCTTCTCCAAACTCCATTAAACTCCTTTATCAATGAAGCTGGCTATGTATGTGTGGAAATTGAGTTCACTTAATTTAAGAATATATCAAGAGACAGCAAACATGCAATTCATCTATACTATGCAACTGCAACCATTCTATTTACCATTAACAAACACCTCGAATGCTGTCTTTCACTGCAGATCACAGAGTGGTGAGCTCTATTATCATGTATCAGGAAGAAGCAGATAAGTTTCCAAGAAAAATCAAGTTAGAAACAAGCTATAACTCATCTTGCAGATACTGTGTACAAAAGAAGTAGAAAAAAATAGGCAAGAAATGCAAGGGCTGGGTAAGTGTTGTCGTCACACTTACTGAAAGGCATTTTTTATCTCAGTGCCAAAGATTTCCAGTCTAAACAAACATTGACAGACCTTATCAAGACCCATGTTTTTGCCAAGTCTGAAAATCAGAACAAACTCAGTTATGAGCTTTCAGACATGTCATGGGCTTTGTACTGATATGGAAAGCTTCCTCTTTCAAATGGTTTCATAACATCCAGACCTTATTCTTAAACTCTCAAAAATAATAACAAAACTTAGTGTCAGAAGAGAGTGAGAATTTCAGAATACATATTTTGCAAGGATGCTTGCAAATCACAAAAGAGGTGTCCCTGCATTAGTGTCATGGCAAAGCTGACACCATGCCTTTTACAGGAAGCAAGTGACCAGCTAGGAGCTCCTAGAAACAAAGTTCATTTCATTTTCTGCATTAATTTCCACTCTGGTTAATGGTCTTTCACTACCTGTCAATGTAATTAATCTTACTGGTTGAAATCAGCTTTGGTTAATCTACATCTCACTTGTTTTAGCTCACAGAAATGATGGCTTTCACTTGTAGTTCATGAGAGCCATCACTGATCATTCCAAGGAATTTGCTGTCTCCGTATTCTTTTGGGTATTCTATTGAGTGTGGCCATTTGAGCTACATTTCTAACTTAGAAAAAAGAAAAAAAGCAGGAACAGAGAAATACTCTGAGTGAGAAGGATAACATGCCAGAGATAGGCCATCAAATGGCAACAGTAGGTAAATTAATATCATTTCATTGGAGCATTGAAATTTTATATCTGGAAGTACAGTTTGTATCTTTCTAACTCTCCTGCTGCTGCTTGATTCTATCTCTCCTGCCACTGCTGCTTTAGCTGCTGCTTGGCTTTGCTGTGCTGTTTACTCCCTCTAAGGCTACGTTATTCTGTAGTATTTTGCTTAATACATTTAGTCTAATAGTAAACACACAAGTTCATTTTCTGACTTTCCAAATTATGAGTTGTGATGAATTTGGTCTCTGGTGCAGATTTACAGTAAGTTGTAGGAAGAGAGTTCCATTCTAACCCATGACAGATTGCTCTGACCACCCTGATGGAGAGACAGGATTACCCATTAAAAGATACTGAGGGTCAAGTACCCCTTGTAGCCACCCTCTGTCAGATTGAGGCCAGTAAGATAAAGGAAAAGAGGGAGTGGAGGCAAGTCCACGGTCAAGGCAGTAAACAAACTCCTGCCTTGTCCACCTTTCATCCCCAAACTCCTCCCACCCCTCAACATGGGGCTGTGGAAACAAGTTCCCACCTGCCATGGTGGGAGTGTTGCTTCAGTTGTTAACAGTGCCTCCCATGTACCCTTGCAGAACAGGTTTGATGTCCTGCAGGTACAACCAGCCAGTGAGGAAGGTGAATCACCTGGCTTAGAAGAGTTCCCAAAATTAAGGAAGCCTAAGCCCACCATACAAACAACTTACATCAAAAAGAAGAGGAGAGTCATTGTTATAGGTGACTCCCTTTTGAAGGGAACAGAAGGCCCAATATGCAGACCTGACCCACTCCAAAGGGAGGTCTGCTGTCTGCTGGAGACCCAGGTCAAAGATGTGATAAGGCTTCCCTCTCTGGTATGGCCCATAGATTACTACCTATTGTTAACCTTCCAGATAGGCAATGATGACCTTGGAAGAAGAAAATTGAAGGCTATCAAGAGAGACTTCAGGGCTTTGGGTCAACTAGTCAAGGGAATGAGAGCACAGCTAGTATTCTCTTCTATCCTACCTGTTGATGGGACTAACCCAGAAAGAATGAGGAGGACTCACCCGCTTAACTCTTGGCTTTGAGCCTCGAGCCTCCAGCAGGACTTTGGCTTTTTTGACCACAGGTCACCCCACATGACACCAGGTCTGCTGTCAGCAGGTGGGGTGCATCTCTCTCAAAGTAGAAGAAGGTTTATATTGCAGGGGTTGGCTGAGCTCATTAATTGTGCTTTAAACTAGTTTGGAAGCGGGGGAGGGAGAAAGTCAGGCTTACTATAAGCAAGCCTGAGACAATTGTGGGACGACGTGTCAGCTCCACTGCTATCTCAGGAGAGGTAGATAACAATGAGTTCTATGTTGGAGAAGATGTGAGGGCTAGCAAAGAGTATAAGCTGAGGGATGCCACACCAGGGTGGAGGCTAATAAGAGCCTGCAGCCTGTTACCCTGCAGAATGCTGGGGACACACTCTTAAAGTCTTACAGAAATGTACCATGGGGATCAAGTAATAAGGAATCAGCACACATAGAGCTTACTGCTAGGTTGGTGGCCATGGAAGTGGCTGGGAATGGTCAGACTGCAATAGTGAAAGCCATCTCTCTCCCTGAAATGCTTATATACCAATGCAGAGAGCATGAGGAATAAGCAGGAGAAGCTGGACATCCATGTTAGGCTGAATAACTATGATATGATTGCCATCAGTGAAACATGGTGGGACATCTCCCATGGCTGGAATGTTGTTATGGATGGCTATGGACTGTTCAGGAAGGATAGACCAGCAAGACGAGGGGGGGAGTTGCTCTCTATGTGTGAGAGCAACTGAAAGGTGCTGAGTTCTATCCAAGGGGGGAGGCAGAACAGGTTGAAAGCTAATGAATAAGAATTAAGGGATGTGGGAAAGTAGGTGAAATTGTTGTAAGTGTCTACTATAGTTCCTTTTGCCAGCGCTGCTGCAGGCCTAGAAATAGAAGGCTGGTGATGGACAGAGAGGAGATGTGCTTTCTCTGGGTTTGAGATACAGCTGTCTCCAGGAATGGAGTTAGCCAATTAGTTACCTGTTGATAACTGGCTGAAAAATAAGGGGTACGAACCCCTGGAAGATTGTGCAATCAAGCCTTGGATGTGAGGTGCTGCATTGGAACTGCAGCATTGGAACTGCAGCAAACCACAGCACTGTGTGTGAAGAAGCTCAGAGGAATTTGTCCTTCAGCCTTCTGATAAACAGCTTCTGTGGGACTGTGTGCAGAGTAGGAGGGAAATAGGAGGAATGTGCAAATTCTAATATCTAGGTGCACTAAATGCTATAACAGTAACTGTAAGTAGGGAGGATTATGCATATTCAAATATTTAGATGCACCAAATGCTAGTGAACAGTACCGTGTTGCATGCTGTGTGTGCTCACTTTTCTCACCCTAACTGAAAAGTATGTGCTTTGTGATTGAAGCCTGATGCTCTCAATAAAGTGTGAATTTCTTGGATAGCATAGCTCATATTGAGCCATCTCCTTGCTTTCCCATTCCCTTCCGCGGTTACCCTCACCAACTACTTTAACAAGTGCGAAGATGATCCAGGAGTGCAAAATTTGTATTTACCTGTCATCATTCTTGCCAGTTGTTGTATTTAGCCTTCTGTTTCTTGAAAAAGAATGTCTTCAAGAGACCTTACACAGAATAGGCTGCCACCTTGCACCAAAACACTGCAAAATAATTGTGCTGAAGTGACACATTCTTCCCAGCTAACTGTGATGATCGTTTTATTTACTTCCCCCTAATTTTCAAGTTTCCATGTATTAGCAGCAGTTTAAGTAGGGTTTGAGGTTTGTGTGTGCAAATATATGCAGTATATTGGACTCTAATTAAAGAGGAATGTTCCCTGAAAATGCAAAGAAGTTGAGTCTGGGGGTTGTGTGTGCAAGTATATGCAGTATATGGGGCTCTAATTAAAGAGGAATGTTCCCTGAAAATGCAGAGAAGTAGAGTTTGAGGTTTGTGTGTGCAAATATATGCAGTATATGGGGCTCTAATTAAAGAGGAATGTTCCCTGAAAATGCAAAGTCAGGCAATTCAAAGAACAATGAGATTTTTCTTTGCAGTTTCCAAAGTTAGCAGCAAACTGCCAAATTACCTCAATACAAACTAAGGCAGAGGTTGCAGTTCTAGACAGAAACTGGTTCACTGCCTTACAACTTGTGATGTTAATTTGCACAAAGCAAAATGAAAGCACCCACACATCTGTGATACGTCAGTCAAATAACAAAGAGTATTATGAGGCACAAGACAAAGGCAATAAGACACCTCATGCCCCACACTCAAAAGGAAGAAATAGCTACAGCTAGAAGCACTGAGAGACATGGGCCATAATTACTGGAAGTAGTTACTAGATTTCTTTCTTATTTTGCAGATCTATGCAGAACCTCTGTTTTGCTGCATTTGTCTGAAACAAAACCTGCACAGTAGATTTTGGGGTCTTCAGTACAACATAAATGTAGATTCTGAATATTCAGGGGAACAAACATGAGATATTTTCCTTAAATCTCCTTCTTTTTGTAGCTCATAATAAGTGCATGCTATGAACTGAAGTCTAAGCTCTGCAAAGGAAAAAATCATCATAATGCTGAAAAAGCACTGGGTCCAACGACAGAGCATTGGGAAAGCTACCTGAGTATGGCAAATTTAGCCCATAGCAATCCAGTACCAAAGATGAAAGAACAAGGAATCCCTACTTGTGTTGCAGAAGCAGTAGTCAATGGGGTTTAACTTCTTGCTTGTTCAAAGGCATCTGTGTTAGTAACATATTTGTGACCTTATTTTTTTTTCCCTTGGCAAAAACTGTTTATATTATCAAGTAAGTGAACAAACATTATAAAAGAAGCACAACTGGCATTTTGACAAAAACTGGAAACATTACTGACATTTTCACTTTAGAAAGCTTAGCAGACTTCACAGCATAAATACACTGTGAAATAGTAGTTGCAGGAGATTTGTTTACTAAGACATTAAAATTCATTAATTCACCTTTTGAGAGTTATTTTCATTCTTTTATTAAACCAGAGAATCTATTCTGATTGAAAACAGGTTATTTGATTCAAACAGCAACAATAACAGTGAACATGCTCCAGAACTAGCACTCAGAAAGTGATACTTATACCAGTTACAGCTGTAAGTGTAAAACTTAGCAACTCCAATACTAAAATATAGAAATACTAGAATTTATATGGATGTTATTCTTACAAAACATATTGAGGTAAGAAAATACATAAAGATAATAAACTCTGAAAAATCAATTGCACAGTAAATACTTTCCTGTCTTTGAATAATTAGTAAAAATATCTGAGGGTAAACCCATTTCTAAATACCCTTCATTATAAGGCAAACCTTTGTTGCTCTTAAAATTATTTGTCTATGACATAGGCATATCTACTATTCTAATCTTCTTTCTTGAGGTAAAGAAGCACATAAGTGAACTGAGATACTTATAAAATACTTCAGTTATTTTTGGATAAATGATAACATAACACTTTGACTTACCTTCTGAAATAGACAGAAAACAGAGGGGTGGCCTGCTGTCTGTGGCTGGCTCCTTTATACTGCTTTCTCTGCTGTAGCTTGCACCACATACTAATAGGAACTCTGACTAGCTTTTGCTGTTCATATCTCTAGGGCCAAGATATGCAGCCTCATTATGAGAGACACCTCCCACTAAACAGAGCAGAAGAGCAAAGCATGGAAATTACTGTAGCAATCTTAAGTACCTATCAGAGATGATATCTCATAGTTTCAATTAATCATATCTCTTTTGCCAACAGCATAGGTTTTCCATTTATCACAAATTATTCCATGTCAGCATGATTACATCCCAATAAATCTGGTGGGTCACTATGGGATTTCTCAAATGCCCAGGATGAAAAAGAAGAGGCACGGAGTCAGCAGAGGGTGCTTTGAAACAGATTTTGTTTGAAACTAAGTGACAGCTTCACCTGCTCAACTCAGCCAGGAGCTACCAGAGAACAGCTCTAGAAGCCCCCGGCGTACCAGGAATAGTTGTAGTGAATGAGATTGCTTCGATGAAGCCAAGCTGGTAAAAGAAGGCTGTTGAGAAACTATTTGTTTACATTTCTAGCTAAATGAGGGACAGAAGGCTGGAGAGGAAGAGCAGTTCCATAGGAAATCAAGAAGCAACTCTGAGCAAGAGGGAGAGGGAGAAATCACTTCAGTGTACCGAGACTGACAAGACTGACATGAACAGAAGAACCAGTACTCAGCAGACTAGAAAGGTATTTTAAGGAAGCACTGTTCATGTGTGCTGAGCCAGCTTCTAAACATTAGCACTAAAAACAATCTATGAGACGAAAGATTCCAAACTAGCCTGTTCTTGTGCAACAAACAGTCTAGAGGGGCAATTTCAGTGCAAAACCAGCTGAATTCCACAGGGCAAATGAGGTTTTACATCTAAGCAGGATAACTGCTAAAGACAATCAACTATTCTTTCTTTTCACAGTATCTTTTACCAAACAAGGACATTTTATGCTATGGTCATTCGAACTCTAAGTTTTCCTGGCACAGTTATGAATACCATTTATCATCTCCAGAGTCCTGGGACTATCATTTCAGCATACAGCAATTCCACATGGCGACATAAAGATATAGCAATTACACATCAACATTACTAGTGTCACATCCATGTTTTCCCCAGTTCTTGAGGCAGCCTTTCCTCTGAAGTGGCCTAGGGGTCAATGGAAAAAAAAGCCTCCCCCTGCCCCCCCCAAAAAAGAGATCATATAATCATAGAATCTTTTTAGCCAGGTCCACCACAAAGCCACATCCTAAACATCAGATTGACTTGTCTTTTAAAGTGAGTGTCCACCACATCTCTGGGCAGCCTATTCCAATGCCTTTGCTTTTGGCAAAGATATTTTTTCTAATGTCCAATCTAAACATCCTCTGGTGCAGTCTGAGACCACTTCCTCTCATCCTATTGCTTGTTACATGGGAGAAGAGTCTGACCTTCACATCACTACAACCTCTTTTCAGGCGGTTGTAGAGAGTGGTAAGGTCTCCTCTGAGCCTCCTTTACTCCAGACTAAACAACCAGAGTTTCTTCACCCACTCCTTGTAAGACTTGTGCCTGTCTTTGGACGCACTCCAGCAACTCAGTCTTTCTAGTAGTGAGGGGTCCAGAAGTAAACAGCACTCAAGGTACAGCATCATTAGTGCTAAGTCCAGGACACAGTCACTTTCATAGTCTTGCTGGCCACACTATTCCTGACAGAAGTCAGGATGCTGTTGACTTTCTTGGCCACCTGAGCACACTGCTGGTTCATATTCAGCTGGCTGTCAACCAACACCTTCAAGTCCTTTCCCAATAGGCAGTTTTTCAGCCACTCTGCCCCAAGCACTCCATAAGGTTATTGTGACCAAGGCCAAGCTTGGTACTTGATCTTGTTGAACCTCATACCATTGGACTCAGTCCATTAATCCAGCCTGCACAGATTCCTCTGCAGAATCCTACCTTCAAGCAAATCAACATTCCTACCAAACTTGGTGTGGTCTGCAAACTTACTGAAGGTACACTTATCTTCTTGCCCAGGTAACTGATAAAGACATTCAAGAGACCTGGTGCCATGTTATATGGAGGAGTAATAAATTAATTTCAATATTATTGTTTTCCAAAATTAATATTGTTTATTAATTTTGATATTCAGCAGTCTCATCCCCCCAACCACTAATTTTAATAATAATCAGTTCTTCACACAGTCATGGAAACATTACTCAGAGGAATAACTAGATCTAGAAATAACTAGCAAAAATGTATAAACATTAATTGAACTGGAAGAGAAGGTTCTTGTGGTCAATACACAGCTTGTGGTTAATTATACCACTTGTCCACTAGGTGGACTCACTCAGAAGGCTATGGCAAATTACAAGAGGCTTTAAGTATTTACTCACAAAAATTATCTCCCGACTCAGGGGGTTAGCTACAGCTCCAAACAGTACCCAAATACTTTCAGGGAATTCTGTCAGTCTTGTCAGCCGCTGACACTTCTGATTCTTCCCAGGCTTCACAGAATGCTGGGAAAAGGAGGCAGACAATCTCTGACCAGGTCCTGATTTCTCCAGATGATCTGTGTATCTCCAGGACTTCCCATTTTGGCAGGAGACTTTCGGGTGTAGGAAGGATGTTTTGTGATGTGCAGTCTTAGCACAACATCCCTCTGGCTATGCAGGCCAATCACATGGAGGCATTTAGAACCTGTTCCTGATAAACTCAAAGCAATGTAGTTTCCAGGCAAACAAATCCCAAGTATCAGGGTTTGTTACTTTATGGCAGAGCTAGCATATAGCTTAGCACAGCATGGCAGCAGGCAGCAGCAGGCAAGCAAGCATGAATACAATGGCAGAGCACACATTGTGTTACCTGCTCATCTCTTTTTATCAATACAGCACAAGACTAATGAGCCTTTGGACACAAAACAGCCAATCAGAATGGCAGTTAGCCAAGCTTGAGCACATTAGGTGAAGTCATAGGCTTGCTTTACCCAAATTTGGGAAAAGCATAGCCCTTGCAGAAGGCAGGCACAAGCCAAGTGTGTATACCCTGTTTACCACAGGAGCAAAACAAGCCTGGGCAAGCCAGTCTTTAGACTCAGTGGCTCCAGATTCTTTGTCCTCTTTCCTGCAGTTGCTTCTCCCCTCAACAGAAGGAGGGAGAGCAGAAAAACGTACCTGGGCAAGCCAGGACATGTATAAGCCTATTTTGGCCTGTTTAGGCCTTCCATGACACTCCAATAGTGAGACCTGGAAAAGACTACTCATAACCAGTCACCACTCAGATTTAACTCCATTCACCACTACTCTTAATGTTTGGCCATCCAGCCAGGTTTTCACCCAGTGCACATCCATCCAGCCACAAACAGCCAGTTTCTCCAGAAGAGTGGTGTGGGAAGCAATACCAAAGGCTTTACTAAAGTCCAGGTAAATGACATCCACAGCCTTTCACTCATCCACTATTTTTTGATGTAGGTTGTAGGCTGACTTAACCTCAGTGATCTCACAATAATTTGGTCAGCTGGTCAGGGTCAGATTATCACCTTGAAAAACTCACAAACCACTTCTCTGCTCAGATTCATGCAGTTTCATTGGAATCATTTTGTCACCACAGAGACTTTTTAATGTGGAGTAATTATCTGCATTCAGTAGTAGATCCAGCATCTGCTCACCACCACATGTCAGGTTAATTTAGAGAAAGGATAAATATATTCAGGACAGGATAACTTCCATTGCTTGGGTACAGGATAAGCTATTCTATCATAAAGTCCACAGAAATGTAAAACCAGAGATGCTCATTTCATTGCTCCAAGCCTCAGAAGAACCCTTCATGCTGTAGTCCATTCCCAATGCCCAGATTGTTCCCAGATGATGGTGCAAGGAGGAAACTGATCCCCTGGCTAAAGGATATAGTGGCCAGCTGAGCAAAATCCGTTCTGCAAACTTCATAAGAACCTACAATCAATACTGAAAGTTTCCTAAGTCTTGGCCCAGCTTCTAAAAAAAATACTGTTTGGTAAGTATATGAAAAAATTTGCCTAGAAAAGCAAATTTCAGATTTCTTTGAAAACTTAGAGGCATCATACTCCCTCAGCAGCCTGTATGTATCGCACTTCAGCAAGAGAGAGAATCATTCATCCTTCAAACAAAGAGGTCAAGAGGTAATGAGCTTAAACTGAATGATGGGATAGCTATGCAAGATAACAGGGAGAAAACAAACAGGAAGGGCAGTGAAGCACTGGGAGAGGTTACCAGGAACCTAGTGCCACTAGGTGTTAGATCATGAAGAAAAATCCGGTATTGGTGTCATGATGCTGTAGCTAGCCCTACAGGCCCTCACCATCACTAAGAGTAAATGACCCAGACACTCAGTTGTCTGTGATTCAAAGGTTGAGTTTAGTGAAACATGGCTGTATGAACTTAGGTGTGTTGGCAAAATTACTCCTGACTCATGCTTTACCTATGCAGTTAAAGACATACCAGATAAAAAAATTAAATGTAGAGGAAATGAAGTGCTAAGATCATGAGAAATAGGAGTTCAAATATTCAAGAGGAAAAATTATGTCCCCAGAGAAAGATAAAATCTGAGATAAAAAGCAGAGATCGGAAAACAGCAGCTCAGCAACATCCGGGTTCACTCTGTTCCAAGAAACAATGCTTAGCCTAGCAGTGTATTAGTCCTGGCTGGCTAATACCTACCACCATTGGCCAGGAAAAAACTGCTGTGTACATCTTCCAGTACCTGAGGGTGCCCTGCAAGAAGGCTGGAGAGGGGCTGTTTACAAAGGCCTGCAGTGACAGGACAAGGGGTGATGGTTTCAAATTAGAGAAGAGTAGACTTAAATTGGATGTTAGGAACAAGTTCTTTACAAGGAGGGTAGTTGAGCACTGGAACAGGTTGCCCAGACAGGTGGCTTAGGCCCCATTCCTGCAGATGTTCAAGGTGAGGCTTAACAGGGCTCTGGGCACCCTAATCTAGCTGAGGATGCCCCTGCTTACTAGGGTTGGACTAGATGACCTCTAGAGGTGCCTTCCAACCTGGGTGATTCTATGATATTTTGCACTCTGCTTGCAAACTGTCACTGCACACAATAGGGGACACCTGGGCAGAAGTACCCACAGAAGCAAGGTGATTTCAGTACCTTCATCTATTGAGGTCAACATAAGGAGCACTGGTGAAGTTAGAAAATGGTCAGACGGCAGGGGAAACTGTTGCTGGGCGTGTCCATACCCATGATAGCTCTAATGTTTTTAAGCTGGTGGGAATCTGCCCTACTGAGGGTGTAGCATCCTGTTCATCTGTGCTGTGGTGCCTTACTTGCAGCTAGTATAAACACCTCGTGCTTCATGCAAAAAGAATTAGAAAGATTTTTCAAGGGTTACAATACTCTGATGGAGGTGGATTCCTCTTCCCCCAAGGTAAGAATTGCCCCATGTCTTTATAATGAATGATGCTGTCAAATTACCACCCATATTGTAAGAAAAATGAATAGTGCCCAAATAGCTCTGCTATTTCCTTGTGCTAAGAAGTTTGAGCCCATTATTCCAAGATACACTGTCAGTAATTTACATGCCTAAATTGTGGAGTGCCAGGAGTGGCTTCTGTGGGAAGATACCGAGAGCTGCCCCCATACTGGTTAGAGCTAGTTTCAACTGGGCCCAAGAAAGACCCACTGCTGGCCAAAGATAAGCCTCTGTGGTAACATACTTAACAAAGGGTGAAATCTGCTGCATAGTAACTGTGAGAAGAGTGAGACAATGTGAAAGAAACAACCCTGCAGACAACAAGGTCAGCAAACAAGAAAGAGGAGGAAGTGCTGCAGGCACCAGAGCAGAGGTTCCTCTGCAGCTTGTGATGAAGACCATGGTGATGCAGGTTAACCCTCTGCAGCCTATGGAGGATGGCGGTAAAACAAATATTCACCTGCAGCCCCAGTGGAGCAGGTGATGTGCCCTGAAGGAAGCTATAGCCCACAGAAGGCCCATGCTAGAGCAGGCTCCTCGTAGGATCTGAAGCCATGGAGAGGAATTCACAGAGGAGCAGCTTTTCCAGCAGGACATCTGGCATGTGGGGGACCCAAACTGGAGCAGTGTATTCCTGAAGCTTGCACCCCATGGAATAGACTCAAACCAAAGCACTTTGTGAAGAATTTTAGCCCATGACAAAAAGCTCACATTGGAAAAGTTAGTGAAGTGTCTCCCATGGGAGGAACCTCACACTGCAGCAGGGGAAGAGTGTGAGGAAGGAGGAGCAGCAGAAACAATATGTTATGAACTGACCACAATCCCCATTCTCCATCACCGTGCAGTGCTTAGGGGAGGGAGGTAGAAGAACTTCACACCTGGGACTGAAGTTAAGCCTGGGAAGAAGGGACAGGTGGGGAAAAGGTGGATATAGTTTTATTTCTCACTATCCTACTCTTTTATTAACTGGCACTAAATTCAATTAATTTTCCCAAGTTGAGTCTAATTTACCCTTAATGGTAACTGGTAAGTGATCTCCTGTCCTTATCTCAACCGATAAGCAAAAGGTCGCAGTATTTCCTCTGTGTCCTATTGAGGAGGTGGAGTGATAGAGTGACTTGGTGGAGCCGTGATGGCTCCCATTACTGTGGAAACAGAAGATTACCCTGCACATGATTGTTGTTCCTATCTGATCTATTCCCTAAGGATAAGGATTTTTTCCTACACAATTCCTTAGGAAAAAGCTTCTACAAATATATGGCATTTTGGAAAGGTGCAAAAGACACAGTTACTGATTCACTCAATAAAAATACATTGTGAGTCTCTGAAAAGTCATTGAATATAATCTGTTGCCAAAGCAGATTGTTTGTAGTGACATCCTACTAAATAGTCTTGTTTGTTCCTTAACATATATGAATTACTGGAAGTCATACTGATAGCAGACAGTTGTGATATACTGACAGAATGCAAGAGATATAGCTGTAATGATTATTTATACTTTTTATATCACTATTTAATGAGATGTTTTACTTATTCTACAGGTTATAGACTGGGCTTTTAGAAGAGTCAGATTTGGGGTCCAATGATGCCTTCAGAGAGGCAGGTCTTGAAAGCAGTGAAGCACAAACTCCCTCAGAGCCCTGTGAGATGGGTAACCCACAGCTAATCAACACCTACACTAGACACATAAGTCCTCAGCGTAGATTCAGCCAAAAATGGAACTCACTTCATGGCTGGCTTTTATTCAAAAGTGTTTGATTAGAAACATCTCTGTTCTGCTTCATCTCCATGACCAGCACCAGAGCTTGCACAACCTCCTAGCAGTTTCTGAGGACATCAGTACCTTCAAGAGCTTCAGGTTTCAAGCACTCCTGACCTGGCTGCTCAGAGTTGCGACAACGGGCCAAACTCTTCCTAGACCTATACTCTACAGCTAACAGCCTGCAGAAGCATGCTGGTTTGAGACTTCACACACCATCAGTGAAGAGCATGCTCTACATTGTACAAGATGAGCAAGTACATCTTTGTCTTTCTCTCATCACTTCATGCCCTCACACACTGGAATCCAACAGCCATACTATCTGCAGTTCCCAGATACTCCACCTGAGCACTGAGGGTCTAGTACAAGATTCAAGTGCTGGAAGCTTCCTAGGTCCTGTGAAACCAATTGAAATGCAAAGGCCAGCTGTCAGTCCACTCTGCAGATGAACAATTGCATTTGGACAGTGGATAAATTTTCATTGTGGAAGTCCCATGATATCAGGCATCCTCTAGCTTTAATTGGTTTGTTATTGCTAGCCACTGATCTACACAAAGCACTGTTTTCAGGGGAAGATTCTTACCAACACATAGAAAGTGATCAGCTTTCACTACTTGGGAATGGGTCCTTGTGGATTTTCTCTGAAAACAGTCTGCTGTTCAGAAGCTGCCAAAAGGACAAACTGTCAGTTGTTACTAGCAAAAGAACAGTACAAAACAGGAAATGTTATCGCACTGATGCAACATATCCTTATCTCGTGCACTGGATGTCATTCTGGTCACAAGTGACAAATAGGATATAATTAACAAGAGCAGTAAGGATATCAGAGACAGAGGGCTCTTGCTACAAGGATAAACCAACCTGACTGGCACTCTGCAGCTGAGAAAACTTTAAACAGAGGATGTCCATTCCTTGTAATTGACACTTGCAGGATTCATCTTGCTCCCCTTTGCCTGTTTTTGAGGGCTTGTGCTTTTGGTTAGTAACAGAATAAAGACCTGTGCATGGAGAGTCAGGGAGGTTGTGTACAACAGATAAACAGAAGACAGACAAATGTGTAGGTAACTCTTATTTGAGTTAAAATTCTGGTGGGGTTTTTTTTGTTGTTGTTGTTTTTTGGTTGGTTGAGGGTGTTTGTCAGTTATTTCATTTAATCTCAAAACCACAGTGATTAATAATTCTGCTAACAGCCAAAAGAGCAATTTTCCATCCCTGCAATAAGGAATTCCTGCAGAAACTGGAGACCTGTTCCTGTAAAGGCTCAAGCTATGCTTTTTGATACAGCTCATGCCTTTCCTCTCCTTTGCAGAAGTAACAAAATGTTCAAAATGAATTAAAAATGCATAAGAATTCTCTGAATGTCTGTCCTGGAAAGTCCAACAAATCATGACACGCAAGCCCTCATGTAGAGTTAGCTTCTACCCTGAACTGGACTCCCAGTTCAGTGCCAGCCACCCCACACAGTTTGTACAGAGAGTTGCATGTGAGAGTGCTGCAGTCTGTGCCCAGATTGATGATTAGCTCAGTAATGATCTTGAGGCCTTTGTGTCTCAAGTGAATTATCTGACACGCTCAATGACATTATGTAACTGCACACTTTGTATAACAAGCTAACCACAGGCTTAGCCTACTGAGCAAAGGATGCTCCCTGGCCAGCTCCATATTCCCTCAGTACAGACTGTTCTGCATAGTACAGGACAGGTGGGTGACACAGAGATGATTTGGTCAGACACTGTTCATCCAGACAGTAAGAAGATTTGCTCTTTTTTTACTTTAAAGAACCTGCACACTGTCAGGAAGCATTTCCCCCTGGTATTCATTTTCATTATCCAAGAAAAGAGTTCTTTTGGTGTGTTAGGAAAAGCAGAGTCAGTTTGCTGTTCACAGAGGCCATTCAAGCTCAGACAGCATAGGCAGAGACACAAACTGTCTAGCATTCAGTCTCCAGCTGTCACACATTTGTAGCCAAATTTTGCCTGAAGTGGGATTTAGAAAATAGGACTGATCCACACCTCAGACAAGAATTCTGTACATCTGATGTTCTGCACTGCCTGAGATTCAATGTCTCTTCTATGTTTAAGATAGGCACGCTACACACTCAGCACCTTATCCTCTGAAAAGGACAAGGATTTCTCTCCAACACAAAATCATTTACAGCTCAGAGTGAGAGCAATCCACAACGCCCAGATAAAGTTTTTAGTCAGAACACTTAACCTGATTCCTAAGGTCTCTAGAGGCTTCTGTGTCAAGGCAAGAACTCTTCACCCTGTGCATTGAAACCGGCATGCTGCATGTCAGGATTTATAAGTCATGGGGAAGACAGAGATTAGCCAAGAGTGAATTTTACTCTAGCCACGTAAAGGGTGGGCATCAATGGAAATCTGTATTGTGAGGCTCTGACTCCCTAAGTGTGTCGGTCTCTGTCACATCTGCTTTCAACAGGCAAAACTGTACAACCTGGCCCAAGTACCTCAGAAGAAGCAGAAAGTGTTTTATGAAGAGTTAAGGGTGCAGATTCTCTTTCAAAACAAGAGAAGCCACCAGCTTGCTGATGACTGTTTTACCCACAAGGCTAGTATGAGAATGAAGAATTGAGCATCCTGCATTCAGATTTTTTGTATCATCAGAGCTGTTTCTGCTCTATTATCAGAAGACAGATAGCCAGCTTACATCATGACTGTGGGTGGAAAAAAGAAATGCCCTATTAATTATTAGTAGAGTTAGTACTAAGCATTGAGATTACCCAGTTAAGGGAGTAAAGCTCCCTCTGAAGATCTTAAAAGTCCTCACCATTTGTCACTAGCCAGATCAGACCATCCCTTTCCCTCTTGGGGTGCAGGTGGACCCTGAGGGGTGGTTGTGGCCAGGAGGAGGTTGCTCTCTTCTCTCAGGTGGCCAGCACCAGAACGAGAGGACACAGCCTCAGGCTGTGCCAGGGGAGATTTAGGCTTGAGGTGAGGAGAAAGTTCTTCACTGAGAGAGTCATTGGACACTGGAATGGGCTGCCCGGGGAGGTGGTGGAGTCGCCGTCCCTGGAGCTGTTCAAGGCAAGGTTGGACGTGGCACTTGGTGCCATGGTCTGGCCTTGAGCTCTGTGGTAGAGGGTTGGACTTGATGATCTGTGAGGTCTCTTCCAACCCTGATGATACTGTGACACTGTGTGTGATACTGGATTACCTAAATTTGGGCAAAGACACTGCCCATAGACACTGGCACTTCTAGCTCTGCAAGATTACACAGAAACGATACTATGTTCATGTAAATTATTTTATCCTAATTTTCTCAGCCAGACAGAAGTTTACTGAATAGTAGTGCTTGTATAGAGAACTCTTACCACAGGCTTTCCTCTTGCTGCTGTCACAAAGCTTATCAATACTGTACATTTTCTGCCAGGTTGGTTTTCTGCAAAACCTGAGGTGTCAGATCTGACTTTTGGGTAGCCACAAAGTTTGAATTTTAAGAGCTCAGCAGAAACAGAAGTCTATCTTGAAATAACGAACAGAAAATCGGTTTCATCTCTCCCTATCACTAGAAAAAGCACTCTTTTTCTGTGAATTTATGTGCTGAAGGATGGGAAGAGACAGTATAGAAGTAGTCACAAGTAGAGCAGCAACTCTGTGGCTGATAACCCAATGAAGGAAATGTATCTGTAAAGCCATTAGTACACTATACTTCTAGAAAAATAGCTGGGAGATACTAAAGTCCTTCACTTTTTATTCTTATTAAAAATATTCTGTTCAGTTTGTCTTGCTTTTCTAGAGTAGTTTATTACAAAGTGTTAAGGAAGGAAAGGAAGACACCAGCATGGCTAAGTCAAGACCTGCTGGTCAAATTAAAGGCAAGGAGGAACTGCACAGGTTGTTCAAGGAGGGACAGGTCTCTTGAGAAGAGTACAGGGAGGCTGCCTGGTCATGTAGGGCTGAGGTAAAGAAGGCCAGAGTGTAGCTGGAGCTGAACTTGGCAAGGAATTAGAACAATAGCAAGAAGAGCTTCTACAGGTATGTCAACCAGAAAAATGGGCAGTGGTTTTAAGCTAGAGAAGAGTAGATTTAGGTTGGACAGTAGGAAGGAGTTCTTTACTATAAGGGTGGTGGAACACTGTCTCTATCCCTGGAGACAAATTTTAAGGTCAGGTTTGATGGGGCTCTGAGCAACCTGATCTAATTGGAGACGTCCTTACTTAAAGCAATTCAGAGCTGATGATTCCTTCCAATAATTACCATTTAGAGAATTAGGCCACTAATAAATGACACAAAGAAGATATGTGAGAGAATGCTTGTCAACAGTATTAGTAGCAAACTTTGATGAAATAGCTCTGTATATTGCTTTTATAGTTCACAACATAGAAACATGACAATAGTAAGGACTATTTCAACAAAATTAAGTGTAAGAGCATGCCAAATATATACCAACTTCCAACATAACTCCACCTCAGTAATCTCCTAGTCTTCAATTTCTCTCAGCACCAGGAATTTCCTGACTTTTGTCTGTTTATTCACCTTCTATCATAGAATTGACCAGGTTGGAAGAGAACTCCAAGATCATCCACTCCAACCTATCACCCAGTCCTGTCCAATCAACTAGACCATGGCACTAAGTGCCTCATCCAGGCTTTTCTTGAATACCTCCAGGGACAGCGACTCCACCACCAACCTGGGCAGCCCATTCCAATGCCAATCACTCTCTCTGGGAAGAACTTCCTCCTAACATCAAGCCTATGCTTCCCCTGGCACAACTTGAGACTGTGTCCCCTTGTTCTGTTGCTGGTTGCCTGGGAGAAGAGACTGACTCCCACCTGACTCTGTGCCAGGAGTCCCCGCCAGCTCACCTTCCAGGATCTTTCTCCCCCTCTGAATCAGTTCTACCCCATCTGTCACTAGCAGACCCAGGGCCTTATATGAAGTTCCCCAAAAATCAAAGAACCCAAAATTTTGTTGGTGGCACCAGCCTCTGAGCCTCTCAGCATTCCAACCTGCAACTAAGAGTATTGATGAAAAGATTACCTGTACCCCCAATTGATTCACTACTTTTCCCAGAGCCTTGAAGTCCCCTTTGATAGCTTTTAGCCCTCTGCTATCAACCTCATCATTTCCCACCTGTATAGCCAACAAAGGATTGTCATCAGAGGGCTGCACTACAGTAGGCAGCCTTCTGGTAACATCCCTGGCCCGGGCCCCAGGGAGTCAGCAGACTTCCCTGTGGGAGGGTTCTGGCCAGCATATGGGGCCCTCTGCTCCCTTCAGAAGGGAATCACCAATATCAACTACCCTCCTCTTATTCTTTTGGTTACAAGTTCTGATGTGAGGGGGCAACTTATTTGCCTTAGTCAACCCCCCAGATGGTGATACTTCTACCTCCAAAACCACCTCACCCTCAACTTCTAGTGCCCTATATCTGCTATGCAAGGGCAACTGAGGAGGTGAGGGGGGCTGGAAGGTTTTTCCCTTGCCCCTTCCACCTATGTCCATTCTGCCTTTCACATTCTCTTATAGTCTGGATATCTCTTCCAAACTGTGGTCTTCCCAGGAACCTCCTGCTTTTTTCAGTGTTCTCTAGCTGCCATCTCTTTCATGGAGATCAATCATGCTTTTCTCTCTAATGTGCTGAATGGCTAAAACTGAGATCATGCTGAAGTTTGATGAGAGATTGAATGTAAATATGAGAAAGTTGTGTTGGCAGCAGAAAATATCCCTGATCTGGAAGAGGAAACTTCAAGCATGCTACTTACTGTGAGATACGACATTTTTTCACTCAACAGCTTGACCAGTGCAACTGAGAGCCCATCAGATGCAATGCATTCAAAAATAAAATCCTTAAAACATGTGGCCAAAGACAGAGTTTTCTCAATGTGTTCCTCACCTGGTACTGCAGTCTACAGAGGGGTCTTCAAGAGTGCTGGAAACAGTATAGCCACCAAAACACAGACCATCCAACAGCTTACACACCAATGCTGTGCTTAACCAGTAGAGTTTCTCACTCATCTGCTGTTACCTCCTCTGTCTCTACTGTTCCAGAAAAACACATTTCATATTCCTAGGGGGCAAACAGTTCAGAAAACACCTGAAAGAAAGATGTTAAGAAATAATTGACCAAGCAAGACAACAAAAGCACAGTTACTTTTCATCTGGTTCGGTTCTTGGGCAGGTTTCATAGACAGGAAGCTAGCTGTGCTGGCACAATAGAAAGGGTAGTCTTGGAGTAGATGTGGGCAGACAGAGGGAGCAGGACAGTCTGAACTAGCCAGGACAGGGAACAAGCATCTGTCAGACCATGACACAAGAACAGCAAAAGAGTATCATAACTCTTCTGATATCCAACAGGCCACCCCAGCATGATGCCTGCAGACATTTTTCTGTAGCTTCACGTTGTACAAGTGTTTGCTAACCAAGAACTAATGAAGAATGCTGTTTTCTTCAGGACAAAAGTTGACTGTTTTAATACCTCTCGGGTCCAAAGTCACCTTAATAAGTAAAGAAAGCTCCCTTGTTTTTCTGGGAGAGGATGTGATGAATCATGTTCTGCAGTAACAACAGACAAATTCAGCATTATTATATCTGAATGGAAATAAACTGCCCTGTGTGGTTTCCAAAGCTTGAAGAAGAGTACTTGGGTTCTATTACTTCACTCTGGGGACTTTCATTCCCACCAGCAGCAACAGACTTTGCAGCAAAGAGAAGAAACCTCTTTTTCACTCTCAAGACAGAAAGCAAACAGCCTGCCAGAATCTAAATCTATTTGCTGAGTAAGCATGATTAAAGTATCTCACTGTAAATACACAACTTCATCTGAGACTTTATTGCTACAAACAGAGGCAAAATGCCATGAAATACTGGAGCCACAGGCTAAACAAGCTACACAAACCTCAGCAGGTTTCACATGGGTTTTTGTTTGTTGCTACAGAAGCAAAGCACCAAAGAAAAGTTCGAGGTTCAGACACCAGAATACTCTTCTGACCCCAGGGTTTTGGTGGGGCTCATATTTCAAATCTCATGAAGTTCCAAAAAGGCTAAGCACAAAGTCCTGCACATGGATCAGGATAATCCCAAGCACAAATACAGGCTGGGTGGAAGATGGACTGAGAGTAGTCCTGTGGAGAAGGACTTGGTGGTGGTGGTTGATAAGAAACTCCGTATGACAAAACAAGGTGTATTTGCAGTTCTTAAAACCAAGGTATCCTGGACTGCATCCAAAAGAAAGGGGTGGCCAGAACACAGAAAGGTGATTCTTTACCTCTATTCTCATGAGACCCTATCTGGAGTACTGCGTTTGGCTCTAGGCCCTCCAACATTAAGAATGGCATAGGGCTGTTTGAGCAAGTCCAGGGGTCCACAAAGAGGATCAGAGGGATGAAATACCTCTCCTATGAAGAAAGGCTGAAAGAGTTGGAATCGTTCAGCCTAGAGCAAAGAAGTCTCACAGCAGCCTATCACTACCTAAAGGGGGTTGACAGAAAAGATGTAGAGAGACTTTTTATAAGGGCAAGTAGTGATAGGGCAATGGGTAATGTCCTAAAACTGAAAGGGTAAATTTAGATCAGATATAATGAAGACTGTTCACATTTAGATTAGATGCAATGAAGGTTTGTCTTGGCTCTAGTTTAAGTTTCCCTGAGACTCAAATATAGCTAATAGAACCAATAACAATTTATAGGATGCCTTTCCCTCTTCCCTCTTCTTTCTCAAAGAAAAGGAATTAGATGTAGAGAGAGGAAAGGTAAAGTACTCCCAAATAAATAATCTCACTTAAATTTGGAAGTTAAAAGAAGAAAAAAACTTTAACAATAAATAAAAAGTATTTTAGGTAGAGAAGTTACAAAAGGTATAGGGAAGGGAAAACAAGACCTGAAATATATATAAATACAACCAAATCAATGGCAATGGTTTGTTCGCCTCTGGGCTGTGGCCATGTGGTAAAACAAAGAGTACCAGGAAACAGGATGCTGATGCTGCCAAGCAGGGAAGCAGGGCAAGAGAGGGAAAGAGACGGGAAGTTCCTCTGCTTTTATAGGGATTTAGAGAGGAAGTGGGAGTGGGCTAACCACTACACCTGGTAGTGCTCAGACCCACCCCCAGGGAGGGATCAGGAGGACCTGGGGGTCAGGGTCAAGACTACTCCCCCAGGAGGGTTAACCCTTTACAATGTTGTTCACTGTGAGAGTGGTGAGGCACAGAGTCTTAGTTCTAATTTAAATTCCCAGAGACTCAAATAAATTTGGTAGAACTAAATAACAATTTATAGAGTGCCCTTCCCTCTTCCCCCTTCTTTCCCAAAAGAAAGGGATTAGATGTAGAGAGAGGAAAGGTAAGCACACCCAAATAAATGAATCTCACTCGATTTGGAAGTAAAAAAGAAAAGTTTAACAATAAATTAAATAGGTATCTGAGGCAGGGAAGTTACAAAGGTATAGGGAAGGGAAAACAAATACAAAATGTGTAAATACAACCCGATTGTGATGGCTTTGTCCACCTCATGGGTGATGGCCACGTGGTAGAACAAAGAGCAAGAGGAACAGGCTGGTGATGCTGGTAAGTAGGAAGGCAGGGAGTGCAGAGAGAGTGAAACAGGAAGTATCCCTGCTGTTACAGATCTTTAGACAGGAAGGGGGAGTGGGCTAACCATCGCCTGGTAGTGTTCAGACCCACCCCTGGGGAGGGGTCAAGACCACCTAGAGTCAGGTTCAAGGTTACTCCCCCTGGAGGGTTAACCCTGTACACACAGGAACAGGCCAGGCTGGATGGGGCTTTGAGCAAGCTGATCTAGCAGAAGGATTCCGGGCCCACGGCAGAAGGGTTAGGACTAGATGATCTTTGAAAGCCTTTCCATCACAAACCATTCTATGGTTCTGTGATCTTTAGTGCTGGAAATAAAATCTTTGTAGTCTACGTTCGCCACGGTCCAGCAGCTGCAAGTGTGCACAGCTGCCCACTGACATTTTTAGGCAATGTTGCGGAGGGTGGACATTAGTTGGTGCGAGATGATACTCTGTAAAAATATATCATTTATTAATTTCAATATTCTGAACTCTCACCACCCCCAACCACTGAATGCTAATATTAATATTTGTTCTTACATGGTAATGGAAGACATTCTAGGAATAACATCAAACAGTAACTTGTTAATAACTAGCAAACATTCAAACTATAAACAGAGAGAGGAATTTCCCCGTGGCCAAATGCCACTTGGGGTCAATATGCTGCTTGCCCAGTAGATGGGTCCAAGCTCTTTCTGCTCTATGGCAGAAGGCAATAGAGAATTACAGAGGCACTAAAGCATTTACTCACAAATTCTTATCACCCTGTGGGGCTAAGTCATAGCCTATACAAGTGTCCAATCTTCAGGGAAGTCTGCCCGTGTATGTTGAGGCTATGGGATACTCCCAGCTTCAGGGGAAAAGGACAGTCTCTGACCTCGTTCTCCTGGCTTCTTCTGGACACTGTCCAGGGATTCTTAGGCAGGACCTTCAGGTGCACAGGCAGGATGCTGTACGGTCTCAGCACAGTATCATGCTGACCACACAGGCCGATCTCATGCAGACAGTGCAGGGTCTGCTCCTGGTAACTCACAGCAGTGGAGCCTACCAGGCAGTGATAAGGCAGCGGCCGTGCAATAGGGTGCACAGCTGCACAGGAGACTATGGCTCTGTAGATAAAGGCAGGCAATACAGGTTCTAGTCCCGGTGACTCACCACAGTGGCATGCAGGTGTGCAAGGCTGGCTGGGAGACTATGGGAGGCTCTGTCTCTGTAAAGTAGATAGCACAGGCAAATAGCAGCAAAACAAGCAGGCATGCAGGCAGGTAGGCAAGCAGAAGCAGAAGCAAAAGCACAAGCATGTTGTTTACCTGTGTACCCCTATTTATCAAATGTGGGCTGAGATTAATGGCCCCTTTGGCCACCAAAATGACCAATCAGCTTGGCAGTTAACAAGCATGCCAAAGCATACCAAAATAGCAAAGGCCACACGGCCATGCTATCCCCATATTTGGGGGAAGCAAGGGCCTTGCACTAGGCAGGCACAAGCCATGTGTGTGTATCTTACACAACCACGTTACACAACCTGCCCTCCACAACAGGCAAACAGGCAGAGAGGAGACTAAAGTGCACTGCAAGCTCAGAGCATCCTGAGATCTCCAGCAGTACTTATATGGTGATGTCTCTCACTTTTGTTCAACTACCACTGTAGCCTGAAACTTGAGACAATAAAAATCAAACAGCTGCTAGTCTTAGCTAACAGCTAGTGGGGACAAACCCCTTTAGCCTGCCAGCACAAGGCATCCCCACAACTAGTGCTGCAGCTTTATGAGGCCAGATCATGCCAGAGAGGAGACTTCATGTGGGAACATCTCTGGTCTCCAGTAAGGGCTCTTTTTATGGGCCTGCCTGCTGTTAGCTCCACTGTGGGGCCTTGAGAGAGTGTGTGAGGAAGTAGTAAAGATGACAGACCCAATATCAGATCTTAGACACTGCATGAGCAGCCTAGGGAATGGGCATGATATAGAAGTGATACAGCCATGGCACAAGAGCCAAGCTGGCTTGAGCGGTGCAGCTGGAACCAGCTCCCTTGGGAGGCTGTCCATGCAGGTGCACAACCAGAGCAAGGGTGTTTTCAGCTTAGATGCCCTCCAGAGCCCTCAGAACGTCATCCTTTGCCCATGATAACAGAGCATCCTGCCAGAAGCTGGAGTGCACTGAGGGTGGCAGTGTGTTGTGAAAGCAGCAGTGACTCACCCGGCTGCCTCAGCAACTGGAGAGCCAAACCAGAGGCTTGGGGCAGCTGTCGAAGTATCATCTGGATTTTCAGCCACTCCTTTCACTGCTGTTGAAGACAGGATTCCTGGCTCAGTCAGCTGCTGGCCTGACTCCGCAGAGCATTTTTCTTGCTCTTCTCAAGTATTTATTATTCTTCTTTTTTTCCCCCAGCAGCCTTCATAAGTAAAGTTGGTCCTCTGGCTGCGGAGACAGCTCTTGGCCCCAGGATTTGGTCAGCTGGAGCTACTGCAGCCAGTATGTCTCTATCCAGCCCTTACAAACTCCTGGTTGAGTAACAAGCAGACTCACAGCATACATAACTAAATTTCATTGCCTGCCAAAAGCTTTGTTTTTCTCCACAGGTATATAGGATCGCTTGCAAGTGTATGCATCCTGCACTTGGTTTTGAAATACAGATGCAGGTTTTCAGTGTACATGAAAATTAACAGCTTCCACAGCTCCCTTCAAAAGTGCTCTGTATTTAGTGCTTTGAAATACTTTGCTGACTACAAACCAGGAGCTTTTAGAGGAGAAAGAAGAAATAAATTTTGCTCTTAATCTAAGGCAAGGGAATTTCCACAAGACCTTCCCTTCTAGAGGAACATAGTGATCCAGGAGGTGGCCTTGCTTGTGAAATCAAAAGAAGATCAATCAGACTAATAGGAGTAATTTTCAAAGAGAAAATCCAAAAGCAGTGAAATATACCCTCAGTAAGTACATTTGTGGTTAGAGAGAGGAACATACAAAGATAAAACGTCGCTTTGCTGCTTCACATGTTCCACAAATAGCTCAAACCACTGCAGTGCTGCTGGCTTTATTCCTCCTCGCCTCACCCATTCTTCTCCTCCAGGCCAGGCCACAGAAACTTCTTAATGTTGTCAGGTCTAGGTCAAATTGGCTAAACACTTTCAATGCACAAGGATTTTTTCTCCCAATTAGCCTATTACTTGAGATGGTATTTACCTGCCACTGATGATAAACACACAGTTGTGTGGGGGGGTTATGTTTTCTTTCACAAATCATGCACTGTGATTTAATCTTCATTATGATATGGACAAGAATACTCATTTTATTTCCCATCAAAGACCATCTCATACTACCCACCAAGACCGTACTCCATAAATGAATATGGCAAGTACACTGTATTATTCACATCCTTGAGAGAAATTTGACTCCCTTCTCAAGCCCTCCATGCCAATCACAGAATGAATCATAGAATGGTTTAAGTTGGAAGGGACCTCAAAGATCATCTAGTTCCAACCTCCCACCATAGGCAGGGACACCTCTCACTGGAACAGGTCACTCAAGGCCTCATCCAACCTGGCCTTGAACACCTCCAGGGAGGGAGCAGCCACAACCTCCCTGGGCAACTTGTTCCAGTGTTTTACCACCCTCACTGTAAAGTGCTTCTTCCTAACATCTAGTTTAAATCTCCCCTCTGCCAGTTTAAACCCATTACCCCTCGTCCTGTCATTACATGACCTTATAAATAATCCCTCCCCAGCCTTCCTGTAGGCTCCCTTCAGACACTGGAAGACCACTACAAGGTCTTCTCAAAGCCTTCTCTTCTCCAGGCTGAAAAGCCCCAACTCTTGTAGCCTGTCCTCATAGCAGAGCTGCTCCAGCCCTCTGAGCATCCTCATGGCCCTCCTCTGGACTTGCTCTAACAGTTTGATGTCCTGCTTGTGTTGGGGGCTCCAGAACTGTACACAGTACTCCAGGTGGGGTCTGACAAGAGCAGAGTAAAAGGGGAGAATCCACTCCCTTGTCCTGCAAGCCATGCTTCTCTTGGTGCACCCCTGGACATGATTGCTGTCTGGGATGTGCATGCTCACTGCCAGCACATGTTGAGCTTTTCATCAACCAGTTACAGCTAGAACCTGCTGTAACTCACATGTGCAGGGGTATAAATAATGTTGCTGGGTTTTGTGAGAAGCAGATGTTTGCCACTGAGTATGAGGTGAGCAAGAGGCAGCCTGTTTTGGTAGGTTTCAAGATAGAAAGAGACTGAAGAAGAGAAAAAAGTGCATGGCCTGACTTCTAGATTCCTGGAGCCCCAAAAGACCCACTGAGCCACTCTCTCCCATATGTCCTAGTTTTGCCCAGGATGCCAGTGACTGCTCCTAGCCTGCCCACAGAGTAGAAAATTTCAGCTTTGATAGCACTGTACATTTGAGGCCCCACATATAAGCACGTCAGGAGCTGCTCTTAGACTCTTTAGTCATCTGATAATCTTCATGTATCCTAATAGCATACTACTATAACAACTTAAGAATTGCCACATGAGTGCTCATTACAAAGTCCAACTACTACTGAGACCTTGAAGTGATGACAACATTACAGAATCACAGAATATGAACCACTCTGCCCCAGCCACCCTATGCTAATTGCTTTAATCATTTTGTGCAAACTCTGTTAGCTCTGGAATTCAGAATCATTTTGCCTGAACCATGGCAGATTTCATACTTGACTGCTTTTATTACTAATAGTAGCATAAATAATAGTATTTCTATTAATATTAATTAAATTATTATTTTAAGACAGGCAGTAATCAAAGCACAAAATTTTGCTCACAAAGATTTTGGCAAAGGTTCTAGATAGGCTTTGAAACCACTCAACCACTTCCCTTTTTCACAAAATCTCTTCAACTTAAAATTAAATGACTGTAGATCAAAAGGAGAGGGAAAAAAAGGAAGGAAAAAAAATCCAGCAGCATGAAAGAGAGTTTTCAAGGTCTCTTGGGGCCAAGATACAAGGATCACTGGCCAGTGCTTCCTGCTCTCAGAGAAGTTGTGACAGTCAGTTTTGGATGGGTTTCATGATACACCTGACTGCTCCTCTCTGATGGCAGCTCTGAGGCAGTTCTTTAAAGATTCCAGGACTATGTGTCTTGCCTACTGTCCAGCTGGACACTTCTCTAGCCACACTATTCCTGATACAGGCCAGGATGCCATTGGCCTTTTTGACCTCTGGGTACACTGCTGACTCACGTTCAGACAACCAGCAATCAACACCCTGCTAAATAGCTTTCCAGCCACTCCTTCCCAAGCCTGTAGCACTGCCCAGGGTTGCTGCAGCCAAACTGCAGCACCCAGTACTTGGTCTAGTTGAAATTCATACAGTTGGTCCTGGCCTATAGACTACATATCCAGGATCCCTCTACAGTGCCTCCCTACCCTCAAGCAGATCAACACTTTCACCCAGCTTGGTGTTCCCTCAAACTTTCTAAGAGTGAAGTGCTTTCCATTCATAGTCTTTTTCCTGGAATAATCAATGGGAAGTGTTGCTCAACATAAAGCAGTCAGATCTACCTGACATATGCTAGAGGCTGATAAAGGAACACAGCTCAGAGGACAACTCTTCCCTATTTGCCAGTTAATTCTGAAGCACTAAATTAACAGATGTACAGAGTCAAAGGCCAAAAAGCTCTTCTTCTACTAAATTCCCTAGTAATTCCTACACAGGCTGAGGAAAGCACTAAAAATAATCATTACAATATAATTCAGAACAGCAGTTTCCCTCTCGGTGTACAGTGATGGTTTTTTTAGCATTGTGACTCAGCATTATTAGCAGCAGAACTTTTGTTGTGATCTTACATAAACAGAACGTTTTTTTGTAAAAGGGGACAACTTTAGTCTTAGACATCACTAGGTGGAGGCATTGCACAGCACAACATCCATGCAGCTCGCTGTTGCAGAGCTTCAGGCTCTCCACAACCACTTCCCATGGCAGATGTTATTACTCCCTCACTCAACCTTCACCCTGAGACCCCTGATCTTTTGCTATCCTTAGTTGCCTGCTCTCTTGGATGTAATCCTTTCCTCAGTAACGAGCCAGTTCATCTCTAATTTAGGTACTCACCCAAGTTTACAGCTCAGCCCTCCAAAAATGTCAAACACTCCAAGGTTAGCAGTTCTTAAAAAGTGACGGCAGACAGTGCTGGCACATCCTTGGCTCCTTCAAATGTGTGCACTCAGCCAGTCAGAGCTAGGCTGACGAGACATCATTTTAGGAAAAACTTGGCCTTTCTTGCAGAATTCAGCATGTGGTCTATTCTCTTTGGACTCTGAGGATGATCAGGACCCATTTACTCTGAAAATACAGGAATCTGAGCCAGATATCAAGCAGAACCAGATGCCACAACACAGAAGAGAGCATACACAGATGGTAGGAGGACATATGGCACACAAGTTCTTTCCCACTGCGAGAGTCCCTGTCAAGACAGCTCTTTAGCTTTTTCACTATTTGCTCCTGTAGGCAATATGTAGGGAAATTAACTGCCAATTTGTTGTTGTAGTTGTTGTTGTTTCAAAGGGGCCTTTTTTGTAGAAAGCAAGCAAATACCCTGCTTACTCCCCATTTCAGAAGGGAGAGAATTTATAGCCTTCTTTTCCCTGTCCATACATTCTTTATTCCTACAAAGATGCATTTGTCCTGCCACTCCTCCTATCACAGAGTCACAGAAAGGTCTTGGTTGGAGAGCACCGCCAAAGGTTATGTAGTCCAATCCCCTCTACAGTCAGCAAGAGTATCCTCAACTAGATCTGGTTGCCCAGAGCCTTATCAAGCCTCATCGAGCCTCATCTTGAACATCTCCAGGGATGGGCCCCAGCCACCTGCCTGAGTAACCTGTTCCAGTGTTCCACTACCCTCATAGTAAAGAACTCTTCTCTAGTTTGAAGCCATCCTATCACCACAGGCCTTTGCAAACAGTCTCCACCCCTCTTATAGGCCCCCTTCAGGTACTGGAAGGTCACTATTAGGTCTCCCCGGAACCTTCTCCAGGCTGAACAACCCCAGCTCCCTCAGCCTCTCATTGCAGCAGAGTTGCTCCAACTCCCTGATCATTTTTGAGGCCCTACTTTTGACCCTCAGGTCCACATCCCTCCTCTACTGACGGCTCCAGAGATGGACACAGTACTCCAGGTACTCCAGTGTCAGAATCCTCTCTGGATCTGCTGGCAATGCTGCTTTTGATGCACCCCAATGTACAGGGTTAACACTCCAGGTGGAGTAACCCTGAACCTGACCCTAGTGGTCTTGACCCCTCCCCAGGGGTGGGTCTGAACACCACCAGGTGATGGTTAGCCCACTCCCCCTTCCTGTCCCATAAAAGCAGGGGGCTGCGGGTTTATCTCTTTCCCTGCCGCACGTCACTCTGCACAGCTCTGCCTGCATACCAGCACTCCACATGGCAGACACGAGGCAGACAAAGCCACCATCACACAACTCGGGTTGTAGTTATACCTTGTGTATTTTGCTATTTTCCCTTCCCTGTCCTTTGTAAACTTCCCTACCTCAGATACCTCTTCTAAGCTATTGTTAAACTTTTCCTTTGAACTTCCAAATTGAGTGAGATTGATTTATTCGGCTGTGCTTACCTCTCTCTCTCCCTGTATCTAATCCCTCTCTTTGGAAAAGGAGGGGGAAGAGGGGAGGGCACTCTACAAATTGTTATTGGTTCTATCAAATTTATTAGAGTCTCGGGGAATTTAAATTAGAACCCTAGACAATTTACCCAGGATATGATTTGCCTTCTGAGCTGCAAGCACACACAGTTCTGAGTTTTCATGGTGACATTTCAAAAGTCTATAGTCAAAGGAGGCAATAGAAAACTACACAGCTGTGAACTCCATAGCCAGGAGAATGAGACCCTGCTCATAAGGAATTTTTACTAGATTTCCTGAAAGAAAAAAAGTACCATGAAATGCTACTGAAAAGCTTTTACTTTAAACATATGTTCCAGTCCTGGACGTTGCTTTCTCTCACGGTGAAAAGCATACTATACAACATGCACACTGCTGAGAACCAGCTGAAAGGAGTTTAGTGGCAGATATTATTCTATTAATAAAGGTAACGTAAAACCAAACTTCCCAAAAGGCATGCAGAATTCACATTTGCATTCAGATGGTGCTCTTCCAGGCTGAAACAGAAAATCTCTTGCCACTTCAGACCACCCTGAGAAGGAAACAGCATGTAATTTTCTCATAGTGACTCACACAGAACAATGAATTTAGCTCCAAATCAGGTTGAGTCTGTAAATTTTTTTTTGTTCACAAGTAGACAATATATTGTTTTTTGCTATTAACATTTGGTCATGTTTCAGAACTGGCCGTTTTCTGCTCTCTTCAGGATATCCAGTCCAAGCACAGTTATTTGATAAATTCTCAGTGAACTTGTATGCTTGATACTTCTAGCTGAGACACAGAATGAGAACATCTGTCTTCCAAAGTAGCAGCACAGTTTAGAAAGCTGAAAGCTTCTGAAAATAATCTGAAATATTTTGGGTTTCCTAACCATTTCAAAAGACTCAGTTTAGAAACATCCCATAGACCAGATATCACAAAATCATTCAACATGTGTATAAAGCACCATGGATTCCACTCCATGTGCCCATTCTATGAACACTTTTAGTAGCAACTGTTCAGCTGAAACACATTTAGTGTTGTGAAGATTTTTAAATGCACCTGCTATGTCACATATTTCCCCAACCCCTTCAAGAAGCTTCATCACATCATTAACTGGTTGTGGTCCACATAAATGTAGTCTACCACCAGCTGTCATGTTTCCTTCTCTTACCTGTGTTGAGACTTAACACAGCAAATTGCACTACTATTCAAAATCCAGAAGATATTAAAGTTGCACTGAGTTTTTCTTGTAGTGTGTGATACGGGGAAGGGATGTGTAGTTTTCACTCCTCGAATATGAGTTACACTTCTTGTAATATAAAGAATTTGTGCAAACCCCCCACATTTCAGAATTACCTCCTCAGTGTTATTTTAGTCAGTGTCTCTTAACTTCCCTTTGGTGCAGAATTGTTCGAAGTTACAGGTAACAGGCAGACTCCAGAATAAGATACTTTTTTCCTAGATGGCATTTGATAGCGCACATTTTTCCAGAACCTTGTATTTGCTGAACAGGATCTCTCTGAGAAGTCCCCTTTCCATTTGATAGCTCCATGTTTTTGCTTAATGTATCTGATTGATTCTGGCAGACCTGTATCATCTTGTATTTCATCCATTTCTATAAGAATCACTTGAATCCCATCACAGATGAGAGCATTATACATGGCTAGTTGTTGTTCAGAGGTGTCTTCTAACAGGCAACGAGATGTTTCTGATTCCAAAATAATCATCACTCTTCTGCTTTGCTTAAGGGTTTCATCAGCAACACTGACCACCGCTGAAAGTAATGGAGAAGAAAATCAAAGTGTGCATAATTTTAAAACTGATTCAAAATATTTCCTAATTTTAAACTTGCATATAAATGGAGCAATGGCTAGCTCAGAGGACTGGTAGAATAAAGATCTCCATACTGCCATTCACAATCCACTACGTGAAACTACTGATACAAGTCATTTTCTTCACCCCCCCAAGAGCAGGTACCATTCAAAAAACCTTAATGGTATTATTAATGCTGCTGAATCCTCATTTGTTCATCACTAAAAAGAAAATGCAGATCCTCATAACATCAGAACAGAATTTTTGGTATAAAAGAAATGAGACAAAAAAAAATTAAAAACTGTCCATTGGACTAATGGAAAAAAAAGGTCCATTAAAATAAACAAATTGACTTTGTTTTCCAAAAATAGGCTTCTTAAAAATGTATTATATTATCCCCTAACCCAAGAAAAATATATCAAAAGACAACCTACTAACTCTAATTAAAACATACCTTCTCCTGGTAAATCATCCCTTCCTAATATAAAGAGATGATACCCACATTTTTGTTCTAAAACATCAGGGAGTATTCTATGAACAAAGGTTTCCAGACGACAGAAGCTTCTGCCTCCATGGCTTTTTGTGTACAGAACAAAGGCATCATAGATTTTCCCATCTGAAAAAAAACACAAATGTTTCTATTAAAAAAAACAAACCAGCAACATGCCTTTATTGCAAGGTTTCAGCTTGGATTGTTTACAAATAATAAGTGGGGGTGGGAGGGGGTTTGATTCACCCATCTGAGAGAACAATGTCAAAGTACAAAAATTCTCAGCAAATTAAACTAATTATATCAGCCATAAAGAACAAAAAAGGTGGATGCAGTTACTGGGACCTGCAGGAAGGAGCCCCCAGTCCTAGAGTTGCCAGAACATTAATAAAGTGTCCTTTTACAGGGGTCTCTCCACCACTTGTCCTGAAACAAACTTAACTCCACTTCTGACTAACCACCAGGGAAAGAGAAAAATGGCAATTCTTTCTTGTAATAGTTCTGTGAGGGAAAGGCAAGTAGAAGGCAGCTGTGGTTCTAAGAGATAAAATTGTATAATAAACACAAATGAAGCAAACAAGCCAAAATCAGATTTAACTCAAGCTACAAAACAGTTTCATTGATTACTTTTTTGTTGTTGTTTGTTTGGGCTTGGGGTTTCTTAGTTTGGTTGGGGGGGTTTATTGGGGTTTTTTTTGTTGCTGTTAGAAGTCTATTGAAGTGTTTAGGGAAAACTGAACTTCTAAGCAGAAGTTAAAATTAGTTTCCTGTGAAAACAATTTAGAACAGCCATAAGTAAACGTTAACTGCCTCAATGCATGTAATTGATTTACTTCCAAACTGTGAGGAACTTCGGACAGTGTAATTCTAAGCACTGACAAGCAAAACACCTACAATGTTGCACTTAACTGAATTTTTTCACACCCGGCCAATGTATTTGCCTACACCACAGCAATCAAAACATAGAAGAATCACAGAATTAAAAACTATTAGTGTTTTTTTCTCTTTGACATGCAAAGTTAAAAAACAAAAGAAGAAAAACAACTAAATTAACCTCCAAGAAAATGTGAGTCTGATTCTCAACGTAGCTATTTAAAGCACATCTTTAAACAGTTTACAGGATGTAGCTCTGCTGACACCTATTGATGATCATCAGAGTGACCATAAATCTGTGTGTAAAGAAACTACAGAAAAGCAAGAAGCAAGATGATAATTTGGGGATAATCTGTGGTTCTCACCATGTCTGCCTTCAATATGATGCACTGTTCATTACCTCAACTATTTTACCAATACACTTGAAAAATATCCAGCCCCTCCCCACCCCATGTCTCTCACACTTCTTCTTTCCAACGCCACCCTTGTGCATTGTGCTCTTCTGTTTCATCCCCAGCTTCCTCCTCTGTGTCGTTCCCATGGTCTCCCCGAATCCCAAAATCCTTTCCCCATTCCCACTCATGCCCAACCACAAGCCCTCTCCCCAATCCCACCACTTCCTCCTCAAATCCACTATCTCCTCCCCAAGCCCACCTTTTCCTCTCTCAAAGAAGAAAACAGGAAAGAAGGCAGCCACGTCGCAAGAGACCATGATGCAGAGCATACAGGGCACAATACAGAAGAGAAAGAAGGGGATGATGCAGACCTGAAGAAAATTCCACACATATTCTACTAAGTGATCACATTATTGCTTAGAAGTAATGGTAACTGGGGGAGAATAAATAACTAAATAAACCCCATCACTAAGCTAGTTACACTGATATACCTGGTCACGGTCACATACCTTCCTTACTTTCAAAGGCACATACAGAATTACGGTACCAAAGCACCAAGTCAATCTTGAAAATCTTGTAGATTATTAAAGTAATAAATATTAAAATTAGCAAAGAGACAAGAACTCCAGTCAGCACTCTATGTATATCAGGAACTGCACAAAAAAAAAAAAAAAAAAAAAAGAAGAAGAAGAAGAATGTTTTTTGGGTGTTGAGTTTGTCCAGACCTGATCTTTCACACATGTGCAATACAAATTTTGAGTATCACATTTTTCACTTCCATCTACCTATTCTCTTAAAAACTGTAAATGCACTATTAGACTCCCCTATGAACAGGTACATGCATACACATTGCAAAATGTAAACCATCTGTCTTCTATCAACATGATATATGGGCATTTGCTATCAAAATCACTTTAGGGGAAGTCAAGTCAGACACAGGTCTGAAAAACAACGGTATTTCTTACCTCTGTGTTTTAATATAATGTAAGATGCAACCTGCCCAAAGGTATTTGAAGCTTGGCAGACAAATGGTTGTTCCAAATCTTCACTATTCACTTCTGAAATTATTAGCTTCACAGAAAGCATAGGGCGTCCATCGTAAGAACTTTTCTCCCTATCCACAAAGGTAACAAATAGAGCCATAAAACCACAGCCCTCCCTGGATGGCTTCATCACCTTCAGCTGCAACATGTCAATGGTTGCTTCTATCTGCATAAGTCAACCACCCTTCAGAACAGATGAACAAATAATTTATATGAAGGAAAATCAAGCAACATTCTGGTCCCTTTGTGATATTTAGATAAGACGTGGAAAACATCAAGCCATTATCTTATTCCTTTGGGGAGGCACAGCTAGAGACATAACTTTTTGTATAGACTTAAGTACAAAAATATACATTACAAATCTAAGGAAACCCCTATTACAGGCTTCCCAGCCCCTCTAAGCATAGGTGGAGAGAGAAAACACACAGTGGAACATGACACAGAAAGAGGCCCCGGTGCAACGGTGTCATCTTGTAGTAAGCAACTCTGGGACAGGGAGGACATCACATGTGGTAACCTGCAGCAGACATCAGCTGGAGTTAAATCCAGTTGGCAGTCAAGTCACTAGTGATATTCACCAGGGCTCAGCATCAGGGCAAGCTCTTTTTAATACCTTTATAGATGATTTGGATGGGGGGGATTGAGTACACCCTCAGTAAATTCACAGATGACACTAAATCAGTTGGGACTGCTGATCTGCTCTGCAGAGAAATCTGAATAGGCTGAGGTCCATCACATGAGGTTTAACAACACCAAGTTCTGGGTTCTTTACTTGGGACAAAATAACCCTATGCAGCACTACAGGCTTGGTGAAGAGGGGCTGGAGTTGCCCAGCAGAGAAAGACCTCAGGGTTCTGGCCAACAGGCAACAGAAAATGAGCAAGCAGTGCGCTCAGGCGGCCAAAAAGGCCAAAAGTGTTATGGTCTGAGCATGGCCAAGAAGGCAAAGAGCATTCAGGACTAGTATGGCTAGCAGGAATATCAAAGAATCATAGAATAGTTTACATTGGAAGAGATCTCAATAATCACCCAGTTCCAACCCCACCATAGGCAGGGACACCTCCCACTAGAACAGGCCACTCAAGGCCTCATCTAACCTGAACTTGAACACTTCCAGGGGAGGAGCATCCACAACCTCCCTGGGCAACCTGTTCCAGTGTTTCACCACCCTCACTGTAAAGAACTTCTTCCTGGACATGCTTGATGCAACCAAAAGAGGTCTCTCTACCAGGCCAAAGCCTGCTCATGCTTAATAGAACCTGTATCACAATTGTGAGGTTGTAAGTCTACAAAACCCCTTTTCCCAAGGCTAGAAATTAAGATAGATTGTTTTACAATGACAAAAAAGAGCACAATCACATGTGAAGTCCATGTGCTTATGCACCTACTATGTTCAAAGTTTCAGCTTCAAAGCAGAAAGTGAATACGAGGCAAGCATTAACAGTTTTTAAAAAGAAAGCTACTTAAGCAAGTGAAAAATGTTGCTAAATATTTTAATGTCAAAGTTTCACTTCGATTCTAATCTGAAAGCATACTTACTCGTAAGGATCTGCAAAAATATGCTCGCCGTTGCCTGTCCAAAACACATCATACACATCAGCCCCTGTTGTATTGCAATCTATTGTAACCTGTGAGCCTATAAAATTGCATTAAAGAGAAAAGTTAATTTCCATAATATCATTAAAGTCTGTGCTAGTTTGAAGCTAGCTAGAATGTTTTGGTGCAAAGAACTAGATCATAGGCTGTGAAAGGAAAACAATGGTGATGTCTGCTTCCCTCAGAGTCTTGCTGAAGAAGAAACAAAAACGTTAGATAACACTCTCGCCATTTTGTCTTCACTTTCTGGCTGGGCTTCTGACTGAGCTGCATCTTCCTAACCTCAACTTCCACTCACCTTTGCTTCTTAACCTCTCGGCTGAACCTCTATTCTTCTTTAGGACTGGGGTAAGGTTGAGAGGGGCAGGGGGCGAAGGTGCAGGGGTGGTTGAGAGTTCCTCCTGGGGACTCAGGTTTCTGGGAGGGGAGTTGTGTTTCTGTATTACCTTTTACCTTGTATATTTCTGTCTATAACTGTACATACTGTAAATATCTGCCTGTATATTGTGCTAGCTGTAAATAAATAGCTTCATTCATATTCCCAGAGCCGGCTGAGTCTAGTCTGGGTGACTTCTAAAGTGTGGGGGGGCGGGGAACACCCAAATCATCACAAAGTCTATACAGCTCTGCTCACAGACTCCTACGCAGACCGGCCAAGGATGGTCCTACATCCTTTCAGAAAAACAACAGTAACAGAAGGTCCACGTACACAGTGATCTGCAGGTTCAGAAAGAGACTGGTAGCATGGAAGACATTTCTGTCTGGAGCATCACTTTCCCTGCAGATTCAAAGATGGATCTCTTCTTAGAATCTCTTTCAGAGTGAAAATCTCTTCAGAATGGAAAGCAATGTGTGTGACAGAGAAGTACTTGGGTTCCCTACAATCTTCTTCACACCTTAGAGATTTCCCTAGGAGTTTGTAAACAACTTGTCTTGCCTCTTTCTCTCTCTCATCCCCAAACAATCCTTCAGAAGATCAGCATGAAAAAAAAAACAAAAAACCAACCAAAAACTCCCAAAATCAAACCCCAGAAAATATAGACTATGTCACTCTGCAAATATAAATTTTCGCTAGGATACAAAATCATCTTTTCTTATGAAGAAAACTACTCACCAAGTTCCACTTCAATGGAGTTGTTTCTCGGATAAGATATTTCTGGTGGCTTTTTTGGTGGGCTCACTACTCAAAAGAAAGAAAGTGCTTTTCAGAAAACATGAGGAGGATGCAGTCTGTTCTATGCTCTGTAACCCAAGCACAACCTAAAAACACCTGTACTATGGGCAAAACTGTCAGAAACTTTATAAAGTACACTGAAAGTGTCATATCTCAGACATGTAGCACCGCAAATTTCCACACACTTGTTGTGGACTGGCTGTCCCGTGGCATAAAAACCCTTTAATACTGCATGCACAGGTGCTGAGAAGGACATGGGTAAATATCTAGAGTATTATTCCTCTCCAGTCTGGACAACCTGCCACCAAGCAGCCCACACATACAAACTGGAGCCTAATACTTTCAGAGTACAATTAATCTATTTCAGACTCTTCCTATTATGCAGGGAAAATATAATTTCTGTACTCTAGGAAAAGGCCTTACAATTCTTCCCACAGCACAAGGAAGCAAAATATCAGTGGCCCCTTTCACATTAGGACTAGACATGACTCACAGAAAGCTTCAAAGGGAAAGAGAGAGATCTAGACATCTGGACTAGAAATGTCTCAGTAGAGCTAAATGAATCCCAACTTGGATGTCTATCAGTTAATGCACACACCATTTCCACCTGTCTGAGGTAGGTGTAGGAAATGTTCTAAAGTGTCCTATCACAAAAATGAAAGTTTAAGGAAGCTGCCCATGGCAGGGGGGTTGGAGCTAGATGATCCTTGTGGTCCCTTCCAACCCTGACTGATTCTATGATTCTCCAAGAGCACATATTAGCAGAAATAAATCATAAAGCATCTCACTTGAGCCCCTTAGTGAAGCACATAGGATTGTCTCAGATATATCCTTCCCTTCCTCTTCTGGAAACCAGGTCTGCACTACTGTTTGGACTCCAAATAACCCACTTTGTAAAGCCTACTCAGGTGCAGTGCTTACAAACAACTAAGCTGCCCTCAGTCTTCTACAGCAAACAAGTGATAGATTTTGCTTCTGCTGAGCAGCAGGAGCTGAATTTACAGAGAGAAGTTCTAGAGACAGATTTTGAGATCAATTTCACCTGATCTGACCTCATGTTTATCATATTTAGCTTATCCATGTCATATACATATGACATTAAATCAACAGAGAGAGTTATACATGCACACACAGGCAAAACAGGCAAGCACAAAAAAACACCATTACATTATAATGTAATCTATTAGTAAAGCTGAAAATGTCTTTCATCACCTGGAACATAAAGGCATTACTGGTATTTCATACCTCAATACAGGACAGCTTTTTCAGTGATCCAGTATCATAAAATCAACCAGGTTGGAAGAGACCTCCAAGATCACACAGTATCACAGTATCACCAGGGTTGGAAGAGACCTCATAGATCATCAAGTCCAACCCTTTACCACAGAGCTCAAGGCTAGACCATGGCACCAAGTGCCACGTCCAACCTTGCCTTGAACTGCCCCAGGGACGACGACTCCACCACCTCCCCGGGCAGCCCATTCCAGTGTCCAATGACTCTCTCAGGGAAGAACTTTCTCCTCACCTCAAGCCTAAATCTCCCCTGGCACAGCCTGAGGCTGTGTCCTCTTGTTCTGGTGCTGGCCACCTGAGAGAAGAGAGCAACCTCCTCCTGGCCACAACCACCCCTCAGGTAGTTGTAGACAGCAATAAGGTCACCCCGAGTCTCCTTTTCTCCAGGCTAAACAATCCCAGCTCCCTCAGCCTCTCCTCCTAGGGCTTGTGCTCAAGGCCTCTCACCAGCCTCATCGCCCTTCTCTGGACACGCTCAAGCATCTCAATGTCCCTCCTAAACTGGGGGGCCCAGAACTGAACACAGTACTCAAGGTGTGGTCTAACCAGTGCAGAGTCCAGGGGCAGAATGACCTCCCTGCTCCTGCTGACCACACCACTCCTGATGCAGGCCAGGATGCCTGCATCCAGTCCAATCTGCCACCCAGCCCTGTCCAATCATCTAGACCATGGCACCAAGTGCCTTATCCAGGCTTTCTTTGAACACCTGCAGGGACAGCAACTCCACCACCTCCCTGGGCAGCCCATTCCAATGGCAAATCACTCTCTCTGTGAAGAACTTCCTCCTAACATCCAGCCTACACCTCCCCCAGCACAACTTGAGACTGTGTCTCCTATCTCATAATGCTGTGTTAGCAAAGGGGTTTCAAGTTTTACAATAGGTCTCTTTTTTTTGGTTGTGCTAGTAGCCCCTCAACCAAAATTAGGTTCCACTGAGCTAGACATAGAATAACAGAGATCAGCAATTCTTGTATTAAGGAGGTTAAAACCAAACACAGAAGAGATAAAAGTTTGATGGAAACATACTGCAGACACAGAGTCAAGATACTGTGGTAACTTGGACTTGTTTAGATCACTGTTACTGCATCAAGACGACAATGTAAAAGAGAGAAGCCAAATAGGCAGTACAGAGGGTGCAGCTACAGAAGAAAGTAATTATGTCTATTGAGTCTTACAGGGAACCTGTTTAGGGACTTTGACAGATGGTCTGGGCATCAAGACTTTGACACTGGAACAGGCTGCCATGGGGGGTTGGAGTTTCCCTTTCTGGATATATTCAAAGTCTGCCTGAACGCATTCCTCTGGTATAGCTGATCCTGCTCTGGCAGGGAGGGAGGACTGAATGATCTTTCAAAGCCACTTCCAGCCCCTGACATGCTGTGATTCTGTGACACTCTGAGAGTTTGAACAGAAGAATGAATCTTCAACACAGCAGCAACAGCAGTCAGCATTTCTTTCCCTTATAGGTTTAGGTAAAAGCTAGGGAGCCCTAAGCCTGTATATCCTCAAATTGGGTCTTTCAGCTTTCACCTTGAGAAACTGGGGACAAAATTTTGAAGTAGTCGTTATGAACACAAACACAATGAAATTACCTGCTTACCTTCTACAATCAGACTGACATCTCGTGAAATGTTGTATTGTTTTCCACTGTAGGTGTATGTTGTTTCACAGGTATAGTTTCCTCCATCATGTACAGTCACATTGAAAATGATGAGATCACTGCCTGAGAAGGCAAACCTGTTTCCTTCCAGCAGCTGACACTCCTAAACATGTGCAGAGAAGTGTGTTAATTCATACCACTCTCTTTCCACAGTTTGTGTCTCTTTAATGCAGTCTGAACTTCCAATGCACTATACAGCATAAGGATGGATGTTTTGCAGTGGCTGAAGAATCAAGAGGACAGTGGGATAAAGAGCAAAAAAAAACATTGTTTTGGCTCTTTTAATTCAAAGATACTCCAGTATATTTCCTATAGAAAACAATTTTCAATATTAGAAACTAAATTAGAAATTTTCAATAAGAAATTGAAATACAAGTGTCAAGATTCATAAAAGTATTCATATATGAAGAATCACTCAATAATTATTTTTTAAGTGTTTAAATACTCTTTGTACCATATGGACTGCATGGCCATGAGGCATGAATGCTGCAGAAGACACCACATTCTTGTAAAGGAAAGTCTTTAAATAAGTGTGAAGAACATGAAATGGCATTTATTAATTAAATAACATTGAGCACACAACATCAGCTCTAACAAATGACATATTAAGACACACTAAGTCTGCTTCTGCACAGAAGAAATACACAGCATCATGTTGCTAGAAGGTAAGGAGATGCTGCCTGGTGGGTATATGCATAGAGAAGCTGATCTCTCCTACATCTAAGCTGAATTTCTATGTCACTAACCAAAACACCTGTATACACTTAAAAGATAAGAAGTCTTAATCATCTTCCAATTTATTTAAAAAGCATTTTCTCTCATTTACAACAGACCCTTATTTTTCCTCTTACAGTTCACAAACATCACTGATTTAATGGAGTTGTAACAGTACAAAACACAGCATTCTCACCTTGTACCACTGAACAGGATGGATATTCTTCTCATTCCTGAAATAATCCAAGTGTGGACACACGACCTTTGCAGATGATGAGGTTAATATCATCTCCTGTACAGCAAATTTTTCATTTAAGCATAAACCATCAGTCCTCTCAAAAACTATTACTTTTGTACTCATTTTCCTGAAGCTTGTCAAATTCCTGCAATTAATATAACATAATTAAGTTAACCTATTTTTCAATCAAAAAATATATTGCATTCCTTTTTGGAGAAGTTTAATTTCTCTAACACACTTCCTTCTGCCTACTAGAAATGAAGAACACAAAACTAGACTTATTTTCCCCAGTTTCAACTTAGTTCTGCAAACACACTCTCCCATCTTCATTTATTTCTCTCATACTCCAAATTCTACTTGCTCTATAAATGTTTTTCCCTTTGCAATTTACTTCTATAGCAACGTATTTTTTTTTAACTTTCACCTTATGACACATTCATAATCTCCAGAATCTTCTAACATTGCAGGAAGAAACCAAATTACATTCTTCTGCTGATGAATTCTAGAAAGTTTGTCTCTAGGCACAGCTGTCTGGTTACCAACTTTATACCATGTCAAGTCGTAGTCTCCATTTTCCCAGCGCTTCTCCACTGAACATTTAATAGCCAGAGGCTGCCCATTCAGCACAAGACTTTGCCTCAACATCACATCATAGGTTTCACATTTCTCTAAACAAAAGAGATAAACATTAAAGAAAAGTTCAAATGCTGTAAAGGATATACTGATCTAATTTCTTGATTACATTTGCATACTTGATTACAGTCTTGCATACTACTTAGAGACCTGCAGGTACAATTATGCCACTAAAATAAAGTTTTTTTGAAGACAAACTACAGTAAATAGAATCTCTTAATCTGAAGCAGACAAACATTTTCATTTTTCTAGTTCAGAAGCAAATTACTAAAGTACTTGTATTTCTCCAGCCTGTTTCACACACATTTACACAAACATGCACAGACAAATTTCACATTTAATGTCTTTATCTGCTAACTTTATTTAACAGTAGTCAGAATAAATCTTCAAGACAGACTATGCTTTCAGTACTCAAATGTCCTAAGAGGACACTGAAATTAAAGTTGCTGTTGCAAAAATACTGTTTGTCATGGAAATTTCAATTCATCCATCACTTTACAAGCATTTAGAAAGGAATTTTCACAATCACTTACCAATGACCTCATTTTCTTTACTCCTGAGACAGGGAGACTCATATGGCAAAAGAGCAACACCAGGACTTTTCTTATTTTCCCCCCTCAGTGGGACAAAAAGGCAGAACTCTACATACCATGGTCAGATTATTGTTTCCTTAGAGCAGCTGCACAGAGTCATGTGTCTGCCTAGCCCCAAACTTTGTCTCTAATAGCAATTAGTGGCAAATGCATGGAAAAAGAGAGTAGGGCATAACGAGGAGAGTAATATTTAACTTCTGGTCCCTTTCCTTCCTCTTATATTCTGCATGAAAAACTATTTACTAGCTTTTACCATTTCTTTGGGTATCAAATATTTCACGTTACAAGAAACAGCAAACTAAACTTTCCCTCATCTGCCTAGTATATGGCAATTACAATTTTACAGACCTCCTTCACATCTTGCCTCAGTTGTCTCTTTCCTTTACCTGGGAGTCCTCATTCATTTAATGACTTCTTATACGGAAGCCATCCTGTATCAGACAACACTGTCACTAGCCTCTCTCTACCACTTATCATACAGTCTTTCTGAGATGGAACAATCAGAATTGCAGAGTTCAATTGATGCATTCACCCCACAAGGACACAGAGCAACATAATGAAGTTTTCAGTTTTCTGCCTTACAGTTCTCCCATAATTCTGCTTTTCTGACCACCATGGATGACAGAGTTAATGTCTCCAGAGGGCACTCAGAGATGCCCAAGTAGCACTTTTCCCAAGTGGCTATTATCTAACCTCATGCTAATATCACATACAATGTACATGTTTCTGCTACACAGGTTACCTTTCCATACTCTTCCACAACCATTTGATTTTTTTTATTGACACTATCAGTAAACCATTTGATAACCTGATGTTCTCTTCATAGTGAATACCCCTTAACCAGAAAGGGATAATTTTGCATCACTCACAGTTCTCACAACCTCACTATACATCTTTTACAAATTACTTATCAAAACATTGGATTGCCTCTCTATTTGTACTGAATGCCTGTGATAGTTTGGGTCTTCCCCCCACACACTTCAGAAATCACCCAGACTAGACTCAGCTGGCTCTGGAAATATGAAAGAAGCTTGTATTTACAGCTACCACAATATACAAGCAGATGTTTACAGTATATACAGTTATATACAGAAATATACAAGGTAAAAAGGTAACACAGAAACACAACTCCCCTCCCAGAAACCTGAGTCCCCAGGAGGGGCTCTCAACCACCCCTGCACCTTCCCCCTACCCCTCTCAACTTTACCCCAGTCCCAATGAAGAATGGAGGTTCGGCCAGAGAGTTAGGAAACAAAGTGGATTAGTCCTAAATGGAGGGAGAGGTTAGAGAGATGCAGCTCAGCCAGCAGCCCAAGTGAGAGTGATGCCAAGAGTAACTCAGTAACTCTATGAGTGAAGTAGGTATCACTATTGTTTTCTTTCCACAGCCTGTAATCTAGTTCTTCTCACCAAAACATTCTAGCCTGCTTCAAACTAGCACAATGCCCCATAACAACTTTGATATTTACAAAACGCTATGGTCATAGGAGCTGATAACCCTTTATCTGCTGCTAAATACAGAAGATAGAACCTTTTTCCTTTCTTTTGTTATGGTTTTGTTGGTTTGTTTTGGTTTGGGTTTTTTTGGAGAGTTGGGTTTTGTGGTTTTTTTTCCCCCCACACTCATTTCTTGTCTCATTTTCTCTAAAACCCATTTCCCCAGTGCATTATTTCCACAGAGCAGGAAAAAAAATATAAGGTACACACATAGTTAATCAAACAACAGAACTGTTATTAGGCAGATAGCAGCCAAATAATCATCTTTTTATGGTTATTTACTCAGCCAAAAACCAGATTATGCAATGTACTTAAACCAAACCAAACCCAAGCCATTTACAACCAAATAGCTTGCTAGAAATTCAAGCAAATTTTCTTTTTCTCTTGCTAGAAACTCAAGGAATAGAAATGAGTTTTTTTGTTTTTTTTTAACAGTATGGCACTTCTGCAAGATTCCAGGTGGAAAGACAAGACTAGGACAGAAACTCATATGAGCCACTGAACATTTTAAACATGAACTGGATTGTTAGTTAACAGTTGAAAGCCAAAACCAGCAGTAGCAAATGAGATTAGGGAGACTGGATTAGATGATCCCAAGAGTTCCCTTCTGAACTAAATGCTTCTGCGATAAATTAGTACCTAACTTACATAAAATCACAGAATTATTTAGGCTGGAAAAGATCTATACGATAATCAAGTCCAACCATTAACCTAACATTACCAAGCCCACTGCTAAACCACAGACTCACAGATTGCAATGGATTGGAAAGGACCCTCAAAGGTCATTTTGCCCAAACCCCCTGCAGTGAGCACAGATACCGCCAACTGGATCAGGCTGCACAGGTCCAGATCAAGGGTGACCTTGAACGTCTCCAGAGATGGGGATTCAACCACGTCCCTGTGCAACTTGATCCAATATTTTACTACTTTTGTTGCAATAAACTTTTGTCTTTACAAAGCCCTTCTAAACAGTCCTTCTCCAGCCTTCCTGTTACTCCCCCTCGGATATTGAAACACAGCTATAACATCTCCCTGGAGCCTTCTCTTCTCCAGGCTGAACAATACAAATTCTTCCAGCATGTCTCAAACCATGACCCTAGGCACCATGTCTATGCATCTTTTAAATCTATGCATCTTTGGCCTGTATCAGCAAAAATGTGGCCAGTAGGACGAGGGAGGTTATTCTTCCCCTGTACTCAGCACTGGTCAGGCCACACCTTGGGTACTGTGTCCAGTTCTGTGCCACTCAATTCAAGAGAGATGTTGAGGTGCTGGAACATGTCCAGAGAAGGGCAACAAAGCTGGTGAGGGGCCTGGAACACAAACCCTATGAGGAGAGGCTGAGGGAGCTGGGGGTGTTTAGCCTGGAGAAGAGGAGGCTCAGGGGGGACCTCATTACTGTCTGCAACTACCTGAAGGGAGGTTGTAGCCAGGTAGGGGGTGGCCTCTTCTGCCAGGCAACCAGCAATAGAACAAGGGGACACAGTCTCAAGTTGTGCCAGGGGAAGTATAGGCTGGATGTTAGGAGGAAATTCTTCACAGAGAGAGTGATTGGCATTGGAATGGGCTGCCCAGGGAGGTGGTGGAGTAGCCGATTCTGGAGGTGTTCAAGAAAAGACTGGATGAGGCACTTGGTGCCATGGTCTAGTTGACTGGATAGGGCTGGGTGATAGGTTGGAGTGGATGATCTTGGAGGCCTCTTCCACCCTGGTTGATTCTATGAAATATCTCCATGATTCAACTGCTTCTCTAGGCAGCCTTTCCCAGTTCTTGACAGCCCTTTCAGCAAAGAAATGTTTACTTATGCTCAAACCTATGTTGTACAGGTTCCTGCTTTTAGGACTGTTTGAAAGAACTCATTGGCAAGCACGTAAGTTTGACTTTTACAACCATTTTCACAGAAAATTAGTATTATTTGTGTGGAAAAAGTACTTCAGAACAAGACCTTTCATAGCCACCAATGAACTTACCTACAATAATTAAAAACAGAAGTGTTGTCATGATATTACACAAAACCAACATTTTCTTTGTCATGTTTCTCTGCAAAAGTGAAAAGAAAACTTTCAGTTAGTGGTTTCCAGAATTTAAAGTCATCATTTGCATTACAGTTAATATAGGAATTAGACAGCTAGTATAGAACATAGGAAATACAGGGACTGTCTTTAGCTTGTTTTGAGTCTGTTCACTGTTTAACATGACAGCTCCTAGTTACTATACCAAAAGAATCTAAAAAATAAAATATATATGAGTGAACATTTCTTACTTGGTGTGTCAAGCACCTGGATTTTCTTACATCTCTAGCACACTCCTTCCTAGTTCCTGCTTTCCCAAGCTACAGTCTTAGTGACTCTAACCATACCCTAGATGGAATCTGATTTCATATTTCTGACCACCGTTGCCACTCTGTTCTGTACTATCTCAAGCCTTACTAAAGCCTGTCTGAGGTGGGGACAGAAGAACAGAACTTACATATAATCATCAAAAACCAGGCGTTCTACAGATTCATGAACTAAAACATTTCTTTTCTTTTTTATCTCAATAATCCTCTATTTTCTAACAATCTATTTGTTGAGTACTTCTGACCTGACATTTCCATGAATCTATGCAGTAAAAACCCAAGACCTCATCATCGAGTGTTAAAAATCAGGCAAGCCTAGGCAGCCAGTCTTTACAATTAACATCTCTGTGTTCTAGCCTGAATAACTTTACATTATTGGCAAATTCTGCCACTAGAACAGCTTCCCTCTGTATGTGTGTGTGTGTAGTACACACACTCACACCAGGTAGAAGAGAGTATGGGATTCCAGTAGTGATCTCCCTTCACCAAAAAACTGAGCATTTATCTTTTACCTATTTACTTACACTTGTGAGAATAAATACATTACGGCAGTCTGGCTTCATCAACAGCATCTGCTGAATGCCTTTTGGAAATTAAGGCAGATCCAGTTGTGCCTCCTGTATCCAGCGTGCTCACATACATGTGTACAGTTCTAGCACACTTTGTGTATCTGAGAGCTGTGACTTCTCTGTACAGAAGTCACTGTCGACTCTCTTCCCACATAATTTATCTTTCACTGGCACCAATTTTTTTAAAGCGGTTTCTACCCAGCTGCCTGCTGCAGGTAGCAGGCTCACTGGTCTCTACTTCTGGGCTTTCTTTTGATTTCTTGAGAAGAATAGCACAATCATTCATCACTTTCTGGTCTTCTGGTCTCAAATGAGACATTTACAACAAAACAATACATGAGTATCAGCCAGTTGTGGCACTTTGTTGTGGATCATTTTGATCTTTAACTGCTTTTTTTATTGGCTTTTCCATGTGAGACAGAGCCTTCCATGGAAGACAAGTCATAAGAAATACTTGGCACTGAAATTCATGCTCTATCAAGATAAACACAAATGCAAAAAATAATTTTTGTTTTTCTCTTGCTATATTTGTATCTTCCCATAGTCCATCTCATAGGGGTTTTACACCTGAACAATCTATTGACTCTCAGGATTCTGTGGTATGTTTCTTATCCCTAAAACGTGTTTGGAGAAGGATCTATCATTTGCATGCCTCTACCAAGTTGTTCTTAAACTTCACCTCCCTTCTTTCTTTCAGTTCAACATATGCCAGTTTTTGCAGCACTGTGGATGGAGAAGTTATTTAAAGTAAAGTATGAGCAGAGTACCCCATCCTGTTGTGAAGGATCTTTAGATGATCACCAGTTTCAACAATAGCCAAAGATGACACTTCCGGCTGCTATGTCTTGCTTCACTAAACTGACTCAGAAGTGTGCCACACACCGAGTCATCCACATTGCTTCTTGCATTGCCTGTTTTTAATCTTCTTCCTCTTCTCTCTCCTCTTCCTTCATTGCAAATTTCTGCTCAAAAGATCAGGCAGGCCTTTTCTTGTCCAGCTGTAAGAAGGAATGAGTCCCTGCAAGAATGCTAAGCATATGAAGAAGTACACAATGGATTTACATGTGTCTACAAAAGCTCCAACTTTCTTTGCTAACTGTGACAGACAGTGACTCTTAAAATTTCTAGGTTTTAATTTTAAAGGAAATGAAAAATATCATAATGGAAATTATTTAAAGAGAAAAGGGGACTGAATAGACTCCACTCAGGACCAGGTATTTTCTTTCTGGCTTTTCTGAATTGCTGTTTTTTCATACATTCTATTCTATTGCAGTGTTACTTTTTGTGCTCTGTGTCACACACACTCTCTCAGAAGCAGATTCAGTAGATACAGTGGTATTTTACCACTAATTTTGACATGTTCTGAAGGAAAGTCTTAACAAAAACCTTCTCTCTAAATTAAATGATGTATTTAAATCTGTAACTTGATTGTTTGCAAACAGGGAAGGACTGCAAATATATATAGCTGTATAAATATATACACACCCATGTGTGTGTGTGTGTGTGTGTGTGTGTAAAACTATCTACGTGAACTGCACTGAGAATACTCCATGTCTGTGACTTTTCACTATAAAGAAGCTTCTATTTCTGTGGAAGCTATACCCAGCAGTAAAATCAGTAAAATTAATCTCTGCTCTGTGCATGCATCCACATAAGTCATGACAGAAATTAAACAACATATTCAGGTGCAGTGGTTTCCCTACCACATTCCACCAAGACTAATAGCTAAATTCCTCCCAGTCATTTTGCCCATATCTTGACTCTGCAATCAGCCTATGAAGCTTTACAGTTCAGGACAGAATTCAGCTAGACTTATGTTTGGCTGAATTTTCCAGAGAGGAAAACACTCTGTGCTTCACTCTAAAAGGAAACAGTTGTATCAATTTCAGACTTAAATAAAAAAAACGAGGGGGGGGAAGCCAAATGTCTGAAAGAGGACTTCAATGACATACATCTAAATTACAACTGTGCCATAGTTAGCATACACTAAACCATAGTTCACACTCAAACCCATCATTCTATTGGCACATCCACCTTCTCCTCTGCTCTCTAGTCCTTTCGAAGCTGATCTACTCCATAATAAAAAGAAAAGCCTCATAAGAACTTTGAAGAATTATGGCTTTAGTTAATTTGAGCAGGCTTGTAGCATTTTTAATTTGAATGACTCATTCAAACACATGGACAGATTAAAACATACAACGGTCCCGTTCCCAGAGTTGAGAGCACTGGCAAAAAGTCAGAGCATCCCACTGCTTCTTTTGACATTAGACCATGAATATTTAAGGTAAGCAACAAATATATTGGCCCACTACCTGAATCGCTTCTATTAACTGCAAAGCACACCATGGCTCTTCAAGAGAGAAGTGTCTCACTTCTGACCTAGGAACAATGGTTATAACGAGTACTTCGATTCCTTCCATGCCGAGGCATCCCTAAACTGCTGCTGAAGGAAGGGAAGAGCTCGCAGATGAAAATGCTTTTCAAACAGATCTCGCTCCTCTTCCTAAACTGTCCCCAGCCCTCAGCTTCCTCAGGAGGAACCGCCTCGGACTGAACCAGTTCCCACAAGCAAAGTCCGACCCAGGGCGCATCTCTTCGGATTTCCCCCCACCGGACTATTCTAAAGTGGCTGACGCCACCCGCCCAGCTACACCTGACGGTCCCGATGCCTTCTGCTCGCTGTCATTCCTTCGGCCACCGGCGCCCATCAGGGGCCAGCACAGCCCACCCTCCGCTGCACCGCTGCGAGGTGAGCCCTGCCGTCCCCTTCATGGGCAGGCGGGTTCCCTCAGGACGGGCCGGTCCCCTCGGGAATGCCAGGTGAAACGTACCTACTTGTGCGACTGCCGGCCCGGCCGTGGGGAGGCAGAGCGGGGAGAGCGCTGCCCGCGCTGCCGTCTCTCGCCCCCTGACCGAGGCAGCTCCAGCCGGCCAGGTTTCGGCCTCCCTTCCCAGGCCACCTCTCGCAAACCTGGATGCCCTCCGCAGCAGTAAGGCAGACCCCGAGTCAGGGCTGGGCCGCCCAGAGCTGCCGTGCCGTGCCTTGCCGTGCTGTGCTGTGCTGTGCCGTGCCGTTGCCTCCCCGCCCCGGCGCAGCCAGGCGGTGCCGATTAAATCTAGCTGCGAGAAAGGAGTTTGAGCAAGAGCGACTCTGCCGAAAAAGGCACGCGAAGTGCTCGTCTCACGGCAGCCCCCGCCCGGCCCTGCTGCCTCAGTCACCATCCCCAGCCCTCCGCGGAAATCCTCCAAGTACACGTTACGTGATTTGGGGTGAGTGCCGCATTTTTGGAGTTTGGGGGCGGGGTGGTGATGTTGGTTTGTGTTGTGAGGGCTTTGTTTGTTTGTTTGGGGGTTTGTTGTTGTTTTGTTGGGGTGGTTCGGCGGCATCTGCAACTGCAAAGTGCCCTGCTTCAAGAGACTTTGCCACTGGCAGAGAAAGATGCTGTCAGGATTACGGGGACTGTTGGCAGGAGTATCTCATGGATGTCGCTCGTTTTATTTGCTTCTTCAACAGGCTACTGTTGACAGTTTGGTCTAAATCACCACATGTCACCCAGCTAGTTGGAGCTGAATCTTGAACACACAAGTCTAGTCCCATTTAGGGCCTAAGGTTTTGCCTACAACCTTAACAGCTGCTAAGCATCTCAGACATCTTTTAGATGCTCTTCAGCTTATGTCTGTTTGCTTTATTCCAGTGTTCCTTAGTTCTTTGTTTCACTAGGATCACAGTACCACAGTATCACCAGGGTTGGAAGAGACCTCACAGATCATCAAGTCCAACCCTTTACCACAGAGCTCAAGGCTAGACCATGGCACCAAGTGCCACGTCCAGTCTTGCCTTGAACAGCCCCAGGGATGGCAACTCCACCACCTCCCTGGGCAGCCCATTCCAGTGTCCAATGACTCTCTCAGGGAAGAACTTTCTCCTCACCTCAAGCCTAAATCTCCCCTGGCGCAGCCTGAGGCTGTGTCCTCTTGTTCTGGTGCTGGCCACCTGAGAGAAGAGAGCAACCTCCTCCTGGCCACAACCACCCCTCAGGTAGTTGTAGACAGCAATAAGGTCACCCCTGAGCCTCCTCTTCTCCAGGCTAAACAATCCCAGCTCCCTCAGCCTCTCCTCATAGGGCTTGTGCTCAAGGCCTCTCACCAGCCTCGTCGCCCTTCTCTGGACACGCTCAAGCATCTCAATGTCCCTTCTAAACAGGGGGGCCCAGAACTGAACACAGTACTCAAGGTGTGGTCTAACCAGTGCAGAGTACAGGGGCAGAATGACCTCCCTGCTCCTGCTGACCACACCATTCCTGATGCAGGCCAGGACGCCACTGGCTCTCTTGGCCACCTGGGCACACTGCTGGCTCATGTTCAGGATGCCACAGCTGGAGTAGAGTTCTTCAAAGCAGAAGCTCCTGAAACGTAGCATGATGAATACAGAATCTGATATGGACATTTTTAAGGTTTCACTGTTTTGTTGACCAACAATTAAAATGGACAGTAAGGTAGAGGAAGGCGCTTTCCAAGCAAGCAGCAGTCATGGGCCTTTTAGAATTATCAAGGCAGGTGGTGTAGTTATTTGTTTTAAATACATCATAAACACATTTGCTAAATAAATTACAAATATTCTGGAAAAAAAATGTGCAGGATAATAAAAAAATCCTACTCCTTCCACCCTGATTCTACATTTATTTCTGGTAATATTTTCATACTGTATTCCTGTACAGTACTCAAAATACATTCCAGATTCTGGTACTGTGTCTATGGAACAGAGATATGTTAAACTGTATCTACTCACCATGTGGTAGCCACAGATAAGCAAGGACGGAAGTTTACATCCTGCAATACCTGCACATGTTCTCCTCCATGATGCAGAGTATGTAGTGCTGCTTGGAGGCATATTGTAACATCTCCCAGTGTTACACTGTTGGGAGGAACACAGCAAATTAATTCATTCCTGGCTCAGGAAGATGTACGCAGTCAGCTAGTCTCTCTTTGATCAGCAATTAGGTCTATGTCTCATTTTAGAAATGTTTCTTATTCTCTGCATTAGATCAAATAATTTTTATGCAAGATTTCTAGTTCCTGTATAGTTATTTTGCACCACCAATATATATCTGAGTTAAATCTGGCTATCATAAAGGCAAGTGAGGTATTCACTAATTTGCTCTACAACATTTATCTAGAAGCACTCACATAAAAGAAATATTTTTTTAATAACTGTGAGACATACATGCTGGATGTTCTGCTGTATACAGGTTGCTTAGGGTTGTTTTTTTTTTTTCCTTCAAAGAATCATGGAATCAACCAGGTTGGAAGAGACCTCCAAGATCATCCAATCCAACCGATCACCCAGCCCTAGCCAGTCATCTAGACCATGGCACTAAGTGCCTCATCCAGTCTTTTCTTGAACACCTCCAGAATCAGCAACTCCACCACCTCCCTGAGCAGCCCATTCCAATGGCACATCACTCTTTCTGTGAAGAACTTCCTCCTAACATCCAGCCATTTTAATACCAATACTAGTGAAAAAAATGTAAAAGCATTTCCAGTAAAAAGATGTCAAAATGAACCAGTAAAATAAGAAAAATCATTCAGCTCTTCAGTGTTTGATATAAATCAGAATTTAGAAAAAACACATTACAATAAAGCTGAAGAAATAACAGAAATGACTGGGTTTCATGAGACAAATATATAGAACATGGCAGTCACATGACAGAAATTGCAGGAAGGAGCAGAGAAGTAGGTTGTCTGAGGAAAGCAAGCATTGACAACAGCCAGCATAAATATTTGATGTGGTTGCCACTTCAAAGCAGACCAAGAACCACCAGTTCCAGTAATAAAGATAATGAAGATGATGCTAAGCAGAGTTTCCCAAACATCCACCTTAGCAAATCTGTAAATCTCTGCAGATTTATTTTTTTTTTGTCTCTCAAAATGCTCCAAGCTAGAAAGATGTGTTGTAATTAGTGCAGAGATGGCTCCGACTCAACTCCCCAGTGTCATCGTTAAAGATGGATTGCAGCAGAACAATGATCATGTCATGGCTTGAAAGAAGGCCGCTTCGGTGCAAATGAAGAGACTGGACTTGGGTGTAGCATTTGTGATACTGGATCCTTACAAAGTGTTGTATTTGCTAAATAAGGTGTCAAAGAATCATAGAATAGTTTCATTTGGAAGTGACCTTAAAGACCATCCAGTTTCAACTCCCATGCCATGGACAGGGTCATCTTCCACTAGATAAGGTTTAAGGTGAAACCCCACCTTGAGTACTACATCCAGTTCTGGAGCCTCTATTACAAGAAAGATAAAGACATGCTGGAATGTGTCCACAGAAGGGCCACAAGGATGATTGGAGGACTGAAGCACCTCTCCTATGACAACAGACAGAAAGAGTTGGGGCTGTTCAGTCTGGGGAAGGCTCCAAGGAGACCTTATTGTGGCCTTCCAGTATCTGAAGGGCCCACAAGAAAGCTGGTGAGGGACGTTTTAAGATGTCACATAGTGATCGGGCTAGGGGGAATGGAGCAAAACTAGAAGTGGGTAGATTCAGATTGGATATTAGGAAAAAGTTTTTCATCATGAGGGTGGTGAGACACTGGAACAGTCTGCTCAGGGAGGTGGTGGAAGCCCCATCCCTGTAAGTCTTTAAGGCCAGGATGGATGGGGCTCTAAGCAACCTGATCTAGTGTGAGGTGTCCATTCCCATGGCAGAGGGGTTGGAACTAGATGATCCCTGAGGTCCCTTTCAGCCCTGAAAATTCCATGACTCTATTATTCTAAGGCTCATAGTTCCATCCCCACTGCTATCTCTGTGAAGTCCTTCTTCCATTGGATGTCTCCATGAATTTCTGCTTTATTTATTTGATAAATGTTACAAGACCAATGAAGAGGGAAATATACTTGCAACAAATAATTAATTCCTTTTTGAATTAGAAGGAAATCCGATTTAGTGCCCACTTGTCTAGGGATGGGATGGAATTTACCTGGAATGAATTGAGACTGTCACTTTCCATTACCACAAAATTGGTTTTCTGCATCCTTTGGTAGCAATCACTCATGTTCCCCAATGTATAATATTGAGAACTTTCCCTCTTCACCTATATTTTATCTCCATCAGGCCCATGCCTGTGGCTGCATTAGCATTTTAATTTGGAACAGAAAAGTGCATTTAGAGATGATTTAGCTCTCAACCCCACCCCTCACACTTTGCATCACTAGGCAAGCCTGGAGTTCCTGAAACTTACTCCTTTTAAAAGAGACAAAGCTTGAAGACAAGCACCAAACACTTGAGCATACTGTCAGCAGTACCTGGCAGCAGTTCATCTAAAATAAACTCTTCTGAACCATGTGTTGGGTGCACATCAGCTGACTTAATCTGCAAAATATAGGGCAAGTCACAACGACAAGCAAACATAACGACTACTTTTGCAAAGGAAACAATAGAATTCAGTAATCTTTTGTCTTACCTGCTCCTGGCAAATCATCCCTTCTACACGAAATGAGAGTATAGCCACACCATGTCTCTAACACATCTGGAAGCATACTGGAAGCATATTTAGGGCAAAACTCGGGAGGTTGTAAGCACAATCTTATTTTTCAGGGTCGGCTGCGGTCCTGTAACTTGTCTGAGATTGATCAGGGCAAATAAAAATATGACAGTAATTTAAAACTCTTTCTGTATGTATGCACAAGATATCTTTGATCAAGACATTACGAATAGTGTTGCACATACAAAACTTTCAAAACTATCAAGAAGTGTAATTATAGGTAATTATTTAGATACAGTTAAAGCTACATCAACCAAACTCTTCTGATGCCTTGTCTTCATTTAGTCAGTTGTTCTACTACCAAATGACACAAACACACACACTCCAAGAGGAATCGGGAAAAGGAAAGGGGACCAATGAGTTAAAATGGAAACATAACAAACTAAATTTAGTGCTAATACTAACATTAAATACATGAAATTATACTCAGTCCATGTAGTGATTACAAGCTGTGCACTCCAAGCAGCGAACGCTCGATGTCAGATGCTGCGAGCACCACAGCTCCAGCAAAAGTGTGGTTGTCACAGCAAACAGGAGCATAGGCCTCCAGAGCAGAATGACAGGCCAGACCCTCCAGTGATGGCAACCATTGAGGAGAAGAGACCATCCCTAGCAAACCTGACATTATAGGGAGAAAGACATTTATCACAGAATAGTTTAGTTTGGAAGGGACCTCAAAGATCATCTAGTTCCAACCTCCTGCCATAGGCAGGGACATCTCCCACTAGAACAGGTCACTCAAGGCCTTATCCAACCTAGCCTTGAACACCTCCAGGGAGGGAGCACCTACAACCTCCCTGGGCAACCAGTTCCAATGTCTCACCACCCTCACTGTAAAGAACTTCTTCCTAACATCGTTTGAATCTCCCTTCTTCCAGTTTAAACCCATTACCCCTCGTTCTGTCATTACATGACCTTGTAAATAGTCCCTCCCCAGCCCTCCTGCAGGCCACTTTCAGATGCTGAAAGTCTACTACAAGCTCTCTTCAAAGCCTTCTCTTCTCAAGGCTGAAAAGCCCCAACTCTTGTAGCCTGTCCTCATAGCAGAGCTGCTTCAGCCCTCTGAGCATCTATGTGGCCCTCCTCTGGACTTGCTCTAACAGTTCAATGTCCTTCTTGTGTTGGGGGCTCCAGAACAGCACACAGTATTCCAGGTGAGGTCTGACAAGAGCAGAGTAAAAGGGGAGAATCCCCTCCCTTGCCCTGCTGACCACACTTCTCTTGGTGCAGCCCAGCACACAGTTGCTGTCTGGGCTGCATGTGCTCACTGCCAGCTCATGTTGAGCTTTTCATCAACCCAGACCCCCAGGTCCCTTTCCTCAGGGCTGCTCTCAGCCATTTGCCACCCAGCCTGGATTTGTGCTTGGGATTGTGCCCGGGATTGTGCCAACCCAGGTGCAGGGCCTTACACTTATCCTTGTTGAATGTCATGAGGTTGGCCTGGGCCCACCTCTCCAGCCTGTCCAGGCCCCTCTGGATGGATCCCTGCCCTCTAGCAAGGCGACTGTGCCACACAGCTTGTGTCATCTGCAAACTTGCTGAGGGTGCACTCAATTCCTCTGTCCTTATCACTGACAAAGACGTTAAACAGCACTGGTCCCAGCTCTGACCCCTGAGGAACACCACCTGTCACCAGTCTCTGGCTGGATATTGTGCATGCAACCATCCAGCCAAGTCCTTATCTAGCAGTGCTCCACCCATCAAGTTGATGTTTTTCCAGTTTGGTGACCAGGATGTCATGTCATATACATGAAGTCTTTTACAAAACCAACCCCTCAGCCCCCAAGCCAAGGCTCTCACCTTCCTGGAGCAGATCAGCAAGTCAGGGCTTGCCCAAGAAGATAAGCAGAGAAGGCTGTCTCTCCTCTGCTTCTGAGAAACCCTTCATACATCCACTGTTTGAGGTCTCCTCCATTTCTCCCAGCTCTTGAGGAGCTGCAGCAGGTTTTTCAGAGAGGCACTGCTGGGGACCATGCTGGTCACCATGCTGGTCCCTGAGAGCAAGGCAGCATGTGGCCTTGGGGCTGCTCTAGCTAGCTTCACCTCATTGCAAGGAGAGTACAGAACAAAGCAGAGCCAAACTCACAGCTCTCATTTGTCCAAGCAGGGCAAAGTGGATAGGGCTAAGGTTGAACCAAGACCAGATTAACACAGTAGTTAATGAGACCCTTTTCCCTACGCACATTTCAGCAGTCAGAATGAATACAGCAGTCTTAAGACAATTCAAGTCAAGGCTGCTGATAGCTGTTGTTCACTCTCCACCTGCTTTAAGTGGAGAAATGAGTTAACAAAGCATCAGTGATGTAAAAAAAAAAAAGTAGTGCTTTATTGAATTTTTTAAAATGGACCTTTCTACAAAGTGCCTTTACACAATACACACAAAAATTTTAGTATTGCTTGAATATGAAAGGAACAAATATTAAAAATAAATCAATATTTTGGCTCAGTAAAATAACTTTCCTATCCCTAAAGGTAGGGATATCAAGGAGCGGTTTTTTCCTTCAGTCTATTCCAGTCAGCAAAAGTAATTCAGGAGGCCTGAGGTCACTGGAATTTTGTTGCTGGCTTGTATACTGCACACTGTCAAGGTGGAAGCCCCAAGTCAGTATTACACCCTGGACCTTAAGAGTACAAATACCATAATTCTGGTATTTAATCTTCACATCTGACAGAGTGTTCTTCTTACAAAAGAGTTCTGTGGTCAAACTGTATGATAGAAGGTTAGAGTAGGTTGGAAACCAGTGTGAATTGTCACCATTAGCCTTGCTCAGATGGATCTTTTACCCTAAAACAGGTTGTCAATGAAACCATACCACATGAAAAAAGCAACAGCTAAAAGAACACAGCATTTTATGACCAAAATTGATCTTCCTTGACACTCCTGTCTTGACTAAAACACAGAACAGAATGTAACCATGTGCCTTGGTCTATAGATACAGTATATACAGTCAAACACTCCAGTACCATGACTGTCTAAAATAGTAAAATTCACTTTTTTCCTTTCTTATCCTAATATTAAGAGATTCTTTTTCCATTCTGGCCAAGCACACATTCAACTCACAAAGCTCAGAAGGTATTGTCTCTCAGAGCAGAGTTTCAAGTTTCCAGCATACACTGAGGGAACCAAAACTGGTTTCTGGGATACCAGATACCAAACTGGTATCTGGGAGAAGAACCAATTTCCACTGTCACCTATCAGGCAAAACACAAGGGTTATACCATCCCACATTCCCTGGGCAGTTCTTCCACAGGATGATACCTCACATTTGGTTGAGGATGGAAGCATACAAAGATAAATGCTTGAGCCATGAAAGAAGAAAAAGACAACACTGCATTGTCAAAACAAGTAGACAAATTTGGAATGACACAGAACATTGAGTTTTTTTCAGATGTACAAGTGGAGCTACCAAAGGAGCAACTCAACAGGAAAAAAATTCTACCTAACACTGTGTTAGCAACAGCCTTCAAGGACAGCTTGGAAAGTGATGGAGTTTGACACAATAGTAAATTGTTTGTTCCAAGATAAGGCAGTTGCTTGGGAAATGACAGGCTGGAGTTTGAATCAGGGAGACTAAAAAGTGTTGCAAGAGAGAAGCTCATAGGACACACAATGGGATTCAGAACTGCAAGCAGCAGTGAAAGGCAGTAGCAGTCAAATCCTGAAGCTTCCATATACAGCTAGATCTCATAACTTTAAAATACAGCTTTCAAGGACACACTGAAACATACAGGCAATTTGGCCCTTGTATCTCCTGCTCCTATAAAATTCAGAGCTATAGGTCTGGCATTAAGCAGATTTCATGATTATTTTTTTTTTAAATCAATCAAATCCATTCCCTCACCAAAAAACCCCAATTGATCACTACAAACTACATCACTGCCTACACACAAGTCAAACATAAGTTCAGAGTTAGTAGTTGTGGCACACATAATATTATTTAAAAAAGGGAAAGAATTCAACACACACAGTAAGTTTTAACACCCCAGCCTCCCGTAGCACTCTGAACTCTCTGGGAACCAGATAAACTCATTAATCTGTGAGAAAACTATACCGAGGAAATTACTTCTGCCATGTTAGTCTGCCAGCCAGCTTCAGCTTTCAGTGCTGATAAATGCTAGAGCCAGCGCTGTAGCTGAGAACAGAAGGAAAGACCTGCTCTCCTTCAGCAACAGTGACTCAAAAGAGTAAGTGCTCCAAAGCCACTTGATCTGGAGACAGATGAAGCCAGCCATCCTGCACTCTCCATAAGAATGTCTGTGTGACTAGCTAATTGTTCCACTTGGGTAAAATAAGAACACTAAGCCACTTACCTGGACAACAAAAATTCTCTGGAGCTAATTTTTTTAACTTGGTACAGCATTATGATGATAGTTTTATGATGTCTCCATGGGATAAGAGACTAAAATTTGTACAGTTCTTTAGAACGTAGAAAACATCAGGGAAGAGTATTTATGCTTTCAGGCTCAATTGCACTTTTGATGGGCTAGGACTGTCTCTTTTTCTCTTGGACAATAACAGACTGATGCAGTAACACAGTGGGATTTATCTTTCAGCAAACCAAACAAGATAGATAACAAACTTGTAACAAAGGAAAGTTTTGTGTCATTTCATTAAAACATAAAAGAAGCAAAAACATTTATGGGCATCAACCATGCCCATTACACCATATCACAATTAAAATTAATAGATTTCCCTTCATATTCAACCTTTAATTGCAAAAACTCAGGTTTCTTAGAGTATTTTGTTGGGGTTTTGGAGATTTTTTGTTGTTGCTTGTTTTGTTTTTTCCTTCTTCTTCCACTTTTAAATACAAAGAGAATTCCACCAAATGTTTGCACCATTCTTGGAAAAGGCCTCCTGTACTTCCTACACAGCTTCCATGTCATCAGTGCACTACTAACACCATTTCAAGGCATTCTGTTGTTCTGGCCAGAAGAAACAAATGATTCACAACTGTAGGCAAAGTTGTAGTACCTTTCATCCAGAACACCTGGATAAGATTGGCTGCAAAGAGATGCGTGTGACCTTCAATCAATCAAACTCATCACTGACTGAACAGAGCTAGTCATTAAGTGTCATGTTTCTTCTGTTATTTAGGGAGAACTGAAGTGTTTTGGTAACAAATGCAGTCCTGGTGAGGCTCCATTTTTTCTGGATGGCATCTGGTAGCGCACTTTCTTCCAGAATCTGGTACTTGCTGAGTAAGACCTTTCTGAGAAGTCCCCTTTCCATCGGATAGCCCCATGCTTTTGCTTAACATATTTGATTGATTCTGGCATGGTTGCATAGTCTTGTATTTTTTCAAGTTCAATGAGAATTACTTTAATGCCATCTTGAATAAGAGCATTATACATAGCTAGCTGCTTTTCAGACACATCTTCTAGAATATTGCAAGAGGAGGGTTCTGGAACTAAAATGATTATCACTCTTCTACTTTGACGGATTTTTTCATCAGCAGTGCTGATCACAGCTGTTGGAAACAAAACAAACCAAACAAACAATAACAATCACACAAAATGCTGCATCTGGTTCATTCATTGTTTGATATTCCTGCCAACATGCTTCACCTCATGTACAGGGACAGGAAAAGGGCATGCAAGTCATTACAGTGGGTTAGCCAAGTAAAGCAACAGTTTGACCCCACCAGACTCTTGTTCTACATGAACAGAGAAGAGCTACCTTATCTCACTAATGGCATTTTATTACCATCTTAGGTGCAATTTCAAAGAAAAAAAACCAAGTTGCAAACCCACAGACCTAGATAAAACTATAACATTTCTTCTTTAACAGCTTCTTCTGCTATATTTTTGGTGCTGTAACAGATTTTTGTTACATGTAGATGGAATCCTTCCTTCCACGGCATTCCAGACAATTAATTCTAAACCAGCAAAATATGGTAAACACCACACACAAGTCATATGGGCTAACCCTGAAAACAGACTACTGCCTTTTTTTCCAAGCTGGAAAAATAAAGCAGCACTTTAGATTCTACTTCTCAGGGAATTCTTTCCTCTTAAGCCATTGCCTAAAGCCTCCAGATATAAGAAAGTGATCCACAAACCTCCCCACATCAGTTCTTCCACACTCTTTTTTTTTTTGCTTTCTCCCAAACCAATTTTTTTATTTGAGGCCTACTCTGCAAATTTATTCTGTTTCAGCACTATCTTTTCAAAGTCATGAGACCAGGAAAGATACAGAAGGCTTACATCATTTCACCTCACATAAACAGTTAGTGGGACAGACTTGCAATTTTCATTGTCAGATGCAAAAAAAATAATTTTATGCACATATGCATGCAGAGGAAACCTCCACAAGGATTTTACAGCCTTGCAAGTCAGGCAATGGTTTGCAAGAACTTTCACTAGGGACAAGTAGTCTTCAACACTGTGCTAGTTTGAAGCAGGCTAGAATGTTTTGGTGAAAAAAGAACTAGAGCATAGGCTGTGAAATGAAAACAATGGTGATGTCTACTTCCCCTCAGAGTCTTGCTGAAGAAGAAAGTAAACATTAGATAACACTCTCACCATTTTTTGGCACTCTCGGGCTGGGCTCAGACTGAGCTGCATCTCCCTAACCTCACCTGCCACTCACCTTTGCTTCTTAACCTCTTGGCTGAAACTCTATTCTTCTTTAGGGCTGGGGTAAGGTGGAGAGGGGTAGGGGGAAGGTGCAGGGGTGGTTGAGAGCCCCTCCTGGGGACTCAGGTTTCTGGGAGGGGAGTTGTGCTTCTGTATTACCATTTACCTTGTATATTTCTGTCTATAACTGTATATACTGTAAATATCTGCTTGTATATTGTGCTAGCTGTAAATAAATAGCTTCATTCATATTTCCAGAGCCAGCTGAGACTAGTCTGGGTACCTTCTAAAGTGTGGGGGGGCGGGGAACACCCAAACCATCACAAACACAGTTCATTGTTCCTGACAACTTAGTGTTGTTCTGTATGTTTTTTTTTTTCCACCTGTAAAATCTAAGATCTGTCCCACTGGTTTGATAGTAATTCTCAAAGCAGACGAAGTAGAGCAGTCACCCTGTCAAATGGCATCTCAAAGCAATGGGCTCCTTTAACACTACTCACAAGACATACTTTTTCAAGTTTTCTGCCATTAGTCATCATTCTTCAGACAGCTTACCTTCTCCCGGTAAATCATCCCTCCCAAATATGAAGAGGTTATATCCACACTGCCTTTCTAAGACCTCTGGCAGTATCTTCAGAGCAAAAATATCTGATGAATACAGGCAGCTCTCTTTGTTCTTTGGATACAGAACATAGGCATCATAGATCTTCCCATCTGAAACTGAAGAATAAGCAATAGAAGTGATAGAAAGAACAGATTCTAAAGACACAAAAGCAAGCAAGCAAACAAACAAAAGAGTCTCTAAACTCCATTTTCCTCCCACTTGTACCATTGGTGTAGGCCCTATTCTTGGAAAGTCGCTGATTTTTCATACACTTTTGTTACCTGAACTAATTTTAAACATCCTAAAAACATTATTCTTTCAAAATTCTGAGGAAGATGAAGCACACTTCACAGGGTTAACTTACTGCTTTGCAAGGGAAGGTGAAGGCTCATTACAACAGACAGCACTGTTAAACAAACATACCTTTTTCACTCAGGAAAGGACGGCAGGAGTCCCGATACCAAAGCACGATATCAACTTTGAAAATCTTGTAGATAAAGAGAGTAAAAAATACTAAAAATACAAAAGAAACTCCTCCTCCAATTAAGTAACCCTGAATGTTCCAAGCTGCAGAACAGTGAAATAAAAAGAGAGAAGACATAGAAAACACAGTTACACACTAGAACCAAAGAAAGATAAAAGAGGCAGTAAAATTCTTAGTCATTAAATCATTATTTCTTTGAAGGAAATAAATAGTAATATCAAAAGATTTTCATGTGTGAGTTCTGCAGATAGTCTTATTTGACATACCTACTCTCCTCTTGCAGTGAAATCACCTTAGCAGTTTTACAAAGAAGGCTACTCTTCAGCCAAAATACTGACATCTATTGCACTATAGCACTGAGAATTCTTGCACAGAGTTCCATCAATCAGAAAGCAAGAAAACCAGGTGGGGAGGTGATTTAATGACCATGCTTTTCTCCCCAGACCAAGACCATCCAGGCTTCCACTGTCTCTAGCCTCTTTGAAGATCTATCATTGAACCTACTTATCTGTTGTCTTAATAGATTTGTTGTTCTTAAAACAAACACCCTCCACAAACTCAATTTTTTACTTCATACATATTACAGAATGTCTGAGGATTTTTAAATATACCTTGACAATCTTTATGAAGAACTTACAGCTGAATAACAAGTTAGAGCTCAGATCCACTTTCAGTCAATTACTTGTTTACAATGTGGCCAGTTAAAAGCAAATTTGAGAGGAGCACTTGTTCAAGTATTGGCTCACCCTTGACATAGCCAGCTCAATACTAGGTCAATAGACTAGAGGCTCTTCTACAACTATGTTTAAAAAAAAGGCACTTACAATATCTTGTGATTTGCTTTTATGTGTATCTGGTTTTAAAAAGAACTGATTTGAGTTTATAAAGCCAACTTTACCTTCAAGTTAATCTACTAAAATTTCATGCTAATCAGCAAGAGGTTAAACTTATCCTTGTCCCTGAACCAGAACACTGGGATCCCCAGCAAGTGCAGCATGCTGCCTGTCAGCATGCATGAGCTTATCTACTTTACTGCCTTATGGTAGTGAACACAGCACATGCACCGGTAGTATAAACTCGACAGCTTTCCTATGCAATTTATTTCATTCCTTCACTACCATCGTTATATAGTAGGAGAAACTCTAACAAACAGGTTTTGGGGTGTTTTTCTTTCATCTGGTAACTGAGCCCATTATTGCTTAGTGAAGGAAAGGACAACCAGGTCCACATATATATTCATGTTATTCTGACAGTCTTTTCTATACTTAAATATTTCCCCAACTTCTTTAAAAGAACTTGCTATTTTCACTGGTCTTCAATCTCCTTTGATCCACATTTAAGTAGAAATGTATAAGAAAGCAGAATATTCCACTCAGGTCTCATATTTACTTCAGTTAAAATCAAGTATTTTACTAATATATCCTAAAACACTGAATGACAGAAGACAAAGCAAATGAAATGTGTTATTTCCTTTAATTTTGCTAAGAATATGACCCCAACAAAATTGAAAAAAAAGGAATTAAGCTGCATTGCCTACTTTTCACAGTGGTCTGTCACATAGTTCTAGCTCTAAGTAGGGGGCTGTCAAACTGTGAAATATACATCATCAAGATGAGATCTCTTACCTGGGTGTTCCAATTTGATGTAGGCTGTAAACTGTTGAGACTCATATATGAAATGACAGAAAAACTTGTGAGCATAATCCTTCACTTCCACTTTTGAAATGTTAAATTTTGTTCCAGATACAGCAAGTCCATGAGGCAATGCCTCTCTGTCATTAAAAAAAAAGGGTAAAGAGGAAGTATCTACAGAGAAACTTAAGTACCAGTGTTTAATATGGGAGAGATACACCTATCCACACATATAAGAACATTAATTTTTTGACCTCTATAAACCTAAGAATCCAGTGAAGCACAGTAACTATCACCCCTGTAGCATACAGTTTCATGACCAGAGGTGACTTGGAGTTTTCCATATACATTGGATGGTTGGTTGTTATTTTGCTGGGTGGGACAGAGTACACCATTAGCAGTTTTGCAGACAGTACAAAACTTAAAGGGATGGCTGATACACCAGATGTTCATGCTGCCATCCAAAGGTACCTTGACAGGATGGAGAAATGAATTGACCTAAGAGGAACCTTATGAAGTTCAAAGGGAAAAAGTAAATCCTGCACACCAGGAAGAATACTCAATTCCCAGGCATCTTGGATTGCATTAAGAGCACTGCCAGCAGGTTGAGTGAGATGATCCCTCCCCTTTACTCAGCATTGGTCACACGTGGAGCAGCAGGACCAGTTCTGGTCTCCACACAACACTGATCTCTGGATTTACTGAAGCAAGTACAGTGCAGAGCTGTGAAAATTACTAAGGCAACTGTTATACAAGAGAGCAGGGACTGTTCAGTTTGGAAAAGGGTCAGGGGCTTGGGGTAGAAGGTGAATCTTATCAGTGTGCATCAATACCCAATGGGAGATCATGGAGAAAGAGGAAGCCAGGCTCCATTTGGCAGCGCCCACTGACAGGACAAGAGCACAAACTGAAGCACTTTCCCATCTGAAATCCCACCTGAACACTTTATTTTTACTGTCATACTGGTCAAGCACTGGAACAGGCTGGCCAGAGAAGTTATGAAGTTTCAACCTCTGGAGATACATAAAACCCAGCTGGATACAGCCCTCAGCAACCTGCTCTGCATGTGCTTTCGCAGGGATGTTGGACAGGACAGTCTCAATAGGACCCTTACAAGCTAAACGATTTTGTGAATGAGAGGCTATTGAAAACACTATTAACTAATAATCTAAATGTCAAGAAAAACACTTTCTAGGATTCTTTATACTGGTGATGAAGCAGAGCCCTTACTGTGCATACTATCAGATTAACTCCCTGAGCCTCTACTATCCACGGTCAGTGGAGACAACCAACTCAGGAAATAATGACGAACACAACTCACAAAGTCTGGGTGGCTCTGGTGTCAAATGACAACAAACATGGAGACACTGCCTTTATGTCAGACATCTATTGCCACAAGAAATCTGGGGATATAATATGGTGTCCTTCTAAACACCATCCTGTTCTAAGGTATATTTACAAGCATGAGGTGGGAGGGGCAGCAGTAGGTAATTATCTACAAACTGGCATCCTACCCTATAAGAATCTATAGATCAGCACATCCTGAAGAACAAGTTGCTATTTTATATATATAGTAATTGCCAGCAATGTCTGTCATGGGATGCCAATACAAACCTCATCATCAGGATTACATAGGAACATATACATCAATAAACCTTACAAAATTGTTTCACAAAAGCATTATAAAAGCCTATATATGAGTACTTCATTACACTGATATCAAATACAGATGTATTTATAATAAAATATTTTGGGTTTGTTTTGTTTTTTTAAACCAAGAAGTAAGAATATAATGTACTTGATACAGATTTCTAATCAGAACTTGACTAGTAGTCAGCTTCACAGTGAATTCACTGCAAATTACTGCAGATTATTTCACCTACAAATGCATTTACAAATCAGCATATAAGGATACTTACTCATAAAACTGTTCCCTGTAGGTTCTATCAAAATCATCAACATCTCCATCATTAACTTGCCAGAATGGAATCAAGCCATTTATGCCACTTGATATATTACATTCCATAACTACATGAGAGCCTACAGGAAAACACAAGTAAATAGAGCAATTCAGGGTCTTGTAACAGAAACAGGATTAGGTGATTGGGGAAGAGCTGGGATATTAAAAAAAAACACCACTTACCTTATGAAGAGACCTTAAAACTCATCCATTCATAATCTGCATTTGTGTGTCTCTGATCTGAACATAATTTCTACCCTAATGTAGCTGTCTAAATTTTATGTCTACATGTAAGCTAGATGTCTAAGATAGAAATGGAGTTCAGTTCTGCTGAAGTCCAATCACACTAAAGTAGACATCCGAACCTTATCAACTGCATGGTTCTCCAAATTCCACGGACAGATCTCCAGGGCTCAAATCAGTTGCATGTACTCGTGCACCTGTGATATCTGAGCTGTTCTCCAGCATCAAAAGCATCTGAAATGGAACTGGCAGACTGGAGCTTCAGCTCTCCAAGACACCTGCACCGCCAGAGTAGCCAAAATAGCACATCCACATGTAGACAACTGAACTGAGTCCCTATTGATAATGGCATGAATTAAGGATCCTAGCTCATATGCAGATGGCCACATGTAGACAGCTACACCCTGAAACTGAATCCCATTCTTAGTAAATACATATATCTTTATTCCAGATCAGAGTCTTTTGGCCCACACTGTCCTCTGGGATGGTGTCTGACTATTCTCACACTGTGCTCCAAGAGCAAGCTCACCTGCCACTCAGTTCCTTTGCCACCAAGAGTCCAGATCTTACAGAATGCCTCATCATTATTAAGAAAGCAAGCCAAGTTGCAGAATATATTTATTGGCAATGTACCTCAGAGAGCTCCATTTACAGGAAGGTAAGCAGCTTTCTCGGAGTCCTTTTCTTGTGTATTTTACGCATGGAAGTTATGATTTGATAGAAGGTGGGCTCTCAATTCACCTATGTAAAGATCTCAGTGTTTAGTTTTCCTAGAACCACATCAGATCTAGATCCTACTACCAAGGGATAGTCTCTATCAAAAGTATGGAATAAACTTTTAGCTCACATTCAAAGCAGTTATTTGAATGAGAAATCACAGATGCTCCCCAGTGTCCTCCCTCATGCCCTTCCAACACAATGCTGATTTTTTTTCTAAAGATGTTGTTTAATGCATTGCACAGCTCTTTGAAAGGAAGAAAGCCCCTCAAGTGTTCCATGCCCTCCATTTCCATACATTCAGGCATGCACTTTTAAGCTTCTACTTAACCTTTCTCTGCCCTTTTCATTCAGAAAGCAAGCAGGTGTTTCCAGATTCATGCAGGTGCTTCTGGGTTCTGCCCCACAGGCAAGCATTCCATAGGAGCAAAGACTGTATTTTTTTTTCAGCATTGCATTAAAGATGCAGAAATAGAATATTAGTTTTTGAATGGCAGTGCCTTAAAAAAAAACGACAAAACACCCACACACACCCCCCAACAAAACAAGAAAACTCCACAAACCCAAAAATATCCCAACCAGACAAGAACACTAAAACTTCAATGTCCTTTAAGGTGTCCCCCTGTAGTAGGGAATCATTTGTAATTCAGTAGACACAATAAATCCACTTTGAAGGGGGAGGCATTGTGTGTGACTGCTTTCTTAATGACTCTTAATAGGGCTGTCAAGGTTTGTTCATCTTAGCTGATCTAAGGCATCTGATAATTCATCAGCAACTTTTAATTACTGTAGGGTCCAAGTCATAACAAATATGGACCAATGCAGTTCTAAAATAAGGAGTCTAAGCAAGTTGTCACATAGCATATCTTAGCACAGGCTGAGAGGCATAGGCATCCCCTGGACTAATAATTGCTCAATTATCTATTTTCTCAGCACATGTAATCAAGGATTAAGAAAACCCTACTGGATGTCTTTGATTTTTTGAAGAGCCCTTTCAGGTCCTGTGCACATTGGACTACTTCTTAGTAGTGATTGCATTAGTAATTCTGAATTAAATAGGAAGTCATAATTTATTATCAGTCACAACTAGGGAAGAGACTTAATATGATATTTTAATGGGTGGGAGGTGCAGTACAGGGGAGCTCCTCCATAATTTCACTTCATTTCTTCTGCAGTTACAAAGAAAAAGTATTTTTTACACAACAATTAGGGTTATGTAATGTTAAACTACTGTTTAATTTGGTGAACAAATTTCCTGATTACTTGAAGAGCACAAATAGGGCTTTTCAGGCATGTAATTGTAATGAAACTAGAGAAGGTGCAATCACCGGAAAAGAAACTGCTGTTGAGCCATTTCAGAGTATTGCCAAAAAGAGTTAAATAACCATCTGAAGACTTCAGAATTGTAAGTCTAGAAAGTAATGCTGTTTCTATGAGATTCGCAGTATCCCCACTGTTTGAAACAAAGCCTTCTAGACTTTGGAGGAACATAACTTTTATTAAAGCTCATTCATTATTGCAGTCAAAATCTAAGAAAAAACAACTCCAATCAAACAAGCAAAACCACAAAACCCACCAGTGTTGCAGTGTTGTTTGCTTCAGTTTAATACTATACAGCTAAAGTTAGAATTTGGGCCAGAAAAAAATGTTTCACGTGATGTGAAAAGAAACATGAAGCCTTGGCATGAGAAAAGAACACCTGATACACATAGTGTTCATAAGCAAAATGTCAGAAAAAGCAGCAGCAAAAGTAGCTGTTGTAGGTGGGACTACGATCAGTGTGACAAGCATAAGAAAAATCCACAATCTCCAGTCTCAGCTCCCATGCACTGCCAGAGCTCCAACACAGCCTTTCCCCAATGATCTAATAATCCTTCCTCAAAAGATTACAAAACACCTTAGACTCTGTACTACAAAATTCTAGTCAAGAGCCAATTGCACTTCTCCAAAACCAGCCTAGGCCTTTTTTAATCAAATAGTTAAAGTTTCACTAAGATAAAAAAAGAAATCACCACCTAAAACTACAGTCCAACTGTCCAAGCATTTCAAAACCTCATTCCTCTGGACTACAGCAGTAGAATTATGTCCAATATATGAGGCAATCTAAATATGCATAGGTTTGCTTAAGAAGAGATTTGCATACCATATACTTGGCCCATAGGATCACAGAATTATTGAAGTTAGAAGGGACTTTCCAGCTCAAAGCAGGGCAGCTCTGAGGTCATAGCTAGATGCTCAGAGTTTTATCCAGTCTAATTCCAAAACATCCAAGGACAGAAACTACACAACTTCTCTGGGTAGCCTGCTGCACTGCCTAGCTGTCCCCTCTGGAAAAAAAAGTCATTCCTTTTATCTAGAATCTCTTATTTACAAAATTTCCAAGATAAACAAAACTTGGGATGTCCATCAACTAGAAGCTTGCTGTTTCATAAAAGATCAGTATTGGAAACCTTTTAATACCCTAAAATAAGGAGTGAAACCTAGATTTGGACAGGAGACACAGGAAACATACAAGAGGAAGAAAAACTACTGAACATACATATTATGTTAACATATTTCCAAAGATCTCTCAAGACAGACACTTCAGAGTGGGACAGAGAACAGATGGCAATAATAAGAAAATAAAAACACATCCCACCCAACACTGTTGGTCAAGAGACTCCAATCTTAGGCAGAGAAATATTTTGCCTGCAAGTACTTGCAGGAATCATGTTCTATCATTTGTCTTCCAGATATCCTTGACCCACATGCCTATCTCCCTTGCTGACGCCAGTGGAACTGTTTGCCTGCCATTTCAGAACGACCAGCTTATTTGTTTTATTGAATGCTAATGATTTCTAAACTAGTTACTACTTACCAAGCTCTACTTCAATTGTGTTGTTCTTTGGATAAATAAACTCTGGTCTTATCTTCAGTGGTCGTTCTAAACAGAAGCAAACACATACAAAAAATCTTCAGGCAAGAAGCATTTCACAACTTACTTCAACTGACATTCTTACAACGTCTTATTGTTTGGTACTATTGTAGTGCCATACTTACTATCAAACTCCTAACAGAAAATCTCACAGAATTCATTATCCAAACTATTCTGTTTTAGCTTCCAAGTTAACAAAAGGCTTTAGCTCACCTTACAAGTACTTTTTAAATATCCTCCAAAATTTACTGGCAGTCGAAATAAAAGTAATAAAAAGCCAGAAAAATAAAACCCAAAGTACGTGATTAGATTTGTCATACAGACAGATAAAGGAAGAGAAAGAAGGACTTTAATTAATGACCTCTTAGATCAGGTAAATATATTTAAGTTAAGAAAGTAAACAAGCACTGTACAAACTTGCTGCCAACAACCTACTGTTCTTGTATCCATCTACCTAAACTCATAATTTTTATTTTAACCTAAAGAAAAACATAACAAACAAAAAAGCCAAACAAACAAAAAAAGGAGACTCTATCTCCAGTCAGCTTTTCTGACAGAACTACTATCATGGCACTGATCAGGTCATCATCAATAAATTGACAGTACTGGGAGAGTGAAACAGCCATTTGCAAGTCCTGTGTACAGAAAAGCAAAGCCAAGTGCCAATAGTAAGCCAATCCTCTCCAGATGAAGATATATTAATTCCATGATTGATACAGCTTGTTACATCTCCTGTCTAGGAAGCTTTGTGAGCAAGTTCACCAAAAGGGAGAGAAGCAGGTGTTTTGCTGTGATGACTTTAGCAAAAAATTAATTTTTCTTTAAAAAATATTTTTAAAAATTAAAAATCTTTAACAAAAAACAGCCCACACATGCACCCCAGTAACCACCACTTCCCTCTAATTCTCATTCTGAACACCACTTTTCTCACTTCCCCATGAGAATTCTCCCTCAGAAGCAATGCTTGAGTGTAGCAACATATATTACTATATTATAATTGTATATTTAGCAAAACAAAAAAATAATTACAGACAATTTGCAAATACAAGTTCACAAAACTGAAAAGTAACATGCCAAATGGCTTACAGTCTCTGAATACAAACATTTGCAGCAGAGCCAAGAATCATAGAATCAACCAGTTTGGAAGAGACCTCCAAGATCATCCAGTCCAACCTAGCACCCAACCCTATTCAGTTAACTAGACCATGGCACCAAGTGCCTCAGCCAGGCTTTTCTTGAACACCTCCAGGGACAGCAACTCCACCACCTCCCTGGGCAGCCCATTCCAATGCCAATCACTCTCTCTGGGAAGAACTTCCTCCTAACATCCAGCCTATACCTACCCCGGTACAACTTGAGACTGTGTCCCCTTGTCCTGTTGCTGGTTGCCTGGGGAATAACCTGGAAGCACTCACCTTTAACCTCCAGACTGATGGTTCGTGAAACATTGTATTGTTTTCCCATGTACGTGTACACCTTGCGACAGGTGTAGTTTCCTCTGTCTTGTACACTGACATTGCGAATCAGGACAGCAGTTTCACCCTCGGCCAAAAGAAGTCGTCTGTCTTTGAGAAATCCAGATTTACACTCCTAAATAGATCAGAAGTACCTGTGATTTAAGGAAACTAATCATCTGACAATTTATTAAGTTACTGAGCTTCAGTGATTATTAAAATGTGTTCCAAATACTTGGGTTTGGTTTTTTTTAAGCCACAATGTGGGTTCTTATCCTAGCATCTCTACGCTCTTAACATGAAGCCTGGTGGTATCTTGCTGCATTTGCACTTCTTAAAAATCACTGCAGTCAATCCAGCTAAGTCTTCAAATGCTGTGGGGCTTAGTTTGCTGCCTTCATTTAATAGGTCTCATTTATATGAGACCTGCTGTATCAGTGCTTTGTGCTATTGGGTGCATTACCATTTCTGTGGCAGTGCAAACACATGGAAAAAAACTCCTTTTCCTGAACACAGAATGAGTGCAGTACTTCTTAATCTCAAAAGAGGATTTATAGGCACAGCATCCAGGTTACTTTACATGTACAGGCCCATGTAGCTACAGCACCAACAGCATCAAAGTGAAGAGCTGAACTACTATAGAATTTTACCTTAACAAAGACAAAAGGCTTAGTGACAGAGTATTTTGGCAAAATCAGAGCAAATAGGCATAAGAATACCACACTGTGATCAGCAGGTAAGTCTAATACTCAGCAAAACTGAAATCACCATGCAGAGCCTTACATTTAAGGAAACTAGCTTTTAAATACAAGTTTTTTTTAATGTACTATCTACACAAAATAATGTAAGGATAAACTAGATTTTCACAAACCAACACACCAAAACATGGGTTTTATCCTGAAAAAATCTGCATTCCATAAGTGGACAACCACCTTATGCCTCCCCAAGAGCACAGGAAGATAAGTGCCTTGCTCCAAATGTAAAGATAATAAACCTTCCCTTCCAAAAGCTGCTTTTCACAGCTACATCACAACACATTTTAAATAGATTGTTTCATATCTCCTACATCTGAAATACATGTGCACAATACCTTATACCAGTGTACTTCAGGCTGATTATTATCTTCATCTTTAAAATGGTCTAGGTCAGGGCATGTAATCTTTCCGGTGTTTGTGCTCGTCACTTTTTGTTCGAACTTCATTTTTCCATTAAAACACAAACCATTATCATTCTTAAAAACTGTTAAACTTATCGTTCTTTTGTCAGAATGGTTAAGGCTCCTGTAATTAGAACAGCAGACAAGTCAGGTCATTAACAAAAAGTTTCCTTGCTTCTGGCAAGTCAGAAAGTTTACAGAGGGACTTCAGCATCTCCACCCACTTTGTCTCTAATACACCTGTTACAGTCCCCTTAAATGCTACCTTCAGTTCCTCATTCCCCTTTTTGGACCAAAAGATGGGGATAAGCTTTGACTTTGTATTGTGAGCAGAAGTGGGATCTGCTCTGGAAGCACCAGAGGGGATGCCAGGATTTCTCCAAGCTGGAGCTCCCAGCACCAACCTAGCCTTGCCATTTTCAGCACTGTTTCCCAACACACTGCTGTGCAGAGTAACCCAAAATACATGTGCACTGTAACACTTTCACTGCCAAATGAACAGGAGAAGAGAGGTTCATCTCAGCAGAGACAGGCCTATCAAGAAGAACAGACTGTAACTCTCATCAGACGAGACAAAATAATCTAAGAATGGTTTAGCTTGGAAGGGACATTCAAGATCATCTAGTTCCAACCTCTCTGCCATGGGCATGTGTGGATGGATTTCTTGCTAACAGAGGACATGAACTGATAAAAAAATGAGCAACCCATGCTGCAGAGTGTCCTTGAATTCATCCTGCAGGCAGGGACTGAGATGGTGAATAACAGCCCCCCACATGCAGCTGCAGGAGGCAGGGTCTGCCAGCTGCAGGAAGCTTACCCTACAGGTTGTTTATATAAGTTAACCTATCTGCACCTCACACAACCTTAAGCCAATCTGTACCTTCCATATGTACCAATCTCAAACTAAGTTAGCTATGCATGCCTCTTCCAAGTTGGCATATAACTCACTGTTACAAGGAAATAAACGGAGAACAATCATCTAACCATGTTGGTGTTCAGGATAGTTACTCTGGCAGGTGCAATGCCAGCAGTCAAGGACACCTTCCAATAGCCCATGTTGCTCAAGGCCTCATCCAACCTGGCATTGAACACTGCCAGGGAGGGAGCATCCACAGCCTCCCTGGGCAACCTGTTTCATCATCTTCACTCTGAAGTATTTCTTCCCAATACTCAGTCTAAATCTCCCCTCTTCCTGCTTATCTCACTAAGATTCCTTATAAAAAGTCCCTCCTCAGCTTTCTTTTAGGACCCCTTTAGGTACTGGAACACCACTTAGAGACCTTCTACGACTCTATGAAGAAGGAAGGCTTCATATATTCAGGATAAATTGCAAATTTCTAAGTGCAAAGAGCAAATTCTATAAAATAAGTACATGTTTTTATGGACCATCCATGACATGAAGTCAGAGCTCACAGTTCAGTTTATAAAATTCTGCTAGTTTGAAGCAGGCTACAATGTTTTGGTGAGAAGAACTAGATTACAGGCTGTGGAAAGAAAACAATGGTGATATCTACTTCACTCATAGGCTTACTGAGATGTATAAAAACGTAAGTCAAAACATAGATTACACACTCAGCATCACTCTCACTCGGGCTGCTGGCTGAGCTGCATCTCTCTAACCTTACCCTCCATTTAGGACTAATACACTTTGCTTCCTAACCCCCTGGCTGAACCTCTATTCTTCCTTGGGACTGGGGTAGGAGGAAGGTGCAGGGGTGATTGAGAGCCCCTCCTGGGGACTCAGGTTTCTGGGAGGGGAGTTGTGTTTCTGTATTACCTTTTACCTTGTATATTTCTGTATATAACTGTACATACTGTAAATATCTGCTTGTATATTGTGCTAGCTGTAGATAATGAGCTTCATTCATATTTCCAGAGCCAGCTGAGTCTAGTCTGGGTGATTTCTGAAGTGGGGGGGGGGGGGGCGTGGAGCACCCAAACCATCACAAAAATACACTTCAATAAGTACAATTTAAGCTAAGAAAAATAGCATCAACAACCAGTCAAAACTAAGAATCTCAGTGGAAAAAATTGTGATGTTCATAGAATCATAAAGGTTGGAAAAGATCTCTAAAGTTATCAACTCCAACTATCCAACCCAACACCACCATGGCCATTAAACCATGTCCTGAAGTGCCATGTCTATGCATTTTTTTGTACTCATGGTACCTTTTAGAGCTAAAACAGAAACAAAATAAAAATAACTATGTCTTCAAAGACAATGAGGATTTTCCATAGGTGACTCTGACTACAAGTCTTTCATGCAGCTACCCTCATACATTCAAACAGAAATCATTCTAGGCCTAAGGAGATGAAATATAGATTAAAATGATTTCTCTTTCTCAAAATGCATACATATAAAGGCAAATGTCTATATATTTAATAATCTAAACCTAGTATTTATCTAAATTTGGTATCTTGTCCTACACTTACTGAAATGCAAGACTAAAGCCACCAGGAAAGAAGAGAGAAAACTGCAATACTCTTGAGTTGTAAATCCAGAAGATGGACAACATCAGGTGTCTCATGTAGTTATTTTCAATGTGCTTTTCATCTCACTAAATGGGAAAAAGTCTCTGTTAAAGGAAATAGGAGGAAACTTCATCCCTGTAACAGCTCATCCTGCTACTTACCAGGGAATGAAAGTATTCAAATTAAAAAGGTCATGAAAATATTTTTGTAGAACTAGAAATCAGGTTCTAAAACTAGAAGAAATGTACCAAAAATGAATTGTCATCACTGTGAACCTTGCTCTACATTTATCGGTGTATCCAAATGGAGGACTAAAGAAACAACAACAGAAAAATGAAACATGGGGGTAAAAATGCATAGACATAAGCTTGGTGTTATTGATTCATAGTGACTCAGGAAAATTATTTTTCCAAATTTCCATATTGGTAACAATTGGGAAATTCTCTTTGAACTGCTGTATGCAGTATATAGAATCACATTATCCAGACACAAGAATTTATATTCTTTGATAGAATTTTTTGACTCAGGCACGATTTACCACTCTCTTTAATATTTATAGGTCAGTACGTATAAAATCTACTCAGGTATTTACATTATTTATATCTGATGGAAAGTGAGATATAGTAATTTGTCAACTGTATGATTTACTCTACAACTTAAAATGACAGTGTGTTTTCTAAATAATAGCACATGTCAAAAGTGACCACTGGCTCAGTTTCTAAATCAGTAAGTACTACAATGGCCACAAACTTCTTAAATCTGAGACTTTAAAACTGCTTAATGAATTGAGAGTGCAGGGAGATAAGGGTTCAGAAGGCACTCTCCGTGGATGACTTCAAAAACCACACTCTGTGTCACCCTTTTACTTATAATCATCTACTGATGTTCAAAGTATAATCATAGAATCAACCAGGTTGGAAGAGATCTCCAAGATCATCCAGTCCAACCTATCACCCAGCCCTGTCCAATCACAACTAGATCATGGCACCAAATGCCCTATCCAGTCTTTTCTTGAACACAGCGACTCCACCACGTCCCTGGGCAGCCCAGTCCAACAGCAAATCACTCTTTCTGTGAAGAATTTCCTCCTAACATCCAGCCTATACCTCCCCCAGCACAACTTGAGATTGTGTCCCCTTGTTCTGTTGCTGGTTGCCTGGAAGAAGAGACCAACTCCCACCTGGCTACAGTGTCCCTTCGGGTAGTAGTAGACAGCAATGAGGTCACTCCTGAGCCTCCTCTTCTCCAGGCTAAACAACCCCAGCTCCCTCAGCCTCTCCTCATGGGGCTTGTGTTCCAGGACTCTCACCAGCTTTGTCACCCCTCTCTGGACATGTTCCAGGTAAAGGATAAACTAGATTTTTGATTAATGACTATCAAGATGTAATATCAGTGTGAAACCACTTCACATCAAGAGCTCACAAGAATCTGTGGTACAGTAGCTGTGCAGAGAAGAGATAACACTAGAAATCAGAAGCCTACACCAGAAGTAAAAGAATACTCTCTATTAATTAATTCCTGAACTCTTAATTTCTCAGTGCTATGCTAAGAAAGAAGTTTTCAGAAGAGTGAGCTACTTGTTTGACAGTCCTTTCAACTTCTATGTACTGCCCCTTGACAAGCACTGTAAGGTTTAAGTGACTGATGCACAAAATGTAGCTTATGGTTAACATAACTAAACTTCAGCAAGTTTCTTTGTCCTGCTGGCATTACACAAGCTAGGGTTGTGAGGTGCCCAGAGGAACACGTCACACAGCTAGAGTAATTAGAAACACAGCAGGGAAGACTACAATTTAAATTCTTTCACTGAGTAGTTTTGAAACTACTGTATTTCTTCTGACTTCCAATTTTAGCTTCATTAAGCGACACTGAAGTAGGAAGGTGCAAAGGCCTGCAACCTGTGCCTACACTGGAAGTTTTTGCTTTTACATATTACTACTTTTACAAATTAAACCCCTTCAGCATAACTGGTGTTCTATATGTACAGCAGAACACATAACTACACACCACTAAACCCAAATTTTGGAACACCTGAAAAGCCTGTATTGACTACTGCCATGTACTGTGGCAGGATCATGAAGAAAAGAACAACTTTGGTGTGAACCACATAGTGAATTTCAGCCATTATAACTAAGATTCGACCATCTGAAATAGTGAAGTCCAGTGCACTAATCTGAGCTGTAAATATGGCAGCAGTTTTAATATACCCAAAAGGTGAATAGAATCTATTCCTTCTCTCTGTGCATTCACATGTTTTAAGCAGCTCTGGGAACGCATTCCTTTCACCATCTCTAAAGACGCCTAGTACACTGCTTTTGCTCTTCACGTGCATTCTCATTTTTAAACTAGGAACATTTAGCAATGCTTTAAAGTAAAACATAAGAAACAGTCTGGCTGTTCATTTGCAAATTTCTAAAAGTATTCCCCAAAAGTTGCTAAGTCTGTAGGTGCTGAATCTACATATGCAGCATGCAGAGTTTGCTCCCCTTGATTTTTTTCACAGTATCACAGTATCACCAAGGTTGGAAGAGACCTCACAGATCATCAAGTCCAACCCTTTACCACAGAGCTCAAGGCTAGACCATGGCACCAAGTGCCACGTCCAATCCTGCCTTGAACAGCTCCAGGGATGGCGACTCCACCACCTCCCCGGGCAGCCCATTCCAGTGTCCAATGACTCTCTCAGTGAAGAACTTTCTCCTCACCTCAAGCCTGAATTTCCCCTGGCGCAGCCTGAGGCTGTGTCCTCTCGTTCTGGCGCTGGCCACCTGAGAGAAGAGAGCAACCTCCTCCTGGCTACAACCTCCCCTCAGGTAGTTGTAGACAGCAATAAGGTCACCCCTGAGCCTCCTCTTCTCCAGGCTAAACAATACCAGCTCCCTCAGCCTCTCCTCATAGGGCTTGTGCTCAAAGCCTCTCACCAGCCTCATCGCCCTTCTCTGGACACACTCAAGCATCTCAATGTCCTTCCTAAACTGGGGGGCCCAGAACTGAACACAGTACTCAAGGTGTGGTCTAACCAGTGCAGAGTACAGGGGCAGAATGACCTCCCTGCTCCTGCTGACCACACCATTCCTGATGCAGGCCAGTATGCCACTCTTCCATTTAACCAAATCCAATGAAGAAACCAAAGCATCCTCCTCATCTGTCAGCATTAAACACCAGTTTGAACACAGGAAAAGCTGAAGCAGTTAAGACTTTCTCTGTGACCTTCACTTCATCCAAAGCAAACAACCAAAAACAAACAGAACACCCACAGAGATGACTGTTAATATTGTTGTGCTTTAAGACAGAGAGTGTTCTGCATGAGCCAGTTCATGTGTGAAAATAAAAAATAAAAGGCAGTGTGCAAAAAAAAAGGCATGGCCAAAACAGTTCTTTTAACTAATCTAAGCTCTCCACCTAAACAAGAAAATTCTATACACTCAAGTTTCATTAATATATTATCAATCAGGTTGTTTCCCTCCTGTCTCTCCCCCTTACCTTACAACACATTCATAAAGCCCAGAATCTTCCAAGGTCGCAGGAATAAACCAAAGCAAGTCCTCTCGCTGATGGATCCTGGAGTCTCTCTCTGCGGTTACTGGCGTAGCACTACCATTTTTATACCATGTCAGTTTGCAATCAAAGCAACGTTCTGCCGATGTAATTATTGGGCAACTAATAGCTATAGGTTCTTCAACAAGGACAAAGTAATCACAAATAGCACATTCTTTTGCTATACAAAAAAAAAAAGAAGAAGAAGAAAGTCAGTGTCTTTAATCTGCAGGCTTTTGGTTTAGAAGCACTAATATCAACTCCAAATTACACAGTATTAGAAAATAAAATCTCTAACAATTTACCATTAGAAGATGGCAAGGCTAATCTATTGCTTGTTTACCACCTTCTAGCTGAGGATCTGAACCACACCTGCTGTGATCTGAAGTCACAATTTCTCTCTATCAAGGCAGACAGTGACAAGCATCTATTAAGTTCAATAGCTTCAGTGCAAACAAAGGTTTGAGAAGATACATGGAATTCACCAAGAAGCATGAGCTTCACAACTCACCTGTTGCATCCTTGCTAATTAAGCATGCTAGTACTTTTGCATAATTACCAGATCCTTAATGTAGATACTATCTACAAACAGCATGGTGCAAAGCAGAGCATTGCAGAGATCCTCACAGTACTCTGCCCATTACTACTACGAGAAAATAGTTTTTGACCTGAAGCACAGAATAGCATGGTATGAGATAAAGACCAGAAGGCTCTGAACCAACACATCCAGACTTCCTTTGCATCATGAGAGAAATGTTATTCAATTAAGAAGTCTTGACTATAATGTATTACTTCTTACTGCACTTAGCAATTTCTGTCATCTTTATGTAGAAGACCTTTTAAAGTACGAACATCGAAGGTGAGCATAACCATAATTTTTATCATTACAGCTGTGTAACAAGTTGACAAGATACAATCATGTTGGCCTAGCAAGCAGTTTTTTAAAACATCAGCCAAAACAATACCACAGAAAGAAGCACAGATATTGCAAGAATTTATCAAGACCTCAAATCTACAAGCAAAAACTACTGGAAGAACACCAGTTTAGCACAAATAGAGCAGGTCACATAGCTATTAAGCAGATTTTAAAAGCTTCCTAACTTTTGCATGTGTGTGCAACACTCAATTCCTATGAAACCACAAAACATCTGACTGAATCAACTTTACATATCTTGATGAATGACTACATAAACAAAGCTAATGTATTCCATTTCAAAAGAAAAAGTCTTGTATAATCTTTGCAGTCTCAACACCTTCCCATCACCTTAAAGATTTCCAAGAAGGTCTCTGCAGAGCTTGAACTAATGCAGACATTTATATTAAGACTGCATATGCCAAGAGCAGGAAGACAAGCATCATTATTTATGTCATCTTAAATTTTATTGAAAAATTAGATCTACCATAAAAAATATTATTAATGTCAAAGGAAACCAATCCTTACTGCTTTCTTGACTAGAGCTACATCACATCTCCTAAAGATTGCATTCAACAGCTGAAGACAATGTCTTTCAGCTTTCACCACAGGAATCAGGGAAAGGCTAAGTCTCAGTACCCTGAATTTATGTGGCTAAGATTTAAACATATTTATGTCAATTTATCTATTCCATTCCCCAGGCAACTTCAATCCAAAAAGAGGTATCCAGCATATCCTCAATATGCTGAAGCAAAAACAAGCACTAAATTTATTATTTGGTCTCAGTAAGTCTTTTCTACCAAATACATACAACTTTCTTTTGTAGGTTTGGGGTTTCTTTAAATGGTCGTTTCAGCAACGTATTTAACTTACCAGTACTGAACAGAGGTATCAGTAGAGTGAGATGACCAATAAGTAAATATGTAGATGTCATCTTTTGCTGAAAAAAAAAAATGTTTCCATTAATGTGACAACAGTGTTCAAGCTGCACTGTCCTTTGCGCCCTGCATTACTTCTTTAAAGAAAATAAAAATCAGTATAAGTATTAGTCATCCTGGGGAAGTCAAAACTCAGGCTTTGAAGATTTCAGATACATGAATACTTGGCCTCCATAGAAGACTGCCCAGTTTTCAGCTTTCTACTGAATTTTATTCCAACTTTTGCTTGGAATAACTCTTGCATAAAGTAAAATTTTCTTTTGACAGCAAAGTCAAGCCAAAAGAACCTAAACCTAATTCTCTAGTTCAGACAAGCTTTACTAGCATACAATGATTTAAGCTATACTGTGGAAATCAGAAACAATGCTTGATTAAGCCACTCCTCTTTCCACATGTTTACAAGAGACACAATAATCACAGAGATGTATGAGGTTTCATTCTTTGAGACATTCTTGTACAGGTGAGGCAGTACTGCTTTTAAGAGCAGGTGAACTTGTAGTTCTTTGCAGCAAGACACACTAACTTCAGCATGATCTGACACTTCAATTGGTGTCCGAAGTCAAACAGGTAGAAAACACAGATATTACAAACTGTTATGTCCAGCCATAAAGCATTCAAGGATTGTCATTCCACTTCACACCTCAAGTCTTCTTCGCAGCTTTCTCTGACACAGGCACAACAAGTGGCTTTCATGAAACCTCTAAATCCTAATCAAGTCTTTCTGCCCTCTTAGATGTGCCTGCTTTTTCTTGGCAGAATGTCTTCAGAGGCCCTAAGGTCTGCACTTAGTTGTCCAGCATTCCCCGAGATAAACTACACGTGGCCTTGTCTTACATTTACAAACAACACAGTTCACTTTAGTGGCAAATAAGTCACGCTAGATCCTTTCTTTTGAAACATTTCAAATGCAGAAGTGTTGAGATAGTAGGAAGGGAAACCATAGTCCATTCAGTTTCCTTGTGCATATTTTTCCTGTAACTTGCCAATCAGCTGATCATCATTCCTGGAGTTACAGTTTACTTGTAAAAAGTACAGAAGGGGAATGCAGAAGGGATTTAACAAAACATACAGCTTGAACAGTAGCATACATACACAAAACCAAATTTTCTAGAAACACCTAAATATAAAAGCAAAAGCCTCCTTTTGCCTACATTAAAAAGCCTACTTAAAATGAGAAGTGCAATAACAAAACCTGCTGTAAAGATTGATCAAGAATTCTAGCAGAGCCCTTTGGAAAGCTAATTTAATGTCAAAACCAAGATAACATTACACAGGTGTCAAAAAAGCAACAAAACCAGACGTAAGTAGCCACTTTCTAAGACAGATTTAACCATCAAAAGGAAACAAGGAATAATTAAATTTAGGGCAAGATAAAAATAATTAAGCAAACTACCAGGTTAACATTTACATTTTGCACCCATGACTGGTCTCTAGTACCAAAGGTTGATATCTTTCCAATACTTCTGCTAAAGCTCAACTTTTAAAACTTCCTATTCATTCAAGTTTCACACCCACACACCCCTTCAAAGGAGTAAAGCTTAAAACTCTAGAAAGGAGGAAAGAAACCTCTAGCTTTTGTAGTTGCAATACCTCAAAATATATGGAGCATTTCTATTCTGGTCAGTATGGTTTTGAGTAACCATACAAGACTCGTTCATTTTTTTCTTAAGCAGAGCATACAGAGAAATGCTACCCAAAATCCACAAATGAGAAACAGCAACCTTTGCTTAAAAAGCAAACGCTTGTTTACACACCTAACAACTTACACACCCAACAGCTTGTTCCTGTCCTCCATCCCAGCCTTAGCAATACGAAATGCCCCTGGCATAAAACCACAAAAGTTCAAATCCTATTTATGCAGAGGGAATGGCAAATTCACTGATGACACTGCCTACATGGTTAGCTTGGAAAACTGTTTCTGCTCAAAGTTTGCTAAGCTTAAAGAAAAAAATGTGTATGAAGTCTTTTAAGAAATAAAGGAAAAATCCAACAAATAAACAAAACCCCACACTACCAATCATGTCTGCGGTTCATGCTGTTAAAATAAAAAAGGACTGATTTCAAAGTTATTTTTCTAATATTTATCTTCTCATAGTTAAAATATAACTTACTACTGCTCCTTCAAATTTTTATAATTACCATCTTGAAAACAAAACCAGAAAACATGCGGATCTAACTCAAGATTATGACATTTTGGTCTTTGCAGGATGTCTGTCTTCACAGAATTTGCCCTTTCACTTGCCTTAAGCATGCCACCAGCTTTAAAAGCCATAGAACAGATCTAGACATACATTTGGTCCCTTAGTCTGCAGGCAGTGGAATTAGCAAACCCATCCTTCAGGAAGCTGTGCAAAACACTTAACTATGCTCTCCGAATTTTGTCTCAAATTTTTCATACATAGACATGACAGATCCTTGCAAGGTCAACACAATGAGACAGGGCTCACAACAGTAGCTTAGAAAGCTTCCAAGCCCCTCAATTGTTTATCAGCACATCACTGTTAATTTGAGTTTCAAAATTATCATTCTCTAGGTCTTTAAATTGGAAAGGCATGGATTTGATGGATGGACCACTCAACAGACAAGAAATTGGCTGGACAGTCAGACTTAATTGCTGTCAACAATTCAGTGTCCAAGAGGAGACTACTAACAAGTGGAATCCTCCAGTCCAGAGGAAAAAAGCCTCCAGGGAGATGTTACAGTAGTCTTTCAATACTTTAAAGGGAAGTACGGGAAAGATGGCTTGCAACTTTTTATCAGGGAGCATAGCAATGCAAAAAGGGGCAATAGTTTAAAACTGTAAGAGTTTAGTGTAGATAGGTGTGCTAGTTTGAGCCTAGCTGGGATATTTTAGTGAGAGGAATTAAATTATAGGCTGTGGAAAGGAAGCAATGGTGATGTCTGCTTCACTCACAGGCTTGCCGAGATGTATAAAAACAAGAACACAAACACAGACAGAGTTTGCTCTCTGGCTTTGGGCTGCACTTTTCTCTCTCTAACATGCCATCTGTGTGACTAATCTTTCTGCTTTTTAACTCCCCTGACTGACTCTCCAAACTCACCTTGAATGTAAGGCAAAGTCTGGGATAAGGTAGAAAAGAAGTGGAAGGGTGGTTGGGAGCCCCTCCTGGGGACTCTGATTTCTGTGAGGGGTGTTGTGTTTCTGTGTTACTTTTTTAACTTGTCTATTTCTGTCTCCAGCTGTATATATTGTAAATATCTGCTTGTATATTATGCTAAGCTGTAAATATAAAACTTCATTCTAATTTCAAGATCAGCTGAGTCTAGTTTGGGTGATTTTCTTAAGGGGGGGGGGGAAGGCAGGTAACACCCAAACCATCACATCTTTTTTTTTTTTTTTGGTGCCCAATGTAGACAGATATTAGATACTAGGATTCTTTACTGTGAGGGTGGTGAGACACTGGAATAGGTTGCCCAGGGAGGCTATAGATGCCCCCTCCCTGGAAGTGTTCAAAACCAGGTAGGTGTGGCTTTTAGCTACCTGGTCTAGGTAGTAAGGAGGTTAGAACTAAACAATCTTTAATGTGTCTTCCAACCCAAACCATTCTATAATTCTATGACCCTTCGAAGCAAGGGCAAACAACAGAACCTCAGCCATACAGAAGATGACATATGATTCAAAAACACCTCATTATCATCTCTGCAAACAAAATAAGAGCATAAAGTGCCCCAGTTCAGTGTCATACTTATATGAAAGAAGCATTTAAGTAAAACTTCAATGTAGTTTAATTTAAATGGGGGGATGGGAGGTGGACAACCAATCCATATATGCCCACTTGTTGCATAGAATAGAAACAGGACAAGATTCAACCCAGCACAACAACTCGCATAGCTCACACATTGCCCCTCATTGTGCCTACTCCTGTCAACAGGTGTAAGCTGTCAACAGGTGTAAGCCATAAAAAGCTGCCTACCACGGTTAAACCACAAAAGCAAAGCAAGATAAAAATCTCTAAACATCTGTATCTTGTTTCCAGTCTACCACTTTCCTGAGGTCCCAAGTTTCCTGCCTAACATGTTCAATATATAAACAAATTGCAGCTGACCATTTCACAAGGGCATGCATCAACACTGATTCACAGAAAAACTACACACAAGCATCCTCTAAAAGTAGATCTGGTTATCCACTGTGGTATTCTGACACCAAAGTGATGACCACGAGTTTTAGCCCTTAAATGCCACCTTTCTAGACAAGTCTGTAAGCTGCAGGACTACGGAAAAGTCATTTTAAGGAAAACCCATTTTCCAAAGCATTCTGTTGAAGCTACATCATAATGAAGTCACAGAAAACACAAAAGAAAAACAACATTCATAAAGAAGCCTGCAATAGTTAAATTTTCATAAGATTAACTCTAGTTCAACTTTGCAACAAAGTACTAACCGTTCCAAACCGGAATGAAGTGTTTGTTACAGGTACTGCCCCAACTTCCAGCAAAACACAGAAGGGAAAAGAAAAAAATAACTAGCCATTACTGGTTGATTCTAGTACAGTGAAGAGCTACCTATCTACCCACCTCTACCTCAGGCCAAAACCACCCTGAAAGGAAAGATCCATACTCATATGAAGGGAAAACATTACCTCTTTTCAGCATCAAATGGAGGGAGCTCATTTCGCAGTCAGCTCTTTGAAGACTTTTCTGTCATTTCAAATCCTGACGCCTGTTAATATAAAAGTAAAGCATACTTTAGTGTAGAGTATTTCTTAAGTCTGAAGTAAGTTACCACTTTTCCACTAGTATTTTGAAAATGTGGTTAAGAGACGTTTAAAAGGACCAGAAGGGCTCACACAAATAAAACTGTATGTATCAAAAATACAGTGATGCAAAGTATTACAAAAATTAAGGTATCGGTCAGTGGGGGAGGGGGGAAGGTGGTGAGGGTGGGCAAGGGTGGTAGAGAGGAAGGGGGAGTGATAATCTTGTTAACAAAAAAAAAAAAAAAGTATAGGGATTTCTCATTTAAGAATTAATTTTAAATACCGGGATTAAGAACTATGTGTTATAAACCAGGTTTTGTGCAAGAGTTTTAAGTCAATTTCTCAGCTTTTACAGCACTGCAATTTCGAAATGCACATGAAAGGTGAGCACGTCCATTTAGCAACAGACCAAGTCGAACAAGCAAGCTGAAAAATAAAACACATCCAGCATTTTCGTCAAGGCCCTGATGAAAACTCCCCAAACGTAAGATCTGCTGCTGCTGCTGGAAACCTCGATTCAGCCCAGTCGCGTTTAAGCGACAGCTCACTCGTACCAAGCTGTCGGACCCGCTCCCCGCTGTATTTAATGCTGCTGGTATTTCTGCACACAGCTCTTTCACCCAAAGCCTTGCTCTTGTGGCCATACAAGCAGTCAAAAAAGAAGCTCATGTTCGATCACGATTAGGCAATAAATAGTTTTTGTAGAGTTTTACTAAGCCAAGAAGAATTATGCCAAGTTTTATCCGGCTTCCTGTTACAAGTACCTTAAAAAATGCACAAGAGTTTGAGGACTCCAAGCTTTCATTTTTATGCCACACTTCCTACCTAGGTTTTCTCGTCGCGACACACAACGAGAAATAAGACACAGCCGCAAAATAAAAAACTCCTTCCGAGGAATTTGGTGCCAGAGAGGCTGGAAAAGGAGCAGCTCCAGGCAGAGGCAGCGGGACTCCGCAGACACACCGCGCATCGAAGCAAGTGGCCTCAAACACGTCTCAACAGAAACCGAGGGGTTTGGAGTTGTACTTTTAGAATCCATTGACGCTGCAGTCTACCTGTCGAGAAGCTGATCCTCATCTCCGCCGCAACCCGTCCACACCCTGACACGAATCTCTCACCACTTTCCCCCTCCCCATGCTGCCTCGAACAGGAGCCAAAGGAGCCACGGACGGGCGGGTGACACAGAAAAAGCCCAGCCGCACCCCCCGCCTCAGCCGAACATTTCGCTGCCCTCCCCGTCACGCTGCCGACGCTGGAAGTCAAGTCGAGCCGAGCCGCAGGAGAGTAAGGCGGCTGGCCCCACACGTCCCACCCGCCGCCCCTCCTCACCTGCGTCCGCTCCCCATGCCTCGGCGGCCACCCTGACCCACGCCACATAGCGGGAGGCGAGCAGCAAGCCCCGCCCCGCCCGGCGACCCGCGCCCGGCGCCTCGCCCCGCCCAGCAGCGCCGTCCCCGGCCAGACTCACCGCCTGCGCCGCCCAAGGGCCCGCCCGCTGGCGGGGGCTGAGGGCTGGGCTGGCTTCTTCAGGGCGGGATGTTAGCCGCCCGGCGAGCCGGCGAGTCTCCACTGACTCCCGAGGGTGTGCGAGCGGCCGGCGCAGGGAAGCAGGTGCTTACGGTGGCCTCCTTTGGGGCATCACCCTGAAATCTGACCTAGCCCTGTTTTCTCTGGCATCAACCCACTTCCTTTAGCTGCCACGCCTGGATTTAGTTCCCCTTCAAGCTGTGATTCCAAGGTGTCTGAGATGGTTTCAGCACTGTGCGGACAGCCAGTTTTTCCTCAGGCTTCCATGTGGGCTTATGGCAAGACCTGACCAGGCTGATCTCGGAAGGCATGAGAACCCCACGTTCAGCTCAGTGCACTGGCTCTGCACAGTGCAGGGCTAATGCCCATTTGGCAGCCCGATGGGGGAAGAGACACTTCATGTGTTCAAACTGTCCATGCAGTATGGTGCATCCATAACATGCAGAACATAACCGTACTGCCCAGAGAACCCATGTGGCACAACCAAAACCCATTCTTGGTGGATTTATCACTATACTGATGAAGTGAGTGCAGGATGAGTGCCTGGTGCCACCATTTCCATATTCCAGCACCTAAAGTTGCTCCAACTCTCTCTTTGGAGCAATGCTTTGTTTGCTTTCCATCATGAAAGTGTTTATTTTATATGGTTTGATCAGCTGTCTGTTCCACAGTGCCAGCCTATCACTTTTTTGTTTCAAACAATAGTTTCGTCCTTCGGGATGGGCATAACAACTCTATATAGTTCTCATTCCTTAGACTGATCATAAAATTAAACACATAGAAATGCAGATAGGCAGAAGTTTCTCTGTAGTTGTCTCCTTTATCATAGTTTTCAATTCAGTGCCTTTTTTCCTCCTTGAGTTTGCCTTCAGCTCCTTTATTGTGATTCCCAGAAGCTTACTCTTAGTCATTCCTAAGGCATTACTGTAGGGTACTTTGATTTCTTACCCCCCCATCTCTGCTTTTATTCAAGATCTACATGTGCTTATTTACATCTTGGCTGAAGTAGACATATATTTGAATGTGAATTGTAAACATGTAATATGGGAAGAAGCCTCATCTTGGGTGTTGAACAATTTCCAAACCAATGTGAAGGGACTGACAACTCGACTAAGGGTTTGGAAACATACAGGAAGGAGTGTTTTAACTTATTAAATGGTAGAGGAGATCATCTGTTTCAGACTTACAGAACTATTACTCTTTTCCTGGTTGGAAGATCAGGGTTTTTTTGTTTGATTGTTCAGTTTGGGGTTTTTTTTGGTAGAAGGCCTGGTTTGCTTCCCTCTTTGTTTCATTAGCAGTCACTAGAGGAAAGAAGAGATTCTCACACCAGCCTTCTTCCATGTTGACAAAATCAGTATGAAAAGCTGGCTTGAACCATAGAGCTCTCAAAGATGACAGCTATGAAATGATGATGATATAAAAGGGGAGAAAGCCCTTTCTGAGGTGGATGGGTACGTTTCTGCTCCTGTGGCTGTGATCATAGGCTTTCCAAAGCTCTCATGTCTATTCTGGCTATGCAAGATGTTTCTATCTGCTTTTGCCTTTACTGGTTTTGAGTCAAAGGTGATGTCATGATGATTGGTTACATTGGGGAAATTTCACAGGCCATAGCAATCTTAAGAATAAAGATATCAGAGTGCTCTAGGTGTTTATCTGCACAATACTTGATTCCACAATATCCAAAACATAACAACAATTAAGCTGCACAAAGTTTGAAAGTTGGTGATACAGTGGGATTCAGAGGAAAAAGTGTCTCCCAGTAGCTAGCGATGACCAGGAGAGCTCTCCACCATTTAGCAAGAGAGCAGGGAGCATGCCAAAAACTCAACAGTCTCAAGAAAGTCTAACACTTATATGTTGGATGTATATAATACTCAATAAGTGTTGAAGATAAAATGGTAATTTGTAGAACTTAACACACATCACTACTGCCGTAATTCTGATATCCCATGTCTGTTATGACTACCCTTGAAATAAAAAATCCTCTCTGGCACTCATTTTAGAGAAACTCGTTGTTTTAAACCAAAAGTACACTTCCAAAAGAACACACGCAAGTGTCAGCACTGCCAAATGATGATTCATGAGCAAAGGATGCATTTTACTTTGAGCAGAGACTTTCCTAGAGATTCCTATGAGTAGCATGAAGTAACTGATCATGAAACATCTAGTATGACTCCAGTTAGAGAGGAGTGATCATGTGAGTTTCTGTTCTTGTTCCACTGTAGAGCTGTTTTCTCAAGTGAGTTTTATGACTCAGGCTGTTACCTGAGTTGCTCAGTTATTTGTGTCAGTGTGCCTCGATGCGAAGTTCACACGTAGTTGGGAAAAGCCTGATGTTGTTTCCAGCTGAAAGCTTCTGAGGCATGTTTCAGGGTTCAGACATCTGGATCGAAGCCAGGCTGCTGCTAGGAAGACTGCATTGTTCAGAAATCAGTCAGCACCAAGAAGCCAGACAGAGGTGTGTGTCCTTCAGTATCCTGGAGTAATTGGCCAGAATGAACCTTAGAGCGACACAGTAAGTTGTTCAGGCTGACCCTACAAGGTACAGCTCCTAACACATCAATCACAGATGCTGGAAGTGATGACTGCACCATGCTTGTTAATTCAAAGGTAGTCTGGTAATTCCAGTGAAGTCTCTTTGTAATTTAATATAGGTTCATGTGGCAAGCAAGCAAGAAACACAGATATATGCCAGTAAACCTGTTTGTACAGAGTTAAAGCTTGCTGCAGCACCAAAAACTATACATCAGTGCAAACAAGCCATTTCCAAGTCTCCTACCATATGAACACACCGGTTTTACTACAATGTCCTATCCTCCAAGATCCTCATTCCAGAAAATCTCAAGTCTAGGTAGGGGTGGTTGATTTTCTGGTTGGCCAAGTCCAAAGTCTAAATCAAAACTGAGTAGCTGTATATCATACTAGATCTCTTCCCTTAATGCACTCTTTTTCAAAGCTCTTTATTCTTGGAGAGGACAGGGTAGCAACAGAAACATCAGGACACAGCCATCATATTGCAATCATAATAATGCTTTTAGTGTTACTCCTTCAAAGGTAGGTTAGGCCTATGTTGTACACATGGCAGTAGCTCAAAACATGTTTCACATATTAAAAACTTGTTCAGTCAAACTCTCTACCACATACACACAAAAAAGAGTTCCTACTTGATTAGATATATTCATCTGCACTTAAAGCATATTTATGTTGATCTCAAACTGACATTTTAGCAAGTGAAAAACCTGAACAGAACAGCTTTTGCATCAAATTCTGGTTTAAAATAAAAATAGATTTTTTTTTTTTTCAGTAAAATCTTTCATCAGTTCTATATATTTTCATGGCCAATTTCACTTAAGTGAAAGAGGTTTCTCTAGTTACATGACTGCCACTGCAATACTTAACCAGGAATGCATGCTAGCAGTGCCTTTCTTCTCCTGCCATCTAGAATCACTATGGATTTCTTTACAAGGTACTTCTCTCTTTTCTGTGACTCTTTTCTGTGCCTCCCTGAGAGCAATGCTGACAGTAGTTGGGGATTTTTCCTATTTGCCTTCAGCATGGAGAAGATCTACACACTTGGTAGTGCTTGTATTACTGACATTACCTCAATAGTTCTGGTTTGAACTGAAGCAGTTCTCAAGGCGGTTCCCCAAATGACTTCAAGGTTAGTATTGGTCTCCTAAGGACTTCCTTGAGATAGAGACAGTCTGTTGGCACTGACAATACTTATCAGACCCAAAGCGAGTGAACTGGTGGGTGAGTCATTGAAATGAAAATCAAGTTTTGCAACTTGATATCTGCCTGACACACAACCACCTCAAGATCTTATCCTGTTTTGTGGGTTAGAGCTCTCAGAGTCAGCAGAAGTGCAACTGACTTATTAATTTGCAGTAAGGCCTGTAAGATGGATGCAGTGGTTTATCCCTCATATATATCCAGTGTGAGCTTAGACTGTCCTTGTCTGTAATGATGTGATCTGTTTGCTGTTATCACGGAGCATCTCTCTAACTTATGCTCTTGTAATTTGCTATGTACAATGTGTTCTCAGAAATCATTCTGGAATGTTGTATGGTGAGTGGCAACTTGCTGGGAAGGAAGCTGGAACCTTGAGCAAAGGAGTCCTAGATTTAACCTTCTCTCCCAGAAAGGAACAGCACACAATAAAATCTAGACAAACTACACAAGAGCTACAAATCTGTAGCCAGATTATAGAGTGCCTTGCTAGAATACCATTGAAATTTTGAAAAGCAACAAGTGAGGTATATAAACATTGTGGCCTGAGGAAACCCACACAAGAATATTCTTTTTTAAATTGCTAACAAAGCATGAAAAGGACACACAGCAGACTCTAAAACACAGTGTTTGCAAGAATTTCTAGGAGCAGTATCTTGCAGTGGATTGAGCTTTGAAAAATAAACCTCTGTCTCAGGATACACTAGGGTATGATGGTGATTTCACCCTAGATTAGAAGGAAAGATTAGTTACCTTAGAAGCAGATAGAAATGACTATACTGTTGCTCTCTCCAACCACCTTTATAAGCTGTAACCCCAGAACAGCACAAGACATAGGAAAAAAATACAGAGCTACTTTTACATCAGCTATAACTTTCCTTGCAGAAAAAAAAAAAAAAAAAAAAAAAAGGCAAGAAAATCAAAGTAGTCGTTGTGTGGAAGATAATGCTCAGGATAAAGTGAGATAAATATCTACAGCAATTGATTTCCCAAGGGTAGAGCATGAACCTTTTGCCTTTAGAGAGTAATTTACTTTCACAGAGCTAAGCCCTAACTGGCTGTGCATGAATCACTGTGCTAACTGCTGCCACAAATGCTTCCAGAGGCTAGACAGAATACTTTGATTAATATTTTGCCAAACAGTCAATTTTTTGCCTGTTGCTTGTGTGTTTAGGGGCCCTGTGCTGGCATTGTCACAGAGTTCTTGCAGAAAGTTTGATTTTCTATTTTCTCATCTTGGTTTTGGCTAAAGTGCCATAACAAATAAGCAGTACTGTCATTGTTAGTAGCTTTTAATTGATTAGTCATCAAGTTTTGTGTACAAACCAAAGAGGGTTCCAACCCTAGCCTAACTGCAAGGAAATCCTAGGAAAATCCTAAGTAAGCTCTAGTGATGAACACAGCTGGGACTACAATATGATCCCTCATTTGAAAATTTTATACTCAGAGACTGCTTGTGGAAAATGGCTCACAAGTTATGCTTCTTACTAAATATTTCTTTCTTTATTAACACTTATCCACTAGTCTTCAATACATGATGCGAAATCCAAAATACAGTTCTTGACACAGTGATTTTTCTTTGCAAGCCCTATATGCCCACCCTACCATAAATCTAGGTTGTAACAAGAGGAGCCCAAAGCAAAGAGGAAAGGTAACAAAAAGAGTCAGCTTATAAATAAGAAGTAGAAAATGTACTTCAGTCATCTAATTAGCAGTACATGTGAAAGGAAGTGACCAAAACCACCTTAAACGCAAGACTACTTTGGCAATGCCATGGCTTTTGCTCAGTGTTGGCATATTAGATCTAATTAGGATTGATCCACCTTAACAATGGACAGATTTAGAGCCTACGAGGCAGAATTTCATTGCAGTTACAGCATATATTAAAAACAGCTTAACTGCAACAGAGCTTTCTCTGTGGCATTCCTGTCATTTATCATAGCACACTAGTCATGATACATTTATTTTACCATTAGGCTTTTAGTCATCACTGGCATTCATAACACATAACACTGCATGAATGTTTTTGCTTCTTTCCTTTTCCTCCCACATGTCCTTGCAACACAAACATTAGCTCAGACTTCATGAGAGCAACTTTACAATTCTATCTGATCTTACCTTTAGGAGACCAATTCATGACAATACAGCATCTTCTCCTAAATTCTAACTGTCTTAAAGACCTCAGCAGAAACTAAAGCGGTCTCCAGATTTCCTGCTACCTAGATGTCAGTCTCCCCCTGCTACACTCCTCTCCTTATGTTTTCCTTCTTCCCATTCCCCAGCTATTTAGGTCACAACCATCCTTACAACCCTCCTTTCAGGGTAAATTCTTCAGTGTTTTCAGCTCCTTCGTCTCTCAGGCTTTCACAAAGTCTGACCTGAGCACTTAGAACAGACTTCATCTCAGCAGATGATTCTTCTGTGATCAGCAGGAGTCACAGGGAACAATCCTCTCATCTGCTCCTCTCTGCTTACCAACCTCTATCCATACTGCGGATGTCTATCCTGCAGAAGATTAGTCCAGTCCTCAGACCTACCTGGACAGACTGCAGCATCTCTAATACATTTTATGCGTCTTTAATTATTTACTTTATGATCATCCCTGTTATTGGA